>NC_062556.1:68611326-69240042 GCF_016906955.1 Phacochoerus africanus | reverse complement strand
CTCTTCAATTCCAAAGTTAACCACATATTTCCTTGACAGCCCTCCTCTCCATTTCCATTTATCTGCACGCTTTCTGTAGAGGCAAAGCCACTATAAAGGGGATAACACTCACTTTGGGACCCGAAGGCCAAGGTCCAAGCTTTGACTTATTCATTCAATCATGCACAAAATCTTTTTCCTCATTTCTGTATCTGTCTGAAGGATCCTACCCCTCTTCCTCATCGCCCCAGAAAAGGCAGGTGCTAAGAGTATTCCACTATTAGGAAAAGCTTTGGAAACCCAAACACAGCCATTGCCCTTGCTCACTGGAAAATTTAAGAGTCATCTGTTCTCAACAGCTTTATGGCGTGGACTGTGGGGGACTACCTCACAGAAGCAACAACTAATTTATTACAAGTGTATTTGCAGAATATTAGACACACTGGCTTCAGGTCTAAACTTGGAATCAGATTCTCAGAATGCCCTGGGGGATACGGAGGGAAGGGGCTCTTGTTCCCAATTTGCAAATGAGAAAAAGGAGCCTCAAGGCTTAGCAAACTGACCAAATGTACACAGCTAGAAAATGGTCAGAACAGGACTTAATCCTTCTAATTGTCTAATTCCTAGTTGTACACTCTTCAACAAGAAGGAATAAGGTGGTGCATAAACCCCTTCTTTGGGCAAGTGACGACAATTCAATAATCAGAGAGAGCAAATGTACCTCCAGAAAGATTCATTTCTCCCCTACTTATGTTGAAAGAGTCAGGTTTTTTCAAAATCCTCACAAATTAACTTATAACAATCAGGAAAAGGCTCATTAAGCTTTGCTTATGCAACAGAAAAAAATAATGCTTAGCATTCACATATGATTTCATACTTGTAGATATTGACAATAAGCAACCAGAAATGTTATATCACAACACAAAACACCTAGACAGGCTTCCTTATTGGATAGAGAAGTTTAAAAGATGAATTTAATACTATCACTTGAAATGTGCAGTGCCCCAAGCCTCACTCTGGTGAAACATGTCCTTAAAGTCCTGCACTTTTAACTCACACTGAGCAGCCACAAATTGTCCTCTTTAGCTCTCTCAGGTGCTGGAGGTCATGCACACATGCTGAAGCTTAGCTGGAGACAGACACGATATGTGGATTCTAGTAATTTCCAGCCAGAGCCATAGAAGATTCCATAACTAAATGTGGACAATCTCGTTGACCCAGTGAATTCAAACACTATCGACCCCAGTTTAAATTCTCAGGTTTTCAGGGGGAGAGAGTGATTCCAAAGCAGCTATGGTAGGAATTTGTCTGCATCAATAGATATTAGATAGCCTGATGCAACTGTGATGCTTGGGAGGTAAAGGATGAGCTCGAGAAACAAGGTTTTGTATGTGCAGAGTGGTACAGACCAAAAGAGCCTCATGTGTCAGCTCTTCATTCGTGAACTGCCAGATCTTGGCTGGGCTGCCCTAGCTGCATTTTATGAGTGTTCAGTGCATCAATAGATGAAATACGAGATCCAAGCCCACCTTTTTAATTACTAAATGTTTCTCCCTCCCCATAATCAGACTTCTACTCATTTCAGCACTGGAAAAAAAAAAAAAAGTCATCATCATAATTCCTAGTAGTTCGCTTCTGTTTCCGCTTCAGTAGGTGCCCTGTGGATGGGAAGTCATAGAACAGCTCTGCGTCCCTCCCGTCAAGTTGCCGTCACCCGAAAACAGCTGCAATGCTTATCTAATTAAACCCCAGCGCCAAACTGTGAGCTTCTGCATCAATCATTAATATTGTATTTTGGATCACTTTAAATTCTGACTGGGAGTACGTGGCTCCCCGCACACTGGTCTCTGAAGGAGATTTTTTCAAATAATCTTTAAGCAGCATTGAAAAAATAAAACAAGCCGCCTGCTGTTTGATGAGGGCCCCACCACCCTGCTGCACCCTGATTAGGTGTTAATACTAATTGAGAGATGAATACTGCTTATCTGAAATATGAAATATTTTTTATTATTATGAAAAGGAAAATGTGGCTCTTTTTGCCTCAGAAATGTGGCTCCTTGCCCACATTTTAGGCAGTGCCGACAGGATGGTGGATTCCTGGGTCTCCCTTGTACAGTCTGCGGAGTCGTTATGCGGAATCACTTCTTTTCTCAGGGGGCCCATCCACAAGGTAGTGAACTGTCATCTCCACATGGGCTTTACACATTCCTACCCTACATCTGGAACGCGGAAATGCTCTTCCCAGAGATCTGATGGCCCAGAAACACTTATGTAAATTTCTGTCCTGCTAAGGCACATGTTGGTGCTCTTGGGTTCAAGCTCATAAACCAAGAGGAACAGTTTCCTACGTGGCTGTTCTAAAAGATTAAAGCCAACGGGCAGAGCCAAACAGAATTTAGACAAAGAGAGACTAGCAAAAGCCAAACAAATGTCTGCTTCCTTCTAGCATTCTAGGAAAAATAGCAAGCAGCTGTGCCAAAACACACTGTTCTTCTTTGTTAGGAAAACACTCTGACCTACTTGAAGTCAGGGGACGCAGTTGGCACCAGGTTCAGCAAATATGTGTGCAAAATAGGCTTCCTCACGAGACACAATCGGCTGCAGAAACACAACATGCACCCAGCTCAGCCTAAATGCAGCTTAAAATCGTAAGGAAGTAGGACAAGGTGTGGGAAGCATGAGATTCTCCTTACCATAAGCCGAGCCTGACAGGGCCTTGGCCAGGGTACTGCCTGGCACTCAGCCACATCAGCTATGGGTGATGGGGGCGTCTCAGGGAATATGAAGAAGAGAAAGAGGATGATTCAAAAATAGAAGGAAGAGATAGAAGCCTTAGGGTGACTAATGAGAGAAGGCGAAAAGATTTAGGAAAAGCCTGAGAGACCTCATGAAAGGAGTAATCAGAGGTGTCTCCCAGGCCCACTGCAGATTGGGACATGGGGGTTAGCACTGAATTTAACCAAGCTGAAACTACACTTCCCAGAATCTGTGTGTGTGTAATTCTGGGGGGAGGGCAGGAATTTTGCTGGTGATTTAGAAGAAGGAAGTGAAGTAGCAGCCATGCAGCTTTTTAGGATGTGAAGGTCAGAACAGGGCTGGAAGCTCTGCTGCAGCCCCTGACCTTGCTGCTGACCTTGTTGCCCCAAAGCACCTCTAGTTCTTGCTGAATCCCCTCCTTCAATCTCTGTGACTCCAGGTCCAGGAGAATGTTTAACTCGCTGATAAAGGATGCCTCTTGCTCCTGGTGGACCCTCCACCATCAAAGTCAAGGTTAGAAGACTATGAGAGACCACAGATTCCAGTCTGACTCCCTGCATTCTAACCTGGACCCCGGGCCCCTAGTTTACCCTTGGTTCCCCCACTTCACATCTATCTCCCTCCCAGCCCCCGACTCCACATACATACCTAGGGGTTCAGCACCTTGACCACACCCAGAAAGAAGAGTACTTTTCTTTGGCTGGTAATGGTTTAACTATAACATCCTAGATAACTCACTGTGCAGCTCTGGAGGGATCAAGGCTGGGAATCTGCTTACAGTGCTTTGTGAGTCATAAACCATCTCACCCAGACACCCCATGTGTGTTTCCGGTCAGAATATATCTATAATTGCGGCAGACCAACCTGTTAAGTTGTAAAACAGGGTGCAATCTCACACCCATCTCAGCTTCAGACCCACTGTTTAGGCAGATGCCTGTCGTGTCCGCATCCTGAACCCAACCCTGGATCCTGAGGCTTGTACCAGCAGAACGGTTGGCTCCTCCTTGATTCCTCTACCCTCCAAGCAAGGCAAAACAAGGACGTGCCAGATCCTCAGCGTCTACTAGAGGAAATTCTCAGAGGTGTCCAGGAAATGGAAGACTCCCATCAGTTTTACTTTTCCTCCGTAACGTTTCTGCAAGACACAGGAGGTAGGAGCCCTCTGTGTCCTTCTTCACGAGGGTAGCATCACCAGTAATATCAGTAACATCACCCCGGGGAGCCTCTCTCCTCACTAAGTGTTCTGCATTGATGCAGATTCTGAACCCAGCTTCATCACCTACCGGCTCAGCAGCCTTAAGCAAGTCATGCAACATTTCTGAGCCTCCGTTTCCTCATGTGAAAATCGGGGGGAATTTTCCTATCTTACAGGGTGTGAGCATCAAATGAAACGAAATGATGTATGTGCCATGGCCCGAGATGTAAAGGGCTATAGAGTCCAACTCACTCTAGTTGCTTAAAATTTCTTCATTTTAGTTAAGCTATAGTACCTAAACTGATTCAGAAATTAGTACACAGAGTGAGGTGATGCGAAAACAAAATCCTAAAGTATGCGGCATTGGCTTTGCGACTAGGTGGTAGGTACAACCTAGAAAAAATGGAAATAAACTGTCATAGAAACCTGGAAAAAGCAGCCAGAAAATTGTTCTAAGAGGATGGGAAAATGGTGACATGCTATCATAGTGGAAAACTATGAAATGAAAGATAAAAATGTCCTTGATGAAACTCTGGACTTCAGCAAAGAAATTTCAAGGCAAAATTTTGGAAGTGTCAGCTGGCTCTAGTTAGCTGTGTATAACAAAGTATTATAAGAAAAAAATGAACTCGGAAAATAAGCAGACAGACAACTAGTAAGTTGAATTCAGAATACAGAGGTTCCACACTCTGCCAATTTGAAAATTAAAACAATTTTTCCTCTCTAGCCTTTTAAGCCAGTAAAATATTCTCAAATTAAGATAGGGCCATGCATACTGGCCAAATTAAGGGTGTACCTGTGAGACCCTTTGTTGAGACATCTTGGGTCATTAGGGAGATGCCTTGTAGACTCACTAAGTTCAACAAAATTCAAGATTCAAGATCTTTTTTCTTTTTTTTAAGGCCATACTTTCGGCATACAGATGTTCCCAGGCAAAGGGTTGAGTTGGAGCTATAGCTGCCAGCCTATGCCACAGCCACAGCCAAGCCAGATCTGAGCTGCATCTGTGACCTACAGCACCGTGATCCTTAACCCAGTGAGGCCAGGGATTGAACCTGCATCCTCACGGATACTAGTCAGGTTCTTAACCCTCAAGCCACAATGGGAACTCCAAGATTCAAGATTCTTAAGGACATCGTCCCACAGCAATATGAAAAGCACAAAACATCAGGGATTAAATAGAGACAGAGAAGCACATCTCTAAAGATAATAGTTTTGGGTTTCGATATATGGCGTACCTGGACTAAAAGGAACCAAGAGTATTTAAAATGAAAAAGAAAAAAAGAAAGCCTTCTGCATCTTCAGCTTCCTATAGGAAGCAGGCTGAGAAAGTTGTTCAAAAGGTACATCTTCCAATCCCCTTTCAAAAGTGGTCAGGAGTAAAAATAAGGCATATCAGAGGACAGAGATAAGCAGTGCAGAGAACAATGGACTGGGGAGCCACTCAGAAAGGAAAATCTAGGTCTAATCAAGGAACACTTCCCACTTCCAAATGCAGTTGGCCTTGTGTCTGGCTTTGGCCAATGGGTAATAGCAGGAATGTTGCGAATAAAGTCCCGGAAAGCACCCAAGCACTGGTGCTTGCCCAGGCTTGCCCACTGGCATCGCCATGAGAAAATGCCCAGGTCAATCTCACGGAAGGTAAGGGAGCAGGAGCAGACCAAATCCACCCCTGTCATCCCAGTCCCATGCATTCCAGAGCAGCTGACAGCTAGCCAACCAACCCAGACACATGAGCAGTAAATTCTCACTAGTTGAAGCCACTGAGTTGAGGAGTGGTTCGCTGTGCAGCACAGTTCTAAAGTAACTGATACACCAATCTTCCTCCTTCCACTTGCCTTCCTTGCAGCCAAAGTCTCCACGTACTTCTGACCTGTGGTCACTCTCCTTATAACTATTATTCTTATCAGCATCTTCATGCCTATCCCTAGGAATTTTGCTTTAGATTTTTGCCTGCTTGCTACAGAACCCTACCTATGGCACCTTCCTACTAGGAGAGATGTTTTCTATAATCAGGGTCACCCCTCCCACCGCTACCTCTGCCACCACATCCCAAATGTGTCCAGTCCTAGATAGCGGCAGGCCTTGGGCATGTTGGTAAAACTCTCTAGGTCTCCTTTTCCTCATCTTTAAAATGAGCACAGTGGCGTATACTTAGACACATTGCACAATTCCCACGCATCATGTTAAATGTTGCGTCATCTACTGCCCTCAAACAGGATGGGTCAGTGTTGTGATTTCTATTTTGCAGATGAGGGAAAATGAGGCACACCCCCCCCCAAATCTAGGAAGCATGTAGCAGAATTGAAGTCTTCTTTGCCTTGCTAAAAGAAAAGAAAAACGAAAACAAAAAGTGCGACCAGTAACAACACCCCTCCAAAAATAGAACTTCTACGTGCTTCAGTAGGAAGAAGCCTAAGCTTAATTTATTCTTCCCAGAATTAAGGAGGATTTGTAATACTTGGCAGTAAGGACTATAACATGCTTTAAATTTAATAGACTTGGGAGATGTAATTAGAAGCCTTGCTTGGAAGTGACCATTTTCTATGAGTCAGGAATTTTGCCTCTGGGCACTTTTCTCCACTACTAATAACTAAACTCTGAAGTTGGCAAACAACTCCTTTAGACCAAGCATCACTCTTTTCCTTGGTGGTTTATTCAGCACAAGCATTTAATGACCAATGTCCCTGTTCCTGGCACTGCGCACTCACTTTGCAGGGCATGTGGTTTAGAGCCGGACAGTTGGCTCCCTGAGCTTTTAGGCCAAGACTCAAACGCTTATGTCTGGCATTTTCTAATTAAGTAAACCATTTTTATGAAGAAAGCACAGGATCCCCAAGTACAATGCAATTGGTGTCAAGCTGAGGGGCCTCAAAGAAGAGTTTCTGTGAGATTGCCCCAGGACCAGGCTGGAAGAGGAGCTGATGCCCAAGGTGAATTTTTTCATGCCTGTGATGCTGGGCACCAAGCACGCTGCCTGGCCCACAGCTGACTGTGGTCTCTCCCACTTGCTATGCATTGGAATCTCCTAGGGAACACTTTAAGAACAGGGGTGCCCAGCAACCCTCTCCTCCCAGGAGATGCTGGTCCAGTGGGTGGGAGGCAGGAGGAAGAAGTCTGCAGTATTTCAAGCCCTGCAGGTGATTCTCATGCACAGCTGAGGATGAGAACCACTCAGTGTGAGCTCTATACATATTGTCAATGGATGAAAAATGGATGAGCAAATATTATTAAAGTAAATGGGGACCATACTTTTAAAGGCCATTTGGTGCACGGCTGGGTATAAATTCTAAAGGCAAGAGAGGAATGGGAGAAAACATGGGATCAGCATTATGTGTAGGAACAACAACATACACAATAATAGGGCAAAAAACTTACCAGCAGAGGGAAGTAACATGGAGTATTTTAGGTTGGAAAGGAGGAGCTTTTTAACAGCAAAACATTTCTTAGGCCTTTGTAAGAGCATATTTATACTTTTACAATCTTTTGATTAAGAAAATACATTTAAAAAAAACTTCTATGAATTTGTCGATGCTTTCAAATAATTGAATTGTATTAATTTTATTTATTTATTTATTTATTTTTGTCTTTTTGCCATTTCTTGGGCCGCTCCCGCAGCATATGGAGGTTCCCAGGCCAGGGGTCCAATCGGAGCTGTAGCCGCCGGCCTACACCAAGGCCACAGCAACGCAGGATCCGAGCCGAGTCTGCAACCTACACCACAGCTCACGGCAACGCCGGATCGTTAACCCACTGAGCAAGGGCAGGGATCGAACCCGCAACCTCATGGTTCCTAGTCAGATTCGTTAACCCCTGCACCATGACAGGAACTCCTGTATTAATTTTAAGTGTCTACTTATATCTGCAAAATTCTCATCCATACACACCCAAGACATTTTTAATTCAGACAGCATTTAGTGGGTATGTGGACTCAGGTAGGAACTTGATGATCCAGTGGAATTCACGGTCGGCAAATCAGAAACCCCAGAAAGAGATCACCTAACCAGCACCGAGACCGGAAGAAGTGTTCACTTAAAACGAAGTAGAGGCAAAATTATATTATTTAGTGGTAAGAAGCATTTTATATTTCTACATAGTGACAAAATAATTCACCAGGACCAAGTGCAAAATTTGGGTTTTGTTTTTTGTTTTTTTTGAAAAGGTATCATTCCCGTAGAATACGTGATTTTAGTATACCAAAGGAAAATAAATAAACTAGACTCTGAGCAATAAAAAATGACACAGAGAATATATGAGGTAGACCTGGAATATTTTCTCAGGACGGGATCCAATTTAACGTGATAATATCTGGAGGGACGTGACCAGGGGAGAAAAACTATTTGATGATTCAGTTTTGTGAAAAGGCAGTAATGTTAAATAATAGCATTAGGTAAGAAAGTAATATCAAACACCTAGTTGAGAAAAAGTTAACAATAACAAAAAAAAAAATCCCACAAAATGTCAAAAGATTATTTTTAAAAACTTATTAAAAGTCCAGGAGAAAAAATATACACCAAAGGTCAAGATCAAGAAATGGTTCTTAAATATAAAGGACATGGGATTAAAAGGCAAAGTAGAAGAGCCTGTCTTAGAAAAAAGAAAAAGGCATTTTATGATTGAATGGATAAGCTGCAGATACACAATGTCCACAGAAATCACGGAAAAACAGAACTGTGGCTGTGCCTTCTCTTGCCTTCATGCTTTGTCACATGGCCCTGAGCTGTCCTCAGGAAATTATTAGGCTAAAGAAATGAGCAAAATGGTAAGATTAGGATTCAGCAACAGCCAAGGCTCATGTGCCCCAATGCCACCTTTTTTTCCACACACGCTTCTTATTATTGGTCTGGTCTGGGGCTAGAACATGATTAGAACCAGAGGGGGATGTGACTTTCCATAGGAAAATCAGAGAAAACTCTTTCCAGGAGTGATGTTTGAAATCAGATCCCAATTATGGTCACTTTGTTTTCATACAAAATGTAGTTTTCTCGTTGTTTGAAAATTAGTGATTGAAAAGCAGCAAGGCAAGATTTGTATTTCAGTGATATTCAGCTAATGAAAAAAAGCTGATGAAACAGCTTGTTCATCCCCCATCGTTCACGTAAACAAGCACAGGTTGCGTGTGGGTTCAAAGGTTGTTATCTCTCGGGACCTCACGCCCAGCTCCGAGAGAAGGTATGGGAGCATCTCCGAGCCGGGCGTTTGGTGGCAAACCAGGCTTTCTCACAGGACCCAGAAGCACGTCCACTCTGTGCACCGGCGGTAGCGCCCCCTCACCTTCTCTGAGCCGATGCGCGCCAACAGTCAGACACCTGGGAACGTCTGTGTGTCAAACTGACAAAGGACAATCAGCTTAGAGGACTGTAATTAAGTGGAGGGGTAACGTTGGGAAGTCGAGTTTGGAGGTACTTAAACTACAAACCACTTTTCCCTCACCTCAGTTCCTGCTGATGGCTCATCAGAATGACTCCCCGAACTCTTGGGAAAGGCGGCTGCGTTAAGGCCCTCTTCCAACACGCTGCTTCCTTCCCGCAGCAACACAACTTTGCAAGCCAGGAAAACACTTTTAATAAATGCTTTTGGTAAATAATCTTCATACTGATCATTGTGTTATTGGTTAAAACTCTGTTGAATAGCAAAACCTCTCTCCCCCAAAGGCTCAAAAGATAAAAAGGCATTAATTCAAGGGAGGCTGTTATTGCTTTTAATTCCGACATGTTTCTGAGAAATCCACTTAAACATTTGTGGCAACAGTGGAAAATCTTTAAGCAGACAAATAAAAATTTTCTTCTCATTGTGTACTGAGCAGTCAAATTGCATCCAGTATTGTAAAATGAAAGTGCTTTGTTGCTAGGCAATTCCTTGAATCATCCCAAATCGGGTTTTAACCACAGTGATGAAAGTGTGACCCCCTTAATTTGTTTTTTTTTGTTTGTTTTTTTCAGTAGAACAGTTTGTGCCTGAGCAACAAAATATACAAACTGGTTACATCAGAAGAGAATTTTGTGTAGCAATAAATAAATCTTACCCCAATGCTTACTAATATTTAATGATATTCATAATTATTGCTATAATGCATGGAAATCAGATATAGGTGATATTAAGCTGAGGCAATGGTTGAACTTGGCATTATGTTAACATTGCAGATAAAAGTCTCTCTGGAAGAAAAAAGAATAGGAAGAAGAGCTGAACTGCTTCTAGATTCTTAGTACAAATTATGGGTCTCCTTGATTTAAGAAGCGGTGTCACTGTTGGCCTCTGTTTCCAAGGAGCATATTGAAGGAGGCAACATTCCATTGTTAATTTGTTAAAGGTTAATTCCATAATTGGTAGTTGTATCTGATAATGAAACTCACACCTTTCATGTTATTTAAAAACAAAGTAAACAGATGCATAATCATACTCCATTCAAGAGGAATAAAGGTGATTCTAACTGAAGTATTATTAGTAGATGACTATTTATGAAGTTTTCATTTTCTCCACTATTGCTCTGCAAAATTCATGCATTTACCTGAGGAGGTAGATATGGACATTCAACTAAACAAGTAAAGAGATAAACATTAGGGCAGCCTTCGATCTTTAAACTAAGCACAAAACCCTTATAAATTTATAGTGTAATATAGCTCTTTCTATTTCTGTATCTTCAATAAGCCATTGATGGATCAGAAATCTGCGTTTGTTGAGATTTTTCTTAGTGACAGCACAAATGAAACCATGTGGGCCTTTTTGCGGTTTTCCTAAAAACACAGTTAAGCATTCAGACAGGCTCTCACATTGGCTTTTGGCTGGATTTGGGTTTTAACTCCTAATGTCTATGAGCAATAAAGGAAAACTAGAGCAGAACATTTCTGAGGATATTAGGGGATTTAGTGAACAAGATTAGCATTTAAGAGAAGATGGGGCAAAAGGAGCGAAAATGAAGTTTCCTGTGCTTTTCCCTGTGAGAAGTACCCTTGTAACTATGCATGTATCTTAATTAAGTCACATATTCATGTTTTACATTTTCAGTTGGACTTGTATAATTAAACCTGCATCACATCTGATGTATTTATAATTACAACCAAATGGTTATGTTAATGTTTATCTACTCCACGCTGAAAACCCACAAAAACGTGAAGAACATTTCTCTAAATTGCTTCTTACTAAAAATTCAACCTCCAGATATAAAAGCTCAATGATCATGGGTCTTGAAAGTAAAATATCTTTGAGATCAATAGTCATGGCTTTAAATGAGACATCCAAAAAATCCTTATGCTTACGAAGGCACTAACCCAAACTGCTTTTAAGAGATAATCTAGAGGAGAAAAAGAAAATGAATCACAGGTCTAATTAAGGTCTTATAGGAGATTTCTCACTAACTTAAAGGAATTAACAGGAGACAATCATATCTCCTCAGGCTACAAGCATTGAGCTTTAAATCCCCAAATCTTTTCATTTAAAAAAAAAAAACAAAAAAACTTTATGACAAGATTAGTCCTTTCTCTTCTGAATGTAAAAACCATGACCAAGTTGAATGCCCCTTATTAAATCTTTACTGAGAAACCCTTTCTAACTTTTCCAATAAAACAATCACAAAAACGAAAGCACTGCAGAATCTAAAGGTTTGTGTTGGAATAGTAACACTTGACTTTGGACCTTAGGATTGGCTGTTTGTGGGTATTTCAGGCAGGAGATCACCTGGGCAAGTGATCAGCCCTTAAATATTCTTCTGGGTTGAACTGTGTCCCCCACCACACAATACAGAATGTGGAAGTCCTAATCCCTAGGATCTCAGACTGTATTTGGAAAGAGGATCATTAAAATGTAATTAGTTAAATTAAGATGAAGTCATGCTAGGGAGTTCCCGTTGTGGCTCAGCGGTAACGAACCAACTGGCATATATAAAGATGTGGGTTCGATCCCTGGCCCTGGTCGGTGGGTTAAGGATTCGGCATTGCAGTGAGCTGCGGTGTAGGTTGCAAATGCAACTGAAATCCAAATTTTCTGCGGCTGTGGTGTAGGCCAACAGCTGCAGCTCCGATTTGAATCCTAGCCTGGGAGCTTCAGTGTGCCGTGGGTTCGGCCCTAAAAAGACAAAAAATAAAATAAAAGAGAAGAGAAGAGAAGAAAAACACAGTCTGAATCTAAGAGAAACTGCATAAAAGCTTTACCCAAGGGTCCTATGTGATATATTCTAAAATGTGGGGTGATTCTGGAAGCCTTCCTCTCACATGTAAAAGATTCTTCAGCACTAACAGACTGTCAGGCTGTTTAAAGTTCCCTTCTTTTCAGGTGACAAAACAGACTAAAGATGAGACCTAAGAAGAGCTTAAGAGTTGCTTACAGTCAAATACATGAAAAAGGTCACTTTTAGTGCTCATTACGTCTTCAAGCGAACTTCGCTTCGCTCTCACAGAATCTTACACTCTTTGGCGTGGAAGAGACAAAGTCCTTAAACAAAAATGATCGTAACTCTCACTATTCCTGTATCTAAACCAGAGCCTCCCAACCCTGGTCTAAAAACACCAAATTTTATCCTCAATAGCACAGTGATTACGACAGACAGAGAAATACTGAAATCTTACAGGTTTATTGAACATTCATTACTATTTAAAGAGGGCCTCCTTCCCTTGGTTGGAAGCCCAAGAGGCGTGAACACGGCCAATCCATGGGTAAGATTTGGGGTGGGTTAGGGGCCTGCTTCTGGTTTATCAATTGGAAGAAGGACTACTGTGGACGCAGGCAAGTTCTCCAGGAGTGAGTTGTAGGGAGAGGACCTATGGAATTTAAGGAGCTGAACACAGAGTCCCTGAAACCTCTCCATGGCCATACGCCTCTTGAAAAACATATTCCAGTAGAAACCACTTCGATAAACCCCCTTGAGCTTCCACCAAGAAACTCAACTATTGGGCAGTAAATCACAGGAGACTGAGAATAATGGGATAGAACAGAAGAACAAAGCTAGGCAAGAATGGGGCCACTGAAGGGGTTTGGGGGTGCTCTCGGTTGGCTGAGGGCAGCTGTGAGCTGTTCGTGCCAAGGCTCCTAGGAGCTGGAAGATGGGTCTACCAGCTTCCTAAAAGGGACTAGGAGGGATCCCAGTGGCACCCACTGCACCCCTGTTCCCCGGGGCTAAGGGCTGAGGATGCAAACATGAGACCCAGCCCTTCCAGGTACACTCAAGGGACATAGACCTATAGATAAATAATTCCTCTTAAGGCTTTCTTTTCTTTTCTTTTTTTTCTTGGTGTTCTTTCTGCCTTGCTCTTTGCAAAGAGGGAGTATGTCTTTTGTTGTACTCGGTAAACATTTGTGTGCACACCATTAGCCAGCCACTCTGCTCAGGGGCAGAGAAGGATTCTAAGGGAATGCAGGTATAAGAAGGGATTAAGGCAGCATCCTTGTCTCCAGTGCTGACCATCCCCCACCTGGCAAAGTGCACATGCCTCACCAATATTTACTAACGCTTGTTTACCTGCTCACTAATTTCTCTGCGTATTTTTTATTGTGGTAAAAAAACATATACATGACATAAAATTTACCATTTTAACCACCTTTAGGTATATAATACTTGCTTACTCCTTCCAAAAGCAGTGCTCTCGTCTACCAAGAGCTGAAGCCTATCATGGTAATAGCAGTCAGATGACCCTGCCTTTGATTTTGGGGGGAAAAAAAATCCCTTCGGCTCTGGAGATGTTACTGCAAAACGAGTTTTCCGCAGTGCTACCAGTTATGACTTTGGGTACAAATGTCTCAGACATTCAGAGTGTCCATGTGCAGAAGGGAAAAATTAAACTGCCCTTCACCGGGCTAACAACATTGGCACAGCATCTTGATCCTCCAATCTCCACACATGATATCATCACAGGGGTTCTGTTTGCTGAGAGAATATAAATAATTAAAATCCTGCAGGGAGCAGATTTTTATTTACAGGGCTCCATTGTCATTCTTGTACCTGGTGGGAGTATGGCAAAATTACACGAGTTTATTAAAAAACAAAAATTGATGGTTCCAGCTCCATTCCTCTACCCCATGGAATGAGATCAAATAGCGGCTGCACAGACGCGAGAGCTGTCAGTGTTTAAAGAGCTATCACCGGAATGAGGAGGGAAGCTAACCAGCATTTGGTGGAATGAGTTCTCAGATGCACAAGCTCCCCATTGCGCCCAGCGCTTCCTGGACATCACCACATCTCGGAGTTCAGATGCTCACGCTAGGAAATGTTGCCAAGCCCCACCTTAGCCCTTGCTGGATGCTCTGTTTCATCATTCCCTCTTTATTTATGACCCCCCCCCACACACACACACACATTTCTTAAGATAAAAGCTTACACTGCAGAAACAGTCTAAAGCATACCCCCTACATACAAACTGATCTCCAGATTACCAGTGAAATTGCTGCCTTTGTATACTTATAGACTGACGTGATAACTGAAAATAACTTCCATTAGCACTATAAAAACTCCAGCTGATACCAAATGAATTTCATTTGATACCAACAGAGAAAAATATTGGCTACTGAGATATTCTTTGTTCATGGTTATTTACAGTTAGCTAGAATCCATGTACAATTCAGCCAACCAGAAGGTGCCAGATGATTTTCCTCACTCGAGGACCTTGTGTGGAAGGTCTCCCACAAAAGACTGGCTCACCTTTATTTATTGAAACATGGGGACCACTCGCTGCACCTGGTCCACCACAATACCTGGAAATGCCAGCCATCGGATCCTCTGGCATAAGAAAGATGTAAACAGGGGTTGGGAGATGTGTAGCCCCTGGACTCAGACATCTTCCCTCCCCGTCTTCACCCATCACCACTCTGTTTTGTAAATTTTGGAAAGAGTCAACCACACGATCAGAACATCCCCCCAAACTGTGCTTTGGGGCTCTTTTAAAATGTAAATGTTTCAAATTAACATGTATCACCACTACGAATTAAGGGTCAACATATGTTATGTTCCCTTTGGAACTTTTACTTTTTAAAGAATCTTGACAAACACCACTGAGGTCCCCATTTTATACCCTCCCTCTCCAGGTGAAACCGTTATCTTGAAGGTGTCCACTCAAGAGGTTATACTTTTAACACATGTGCATGTATCAAACAATTTTACAAGCCTTTAAATAATATAAGTACTTAACTTTTAACAATTTGTCTTCTTCAACATTATGGATTGTTAGGTGCTTTGTTGTAAATTTACAAGCAGTGTATCATTTAAACAATTTTAAGTATACAACTCAGTGATATGAGTCACATTCACAATGTTGTGTGACCACTGCCAGTGACTATTTCCCAAACTTTTTTATTATCCCGAAGAGAAGTTCTGTACCAATTAAATAACAATTCTCCATTTCTTCTAACCCCCCCCCCGCCCCCGGCCCCTGACCACCGTCATTCTTCTATCCGTGAATTTGCCTGTTACAAGTAATTATGTAAGGAGAATCATACGATAATTATCCTCTAGTTCTGGCTTATTTCACTTAGCATATCGAGAGTAAATTTTCGTTTGTTTCTGGTTTTGTTTTTGGTTTTTTTTTTTTTGGCCACATCCAAAGGCATGTAGAAATTTCCCAGCCAGGGATAGAACCTGCACCATAGCAGTGACAACACCAGATCTTTTAACAAATAGGCCACCAGAGAACTCTTCAACAGTATTTTTTTTTCTTTCTATGTCTGTACCTGTGTCATATGGAAGTTTCTGGGCTAGGAGTCAAATAGGAGCTGCAGCTGCTAGCCTATACCACAGCCACAGCAATGCTGGGATCTGAGCCACATCTGCAATTTATTCAGCAGCTTGCAGAAATGCTGCATCCTCAACCCAATGAGTGAGGCCAGGGATTGAACCCACATCCTCACAGACACTATGTCAGGGGTTCTTAACCTGAGGAGCCACAATGGGAACCCTCAACAGTATGGTTTTGATTGACAGCACGTACTGACACATACTGATCTAGGTCATTCATCTTAAATATTGTATAGTATTCCAGTATATTACAGGCAATAATTTATATCTATAACTTGAGAGACAGACATTTATGTTTCAAATTTTTTGCTTAACAAAAGCAAAGTCCAGTGATTCACTGGAAGTGGAAATGTGGATGAGTGCAACTTCAGCGTTACCGGACAGCTGCCAGATTGTCCTCTATTGTCACTGAACCAATTTACAATCCCACTGCAGTGGATCCAAGGCCCTGCTTCCCCAAGTCCCTTCCTGCACTGACAGCTTTTCATTTAATTTTTGACAATCTGATGGGTGTAAAATGGTATGTCAACTTTTTAAAAATTGTCATTTTCTTAATTAGCAGTGAAGCTGAGCATCTTTTCAAATTTATTAACCATTTCACATGTTCCTTTTCATTTGAAATGCCCGCTCATAACCTCTGTGCTCTTTTAGGTTATAATTTGCTTTTTTATTGATTTCTAGAGGAGACAGATACACACATTCACAGAGATACTCAGATAATATAGGTATTCTGTGTAATAGTCATTTGAATGCCATATCAACTTCAGATAACTTTATTAAACATACTTCTTATTTCTTTGTTTTCTAGTTCACTAGTTTCTGACTCTGTCTTTATTACATTTGCCCTCCTACTCTGGTTTACTCTGTTTTTCTTTATCCATTTTCTTGATTTGGACACTTTTTTTCCGATCTTTCTTGTTTTCTAGTTCGTGCATGTAAGGCTACAAGTTTCTCCCTAAGTAAATGCTTCAGCTCACCCACAATCATTGGTAGGCCATGCTTTAAGTCCAAATATTTTGTAATTTCCTTGTTGCTGAATCCTTCCTTGTTAGTTCCTTCGGTAGAGGCCTGGAGGCAGTCCACCTTCCTGTCCTGTGTAGGTCTGAGTGTATCTTGATTTTGCCTTAACTCGGGGATGAGCAGGATGATGCATGTTCCCTCCATCCTCCTAGAGACGGGCCTAGGGCACCTCTTGCTGCTGTGGGCAACCAGCTGTCAATCCAGGTGCCACGTCTGAGTCATCAGGTTCCCCTCTCAGATCAGGTATAAGATGTCCTTTTTGTCTTTGATTCTTTAGAGCTTAATTTTGATGCATCTGGGGTGATTTTTTCACTACCCTGTCAGGACGTGAGTGTTCCTTAAATCTGAGAATTTGTAACTTTCCTCAGTATGGACTGCTCTTCACCATTATGTCTCTCTTCCAGTCTTTGCATTTTAAGGTAGTACATTGGAGATAGGTCAAAGGAAATGAATGATGCTGAAAGTTAACTGCAATGAGTTTACTTGCATTTAAAAAACAAAAAACAAAAAAATTATAAGTAGAATGTAATTTTATACTGTGACATATCAACCATAATACTAACAAGATGGCATACTCATAACAAGATCTGAGGAGGTTTATTTAGAAAAGGTTTGTTTACAAAAGCCTGGGCCAGGAGGAGGTGAACCACAGGAAAAGCATGGTAGCCTGGGTTAAATAACCAGAGCTCTTACCTCACCCAGGCCAAAAGGATAAATGAAGAAAGCAGGTGCCTGTACCTGGAAGGTGAGAGATCTATTGAGAAGCCACCTTGATACAAGCAATGACCTTTGATCAAGGGGCACAGCCAGCCTGAGGTGACTTCACAGGAAGGAAGCCAGGGGGTTAAAAATGAACTCATTCTTCTGTTCCCTCCAGTGTCCCTCCAGGGCTAACATCTCAGCCCCAAGTGGCAGCCAGAGGACAAGGAAGGCCTTGACATTGTTCTTTATAGGTCAGCTGTCCAGGCAGAGAGCGTGTGCCTAGAAGAGGACAGATCTGGAGAAACAGGTGGAAAATGTGCACTATGTATTTACATTATCTCTTGAAAGCAGATAAGCCTCCCAATAGATATTTGAAAGTGTCTACTTTCCATGAACCCGTAATCATGGAAATTAAAAGCAAATTGGTACATTTTAATTCTATACTCCGGAGCACATATGAACTCAATTCATACTTTATCATTTAAAAAGGATATCAGAAATGCTGTGCTTGGTTGGACCAATTCTCCACTGAGCTCAGCCAGCTGTTTCTGCGAAGACATCAAGAGACCCTTAGACCTTTTGCAGAATAGCAGTTTCTCTCCATGAACTTGCCTCCGAAATTTAGGGCCATTCTCCCAATCATTCATAGTATGAATAGGCCCTTTCTTCGGCTTTCATCTTCCAGTCATGATAGGTATGTGAGCAACTTCTGTTGACTAAATTAATGGATAGCTATAAAACTCCTGACATTCTTTTCACTCTTTCTTCCCATGAGTCACCCCTGATACCACAGAATTTCCAGCATAGCCATGGAGGAAGTGAAATCCAAGGAACCACAGAAACATGTTAATTTATAAGATACTTTAGTTATTACTGTGGATGAGAGAAAGGAATTAGGGACTAGTAAACTATAAATTTCCCAAGAAGGGGACAATTTTGGTTTACTCTTAGATTTCCCATTCTCAAAAAGGGTGGTATCATTCTCCTCCCCAAATGTTCTTAACTAGTTAATTGACTTAGGTGTCAAATGGCCTCAAAGAACCTGATGTAAGAGCCTCAGGCACCTGAAATTAATAACCAAAAGATGAAGAAGGAGCTGCCTTCTTCGCATTATTTCCCCAAAATTTATTTTAATGATACTCTGGAAACTCTGATTCTGAGAGTATGCAATTTGTTCAGTTCCCTAAAGCCAGAAAATAACCACGTAATTTCTCCAGAAAAGTAATCCGTACTTCCAAATCTGGACATACTTAATGAACTATCTGAAGCTATAAAATAAAAAGGCACCCTGAATTGGTAGAGGAATTGTGCAAAACTGACTCAATATCTCACCTAAAACGGGAAGAGACTGCAAAGTGACTAGTGTATTGGGCTAAGAAGCTGAAGGAGGATCTTCTCCAAACCTGTCTAGAGGATTTCTACCCTGAACTATTTGCTTGTACAGGCTCTGAGTATGTTTGCATGGCACTCTTTTAGATACAGTAAGAAACAAATAAGAAATATTCCCTGTCCTCAAGGAGCTAACATCCCGGTGGTGAGCCAAAACCTCCAGAAAGAGAGCACTAATGTAGGAGAGACATCTGGTGGCAGGTGGTAAACACCGCATGCAGCAGCCACTCCGAAAGGAGAGCCCTGCTGGGGAGGGGGCAGTGGCCAGGAATCCAACCAGGGGCAGAGTTGAGGTGGAAGCCATGGACTCAGGGGTGAGCAAGGCACTCTGGGAAGCTGAGGAGGAAACCACTTGATGGGAGCATGAGATGTTGGAGAGCAGCAAAAAAAAAATTGTCTACACACATTGAGACCTGGCAGAAGTAAATAAGCCACGGACTGGGGGAAATATCTACAACACATACATCAAACAAAAGACTTATATCTCAAATATATCAAATGTATCAGGAACTCCTACAACTCAATACTAAAAAGACAAACAATCCAATTTATTTCAACAGACAAAAGGCTTGAACAAGCACATCACGTGACAAATGTATATACAAATAGCCAATGTCTATGAAAAAAAATAGTTACATCATTTTCATGAAGGAAATGCAAATTAAAAGAAAAATGAAATGTCCCTTAGCATCCACAGAATGCCTAAGATGAGTGACTGAATAACAAGTGTTGATAAATGTCATGAAGCAACTGGAATCCTCATGCACTGCTGATGGGAACAGAAAACAGCAAAACCAATTTGGAAAACACTTTGGCTATTTCTTATAAAATTAAACGCACACTTACCTTGTAGCTTAGCTACTCTACTCCCGGGCATTTACCCCTAAAAAGCTGGAAAACATCTGTTCAGAAGAAGACATACATAAATATTTATGGTGAACTTATCAATAATAACCTAAAACTGGAAAAACTCAAATTTCCATCAACAGGAGAATGGGTAGTGGGAATACATCTACACACTAGAATATACACAGTAAAAAATGAACAAATCCTTGCATGATATAGATGAATCTCAAAAATATTACACTGAGAAAAAGAAGTCCAGAGTTGGCAGATACTGATAGTATTCAATAGTTCAGTGACGTCCCAGGGGCTGTGGGCTCCCACTGTCTTTCTGCTCCACTACCCTTACCACTCTGACTTTCCTTCTCATGGTCACAAGGGAGCTGCTACAGCTCTAGACATCACGTTCATGTCAAAGGCAGGAGAAAAAGAAGAAGGGCAGCGCCAGCTCCATCTATGGGCTTCATGGCAGACTTCCACCGGGCAGCTCTCTTCTCTGGCTTTCATATGTTCTACCAGAACTAGGTCACATGGCAGCCCCTATGAAAGCCCGAAAAGAGAACTGTCCATCTTAAGTTACACCAACTTCAATTTCTTTTCTTAGAGGGAGGCCATATTATCATCCAGAGCAAAAGCAGAGCTCCTTCAGAAAGACAGACAGGAGGACTGCACCTCCCACCAACAATCAGCAGCGTCGGCCATACAACTTCAAAGTTGAAACAAATCAATCTAAGTCCTTTGGGCCTGGGACTAGGAAGTGACAATGAGATCAGACAGCCTAAGCCACATCACAGGCACCTGCAAGGAGTCATGGCACTTCCTCTCAAGCAGACACTAAGAAGTTCACTCAATACAGTGAAAGGGAACCGTCACGACACCAAAGTCGATATTACGAAATAGCTGCAGAGTAATGAGAAGCAAGGATCAAGATGTGGCATTAAGAAGCAGGTTACATTAAGGAATTTAAAAGAAAAAACAAGGGTGTATTAGTTAGTGCAGACTACCATAACAAAATGCCACCGACCGGGCAGCTTCAACAGCACAAATGTATTTCTTACAGATCTGGAGGCGCCAGCACAGTTCTTGGTGAGGACTCTCTTCCTGGCATGCAGACAGCTGCCTTCTTTCTGCATCCACCCATGGCAGAGAGAGAACTCCGAGAATCTCTTCCTCTTCTGATAAGGGCACCCGCTCTATGGGATTAGGGCCCCACCCAAATGACCCCCTTTAACTTTTATCACCTCCTCATAGACCCTTTCTCCAGTTACAGTCACACTGGAGGTTAGGGCTTCAACACATGATTCTGAGCAGGGGACAGAACCATCCAGGCCATAACAAAGGGTGAACCATGACCTATTTAGGGGAAATGTCCCATATCAAATGATCACATGACCATGGCCATCAGGAAGTTTCTCCAGGTGGAACACCTAACTCTGCTGAGAGAAAAGCTGTCACAGCAGCACTTGGGATGGAATAAACCCCAAGTTTCTGTTTTCCCACTAGAATCCACAGGCTCCGGTTGAGAGATGGCCCATTCATTTCAAATGCTTGGGATGCTCATCTCTGAATAACCAGCCTGCTCTACCCTACACAGCAGAGCTCCCAACGGCTGCCTATTGCAGATGCATTGTTTACAAACAAAATACACTGGCTGGCATATAGCAGCTGTGATTAACTTAATGACTAAGTGCTGCTTTAAGATGGCACATATCTGAAACCCACATATCTTTCATGCTATTATTTGGTGCGGTAAATGTTTAGACAGCTGGTGGAGGTTTGCCCTGACACTGGCATTAAAATGCACACTTGAAGAGTGCACCACACACTCCTGGCAACTGAGATCCTTTCTCCTCTTTCACGGAGGAGAGACCCAGATCTGCAGTTCCGCGGCAAAGCCGTCCGAGCTCAACCCTCTGTGCTGAGCCATCGTTCATGTTTCAAACAATGAAAAGAACATAACCACTCCTTCCATCTTTGCTTCATAAGAGGATGGACACATTTTAGCTGAAACGGACTTCATAATCTTCTAATCCAGTGGTGTCCAACCTCCCTTTAGCAGTAGAACCCTGTCTTCAAGTGAAGTAGTCTGCAAAACCCCAGTAATTACAAGAGAGAAAAGCAACACTGCTGGCAACAAATGCAGGTGATTCTCACAGCCCCCCAAGGAGGCCCTGTGTGTCCTCCCAATACCCTAGATCTCAAAAGAGCCTGGTTTGCAAAGTATTTCTCTGGTCTCTTTCTGAGACCCCTTGAGCCTCTTTTGATTCCTCATACATTGTGGGAAAGAGAATCAGGCCCTTCCTGTCAATCTTCAGAATCAGGAGCCCAGTAGGGAAGATGAGGCAAGAGAATTTAGACTGAAAATTTTCCCATTACCTCTTAGCTGAAATCAGCCATGAACTCTATGTGCTAAAACAGTTGGGAGGAAAAGTAGGGCCTATCTCTCCCAGGAAGGAGATGAACATAAAAAATAATAAAACTAAAATATGTATGGGTGGATTCAAGGCTTAGATGGGGCAGGTGTGAATCCAGGTTCAAATCCCGGTTGAATGGGAGCAGGAGTAAGAGGTCTGAGGCCTTATTTACTGGTCGTCTGCCCATCCCCACTCAGGAAGAGTGGAGGCTCGGAGGCACCTCAACCCAAGGCTAAGTCTCTACAGAATACACTGGGAAACCCTTCCCAATGCCCACTATAATGGGTACAGTAAACTACCAGTAAGAAATAATGCTTCTGGAGTTCCTATAGTGGCTCAGCAGTTAACAAACCCAACCAGCATCCATGAGAATGCGGGTTTGATCCCTGGCCTCGCTTAGTGGGTTTAGGATCCGGCGTTGCTATGAGCTGTGGTGTAGGCTGCAGATGCAGCTCGGATCGTGCATTGCTATGGCTCTGGCACAGGCCAGCGGCTACAGCTCCGATTCAACCCCTAGCCTGGGAACCACCATATGCCACAGGTGTGGGTGCAGCCCTAAAGAGAAGAAAAGACAAAAATTAAATTAAATTAAATTAAATTAAATTAAATTAAATTAAATTAAATTAAATTAAATTAAAAAAAGAAATAATGCTTCTAAGTGGAGCCATCCAACAGAGCAAGCAGGCCACAAACCAAGTTGGCCTTAGGGTTCTCCACTCCTTCTTCTGCTCCCTCGCCTCCTCCCAAACACGAAAGACTCTCTTGCTGAGGAGAAAAGCTACCTAGTGAACCCACTTACACCAAAGTTTGGGGGAATCATTAAGGAATCCCCCTGCCCTGCTGCTCTCCAGGAAACAGCTTATTGTAAACAACACCCCCTTCGCCATATGACACAGGCAAGGCACATGGATACCCCTTTGTTCACCTGTGACAAGGCCAGATGCAGACCAGCCCATTGCCACTCTTTGCCTCATAAGGAATTAGATGAGCTGTTTGTCCGCATTGATCAAGCAGAATAAAATATCCATTAATATGAACAGATCAAACTTTAGTCCAGCCTCTCTCCTTCCTTTAGGTTCCTGAACTGGGACCTACCTCCTGGCTGAGTCGACATACAGCCCCCTCCTTAAAGGTCCCTCCCCAAAACAGGCTGACTTCAGGGGAAAGCATTCTCTGATCTACGGCCCTATCACACCACTTTCATTGTTCATCCCACCTGCCCACACGGGATTCCTTCCAGCCTGTTCACTCCTCTCTATAAAGAAAAGCCTTTTCCGCCTGACCCTGGAGAAACTTGAAGATCTCACAGCCAGACTTCTCTTATTGAAACAGCTCCCATTTCTCCCTGTTGCAATGATCCTTCCAATAAAGTCTCTCTTTCATTTATCTGGATTTGTTTTATTGGGCACGACATGTCGCCCTTGGCCAAGGCATCACTTTCCCTCCTCAGATACCACACTGAACTTCAAACTACCCTAGCCCCTTCCCTTCCAGCCACCACGTTTCATGTTCCACACTCTGCTCACAAGACTCCACTCAGCATGACCCCTGCCCACCTCTCCGGTCACATCTCCCTCTGATCTTCCCCTTTGTTAAATATATCCCTTCCAGTCCTCTTCATTAGCCCCTCAGCCTAAATCAATAATGCACTGGGTAACAGCAGAGAGAGGGGCGTGCAATGTGCTGGTGCTCCTGACCCCTGTAAACTGCCGACTTCTAGAGAACCAATGGTAGGGGATCCTTTTCTAATCAAGAACAAGGTCAAGATATGAACCGAGACTTTTATTTCTGGTGGAATGGCCAAGTAGGTACACTGAACAACTCTCCCAAGTGGAAGCACTTTAGAAAAGGCTAAAACTTGAGAAATGCGTCTTTAAATAAGTTGACACTAGGGAAAGAATCCACAATGGCCAAAAATAAAGGCGAGAACAGCGGCAGACAAGAAAGCATCAAGCATCAACTGTTCGATTCTAATAGTCTCTGCTGACCCCTGACCTACTGTGTTTACACTCTGATAATTGCAGGTGTTAGAAGATACAAGAGGTGATGAAGCCAAGGACTCACTAAGAACGGGGGAGGCCAAGAGGAGTCTCGCCACATAAACCGAGACACCAAAGAACTACACCTTGATGGTAAAGGAGAGGAGAAACAAACTGGCCAATCAGAAGACATCAAGGATGTGTGTGTCTTGACACAAGCTTAAGAGGGAAAACATTTCCTGAGAATTTTTTTTCTTTTTATGGCTGCACCTGAGGCACATGAAAGTTCCTAGGCTAGGGATTAAATCAGAGCTACAGCTGCAGCTAGCCTATGCCACAGCCACAGCAACACCAGATTCAAGCCACATCTGTGACCTATACTGCAGCTTGCAGCAACACTGGATCCTTAACCCACTGAATGAGGCCAGGGATTGAACCCACAACCTCAGGAACACTATGTCAGGTCCTTAGCCCAGAGGCACAATGGGGAACTCCTCCCCTGAGAATTTATAACCAAAAACTACCCTCTAGTAAATCTAATTCATAATAATCGAGAGTACATTAAAGAAGCTCTAATTCATTTTCAAGGTTGATGGTCCCAGGTTGTCAATACCTGCAATAAATAAACTCGGATCCGCTCCAAAGAAAGCAGGGCTCCTTGGAAAATGCTGATTCTAGGGCTGGGGCAGGGATTATATAGGTAGACCTTGAGCATATTTTAGTAAGATAAGGACGTGCTAGAAATCTCCAAATGATAATGTCGTATCAAAGGGACAGAGAAACCACCTGAAAGATTCCCAAAACCAAGGTTGGAATAATTTGAGCGACAAAACAGGGGAAGGTAGTCCTGGATTGTACACCCAGAATATAAAATAAATACCCATAAATCCAGATTTATACAAATGATTGAATAAATAAATAAAAGGAGAGTGGAGCATAACCGCCCATTTCTCGAGAGTCAGCTGCACATAGCGACTTCCTTCCAAAGAACACAGTATGGAAAGGAAGCAAAGCAGATTGATTAGCTTACAGTCGAAAAACCTGACAAGGATGCCCTGCACCAGGGAATCAAAGTTAACAGCAACAGCGGTGACGCACATTGATGACTTGCCCCCGATACGATGTGATGAGAATGGCATTTCATCTCTCTGGTCTTCCTCCTAGAACCCCAGAACCCCAGTCTAATCATGAGAAAAACGTCAGACAAATTCCAGGTGAAGGATATTCAACAAAGTTGGAACAGACAAGCAATCAACAAGTGAGATCCCAAAGAGCCACTGTGTGTAGTTAGCATCACAGGCCAGCAGCACACACCACTTTTAAGTTTCCAGGGCTGCAGGCCAAAGCCAGCCCCAAAGGGTGCCCGAGAGAAACTGGAGAACTAGCAGGGAAAGTTCTGGATCCTGGTGTGATGAAAGCAGCTGGCCAGCAAGAAGTTCTCAGTGGGTACCTGGTTCCAACTGGTGAACTGAGGCTTCTGCTCATTTCCACTGGTCAGAACCGGCTCAAAAAGCAAGCAGGACTAAAGTCACAGATGAAGGACATCTGAGAATTGAGCTGGGATGGGGAGGAAGACTAGCAATCAGCCTTTGGAGAGATGGATGGGGCAGCTGTTTTTTTGAAACAGTACATCAAAAAAATATTTTAAAGAACGTATACGTGTGTGTGTGTGTGTGTGTGTGTGTGTGTGTGTGTGTGAGAGAGAGAGAGAGAGAGAGACTGGGTCACTTTGCTGTATGGCAGAAAATTGACAGAACACTGTAAACCAACTATAATGGACAAAATAAATACCTTTAAAAAAAAAAAGAAAATAACTTTAGAAGACAGTGGAGGTGGCTTGAACCTCCTCCCTCCCAAGTACAGGAAGTACTGAGGACGCCTCCCACCCCAGTCCTGGCCCTTAGGAGCCTTACAGATTGGGAGACCATTGCACCAATTTCAAAGTAAGCCACCGCTCTCCAAATGATTTCTGATGCACGGAAATGCCCATAATAGTGAAAGTCTCCACTGACGCCTGTAATTTTTCCCATCTCCACCTACCATGTCCTCTGCAAAAATTCAGAAGTATTGATGAAGACACTGTCTCATTTTAACGTGATATAAGTTTTAGGTCTAAAAATAATGATACAACTACTATTGTGTTTAAATATTAATACTTCGAAAGATCAACCCAAAGACCACCTGGAGGGTGTGCCCTCTGAATGCCTGGATAATATTTATTTCTAATACATTTCTAAATGTTTTATATATTTAGCATTTTTAATATTTATAATAATTACTGATAACTGCAGTGAGCTCGTGCTTTTATGCGTTCTTTCGTTTCATTAGCACATTTTATGAACACACTTTCATTTACCCATTACATCTCTGGGGTGGTTTAATTATTGTTTCCTATTTATTGACAAGGAAGCCGATCTCCAGAGACACCGACTGATGTGCCCAAGGTCACACAACCAGAAAGGTCAAGGCTGCGTCTAGATCCCAGTTCTCTGACTCCATAGTTGATGCCGTGCTCCTCTATACCACGCAGCAGGACCTCCACTCTTCCAGAATCTCTATCGCAAAGAAACCAATGTCGGGTTCTGTGCCCACCCTAAGCCGACGTCGTCCAAGACGGACTTTTTAGGGGGGTGCGGGGAACACTTATAAGGTCCTATGGGGTGGATGTGGTTAAAATACAAATACGATGTGTAAGGCGTAGGGGATTTCTGTGGAGCCTCAGAGAAAAAAGAGTATCCTCACTTTCAATTGTGGCACATTCACTCTGTGATCATGAGTTTCTAGTCTGATGTGTCATTCCTTTTTAATCTCCTAATAAATCAGAATGTCGCGTGCCACAAAAGCTGTGAAATTCCAAGCCGGCCATGGAAATACAACTCCTGATGCATGTCGAAAGAAATTGGTCAAATCCAGCAGAACTTCTTCCAAGGGAAGCTTTGCATTTTTCAGGCCATTGTTTTCCCTCTATATCAACTGCGTTGCACATAACATTCTGGGTTAAATGGTTACTTTCACTCATATTCGTTAAAGTAGCACCATTTATCTATCTGTGCATAATTTGGGGTAAACGAAATTACTCTAAGACTTTCTACTTGAGAGTCTCTATGAGATAAACTGTGAAATCTGTCGTTTTTTCCATGACTATACCATAAAAATCTATTGTCTTTCTCCATGGTTTCCTTCTTTCCTTCCAACTTTATAGATAAGATGGACTTTTCCTAGAAATATCAATGGAGTTACATCAGTAGCATAATTCATAATTTCATATCTTTGGCTAAAGAAAAAGGCTAGATTGGGGGTATGAGGATATTTCCCCTCCAGTTAAGGCAGGTGGGCTGAGGATGAGGGAGATCATTGATCTACAAGATACACACTCAGATTCAAACTCAGACGTTTTTACAAAATTCTAGAAGCCACTGCCCAATGAAAATCGAATGGTTCAGGGCACCAGCCTGAGGGTGCCTTCTCCTCAATGCTGCATTCTGATTACAATGACCCATATCTCAGGGAATTATACACATCTATTCACATTGATGTTTGTGCCTTATTGCAGAAATTCCGGCACAGACATGTCCCTTCGCCTGAAAAGCAATCCCACAGCTTTCAACGACCAGAAGGTAATGATTTTGAGATGAGAATCTAAGTCTCTTTGTAAATACTGTGATCCACGCTGGGGGTAAATTGCCATTTTTCCCATATCTTTCATTTACTCAATATTTTAAACCAATGAGAATCTTCATTCCCATCGCCACTGACTTTTATTTACAAAAAAAAAAAAAAAAAAAGGAGATTTCCGTTCAATTTCGCAGGGGTCGAGAAAAGGAGGACCAGCAGGGTAAAGCGGTTTCCAAAGTCAGGACTCAAGCTCGGATGAGGAAGAGCTCCTCGTGCATGTACATCGTTTGTCTGCTGATACTCTCATTACTCACTGTGCCCAGAAGATCCTCAAGATGATGCCAATCTCCAGAGCGGTGGAAAACACGGCAGAGTCAATTCCCAGGTGAACCCAAGACACTGTCTCACTCCCTTCTACCTCCACAATTAAGGCAGCTGTGGCCCAGGCTGGAGGGAGGGGGTTTTCTGGCAGCTTCTTTGGCTGGGAGGAACTCTAGGTCTTCCCCAACCAGAGGATTCTGGAGTCACCGCAGGGCTGTCCCAGGTCCTCGGACACCTTGTTAAGGGAGTTTGGGTAACAGCTGGGATGAGCATACACCCCAGGTTCCTGGGCGACCTCAGGGGACATCTGTTGACCTTGCACAGTCATTAAGATTTCCCCTTTCGTTTTCAAAAGTGAGTACTGGCAAAACATTTGGACATTTTATATAGCCACCCTACTGATGAGGGAAACCCTCTTTCCATCTGGGTCTATTCTACACGGGATTCAAATTCCTCAAACTGTTATGAGAAACCAGAAAAGTCAACCACTGCAACTAAGACAAAAATGAAATTCTCTGCTTCGTGCATTCAACAAAGATTTGTAAGACACAGTACTTACTTAGCCTTATAGTGACTATGAAGATGTGTAAGACTATGGTTGTTGCCCTTTTCATGAGGTTAACAAAATTTATCCCTGCTCGTAAGATCTCACTGTCTCATGTCTGTCCTTTCTGTCTCTTCCAAAGCCCAAACTCCTGTGAGCTTATTTTTACTATTAGAGCTTGGAAACTTCATATTTCTACTCATGTGACCTGATCTTTGCTACTCCCATCTTGTTCTTCCTCTAAGGGGACCCCAAGGATTCTGTCTCCTGGCAGGCAAATCATGGTGTCATCCTCCCCTTGAGTCTTGGCTGGACTTACCTACTCACGTCGAAGGAAAAGAATATGGCAGAAATCACTGGATACCCCTTGTGATAGTAGCTTACAAGAAGATGCTTCTATCCTGGGTACCCTCTCTTGCTCTCCTTTGCTCATTCTGAGGGAGCCAGCTTCGCTGTGGAGAGGGTCCCTGTGGCATGAAACTGAGGGAGTTCTTTGGTCAAGAGCCAGCAAGTAACCTAGGCCCCCACTCAGTTCAGTAGCCCACGAGAAACCGAGAGACCCTGCCAACTACCCCACGAGTGATCTTGGAAGCAGATCTCCTTCAGGTCAAATCCTCACTTGAGTCTGTTGCTCCAGCTGACACCTAGACAACAGCTTCTGGAGAGACCTAGAGACAGAGACACCAGCTAAGCTGCACCCAGATTCCTGACCCACAGAAATTATAAGACAGTAAATGTTCATTGATCTGGCAATAGAAACGAACACACTTGACCTTGTCTCACCCTACACTGAAGACCCAGTCTTCTCACTATGCCGGCACTGACCTTATTCTCACTCTCGGCAGAGGCTAGTAAACAGGCAGACCCAGTTCTACTCTGTCCTTCAAAAAGACTAGAGATGACCAAGAAAACAGTAGACTAGTGACCACAGCCTTTCCCTGCTTCTCGCAGGCCCAAGATTCTGGTGCCAATTCCTGGGACTGGTCCAGTCTTTAGGGTTAATGGAACCATGTAGCAACTGCCTGGACCACCTTTGAGGGTCCTTCTCTTTCGTATTTCACCTTCATAAAAAAAAAACTGCATTGTAAGCTCATCTTCTTTGTTCTTTGTAGCATTATAAGGCAGACTGATGGCTAATTATCTAGCAAGATCAATCCAGAGAATTCCATATTCAATCCCAGAAGCTTTCTAATCCTTTTTCATGAAGGCAAATAAATAGCTGAGACACTTGAACATTTCTATGGCGCTATGGTAAAAACAAAACCAAGTGTGTTAGAAAGATGCCACTGGTTCCATTCAGGGGTTCATGTTTAAAAAAAAATAAGTACATAAGTCCAAGTGCATATATAACAAGGAGAAAACAGTGAACAGCAAAGAGACAGCACCTCCAGAAGAGCACAGGCTAGAAGGTGTAGGTGTTGAGGCCGTGTGACGTTTTCGGGCTTGCGGGTTTCACACGAAAAGACGCGATTGGCTTCTGCAAGGAACACTACATCTTGTCCTCCTATGAGAACAATTCTCCAAGCACGCAAAAGTGTTTCTGCACCCATTAACACTTCATTCTGAAAAGCCTGACTATGACAGAGGGAAAAGCTGAAATCTCATCTCACCCCGAGCGCAGCCTACTTTGTTGGAGGTCCAAAACCAGAGATTTCTCCTTACAAGAGGACAAGGAGTACAGCTTTTCTATTCTTAGGTAAGAGCAGAATCACACAGGGGCAGAAGATTTCCTTTGGGGAAATGAATATCTTTTACCTAACAGCCATAAACAACGAAATACTCTGTCTGGTCCCATTCCCCATGCAAAGCCCAGGCACGGAGCCACTGCGAGCCAACAGCAAGAAGACTCAAGACATGGTAGAAAACAGTTTTTTTTTTTCCCTTGCACTGCATCCCAGTGGGATGAGTAAGGCCACTCTGTCCTCACCAAAAGAACTGCAGTCACTAAGTGTCTTGTGTTTTAAGAATACAGAAGGTGACCAAGTAAGCTGCATAACCCTCAGCTTGACTGTCTAGAACGCCTGTCCAGTGGGCAGGGCAAAGCTGAGACAGCACAATTAGGATGTTTTATGACACAAATGAGCCCTCATGGCCATGTTTTGCAAGACGTGGAAAGAGGCATTGGCAGAACAGGATCTGAGCATCGGGATGTTTCAAAGTTCTGAACTTAGGAAATTGAGGAAAGAAGCAACATGAAATCTCCATCCTGGGAGCCCATCACTGGTCTCAGAGATTTAGACTTAGAACTCTGTGTCTGAAAAGGTCAGCGGGACCAACAAACATGGTCTTGGTCTGCCTTTAATGGATTCACTTACCCCCTCCCCATCCCCTCAGCTAAGGCTTGTTTGTCCTCCTAGGTCATTCTTTACCTCTGTGCCCTTGAATTCCCCATCTCAAACACACACACACACACACACACACACACACACACACACACACACACAATCCCAAGCCTGTCCCAGATTTTTTATTCTTTGCATTCAAACCCAATCAATATAAAACCTGCCCTCTGTAGAGCTGGTCACACAAAAGCCTCTGTGGACTGGCCTTCACGTATAATTTATACCAGGTGCTGTGAAGAGTATGAGTCATGGCTTCCAATTCCCAACCACCCAATTAAGCTGCCATTTTTATCCAATTAATCTCTAAATAGATTTTTCTGACAGGAAGGAGCAGTGGCTCAGATAAACCAACCACCTTAAGTCTGTGTTTCTCACATATCCCTTAGCACACTGAAGCCAAGGGGAGCCATGGCTCCATGCAACAGCCATTGCCATCAGGTGACACTTCCAAGTTTAGCCTTAAATCAGGCCAACTCAAACTCTGACTTGGCTGCCAGTTAGAAGGATTCAAAGGAAGGCCACGTCCTGAAAATACACAGGACTGCAACCTTTCAGAGAAACAAACTGACTGCATGTCACAATGGGCTGAACTGTGTCCCTTCTAGAACTCATACCTTGGAGTCCTAACCCCACACCTCAGAATGTGACTGTGTTTGGAGGCAGGTCTTTGTACAGGTCATTAGGGTGGCCCCTAATCAACATGACCAACATCCTTCTGAGAAGAGGAAATCTGGACACAGACATCACACAGAGCGAAGACGCTGTGAAGACACGGGGAGAAGAAACACCCTCAAGCTGAGGGGGTTCAGGGGGAGCAGACCCTTTCCTTACAACCCTCAGAAGGGACCAACCCTGCTAATACCTGGATTTCAGACTTCTGGCCTCCAGATTTGTGAGATGATACATTTCTGTTGTTTAAACCACCAAGTCTTGCTGCTTCGTGATGGTAGCCCCAGCAAACTAATACAACATCCATTTCCACATTAGGCATCAGCATGATTCCCAGATCCTGGGGATTAGATAAAGCTTGGCTGGAATTACAATGCCACCCCTACCTCCTTGTGTGACCCCTGGCCAAGGAACCTCACCTTTTTGAGACAAGTTTCTTCATCTATAAAATGTGGATAATAATATCTATCTCATAGAGCTGTTTTGAGGATTAAAGAAGATAATGCACACGAAATGCTTGGGCACATGCCAAGTGCTCAATGACAGTGACTCCGTATTGATGGGTGCACAAGTCTTTGACCTTGACAGAACATGAATATAAACAGCAATGACATTAAGAAAATAATCCCTCCGGATGCTGGAAATGTCAATCTTTGTAGTTTATAAGCAGCTCAACATCAAGGGAACATGAGTCATCCTGAGTTGAAGGTATCTTGGATGAATTATGAATAGTTCTGCTGACAGCCTCACAAGTTAAATATGATACTTTCAGGAATAAGCTGATACAATGGAGTCAATGCATTTTTACAACATTCCCAAGAGATGCTGAAAACCAAGAGATGGATCAGCCTTTAATTGCAAAACTTTTTAGGTACTAAACCGAATCCAGTCACTGTGACTTAGTGGATTGTGGTTTACAACCTACTGGATGAAATAAGATTGCTCCTCAGTGTTCTCTACCAAAATTAGGAGAATTCTCTAGCCCCTTGGAGGATACATTCTCACCCACGCCTTTTGCTTTACCTTACGGATATTCTGATGTTGCCCTCTTTTTACACTTTACCCAGTGCAGTCAGGAAGCAAGATAATCAAAAGACAGGAGTAAATGTCATTACAGGAAAAGGAAATGCCAAGACACAAACTTTCTCCAAGTGGTGAGTGGGCCAGCATCCTGGTGTTCATCACCCGATCTTGGATTGTTTTATTACTTCCACCAAAGAGCTTAAGACTAAGCCTAGCACAGTCTGTGCTCACACTGGTATTTCTGGGTAGAGGCTGTGTTAGCTGATGGGTTCAAACTCTCCCTCTTCTGGTCCCTAGAGAAATATGGTTCTCTCTCTTTATGTTCCTTCAACTCATTAATTCAGCAAAATATATGATCACTTCTTTAGTCAGGTAGGGCCAGGATCTGCTATCAGAAGAAACAACGCCAAAAATCTCGTGTCTTGATAAAACTGACATTTTTGTTCTCCCCCTTACAAAGTCTTGCGTATCTTTAAAATAACTGCCTACCACATGGCAACTTAGAGACCCAGGCTGCCTCCACCAGTGAAGCACTTCCTCAGCTTCCATGTAAAGGGAAAACCTACTGGGGTGGCTTTCACTGACAGCTAAATGCTTTGACCCCAAAATGGCATATGTAATTACTGCTTGCAACTCACTGGCTAGAACTAATTATGTGAACTCCCAGCTGCCAGAGGGACTGGGAATACAGTGGTGCACATGGAATATTTGGGGAGCATTACTGTCTCTGCTACAATTGCCCACTAGACTCTAGACCTGCAGTGTTATATGGTAGCCAATATGCTAGCTAAATATGGCCGCCACTAGCCACATATGACTATTGGGTACTTGTACTGTGGCTGATCCCAATTGAGATATATACATACTAGGTTTCAAAAGCTTAGTGTGATAAAAATGCAAAGCATCTCATTTGTAATTTTATATGAGTTGTATGCTTGAATGACAGTATTTTTATACATTGGATTAAATACAAATATAACGTATTATTAAAATGAACTTCATGTGTTTCTTTTTACTTTTTAAATGTGGCACTAGAAAATTTAAAATTACAGATATGGACCTGATTACACTTCTATTGAACAGCACTGTTCTAGACGCTACTCCAAGCTCTGGGGATGGAGAATAACAAAGCCCTGTCTCTGCTTTCAGGGTGCTCTGCAGACCCGAGGCATTGAGCAGCACTTAACCCTCCCTCCCAGTGTTCTGCTTCCTCATGATTCAACCTGGATCATAACTGGCTTCCCTTCACGGGGCTGCAGTGAGGACTAAATGAAGTCGTGCATGTGAAGCACTGTCTTGGGCACCTCGTGACCATTGATAATTCTCAGTCCTTTTCCTGTTGCATTTCTTGCCTCTAGACAAAACACCAAAACCCTCTTCTACTTTTTTCCATTTTAAGCTATTCTAGTGGTTATCCTAACCTTGTAACTCAACTATACTCGAATAAAACTTATTTTTAGAAAATCGGAATGGGCACCACCTTTGGGAGGGTACGAGAGCAGGGGCTCTGGTGGGTGGCTCTCCGGTTAGCAAAGCAGTTATCCCTAGCTACCCTGAGCCCCCTCTCTTTAGGAAAGTTTACAGTCCACTTTTCTGACGAAGGTATGCCCTTTAGGGGTCTCGGTCTCACCTCCAGAAGAGTATCAGATTCCCTGAGGGAAGTCCTAGTAAGGGACAATTTCTAAATTTCCAGTGAGGTTGCAGAACCAAGTATGCTGCCTCTCTGTCTTCTCCCTTAATCCAAGGAGACGGGGTACCAGGTCCAAGGGCAGGGTTGATGGAAGTAAGTCTGTGGCACAGCACCCCGTAAATGAACTTTGGGGAGGAAGACCTTAGCAAACACAATCCTCAAAACTCATCAGGATGTTGTTAGATAAAGTCTGGCCTTGGTCTCCTCAAGGCCTTTTTTTTTTCTTTTGTCTTCTTCTTCTTCTTTTTTTTTTTTTTGTCTTTTTTGGCTCCACACCAGTGGCATATGAAAGTTCCCAGTCTAGGGGTTGTATCAGACCTGCAGCCACTGGCCTACAGCAGAGCCACAGCAACACGGGATCCCAGCCATGTCTGCGACCTACACCACAGCTCATGGTAACGCCTGATCCTTAACCCACTAAGCGAGGCCAGGGTTCAAACCTGCATCCTTTTGGATATTAGTTGGCTTCATTGCCGCTCAGCAACAATGGGAACGCCTCAAGGCCTTTTAAATCCTTGGATGGTGAGAAGAAGAAAGGACAGGAAAGACGGCTCTCTCTTAAGAGGAGAGAGGGATGTGATAGGCAAGAGAGAACCATTCCCATGGATTGATCTGGCCCGGCAGCTGCTTGCCTGCAGCCCACAGTGGTACTAATGCCACCAAGAGACAGAGTTGAAAAGCCTCCAACAATGGGGTGGTACAGAGAATTGTGCTGAACACAACTCTGAGGGCTGTGGCCTGACCTGGGTCCCCTGAATCCACACATTGAAGCCCTAACCCCAGTGTGACTGTACTGATAGGGCCTCTAAGGAGGTAAGTACAGTTCAATGAGGTCAGGAGGGTGGAGCCCTGACCAATAGGATGAGTGTCCTTATAAGAAGAAACACCAGGAGCTCACGCTCTTTCCCTCCCTGTCCCTGCCGCATGAGGGTACAGCCTGCCCCAGACACTGAATCTGCCAGCATCTCCACCTTGCACTTCCTAGCCTCCAGGACTGGGAGAAAAGAATGTTTGTTGTTTAATCTCTCAGTCTATGGAATTTTGTTAAGGCAGCCCAAGCAAACTAAGACAGAGTATAGGGATTTTATTTAAAATAAGAGGCATGGGAGTTCCCGTTGTGGCACAGTGGTTAACAAATCCAACTAGGAACAATGAGGTTGCAGGTTCGGTCCCTGCCCTTGCTCAGTGGGTTAACGATCCGGCGTTGCCGTGAGCTGCGGTGTAGGTTACAGACACGGCTCGGATCCTGCGTTGCTGTGGCTCTGGTGTAGGCCGGTGGCTACAGCTCCGATTCGACCCCTAGCCTGGGAACCTCCATATGCCACGGGAGCGGCCCAAGAAATAGCAAAAAGACAAAAAAAAAAATTAAAAAAAAAATTAAATAAGAGGCATGGAGGCCTGTTGTGGCTCAGCGGAAACCAATCCAACTAGGATCCAGGAGGATGTGGGTTCAATCCCTGGCCCTGCTCAGTGGGTTAAGGATCCGTCATTGCTGTGAGCTGTGGTGTAGGTTGCAGATGTGGCTCGGATCCAGGATTGCTGTGCCTGCGGTGTAGGCTGGCAGCTGCAGCTCCCATTCACCCCCAAGCCTGGGAACTTCCACATTCTGCAGGTGTGGCCCTAAAGGAAAAAAATGTAAATGTCAAGAGAGATAGCACCCCTACATCCCATATTCTGGGAGTTGGAGGTAGGAGCCTAACTTCCCTGGGGACTTGGCTGCAAGCCACACCTACAGCTACCTTGAGTCGTAAAGAGAAGCGAAGTTTATTTTCTCTCTGCATAAAGCCATTTAGCTAACACAGATGGTCTACCCCAATTACCGGATAAAGTTAGTGACAAATGGTGCTGTCAAGTCCTCTTACTTGAGAACTAGCTATTGTTTATCTTGAGAATGTGTCTATAATGAGTTGTATCTGCTTGGCGACATAAAAGGTGAAATTGCTTTCTGCTTTGCAATCTCCTAGCGGGTCACCTGTGAGGCGCATCACAATCTGGTTTAATGCTTAGTCAATAATAAAAATGGCTTCTTTCTCTACTACCTTGTGGAGAGAATTTCTGGGCGAGGAGAAGATTCTGTTCTTAATTCTATTTCCCGCAAAGATTTCAGTCCTGGGCACCCTCTCCACAGCCTGCAGGATGGAAGGACTCCAGGGAGGGTAGAGGACTAGCAAATCCCTTATTAGGACTGAGCTCTGGAGAAGTTTTCTATCCTCTGGTTTCCCCTCTGGGCTGGCGAACCCCTGGAGAAACACAAGCACTTGGCAATTACTCACTCAAAGAGTGTGCACCCCCATGCTGCCCAGTACCCAAGAGGCTGAGAATGGTGTGTTGCTGAGAAGATCAGAGAGTGCAGCAGCAATTCTTTTTCTAGTTTTCTTACCACTTTATTCTTTCAGAAGTTAAAGAAAATGGGACACATGCACAGAACACTATACATTTTGAAACTTGTTCATCCTGGATTTTTTTTTTAATCATTTGTATCTCAGAACCTAAAAGAAATTAGGTGTCTTCTGCATAGACTGTGTGAAAGATGTTTTGCATATTTGCTGCACTGCATCAGCATCTTCCTAAAACTGTGAAATGAAGGGACTACTATACATTGAAATGGATAAAAGTATCTGAAAGCACAAGGTGATACTCATTTTTGATGGTCTTCCCATTTGTGCTGGGTTTTGCCTCTTCAATATATCTGTCATCAGTATTTGGAGGGTGAGAAGTGAATGTAACAGGTATAAAGAACATTTTAAAAAATTAATAGCTTTGCTATAACCACTGTTGTTCCAGAGCACTGTCAGATTCATTCTAATGACCAGAAGTGGTTGTTTAAAAGTGAGAGAGAGAGAGAGAGAGAGAGAAAGAGAGAAAATACAACTGTGTGAAAGAAATCTTAAATGAAAAAAGCGTCTCATTGTAGGCATTCTTGCCTCATACATTCCTGGGCCATGTTTGTTTCCTGGTACTCATAAATATATGTATTTTGCTTCCAGATCTCTTTGCCCAGGTTGCTGTTATAAGAGTATTCTGCTGAGTGTGGATACAGTTAAACACACTAAAGCAGATCTGGAGTCTGAAGTAGCTAAGCAGCTATAAAACTGAGACATATATTCATAGCTGCAAAAACCAGGAGAAGTAGAGGGCTTTCCGTTTGGTTTTTGTTTTGTTTTGTTTTTTGGTTTTAAAAAGAAGAGATTTTTACTATAGAGAAAGGAATTCCAGTGAATTGTGCAGAAATACTGATTTTTACATCATCCTAAGGAAAAATTTATGAGGTTTTTTGAAGTAGAAAAGTTGGGATCTTAAATTGCATAAAAAAAAAAAAAAAGACACGGAGATGGGATTAAGAAGGCGGAATAGGACTGGAGCTCAACTTCTCTCCTAAAAACAACGAAATTCACAACTAAAGACTGAGCTCACTTCACCAAAATGGACTGGAAACCTTAAAAAAGATAACCTACTCCAGAAGAAAAAGAGGAGGCCACATCAAGAGGTAGGAAGGGCGATTTCGCAATATAAACAACCCCATACCTCCTGGGTGGGAAGCTCCACAGACTGGAATCTAACTGGTTCACAGAGACTCACCTACAGGAGTGAGAGTTCTGAGCCACACATCAAACTCTCACGTGTGGGGATCTGGCATAGGGAGAAAGAGCCCCGAAGCATCTGGCATTGAAGGCCAGTGGGGCTTGTGCACAAGAACTCTGCAGGACTGGGGGAAACGGAGACCCCATTCTTAGAAGGCGCACACAGACTTTCACGTGCACTGAGTCCCAGGGCAGAGCGAGGTCTCCACAGGAACCTAGGTCAAACCTGACTGCAGTTCTTGGAGGACATCATGGGAAAACAGGGGTGAATGTGGCTTGTTGTGAGGGAAGGACATTGAAAGCAAAGCTCTCGGGAATATTCAGCAGCAGTGCCTTTCTCTGGAGGGGGCCATTTTGGGAAAATCTGGCCCCACCCGTCAGTCAGTGCTGAGAAGCCCCAGGGCAAACAACAATCCAGGTGGGATCACAGCCCCGCCCCTCAGTAAACAGGCTACCTAAAGACCCCTCAGGCACACAGCTGCCTCTAATCCCATCCAGAGACTAAGCCCCACCCACCAGAGGGATTAGAATAGGCTCCACCTACCAATGGGCAGGCATTAGCCCCTCCCATCAGGAAGCCTACACCAAGCCCCCATACTGACTTTAGCCACAGGAGGGCAGACATCAGAAGTAAGAGAGGCTACAACTCTATTATCTGTAAGAAGGTCACCACACCGAAAACCTATAAAAATGAAAAAACAGAGAACTATAACTCAGATGAGGGAGAAAGAAAAAACCCCAGAAAAACAGCTAAGCCATGAGGAGATTCTCAGCCTCCAGGAAAAAGACTTTAGACTGTTGATGCTGAAGATGATGCAAGACATTGGAAAGAAACTGGAGGCAAAGATGGATAACTTAAGGAAACACTGACCAAAGAGATACAAGATATAAAACTTAAACAAGAAGAGATGCAAAATATAATAACTGAAATAAAAAATTCACTAGAAGCAGCTAACAGGAGAATACAGGAGGCAGAAGAACGAATAAGCGAGGTGGAGGACAGATTAGTGGAAATTAAGGATGCAGAACAGAAAAGAGAAAAAAGATTGAAAAGAAATGAAGAGAGTCTCAGAGAACTCTGGGACAACGTGAAACGCACCAACATCTGTATTATAGGGGTGCCAGAAGGAGAAGAGAGAAGGAGACAGAAAAAATATTCCAAGAGATAATAGCTGAAAACTTCCCTAACATGGGGAAGGAATCACTCACTCAAATCCAGGAAGCACAATGAGTACCATACAAAATAAACCCAAGGAGGAACACCCCGAGACACATACTAATCAAACTGACCAAAATTAAAGACAAAGAGAAAATCTTGAAAGCAGCTAGGGAAAAGAAACAACATACAAGGGAACCCCGATAAGGCTATCGGCAGATTTTTCAACAGAAACTCTGCAGGCCAGAAGGGAGTGGCTTGATATACTCAACATGATGAAAGGAAAAAACCTCCAACCAAGATTACTCTACCCAGCAAGCCTCTTGTTCAGATTTGAAGGAGAAATCAAAACCTTCACAGATAAGCAAAAGCTGAGATAATTCACAAACACTAAGCCAGCCTTACAACAAATACTAAAGGAACTCCTATAGGCAGAAAAAGTACAAGAGAAGAAGTAAAGGAAAAAGAGAGGCAAAAACAAACCCAAAATAATTAATAAAATGGCAATAAGAACATACATGTCAATAATTACCTTAAATGTGAATGGACTAAACGCCCCAACCAAAAGACATAGACTGGCTGAATGGATACAAAAACAAGACCCATGTATATGCTGTCTTCAAGAGACCCACTTCACTTCTAGGGACACATACAAATTGAAAGTGAGAGGATGGAAGAAAATATTTCATGCAAATGGGGATCAAAAGAAAGCTGGAGTAGCAATACTCATATCAGACAAAATAGACTTTAAAATGAAGAATATTTTCAGGGACAAAGAAGGACATTACATAATAATCAAAGGATCAATCCAAGAAGATGTTATAACAATTTTAAATATCTATTCACCCAACACAGGTTCACCACAATATATAAGGCAACTGCTAGCAACCTTAAAAGGAGAAATCGACAATAACACAATCATAGTGGGGGACTTTAACACCCCACTTACAGCGATGGACAGATCAACCAGACAGAAAATCAATAAGGAAACACAGGCCCTGAATGAAGGATTAAACCAGATGGACTTAATAGATATTTATAGGACATTTCATCCAAAAGCAACAGAATACACATTCTTCTCAAGTGCACATGGAACATTCTCTAAGATTGACCATATCCTGGGCTACAAATCCAACCTCAGTAACTTTAAGAAAATTGAAATCATATCAAGCATCTTTTCCAACCACAATGCTATACGACTGGAAATCAACAACAAGAAAAAAACTGCAAAAAACACAAACATGTGGAGACTCAACAACATGCTACTAAACAACCAATGGATCACTGAAGAAATCAAAGAGGAAATTAAAAAATACCTAGCAGCAAATGACAACGAAGATACGACACTCCAAAACCTATGGGATGCAGCAAAGCCGTTCTAAGAGGAAAGTTTATAGCAATACAAGCCCACCTCAGGAAACAAGAAAAAGCCCAAATAAACAAGCTAACTTTACGTCTAAAGCAGCTTGAGAGAGAACAGACAAGACCTAAAGTTAGTAGAAGGAAAGAAATCATAAAGATCAGAGCAGAAATCAATGAAATAGAAACAAGGAAAACCATAGAAAAGATCAATGAAACAAAAAGCTGGTTCTTTGAAAAGATCAACAAAACTGATAAACCCCTAGCCAGACTTATCAAGCAAAAAAGAGAGAGGACTCAAATCAATAAAATTAGAAATGAAAAAGGAGAAGTAACAACAGACATCACAGAAATACAAAGGATCATAAGAGACTACTATATGCCAATAAAATGGAAAACCTAGAAGAAATGGACAAATTCTTAGAAAAGTACAATCTTCCAAGACTAAACTAAGAGGAAATAGAAAAGATGAATGGATCCATCACAAGAACTGAAATTGAAACTGTGATTAGAAAATTTCCAACAAACAAAAGTCCAGGACCAGATGGCTTCACAGATGAATTCTATCAAACATTTAGAGAAGAGCTAACACCTCTCCTTCTGAAACTATTTCAAAAAATTGCAGAAGAAGGGATACTCCCAAACTCATTCTATGAGGCCACCCTGGTACCAAAACCAGACAAAGACTCCACAAAAAAAGAAAACTACAGGCCAATATCACTGATGAACACCGATGCAAAAATCCTCAACAAAATACTAGCAAACCGCATCCAACAATACATTAAAAGGATTGTACATCATGATCAAGTGGGATTTATCCCAGGGATGCAAGGGTTCTTCAATATCCACAAATCCATCAGTGTGATACACCACATTAACAGACTGAAGAATAAAACCTCTCAATAGACATGGAAAAAGCCTTTGACAAAATCCAACACCCGTTTTCTGACAAAAACCCTTCAGAAAGTGCGCATAACGGGAACCTATCTCTACATGATAAAGGCCATATACAACAAACCCACAGCGAACATCATTCTCAATGGTGAAAATCTGAAAGAATTCCCGCTGAGGTCAGGAACAAGACAAGGATGTCTGCTCTCGCCACTACTCTTCAATATAGTTCTGGAAGTCCTAGACACAGCAATCAGACAAGTAAAAGAAATAAAAGGAATCCAAATTGGAAAGGAAGAAGTAAAACTATCCCTATTTGCAGATGACATGATACTATACCTAGAGAATCCTAAAGACTCTACCAGAAAACTGTTAAGAGCTTATCCACGAATTTGGCAAAGTTGCAGGATACAAAATCAATACACAGAAATCGATAGCGTTTCTATATACTAACAATGAAAAAGCAGAAAAGGAAATTAGGGAAGCAATCCCGTTTACCATCGCATCCAAAAGAATAAAATACCTAGGAGTAAACCTACCTAAAGAAAACAAAAGACCTGTACTCTGAAAACTACAAGCCACTGATGAAAGAAATCAAAGATGACACAAATAGATGGAAAGATATACCATGCTTGTGGATTGGAAGAGTTAATATTATCAAAATGACTATACTATCCAAGGCAATCTACAGATTCAATGCAATCCCTATCAAATTACCACGGACATTTTTTCACAGAACTTGAACAAAATATTTTAAAGTTTGTTTGGAAGTACAAAACACCCAGAATAGCCAAAGACATCCTGAAAAAGAAAAATGGAGCTGGAGGAATCAGGCTCCCGGACTTCAGACTATACTACAAACCAACAGTCGTCAAAACTGCATGGTACTGGCACAAAGACATATAGATCAGTGGAACAGGATAGAAAGTCCAGAATTAAACCCATGCACTTACAGCCAACTAATCTATGACAAAGGAAGCAAGACTATACAATGGAGAAAGGACAGCTTGTTCAATAAGTGGTGCTGGGAAAACTGGACAGCCACATGGAAAAGAATGAAATGAGAACACTCCCTAACACCATACACAAAAATAAACTCCAAAAGGATTAAACACCTAGATATAAGACCAGACACTATCAAACTCCTAGAGGAAAACATAGGCCAAACACTCTCTGACATAAACGACAGCAACATCTTCTCAGATCCACCTATCAGAGTATTGACAATAAAAAGAAAAATAAACAAATGGAACTTAATCAAACTTCAAAGTTTCTGCACAGCAGGGGAAACCCTAAACAACACAAAAAGACAACCCACAGAATGGGAGAAAATCTTTGCAAATGAATCGACTGACAAGGGATTAATCTCCAAAATTTATAAACAACTTCTGCAGCTCCATACCAAAAAAACAGACAACCCCATCAAAAAATGGGCAGAAGATATAACAGACAGTTCTCCAAAAAAGACATACAGATGGCTGAGAAGCACATGAAAAGATGTTCAGCATCACTCATTATTAGAGAAATGCAAATCAAAACCACAATGAGGTACCACCTTACACCAGCCAGAATGGCCATCACCCAAAAGTCTACAAACAGTAAGTGCTGGAGAGGGTGTAGAGAAAAAGGAACCCTTGTACACTGTTGGTGGGATTGTAAATTGGTGCAACCACTGTGGAAAACAGTATGGAGATTCCTCAGAAAACTAAACATAGAACTACCATTTGATCCAGCAATCCCACTCCTGGGCATCTATCCAGAGAAAACCACAACTCACAAAGACACATGTACTCCAATGTTCACTGCAGCACTATTTACAATAGCCAAGACATGGAAACAACCTAAACGTCCATCGACAGAGGAGTGGATCAAGAAGAGGTGGTACATATACACAATGGAATATTACTCAGCCATCAAAAAGAACAAAATACCAGCATTTTTAGCAACATGGATGGACCTAGAAACTATCATGCTAAGTGAAGTCAGCCATACAATGAGACACCAACATCAAATGCTTTCACTGACATGTGGAATCTGAAAAAAGGACAGACGGAACTTCTTTGCAGAACAGATGCTAACTCACAGACATTGAAAAACTTATGGTCTCCGGAGGGGATAGTCTGGGGGGGTGGGGGGATGTGCCTGGGCTGTGGGATGGAAACCCTGTGAAATCAGATTGTTATGATCATTATACAACTACAGATGTGATCAATTCATTTGAGTAATAAAAAAAAATGGGAAAAAAAAGAAAAAACCATTCAGTGCCAAAGTTCTAAAAGCAGCACTCATTTTGTGCAATGAACATAAGGAACAGACTACTGCAGAGTTTTGTTTTGTTTTGTTTTTTTGTCTTTGGGTTTTTTTTCTCTTAAATGAAGAAAAGCTTTGCTTAAGGGTTATGTACTTTTATTGTAGTAAATCTGAATGATCCTGCTCCTTTGGAGTAAAATTTAGTGCTTACTGGTTCCCCGTTGTATTCAGCTTCTGGTTGGAATTTAAATAAATGAAAACCTAAATAAAATAGGTGAAAGTTACCTGACTATTCAGGTGAATACACACACACACACAAAGAATGGTGGTGTCACTGCTTTAGTTTGACCCCGGAGCCCCTCTACTACCAGGTCTCAGGCTGGAACCTGGTTTCCGTCCTCCAGAGATTAGCATCAGAATCACCTGAGGAGCTTTTCAATCTGCGAGTGTCTACTTCCCATCCCAGAGCCAGGAACTCGGGATGGGCCAGGCAATCCAGGTTTAAGAAGCTCTCCAGGTTATTACACTGCTGATTAGAGCTGGAGCTGTCTTAGAGCAACAGTTTAAATTTGAGGAGCTTTCAAAGGACTGATGTCTGGATCTCATCCCCAGTGATTCTGATTTAATTGGCTTGGAGTCAACCTGCTTTTTAAAAATTACCCAGATGTTTTTAATATACAACCCAAGGTGAGAACCTCTGCCTCCTGCCTCAAAAAAGTCTACATAAATGGACTCCTCATGCATGAACGCCCTGAAACTTTGTGTAAAAACTGGGTATATATGCATAAGTGTACTTTTCTAGAAGAGGATCCAAACATAACTTTCATCAAATTCTCAAATGGGTCTGTTTTCCTAAAAGCGCTGAATAATAAAAGAGTACATTTTCTCTTGTTTACTTAGCAAGGCGACTTCATGAAGAAATGTTTCAAAATTTGAATGCCAGAGGTGCTAAAGTAATATTAATTAACTTCTTCCAACGAATAACAATATAGTTTCATGTATCTTGGAGTGGGGAAGGAAAAAGTGAGGACATCTGTTACTCCATATTGGTCTCTATCATTGTCATCATTAGAACTTATTCAATACCCTAGAGAAAAGGCTACCATCCTTGGTACTTGTTTTCTCATCTGACCCCCATGCAACCCTGTGACAAGGCAGGTAATATGATCCTGTTCATACATGAGAAGCTGAGTGACTTCCTCTAGGTCGCACAAGTTATTTGTCAGTGTTTGGTCTCAACTATGAGACACCGACCATAAAACACACAATGGCCAGATTTTATATATAACAGAACTATATCAACAGAACTCTAACCTACAGCCTGCAGTAGCCTGCCAGGAAGTCAACTCCCACCTATAATAAATAGCCCAGGAAGTCAGTCTATCAGATTTGCAAAAGCCAGACTGCCATCTCCAACAAGCTAAACAAGAACTTCACAATAATCTACCCCAAACGGCCAGAACTTAATTAATGACTGCCAGCTTCCCCAATGGTTGACCTCACTTCCAACTTAGTGCCAATCAGAGAAGGCCAAATATGCACCCAACCAATCACATAGGAGCCCTGCTCCTACTTAGCCCGCCTCCAGCTTCCCAGGTCAGCAGCCTCCGATCAGGAAACATGTGGAGCCTTCCTTTTCTCCTCTGTGAAGTTCCCCTACCCCTGCCAACCCTTGAGTCTTTGCCAAATACAACTGACAGTGGCTGACTCTCTTGCCATAATAAGGTCTAAACAAATAAGACTTTGCTTTTCTCATTGGCTTGGTCTTCATTTATTCTGCAACTATCCATTCAAGCTTGTTAAAAACACAAGTTTAAAAAACAAAGAATATCACTAATAGCAAAACATTTCATACTTTCACACAGCCACACTAAGAAGGCAATACCTTTTTAAGTTAGCCCAGGAGAGGGCATTTCCCAAAGAACTTTCTATAGACTCTACCAGTGTGTGGATCAATACAGTAGATGGATCCATGGAATGGATCCTAATCCCAAAGTGATTCCCAGACTAAGGATCTAAATTATATCTGGAAGGAATGTTCTAAGTGACACCTCCTTATCCCCTTCCCCTGAGGTCACAGCAACCTGACCTTCACCTGTGGACTTAACTCTAGGATAGGTTTGTTGACATTGTTTTTGTTGTGGTGGTGATTGCTGTTGTTTTTACTTTTTCAATGCATTCTTTTAAAACTTTTTTATTGTAGTCTAGCCAGTTGATATTATATTAGTTTCAGATGTACAACACAGCAATTCAATATTTTCAGTACTCCCAAAGCATTCTTTATTACAGTTCCTCTTATTGAGTGTGAGGTGGGTGGGCAGAGAATTGAGAGGAAACATCTATAAAGAGGTTGCAGAGCTTCCTCAAGGTCCCATGACCAGGGCCTAGGCCTTTCAACAGGACTCTCTGGTTCTTTCCCAAAAGCACCCAGTGCCACCCACGGCAGAAACACAGCACACTTCTGTCCTCACACAGCTCAGGGCCTCCTGCTCCCAAGGGAAGTCTTTCCCTTCCCTCATTACCTGCTCACCTTGTTCCTAGCAAGCCTGGAAGACGTTTCCTTCACAACCTCTTAATGACATGGGGCGGTGGGGGGAGGACACTGCTGAATCATTGCCAGGTAAAGGAAAGTGGTGTTTACAGCAGTCTGCACAAACCAACTTTGGTGTTAGCTGAAAGGACTTCCTTCTGGCATAGGGTAAGTGGCGGGCTAATTGTCACCAGTACCATTTAAAACAGCTCATTAAATAGACACAGGCTGCTAATTGCCTCCTCCGAGCTTTCCCATGGCTCTACCCTGGACATAATTATGTTCTTCAGCCTCTCCCAAATGGGCTGCATTTCATACAACCTCAGAAGGTTCTCCTCTCCATATAGTTTAAATCAATATTGTGTCCTCTTGGCAAAGGATGACTATGGGGGGAAATGCAAATATGTGGTATTTCCATCAGTGCTTGGTCTCTACATACTTATTTTATAACTAGCATTGACCTTCTTCCTGCGTTTCTGCCCTTCAGCCTTTCACACTGCTTCCTTTCCCCTGCACGTTACCCTCCACTGTGCTCACCAGCTCTTTCCTCGCCCCACGTACCTGGTGGATGGGACTCCTGCAAGGCAGGACTCACTTCCTGTTCGTAAGCATCACCTCAAAGTGCCTAGTGCAGGTTCATGTGCCAGAGCACAGGGTAAAATTAGCAACAATGATAGATATTCCTTCACATTGTCTATATTACCCGAATGCCTTCTAATTACACCCTGTCCTATATTTTACATTTTTACCCTTATAGGATTGGATTCTCACAGAGACTATAAAGCAAGATAATACCATATCTTCCCTATAGATGACAGGCCTGTTAGCTGTCCCTGAGTCAGTGCCCAGAGAATTTGGTTGAATCAATGTCTTTCTTATACAGTATACCCAGTTCCCAGTATTTGGGGGAAAAAAAAAAAAAAGCTGGGTGATTTTTTTCCCTAAGATTCAAATAAAATCTCTCTTCACACATGTCCATTTTCTTTCTCACTCTGCTTATTCACAGATGCAAGTATACATAGTAAATTCAAATTTTTTTCTTTTTCTTTCTTTTTTTTTTTTTTTTTTTTTGTCCTTTTAGGGCTGCACCTGTGGCATATGGAAGTTCCCAGGCTAGGGGTCAAATCAGAGCTACAGCTGCCGGTCTATACCACAGCTACAGCAATGCCAGGTCCGAGCTTCGTCTGTGACCTACACCACAGCTCACAGCAATGCCAAATCCTTAACCCACTGAATAAGGCCTGGGATGAAACCTGAGGATTACCAGTCAGGTTTGTTACCGTTGAGCCATGACAGAACTCCATTTTTTTCTTTAACTAATTATTTAATTTAGCATAATATCCTCAAAGTCCATCCATGTTGTCACAAATGGCAAGATTTCATCTTTTTTTACAGTTGAGTAGTATTCTGTGTGTGTGTGTATAATATCTTCTTTATCCATTCATCCTTGGACACTTGTGTTGTTTCCATATCTACATAGCTACTGTAAATAATGCTGTGATGAAGATAGGGCTAGATAAAGAAAAAACTTTTTTTCTCACAAAAAAAATTAAATTTTCTCTAACATTTAACTCTAAAAAGAAATATTATCAAAACTCTTATCCTTGAAATTTGGAGTACACATATATACATGTTTAAAACTTGGGCTAGATTATTGTTTGAGGTCTTTAAAATATTAAGATGAAGTTTTAAAAGGAGGTAAGATGAAATTTGTAGGACACCACATATGGAATGATATAATTTGCTCTATAAACATGTGCCTATTGATTCAAGGAGAATGACTTTTACTCTACAATTTTCATTCTTTTTCTGAAACTTTAAAAATAGATATACTTAATAAAACCTTCTTTACCAAGACAGGCAGCAGGGCTGAATTTGGCCCACGGGCCATAATAACCCCTGGTTGAAACCAATACTGTAGCCACTAGCCCCATGTGGCTATTTACACTTAAATTAACTGAAATGAAATAAAATTTAAAACTCAGTTTCTTGGTGGCAATGGCCACACTTCAAGTGCCGAATGACCACGTGTAGCCAGTGGCTGTGTTTTGGAAGCACAAATACAGACCATGCCCATCATCACAGAATAAACTCATCTCTCAAGATCTTCAAACTACATTAGAATTCTTTGGATTGGGGGGGGACATTTTACTCCCTACGATACTAAATCCGAGTCCTTTTTGACACTCAATAGGAATGATTTATAACAGCATCAAGTCGTATGAAAGCTTCATATCCCCCACAAAACTGCCATGGTGTGATTTTAAGCAACGTTTCAATTTTCACCAGAGACAAAGTGTTAAAAAGCTTGTTGGAATTTTATTTAGGAAATTTAAGAACAGAAAACCAAAACTATACAATATAGGTTATAGTGTTGGCCTCCATTTATTTTTTGTTAATATCTGAGGCAACTGAAGTCTGAAAGATAGTAATTTAAATAAACTCCAAAATCTGATGTTAACATGTCTAGGAAAGGTATCATTAAAAACTACCATCCAGGTTTGGAGTTAGTAGATGCAAACTATTACATTTTGAATGGGTAAGCAAGGAGGGTCCCTACTGTGCAGCACAGGGAACTATATCCAATCTCTTGGGATAGAACATGATGGAAGATAATATGAGAAAAAGAGTATGTGTATATGTCTCTGTGTGTGTGTGTGTGTGTGTGTATGCGCGCATGCATGTATACACTCTGGGTCACTTTGCTATATAGCAGAAATTGGCACAACATTGTAAATTAACTATAATTTTAAAAAGTAGAATAAAAAATTAAAAAATAAAAACTGGTTCCAGAAGCTTTTGAAAGGGGCTTTGTCCAAGCATTACTTCCCATAACTTCTACCCAAGAACTTACTCTGGTTTCCTTAGGAATCAGGATGGAAGCAAGAACCAGAAACAACTCCTTTTTAAAATTGTGAGTTATAAGGAGTTCCCGCCATGGCTCGGTGGTTAACGAATCTGACTAGTATCCATGAGGACACAGGCTGGATCCCTGGCCTGGATCAGTGGGTTAAGGATCCGGTATTGCCGTGAGCTTCGGTGTAAGTCACAGATGCAGTTCGGATCCTGCGTTGCTGTGGCTGTGGTGTAGGCCAGCAGCTCTAGCTCCAATTCAACCTCCATATGCTGAGGGTTCGACCCTAAAAAGCAAAAAAAAAAAAGAAAAAAGAAAAAAGAAAAAAAATTGTGAGTTATAAGAGTCTCCAAACAATGACAAAACTACACAGGACATGAAGGATAAGGGGAAGGACTTTAAGAGAAAACAGCACCATAGCATTTTCTGTCTGTTCATCAGATTCGCATGAGCTGCCATTTTTCTCATGCATCTCTTGGTGAGTCAAGCAGACACACTGCCTAGGGCCCACCTAAGTCCCTTTACGGGGGAGAACTCACACTCCAAGAAAAACAGAAATTCAGAGCCAACAGCCTGAGAGCAGCTCAGTCTCATCCATTTCGTAGCGGTCAAACGAAGTCAGTCTCCTTAGAAGCCCATCTGAAAGGGGGCTGTGCAGGCGGTGGCCACAGCAGCAGCAATCAGCACTTGTGCTCAAAAAACCATGACGGCCAAGTACAAAGGGGAGGATCAAGAATTGGGAGCAAGGCAGTTGGTTTTTGACTTTGAAGCCCACACCATGTCAAGAGACCAGAGAGAAATGTGTTCAGTTAAATTTGGCACAGTGGGGAGCCCACAATCTCATTCCAAACTGCATAATTTTATAATTAAAGACCAGGGGTGGCCAAAATAAATAGAACAGCATTAATCAAGGCTGAAAAATACCAGCATAAAAATCAGTCTCTTTCCTTTCAAAGAAAACTTGACAGCGTCCAAAGGCATCATCTTGTGCCAGTGGCACCCTGGATCCTAACCACTTAACTAGCTCAGGTGGCAAAAGGCTGATGTGGTCCCAAGGGGGAATCCCAGCATCACAGACAAGCTGGGAGACAACAGCTGTGTGAACACGACTATGGCCGAATTCCCTGTGACAGACGTCATCCCCTGTCCCTCACCAAACCCCCTTTTCCCCTCTGACTCAGTTTCCCTTTATAAGAATGCCCAAAATGTGAGCCTCATCATGGGAATTTTGGGGGGTTTGATGTGGTTTCTGGAGACAAACTTTGAAGATGAAGGCAGTGAATATTCTGCGGACAAATAAAAGTAACTTGTGGTTCCCTAAAGCAGTGCTTCTCAAACTTTCACCAGATGCACATCACCCTGAGATCCTGTTAAAATTCTGATTTAGGAGGCCTGGGTGAGGCCTGAGACTCTGCATTTCTAACTAGCTCCCAGGTGATGGCAGTGTGGCTGGTCCAGGAACTATGCTTAGAGTAGCAAAGCTAAGTAACACATTAAATTTCCATGATCAAAGAATGGCCTTTAGGCTTGGGTTTGATAGAAGGTATTATTCTTTAGATGCAGAGTTGAACAATGTTAGGAGTTCCTGCTATGGCTCAGTGGATTAAGAACCCGACAGAGTCTCCATGAGGATGCAACTCCGATCCCAAGTTACTGTGGCTGTGGCATAGGCCCCGGTGCAGCTCTGACCTGACCTCCAGCCTGGGGTGGCTGTAAAAAGAAAAAAAAAGAGACAGAGAGAGAGAATTGGACAATGTTAGAGTGAGATAGGACCTAGGAGATTATCTAGAAATTACTCTTTTTTTTTTTTTACAGCAACACCTTCAGCATATGGAAATTCCCAGACTAGGGGTTGAATTGGAGCTACAGCTGCCAGCCTATACCACAGCAACGCAGGATCTGAGCTGCATCTGTGACCTATGCTGCAGCTTGTGGCAACGCTGGATCCTTAACCTACTGATCCAGGCCAGGGATCAAACCTGCATTCTCACAGAAACATCAGGTTGTTAACCTGCTGGGCCACAACAGTGACGCCTACTCTTCATTTTTAAAGAAGGTTTAAGGGACTCACCCAGCATCACACCAGAGTGGTGAGAAATGCTGGGCCTGGCTTCCTTTTAGCAGACATGACAGCAGAGAGCCCAACGGCCCCAGAGCAGGACAAGGGGCATGGAGGGGGGCCGAGCGGGGAGAGGAGAAGGAGGGCACTTTATTTCTCACCCGTGTGCACAACTGGGTTGGACAAAGAGCATGGTCCACAACTTTAAGAAGCATTGAAATCAGTTCTCAGGCAAGGTAGGTTCCAATAAAATTAATCAGTCCACAAAGATTACATCATTTCTACCCACACTTTCCCTTGTAAGCAATACTATCAGATTGTGAAAAAGCAGGTAAGATCGTGTGGATCCCATGCTTACTGTCAGACACAAGTCTTATTTCTCTCTACTAAAGAGGAATGAAACAGGCCTGCAACGGCACCTACTCTTTACCTGACAGGCTGCTGGTTTCTTTATGTGCAGAATCCCATTTCACGCTTGCAACCAACCTGCAAAATGGAGAGAACTATCTCTGCCTCTTAGATGAGAAAACTGAATTTCAGAATGATTAAGTACTCTTTGCTGTTATACCTGAAACTAATACAACATTGTAATCAAACATACGTCAAGAAAAAAATTTTTTAAATAAATTTTTTTGAAAAGGAAAATGATTAAGTACCAAGTCTATGGTAATACAGCTAGAAAAACAGCTTCGCTGAGATTCAAATTCATGGCCACCTACCCCAACCCTGAGCTATATTTTTGTTTTCAAGCCTAAATCATATCAGGCCCAAGCTCCGAATTTATACAGGCATACCTTGGAGATAATGCGGGTTCAGTTCCAGACCACTGCAATAAACTATCACAATAAAGCCGGTTACACAGATTTTTTTTTTTTTGGTTTCCCAGTCCATAAAAATGTTATGTTTACACTACTGTAGTCTATTAAGTGTGGAAAAGAATTGTCTTTAAAAAATGTACATACCTTAACGAAAAACTACTTTATTGCTAAAAAATGCAGGTCATTACCTTCAGGGTGTTATAGTGGTAACATCAGAAATCACTGATTCTAGATCACCATAACAAATATAATAAGCATGGAAAAGTCTGAAGTATTACAGGAAGTTACCAAAATGTGACAAAGTGAGCAAATGCTGCTGGAAAACGGCACCAAGGGGCTTGCGTGACACAGGGTGGCCACGAACCTTCAATTTGTGAAAAACACAGCATCTCTGAAGTGCAATAAAAATGTAGTAAAACAAGGTATGCCTGTGTGCATTTCATTCTCAAAAACTAGAGGTGTTTCTAAAAGAAACTTCCTATCCCACACTTCATCAGCGAGAATCCAGGCTTTAATTAGGAGGGGGCCAATTTCATCTTTCAAACTCTCCAGTCCATCACAGTGCTCTACAAACTTGAAACTCACAAGGAACCATCATCAAAACTGATGAATAAATCCATTTCTAGAGTCCGCTCTAGATGGTGGGTGGGTTTAGAAGGAGGAGAGAGCAGGAAGATTGCATGTCTGGAAAAAAACACAGGGCCATCGATAAGAAAAGTAGTGTGAGTGGTTTCCAAGAGACAGTATTTAGCAGTAACCATAGTGAACACGCATTAGCTTATGTCATCTGAGAGCTTCACTGGACAATTCATCATTAGTGAAAGCCGGTCCAGAGATGAAAAGTTATCTCCTACCTGGCCCTTTAAAACATTCTCAAGGGAAATAGAATTGAGTGAATCAGCTTCCTCTTGGCAGGAACACTGATAACCCGTCAGTGAAATCAGGATTCTGAGCTTCGAGTGGCATCTCTGAAGGACCAGACGGGGAGGGACTCATTCAAGGTCATTCATTAGCGAACTTTTTGTTTTCCCTTAGGATCGTCAGTACATAGATTTGAATTTATCATACCTCTGTGTTAGGACATATTGTAATAGTTATTTCATGTAAGAATCCTCTTTTGTTTTTATTTTTCTGTTTAATCCCCAATACTCATTTCTATTTTTCTCCCCTCCATAGGTTTGATATGCATCTTTGAATAGTTTTTCTGTCTTAGTGAGCTCAGGATGCCACAACAGTGGCTTAAACAACAGAAATGGAGTTTCTCATAGTCCTAGAGGCTGGAAGTCCAAGATCAAAGAGCCAGTATGGTCAGTTTCTGGTGAGAGCTCTCTAACTCCCTTGCAGATGGTCACCTTCTTACAACATCCTCATATGGCAGAGAGAGGGCAAGCTCCCTGGGGTATTTTGGTACTGATTCCATCATGAGGGGCCCTCCCTCACGACCTCATCTAAACCTAATGACTTCTCAAAGGCCCCACCTGCAAATGTCAATACATATGAGATTAGGACTTCAACCTAAGAGTTGGTGGGGAGACACAATGGGTCCATAGCCATATGCAAATTAAAATCTGCATAAATTATACTGTTCTTTTTTTTTTTTTTTTAAACAAACATTCCCCAAAGAATATGCCCTGCTTACTGCTGCAGATGCACAAGGGAGCAGTTTTAACCACTGTACTTGGGCAGAATGGAAGGCAAGAAGAAAAAGGATGCCACTCAGGAGGGGAGTAGAGAAGGGAGCCAAGGGAATTAACTTCCCTCTATTGGTAGTTTTGCCTGGTCCCTGGTGAGTTTCCATCTAGAGGTGGCTCTGAGTAAAGAGACAGCACTGGAAAAACATAGGTGAATACAGGCGAAAATTTTGCCCATAATCCATACATAAAATTCAGGCATGACAAATTGTCATGACAGGTTGATTTGACTATTGTTTTTTCAAAAATTTTATATTTTTTAATATTCACAGCATGAGAGCTACTTATTTTTGCCTTTTATTTAAATAAAAGTCAATTATAAAGTATCAGGGAGTTCCCGTCGTGGCGCAGTGGTTAACGAATCCAACTAGGAACCATGAGGTTGCGGGTTTGGTCCCTGCCCTTGCTCAGTGGGTTAACGATCCGGCGTTGCCGTGAGCTGTGGTGTAGGTTGCAGACGCGGCTCGGATCCTGAGTTGCTGTGGCTCTGGCGTAGGCCGGTGGCTACAGCTCTGATTCAACCCCTAGCCTGGGAACCTCCATATGCCGAGGGAGCGGCCCAAGAAATAGCAACAACAACAACAACAACAACAAAAAAGACAAAAGACAAAAGACAAAAAAAAAAAAAAGAATCAGGCCATAAAAGTCAATTATAAAGAGTCAGGCCATAATTACTCAAGAAGCTGTGTCAGAATGATCTAAGACCCAAGTCTCGGGCTTGAGTTTACTGTGAAACAAAAAAATCTGTGTAACTGCCACTGAGATAATGGACTAGGAATGTAAACTATGTGTAAGCATTTATTTTCCTATTGCCTGGAGGACATCCAACCCAAGGAAGGCAGGCAGGCTTTGAGTGCCAGTGGCTCTCACACTTGGGTTGGCATCAGAACCCCCCAGAGGGCGTGCTAAGTGTGGGCCCAGCTCCTGAGTCGCTGACTCGGAAGTCTGGGGCTGGGCCCAGGGGTCTGCATGTCTCACAAATTCTTCCCTGACACTGATACTGCTGATCCAGGACTCTCACTTGGAGAAGCCCTGTTCTGTCAAGATCCAGACGTACTGAAAGATTGGAAAATGGGAGCTCCTGCTGTGGCACAGTGGGTTAAGAATCCGGCATTACCAGAGCGGTGGCAGAAGTTGCAGCTGCAGCTTAGAATCAGTCTCTGGCCCAGGAACTTCAATAAGCTGTGGGCGCAGCCAAAAAAGAAGAAGAAAAAAAGCTTATAAAATGGGCTGGGATTTTCAATTGATTCTTTATGTTTAGACAGCGTAATGCTGTTCATATGATTATTTTCATCATGTCCATGTGTGTCTCCTTGTTTTTTAAACACTCATGATCCTCAAGATGTATATTTGGAGCATGATTTTTATACCCAGTACCCAAGAAAATCTGTAATGGGATATTTAAATACTCTGTTCCTTCTTTTTTTTTTAATTTTTTTATTTTTTTGGTTTACTTGATCTGCCAGTTTCTAAAAAGGGGGTGTTAAAATCTCTCATGATGAATGTGGATTTTTCAGTTTATTCTTTTGCTTTATTTATGTTTCAAAACTATGATGAAAATTGTAAATTACTCTATGGTTCTTTTATCTTCTTGGTAGGCGTTTTATTAATATAACGCATCTTTTCCTTTTCCTTTCCACTGCTTTTGCCCTTGAGTTATGTTTTGTCATTTTAACATTGTTACTCCTGTTTTCTTTTTATTAACATTTGCCTGGCATATAATTTTCCTTCCCTTTATTTTCAGACTTTCTGCACCACTTGGTTTTATATTTGCTTCCTGTAAACAGCTCATAACTGGATTTTTAAATTCAATTTTGAGGGTCTGTGTCGTTCATATAAACTGTGATTCCCGACTTGTTTTTACTTTCCACTCTTCTATTTCAGTTTTCTGTTTTATGTGCATCCTTTTTACTGTTTTCTGTGTCTCTTACAGGTAAAATTTTCTCTATTCGATTTTTCTCCTCTAATTACTTGGAAATTACATCTACTGTTTATTCTTTATATAGTTACCTTAACATTTCTAACATGTACCATTAAGCATATTTTTCAAAGCTTCCCAAAAGTTAATTTTTTTATATTAAATATTAAATGCCTTCTTACTCTGTGTGAGGCATTCCCCGGGAAGCAGGGATTCTGCAAAATGTGACACTGACAATAAGCTCAAGGAATTTACATTCAAGTGGGAGGAGAAAGGTGGTAAAAACAGTAAGGATGGCCTGTGAGTGTTTTCAGGTCAGCGAGGAGGCCAGTGAAAAAAGACGGAGGGAGGTGGGAGGTGATGTCAGGGAGGTGATGGGGGCCAGGTCACAAGGGGTTACGTGGGTCCGAGTGAGGACCTTGGCTTTTGCACTGAGTTGAGTTGGGTAGCCATGGAAGGGTCCTGATCAGAGGAGAGAAGCCCTCTGAACTGGGCTTAAGCAACAACACTCTAGCTGCAGTGGTGAAAAATCTAATGAAAGAAAGCGAAGCCAGAAACAGGAGGCTATTGCAAATACAATGGTGAAATACAATGGCAGCCTGGACCAAAGGAGTGGCCAAGGTGGTGAAAGGTAGTCACCACCTATTTTGGAAGTGAGGGCCAAAAATAAAGTTTGTTGGAAAACCAGACTGTAGTAGGAGCAAAAGAGAGGAAGACAAAACCTCTGCCTGTGACCTAACTAGTCAGGTTCCTCTGAGCCCTCCAGGGCCCAGTCTTGGGCTCTGCCCTTGTCCCATTTAGCCCAGGTTTAGTAAGAATTCTGCTAGGGTGGTTTACTGCAAACCTCCCGCTTTGGATATCTGCATGGACTGAAGGACTTTCCCTCCCCACGAAATGCGCATGTGGAAATCTAGTCCCCTGTGTGGCGTGACATAATTAAGACATGAGCGTAGAACCCTCATGAATAGGATCGGTGCTTTCACAAGAGTTGTGAGAGGGCTTGTTCCTCTCTCACTCTGCTCTCCCACCATGTGAGGATACACGGAGAGGCTGGCAGTCCGCAGCCTGGAAGAGAGCTCTGACCAGAACCCAACCCTGCCAGCACCCGACCTTGGACTTCCAGCCTCCAGAACCGTGAGCAATACAGGTCTATTGTTTATCAGCCACCCAATCTACAGTACTTTGTTATGGCAGCCTGAACAAACAGTATCTTATCACCCTGGCCTGCCTTCAGTGAGAATCCTCTTGAGTGGACCCAGCATGAATCCCCAGCCTTGATGTTTCCTCTAAGGAACTTTTCATCCACTGAACCTCTCCCACTCTGCCTCTGGGCTCTAAACTCCCATTTTTCCTTGTTGTATTCAGAGTTCAGCACAATCTCTCTCTCTCCTACTGCAAACCTCATTAGTTTCTCTGAATTAAGTCGGCCGTACTGACTTGAACAAGGGTCTGAATAATTTTTTTCTTAAACCAGGATGACATCAGCATGATCTGCCTGAATGACTGAAGGACTGGAGTGGCTGTTAACAGCAGGAAGAACTGGTCATTGCAGGACAGGTTGGGAAATACTGGGAGGGAAAGTTCAGGGCATGAACAGACAGCTGAGGTATCTGCTACACACCCACGTGAGATGGAAAGTGTGCCATTACAGAGGAGGGACTGCAAGTGAAGGGAGGCAGCAGGGCCACTGATGGGCATTCAAGAGTGCTCAGCATAGGGGTAGCATCTACTGACACAAACCTGGATGCACTCACGGGCAAGCAGTGCACAGAGAAACGGGAAGCATTCTGTGAACCAAGCTTTGGGACAGATGCATTCCGATGGCAGGAAGAGAAAACAGGGAAGAACTTAAAAGGACTAAAAAAAAAAAAAAAATTCAGAATAAAAGGGGGAAATCAGGTGACAGCATGTGCTGGAAGCCAGGTGCAAACAGTGACCTATCTACAAATATGTCCAGTGGGATGAAGCCAGAGATGGATCATTGGCTTTAGCAATGGCATCAAGATCACTGGAGATATTCATAAGACACTCATCAAGATCGACAGAGACAAAAACCTGTATGGAGGGTTTTCTAAAGAGAATGAAGGCAGAGAGGTTGGAGACAGTTAGAGACAGTACTTTCCAAGGATTTGGCTGCAAAGAAGAGCAGCTCTTGGTGGCCTCTCTCAGGCCAGGAAAAATAGCTCAGATGGGAAAAATAGTAACATGTCTGTGTGTCGATGGCAAAGATTTGTCTGAGAGGAAATAGCCAACGTTTGCGAGAAGAGAGAGAAAAGAATGAATGGAGAGAAGGCAGTGTGTATGGACATTCCCCCTGAAATATAATTGTAGAAAACGCAGGATCGTTTCTTCCGTAAAGTTTCCCACAGTCTGGATGTTGGTTGCTGCATTTTCTTACACAGTTTAGAGCAGGGTTTCTAAGCAAAAATTTTGTAAATAGCAAAGCTCTTTCTTTAAACAGAATACAGTGTGAATAATATTTGTGGTAGATAGTGTGCAAGAAGGCACAGCTTTTGCGCTGGGGTGGGGCAGGTTGCAGGAGCCTGAACATGCCCACTCACGGGCAGCCCTCTGACCACGTCAGAACTAGGGGCTGCACCGCAGCTGCTGTAGGGCCAGAGGGTGAACCACTCTGGAGGGGAGAATTAATAGATAAGCATGGACTTCTGTTCAAAGTGAGATTTTGAACATCTCCCCTTGTTTATGTCACTGAGCTAGAATGAGATCAAAATATTATTTCTTGAAATAAACAGAATGCAGAATTTCCTCCTTTTTGCATTTTAACAAATAAGGTTTAATAGTTACACTTACCAAGATTTTCCATCTAAAGCTACTGCCGTGACCATAGAGAGAGGTCCTAAGTGACCACCCTGCTTCGGATGTGTGTCCCTCCCTCTTCGTGCTTTGAGGGCTTTCACAGACATGGTATCATTAAACCCTAACTGCCAGCCTCCTGATAGGAAAGCTGAGGCTCTGAAAGGTCCAAGTCCATTAGCACACAGCTAATAGGTGAGATTTTTCCCTACAATGTTCTCTTCTTTGGCTGTCGAGATAACAGTACTAACCACAGACATCAATAGGGCTTCTTGCACTTGAAGTTGTTTTGCAGAAGTGGTGAAGCATCCATGCTCAGACATTCTGTTTCCTTAATGATGAAGGGGACATGTTCTCCAGATGACTGTGCAGAGCTGGAGGCACAAGCTGTGGCCACTGAACTAAGTAAAATTAACAGGCCTGTGGGAGGGTCTGAACATGACTCCTGCGGGGTGCTCTCGCTAACCGAGCAAGGCCTGGGGAGCCTCCTAATTCTAATTAAAATTAGAGAAGGGGGTGTTTTTCTTGCTTGTTGTCCATCCCAGGCAGGACTACTGTGTATCACATTGTCTCTGATTAGAGAATGCATTGGTTCTGTGAATCACAGCTTCAGGGTTTCTTGGAATGGTAATGAAACAGAAGGGAGTCGGCACGTCAAAAAGGGGAGAAAATTCAACAGGACCGTTTCTGTGCATCAAGCAGAGACCTTATTTAGGGCTTCGAGTTTCTCGTCTTCTGCAGACTTCCAGCGATGACCAGTGTGCAATCAGGAGCTACGTTATTTTCACATCCTTATATTAAGAAGCAGAAAGTTCATAAATATTTACCAGATTGCTGTATATGACAAAGAATTTCTTCTATCCCTATAAATTATAACATGTGCTCCCATTTTATGTATCTCCCGGGGCAGAAAAGTGCAGGAAGAAAATAAACAAAATAGGTCAGTGATGTGGCTGGCCCCACCTTGGTGGTGTGTCCAAGTATTTTCCCCTACAGAACCCCACTGTGGAGAGAGAAAGATTCTTAAGATGAAACTGATTGATCCAAGAGACCCCCTAACTCAGAGTTCTCACACTAATGCAAGTTCAAATAATTAACCATTAAGCACTATTCCCTCACGTAATCTTGTAAACTGGGCATCAAGTCCCAGTTTCCAGCTGTCCTTCTAGTACTGACATCTTCACATTGATTTTTCTTCTCCTCTTCTGTCCCCTACATTCCAAATTCATTTTGATTAACTCAAATAATCAAAATACTCTCAAATAACAAATAATAATCAAATAATGACTAAAATCTTAGGCCATTTAAGGACATGCTGTCTTGATGCCACACCACCTGACACAAAGCACACAGGTTAAAAACTGGTACTTCACTGTTCAAATCTGTCCTACCAACATGTATTATCTAATCCCACAAATTTGGAAAGGGGTGGCAAGGGCAAACGCCTTGCCATTTTTAAACATTTCGGTGCTCTTATAAGGGCACTAATTTGACACAATTCATATGCTGAAACCCAAGCCCATCAGTGTGATAGAATCAGGACGTGGGGGCTTGGGGAGGTAGTTAGGATTAGATGAGGTCTTGTGGGTAAAGTCCTCATGTAGGGAATTAGTGCCCTTATAAGAGCACTATTTTTTTAAATTTTTAGTTGATTACTAAAATTTAAATACTAGAGGGTTTCCAACGATTTTATGGTGTGACCTAAAAATTTGGAAAATCTGGTGATACTAGGTTCACTGATTCTCTTGCTGGCTCCACACTACCACAGTCCCCACCATTCCCTATTGTCCTTACACTTAGTCTGTTTCACTTTGTTAGGCATTTGCACTTGCAATCCCTTTCCAATTGCAATTCCTGTTCCAAATATTCCTGCCTGAATAACAGAGAAACATCCAAGACATAAATTTTTAAATCATATTTTCTTGTTCTATTTAATTGATTCATTCATTCCAATATTGGAATGAGGCCAATGAGGCTATGAAAATGACTAGAACCTTTGAGGATACTATTTTACATATCTAGTACAATGGCTAACTTCCCCAAAACACCTGACACCACCAAATGCTGAGGAAGACGTGAAGCAACAGGAACTGTCACTTGTTCCTGATAGAAATTCAAAATGGTACAGTCACTTTGGAAGTTGGTTTGGCAGTTTATTTGGTGTCCCCTCACAATTCATATGTTGACGTGATAGTATCAGGAGGCAGGGGCTTGGGGAGGTAGTTAGGGTTGGATGAAATCATGTGGGTCGAGGCCTCATGCAGAGAATTGTTGCCCTTAGAAGAATCACCAGAGGGAGCTCCCTTGCGGTGCAGCAAATTAAGGATCTGGCCTTGTCACTGCAGAGGCTTGGATTGCTGCTGTGGCATGGGTTCAATCCCTGGCTCGGGAACTTTTACAGCTGGCCAAAAAAAAAAAGTGGGGGGAGTCACAAGAAAGCTTGCTTCCTTTTCTGTTCTCCATCACATGAGGATACAAGAGAAGTCAGCAGTCTGAAACCTAGAGGAGTGCTCTCACCGGAACCTGACCATGCTGGCTCCCTGGTCTCAGACTTCCAGCCTCCAGACTGTGAGAAATACATATATACAATATTTCACACACCTAAATAAAACATGTGGACAAAATCTCCTTTCTAGAAGATCACCACTGAACAGGGTTTTTTTTTGGTTTTTGTTTGTTTGTTTGTTTACATTTCATTCTCTAAAAACAACACTGCAAACTCCAAGTCCAACGCACTGATGGAATCCATACTTTGCCTGAAAAATATTTCAAGACATGCCCATTTTTTTAATACATTGCCAATCGCTTTACATATTTCCTATGTGTCTCTAAATACATATTTTATACCACCTTGCAATTAAATCTTAAACAGATACAGTTCAACAGCATTTGGGGGCAGAAAGGGATGCACTGACTCGTAGGCGATAAAAATTCACAGTAAAGCCACAGATGTAGCAGAGTGAGAATTACTGCACCAGCAGGAACTGGAGATAAAAGAGGATTACACATGATGAAATGTAGTAATTGACTAGAAGTCACCGAAAAATAGCAGATGGATGTCACTGCTCTATACAACTCTAATGCGCCTGTCGGCTTTATTGAGTATCACTAGAGGTTCACTTTTAGTATTTTCTTGAGTGTAATTGAAGTTTATTGATATGCTATCATTGCACAGTTTAGATGTGACTATAAAAAATACAGTTTCATATACTTGTGTCTCCATAGATATCTGGGCTTCGCCGCTTAAAATAAAAGCTCATAGTAATAATTGCCATAATATTCATTCCTTTTCTCCATTATACCTTCATATAGAACATGGACAGTAACTGCTCCAGATAGCATTGAAATTGCAGGGGTATTTTCAGGAGTGATTGGCGCATAAAAGATCAGACATGCGGTCTGGGATACTACCAAGGGAGACCTACAAAGGATTTTTATGTCGAAGGTAAAAGAAAACAAATTTATATACTGAAATGAGTTGCCATAGGTGGTGCTGCTCCCTATTAGTTACCATGGGTTTATTTCTCCATTTAGTTTTCAATATAGGACGAGGATAAAAATAACTGTCCACCTGAGCTAGAATATTCTCTCCGTAAACACAGACGCTTCAACAAAAGACCTCTCAGAACAATAAACAAAGGTCATTTCCCTCCACAACAAACACTGTAAATTAAGCTGGAAATAACGGGTGCGAAAACGATGGCTTCTCAGAGCAGCAAAGAAAGACCTGCTGTGGGAATGCCAGGTACAGCTCGGATCCTCCCACTGACGAGGTAGTATAAGCCGATGGGAAGCTGCTCCAAGGACCAAGCCAAAGGGCCAAGCAACCTGATTCTATTTTCACAAACTGAAAATCAAATTCCATTACCAGGAAAACCACTGAATTCTGAACTCCGGTGAGGGACGTGGGGTTAAGTGAAGGGGACTGTGTGTTCTGGCCACTGGAACCTGAGACACCCCAGAGGAAGTGGCAGGGAAGGGACCGCCCAGCTGAGGGGGGCTCCTCTGCTTCTCCCTACCCCCTCCTCTCACCAACCCATAGACACTTACTCCAGCGCCACTGGCACAGCCCGCAGGTCCCATCCAGCACACTCTTTCCACAGGCTGCACCGTCAGTGCTAAGAGCAATGTGCCAACGTAGCTGAGGTCTGGACGGCACCTCAACCTACCCTTCCAACCCCGCAGCAGGGTTGCTCAAAGAGTGGACCACCTGCATGAGAACCTAGTGGAAGATCTGTATAATCCAGATTCCGGGGGAGTTCCCCTTGTGGCTCAGCAGGTTAAGAATCCATGAAGATGAGGGTTCAATCCTGGTCTCACTCAGTGGGTTAAATGATCCTGCGTTACTGTGGCCATGGCATAGGCCAGTAGCTACAGCTCCGACTCTACCCCTAGCCTGTGAACTTCCAAATGCTACAGGTGCAGCTGTAAAACAAAACAAAACAAAAAATCCAGATTCCTAGTGGATCTGAATCTCAGGAATCTCTGCATTTTTAATAGGCTCCCAGGTGTAGCTCATTCACAGAAAAATCTAGAAGGATCAGGTTAGAGTTGACAAGGAGGACCTGCTTCTGCAGAGAGAGAAACCAAGTTAAGGAAGAGTAGGTACAATGGCACAAGAAGTGAAAATCTTCTGGGTGCAGGGTGCCTCACTCTGTACTTGGCACGCAGGCTCGTGATAAATGGAATGCATGCATGAGTAAATAAAGGAAAAAAATCCAAATGGATAAAAGATTCACTTCTTTCATGTAGGCATCAGTGTTTTTTCACAAATTATGTTAAACATATCTGCACCTACTGTTTATCTACTGGGGGGGAAATTAATTCAAATGGGTAAACAGTTTGCTCTTCCAAAAATGGGACAGCCACAGGTTGGCCCAGAAACTCTGTAGAGCTGGCTCCACTGGAAGGCCTGGCCAGACGGGGAGAAGAAAAAGCCAGAGAGGTGCCCTAAAGCCCTGAGTGACCCCGCACACTGGGGGCTGTCTGAGCACAGTGACCCCCAGGCGGAGAACATGCTTCTCTGTTTTCTCCCACCTCATGGTCCTGCTTATGAAACAAGACTCATACTACATCCACGAGCATATTCCCATTTTGCAACTGCCATAGATTAAGAGCATTAGAGCGAGAACAACAAGAAGCCATATGCCATTACTATTATTGTTATGCACAGGCATACCTTTCCCATCTGGCCTGTCTGTCTCCTTTCCCTGTTGACCCTCCTCTTCCCGTATGTACAGTTTCAACATGTAATCTGGAGTTCAGTTTGGGGTTGCGTACAGCAGGCACAGAAGCAAACACCAGATTTGTTTTTGTTTTCTGTTTTTCCCCTTAGGCATCAAAGCACATTTATTCAACAAAAGGGTTGAGCACTGACTTGGGGCCAGGTTCTACGCTAGGCTCTGGAGGCGTCAAATTGCGTGCAACGCCGTCCTTATCCTCCTCACCCTCGAGGAGTCCTTCCGGATCCGGACAGCTCGTAGCGAATGAGTTGCGTCCCCTTTCAATGCAGAAATGGAAGCCCTAACCTCCAAGACCCCAGAACCTATTTGGAAAGAGAGGCAAGAGAAGAGTAAGTTAAACTGAGGACGCGGAAGTGGGCCCTAATCCAACATGACCGGCATCCTTAGAAGAAGAAACGAGCCAGGGACTCGCACAGAGGGAGGCCACGTGGAGACACAGCCGGGGCGTGAGGCCTCAGAGGAGCCAGCCCTGACGACTCCGTGATCTCGGACTTGCAGCCTCCAGAGCCGTGAGGAAATAAATCTCCTTTGTTTAGGCCCCCAGGCCATGGTGCATCGTTGTAACAGTCATCACAAACTCGCACACGGGAAAACACAAACACGACCGCCAGCCTTTCCCTCCATTTTAACTCTGACTAGGTTTTCGAGGCCTGAAGAAGGAATCGTGCCTTCTCTCTCCCACGGCCCTGGCCGAGAACACTGACCACCGGGATCACGTCCAAAGGCTCCAAGGGAAGGGCTCCTTGTCTTGACCAAACCCAACCCTTCACCTTCACCTCTGTGGACTGGGAATCAGAAGTGCTGGACAGGCGTTCCCATTGTGGTTCAGCGGAAACAAATCTGACAAGGATCCATGAGGATGCAGGTTTGATCCCTGGCCTTGCTTAGTGGGTTAAGGATCCAGCGTTGCAGTGAGCTGTGGTGTAGGTCACAGATTCGGCTAGGTTCTCAAGTTGCTGCAGCTGTGACGTAGGCGGCTGTGACGTAGGCCAGCAGCTGTAGCTCCGACTTGACCCCTAGACTGGTAACTTCCAGATGCCACACGTGCAGCCCTAAAAAGGCAAAAAAAAAATGCTGGATAACTACACAGCTTGTTGGCTGTAACCTTCTGGAGAGTGGAAATGCTCAAGAAAGGTTCAGCTATGGAACAAAAGGCAGAATCTTAGCAGCTCCAGAGCCTGAGGCTTTTGCCCACAACATCTGGTGTCTTCAGTGCACATGGTGGCGCAGGACATTCCTGGCCTGGCAGTGTGAACAGCCTGACATCACACATCATGACCACAACAAAAGCGAGCTTGAGGGTGCAACTCGCTAACGGGGTTCTCGGGAGAAAAACACCTCCTGAGCAGAGGCTTCAGGGATCCACTAAAGACGTGACTGAAAGAGAAGCCAGTGTGGCTGTGTATACTGTAGCCTTCTCCAGGGAAGCATGTCGATGGGGGCCTAGAGCCACTTGCAGTCAAGCCACTCAGGCACAGAGAGAGGAGGGCACGCAGGCTCTGGGTTCAGACAAACTCAGGCTCCAACACGGTTGAGAAGAACACAACATCTCTGACTCTTGAGTTTCCCTACTTATAAAACGGGATGGTTAAGAGGTTTGGGAGAGGTCAGACCTTCAGAATCTCAAAGATGAGCACTGAAGAGAACACGTCACAAGCATGAATGTAGGTGGCCGTGACGTAGACCGGCAGCTGCAGCTCCGACCTGACCCCTAGCTCAAGGGGCTCATTTCATACAGCGGCCGGAACAAAGGACCGCAAACTGGAGCTGTCAAGCCTTGGCTCACAGCTGCATCCCTTTGAACTCTGCCTCCACCATCGCGCTGCCTTCTCCCTATGCATCTTCACTGCATCTTTTTAGAAGGACATTGGTCACTCGAGTTTAAGCACCCACCCCACTCCTGTACAACCTCATTTAACCAGTCACATTTGGCTGGGATGTCACAGTCTACCCACAGTTAATGAGGACGTGGGGGCTGGAAAGCAGTCACATGGCCCATCCGACACTTGAATGGGACCGATTCACAAACTGCCCCATTTCAGGAGCACAGGCTCCCCCTGATGCTGGCCGGTCATCCGCATGGTTCACACATGCAGACCTCAGGACCCACAGCCGCAGAAATCCTGTCACGTAGAAGGCTGGAGGCCAAAATCTGTGTTCCTGGTCCTGAGGGCAAGGCTCTGTGGGTTGCCCTTCGTGAGAGTTGTCGAAGGACCCTGAACATGACGTTAAATTATTACTTATTAGTATTACTGTCACTTATAATTTTCTGGTGTTGCTGTGGCTGTGGTGTAGGCTGGCGGCTACACCTCCTATTAGAACCTGGCCTGGGAACCTCCATATGCCACGGGTGCGGCCCTAGAAAAAGCAAAAAAAAAAAATACCAAGAGCATCTGAATAGAGGAAACAGAAGGGGCAAAAAAGTAAGCCAACCCCTAGTTCTATAGCCACAAACCGAGTAATTTAGCGCACGCGCCTTGACTTCAAGGACCTTACGATCTAGTCGGGAAAGTAAAGACATGGCTCCACATGGTCTTGATGCACAACAAACGGCGGCACCGAAGAGACACAAAGTGCTGACAGACAGGACTGTGGCAAAAAAAGCCAGACGTGAGATTTACACGTGTTTTTCCTTGGTGATGTCTATGCATCTTCTGTGACAATGTCGCTCAGGATTTACAACAACGAAGGTGACAGAATAGCTCCATGATCCCTGATGACTCCTGGCACCATTATGGCTTCTTATTCTGTCTTGTTTCTTGGGTTAGACAGAAACTTGTGTTTTGATTATTCCCTGATAATTCATGTCATAATAGCAATAATTAAAACTTCACGGTTGTAGCTTTTCCTTTCTTCAGCTTTTAATCTCACAGCCTTTTTTTTAATCTTTAAAAAAAAATGTTCGCAGCTTTTGAGAATTTTGAGAATTACAGGAAAATATGCTGCAAAAGCCACAGAACATGAGACATCATTACAACCAACTGGGTGAAAAAGAGGGGGAAGACAGTTTGAAATCAGAGGACAAAGCAGAAAATAAAGTTTAGGAGATTGTAGGAAGTCACAGATAAGACCAGTGGCCCTGACTTCTATGAGAAGGACTGTCTCATGGGGACCCAGTACATGGTGGTCTCCCTGACCAAGGCTTTGTTCTGTAGACAGGGAAGCGGGGTGTGGGCGCTGATCTAGCTCTCAGAAGCCTCTTGGATTCAGCCTGAGGGATTGTAACCCTTTTCCTGCTCCCTCCTAGCTTGCCAACTCTGGGTACCAGACTGGTCACAGGTGAAGAGCATGTAATGTATTCAGAGCTCCCTTGGCTTTAAAAAGATATAATCTCACCATCCTGTTCTGCCTCTCATGATCCTCTGCCTTATTAGGGAAACTCCTACTGAGTGTATCACACTAAAAAGGGGAAGAGGCAGAGAGACAAGAGCACCTGGTATGGGTGTCATCACCCGTCCCCACCAGCCCACAGCTGTGTTTGTTAGCCCAGCCTGCTGCGGTGTGCTGATGTGCACACATACTCATGCTTGTTTACACGCCCTCTGCACCAGGCCACAGCTGGTCGCACTAGGGTCAGGCAATGGATTCAGGCTAGACCAGGGTCCCCTCTCTGGAAATTTGGGATTGAGAGGGCCAAGAAGTGACAGAGACACTTTTTTTTAGGGCCACACCTGCAGCACATGGAAGTTCCCAGGCTAGGGGTCAAATGGGAGCTGTAGCTGCCAGCCTACACCACAGCCACAGCAACACCACATCTGAGCTTTGTCTGCAACCTATACCACAGCTCAGAGCAATGCCAGATCCTTAACCTAGTGAGCAAGGCCAGGGATCAAACCCACAACCTCACGGATTCTAGTCAGATTCTTAACCTGCTGAGCCACAATGGGAACTCCCAGAGACACACTTTGAGGCTGAATCCAGACTTGGGAGGTCTCGGGGGCCCCCGGCTCTGCTTGCCCCATAGCCACAACAGCAAGGAGAGCCAGCCAGCCCCAACAAAGGAATGGAGGACAAACCACAAAGAAACAGAGACCAAGAGAGGGGCAAAACCTCCCCAGGGATTTTAGCAAAATCCCTAGTTTCTGTAATGACCTTTTCTTTTCTTTTTCTTTTTTTTTTTTTTTTTTTGGTCTTTTTGTCTTTTGCCATTCCTTGGGCCACTCCCGCAGCATATGGAGGTTCCCAGGCTAGAGGTCAAATCAGAGCTATAGCCACCGGCCTACGCCAGAGCCACAGCAATGCAGGATCCGAGCCACGTCTGTGACCCACACCACAGCTCACGGCCACACGGATCGTTAACCCACTGAGCAAGGCCAGGGATCAAACCCACAATCTCATGGTTCTAGTCGGATTTGCTAGCCACTGGGCCACAACAGGAACTCCTGTAATGATCGTTTCTTAATCCCAGCCCATCTCTGATCTGAAGTTCATCTCTGATACATAACTGCCTGTTGTTAAAAGATAAACTAGGCAAATTAAAATTTTTAAGAAATTATATGAGCAAAAATCATTTTAGGCAGCGCCAACGTGGGTTAGGAGGGTTCCACCGTCAGGAGCTGGGGAGAGACTTTTATAGAGAAAAGGCAGCAGCAAAGCAAGGAAATGATGGATTGGTTGGAGCTTAGAGCCATGTTGGCTATTTGTGATTGGCAGCCTTCGGTTTCAATTTTGTAACCCTGAGGCATTTTTAGGCTTTGCTCATTTGGGTTTGCGTATTAGGCCACCACACACAGCATTACAGTCACCTCAGTCTAGTGGGCTCCTGGATTAATTAATTTAACACTGTGGTCTTGTAATAAATTGCTCTTTTTTCACTTAGGTTGTTTTTGTTACTTGGAACCCAGAGCCCAGTACAGTGCAGATCTGTAGTAAGGAGTCCTTGGGAAGTCCTAAAGGACAGTAACGTCCATGCCTGTGTGATGTCACTCTCCCTGTGAATTCCCGTGGCTGCAGGAGCACTGCCTGTACGCTACTCATTTTATATCAACAGACCTTCTCCAACCCCGACTCGAGTGCCATCTAGCCCCTCCTGGGAAATATGGCTGGTTGTCATTGGCTTAGATGTGCCCAGTCACTCCCATCTCCATTAAAATAATGGTTTGGGACAGTGCAACTCAGATTTAAAAAAAAAAAAAAAAAAAAACCACCAGGCTCAGCAGAGTTCAGCCCAGGACATCAAAACACAATGGCAGTAGTTTACATCCATCACAAGTGGCTCCACTTAACAGTCTTTTTGAAGAAAAAAGAGGAGAAAAGAGCATTCTTGTTGCTTCATTGAGAAGTATGAAAATGATCATTTGTATAACACAGCCTGTGCCTTAAACACTGAGAGGCCCACAATGCACATGGAGATCAAAATAGCGCCGGCAAACAAATAATGCAAAAAGCGTCTCAAGAAGAACACCCGGGGTTTCATTTTCAGATTTATTTCAAAGGCTCACAGGTTGCAAGCATCCTTTCTTTCTTAGTTCCAAAGGGCTTGTCATGCCTGTCCCATGCCAGTGTGACCAAGCTGGGTCTCCAGTGCCCTTCTTTAAAGCACCATAAAGGAGAGGTGCCCAGAGCTTGCCCAGAGCACCAGACCCAGCTGCCACTGTCCTGGAATGCAGGCCACCACCGTGGGCCACAGAGTGATGAAAGCGCAGGATCAGGCATCTCCAATGCTTTGATTTTCAAGAACAGCTTGACACCCATAGCAACGTGGCTAACGTGAAAAACACAAGATAAAAACATTCCATTTAATTAAAAGCCCACAGTTCAATGGGAGTATAATTATTACAAGGGCATTTTATGGCTGCCTGCATTCATTTTGGGTACATAAATTAATATGCAAATTGCCAGCCCCTCTCGTGATCTTAAGAAGTTCCCCTATCAATCTTTTCTCTGACATGTCAATTGCATAAAGCGTGGCTTTTTAAATGCAAACTAAAATTCACATTTATGGTTCTTCTGAAATCTCCCTATGCTGGAAAGCTTTGTTTTAGATGAAGAGTGTTTAATTAACAGAACACACCTCTCTCTGAAGGCCGTCAGGACCACAGAGAGGAGGCCAAGACGCGCTGTGGTCTTCTGGCAAATCAGGATCAGAGACTATTTTCCATCTCAAGACCACCTATCAAGGTATTTGTGTTTCTCCATTCATCCCATCAAGGCCTTTGTTATGGGAAAATATTGTTCTGATTTACAAAAAAGCAAATCCCCAAACCATAGACAGATGAATTTAATATTATTCATTGAGTGAATTCTATAATGAATTACTTAACAGATGGTTTGAAGGTATTTAGAAATACTTTGCACACGGGTAGCAGACCCTTACAAGTCATGTGAGCTCCCAGAACGAGACGGGCCCAACTGACCTCATGTCCCTCTCCAAGAGTTACTAAATAAAAGGGCTTAAGAGCAGCATTCCATAAGTATATCTCACTGTCAATAAGGCTTCTGGAAGAAGCTTTTGTGACTTCCTATAGACGTTTTCAGAAGATGAACCAGCTGTGTGAACAGTCACATCCGGTTTTACTGGGCTACCAGGGACTCCAAGCTGAGGCTGACTCAGTTCTGGCTCCAACTTGGTACCAATCACTGTATTGAGTGTCAAGCTGAATAAAGTGAAGGAAACCAGAGTATGTCACCCCCAAATATGCTTCTTTGACACAAGAATTCTCTTGAGCTGAAGGCAATTAGGAAGCAGCAATCACAGAAGAAGCTTCTTGCTCCCCGTCCCCAATTTGCTAAAAGTGAGACATAAATTTACGAAGGGGTCTCTCCTCCCCTCTCTACTGGGAAAGACAAGTCCAATCACTGGAGACGCCTGCAGACCCTCACGGCCTGGAGAGGGCACCAGAGGAATCTACATAACAAACTCTACCACTCAGCCTGGATCTGCCTTTAGGTTCCCCAGCATCTGTCCTCCCTTGATGCCCCGGCCCTATGGTCACAGAGTCCTTCCCTTTGCCTTGTCGGTTCTCGAAAGACAGATCATCCCCATGCTAAGATGCTACATTGGCTCAAGTGCCAACCAAGGCTTTGAGTGACAGGGTACACCATTCACACACGCAGTGCACTTGTTAAGGAACCTCTGTCAGCTTTTCTTTTGTTAACCTGAAAGTCTCAGAAAGGGTCCCTGTTGGAGATCTAAGAAGAAGAGATGTTTCCTCCCCATAGAAGTCAGAGAAGGAGTTCCCACTGTGGCTCAGCAGGTTAAGGACCTGATATTATCTCCTGATATTATGTGGGTTTGATCCCTGGCCTCGCTCAGTGGGTTAAGAATCCAGCATTGCCACAAGCTGCAGTGTAGGTCATAGATGTGGCTCTGAACCTGTGTTGCTGTGGCAGTGGCGTAGGCTGGCGGCTGCAGCTCCAATTTGACCCCTAGCCTGGGAAACTCCATATGCCTCGGGTGCAGCCGTAAAAGTTAGGAGAAAAAAAAAAAAAGGAAAGAAAAGAATGAGAAAAAATATGCTTGTATGATGTATACATGTCTCAATACTAAAAGAGACAACTAATATACTCTTTATACTCTTTATCAGAATTAAAACTCCTGAAGTAAAAACACCTCAGGAGACTGAGACTATTCAATAAAAAAAAAAAAAAAAAAGCTCACAGCAACGCGAGATCCTTAACCCACTGAGTGAGGCTAGGGTTCAAATCTGCATCCTCATGGATACCAGTCCAATTCATTTCTGCTGAGCCACGACAGGAACTCCCAGAAAAATTCACTTTTAAAGAATAGGAATTACTTAACAGTTCATTTGAAAAAGAAAATGGGGGGTTGCTTGTGAATCCAAGAATGCTTATTAGCTTGACATGGATGAATAACGAATTTCATTAAAACAAGAATTGGAGAGCATAAGCTAAATGGAGCAAGCACTTGGTCTTTCTGACTCCCAGTGCCCAGAACGGTGACTAGCATATAGTAGTTACTCGACAAATATTTACTGGATAAATAACATATTTTCTATCTGCCTTTTTAAATTATAAATAAAATTTGCATTGATTATAGAAAATCTGGAAAGCAAAGAAAAGCACAAAGAAGAAATAAAAATTACCCTGAATCCTAAGATAGCCTCTCTTAACAACTTAGTATATCTCCTTCAAGTCTTTTCTCTATGCACTTTCCACATGGTCTAAGTAATTTTCTATTAGAGTTTATTTACATTATACAAAGTTATTTTCTAAATCTTTAAAATCTTCATAAATGCAATTTATGTAACTACATAACAGTGCATTTTGTGGCTGTGCCACCACTAACTGGTGGCTATTGAGATTGTTTCAAGATGTTTTGTATACTTCAAAGATGCTGGGAAAAGTACTCCTGGGTGTGAAGCTTTTCTGTGTATCAGAATGAGTCAGAACTTTCTTGCAGTTGGAGATTTCCAAAAGTAAATAGAATTCCCTTATGAAAATAGCCAAGGGGCAACTGTCCCTCCTAAAACACAATGCTTGGCAGAGATGCAACAGAGAAAACAATTAATTTTGGTGAAGCATGAGCTCTGGAACCACAGATTTCTGTCTGAATTTGGCTGTGCACTAGCTCCATAAAGAAATCAAAGCTCTGTTTCCTGTTCTGTAAAATGGGAGTAGTAACATGACTTTGCTAGATTGCTGTGAAGGAAAAAGAAAAATATTGCCTTAAGTCCTGATGTAATAACTTAGGACACAGTGGATGTTATAACTGCTGTTTCTATTCTCCTAATTATGTGATTTTTTTTCAACTGCATACTTTTGTTTTTAATTTGGACAGACTTGATCATACAGAAGTAAGTGACAGGGATGCTGGTTGAGCTTGTGCAGGCTGGACCAATTACTGCATTTGCAGGGCCTGGTAAAAAGTGAAAATGCAGGACTCTTTGTTCAAAAATTATTAGGATTTTCAAGAAGGCAACAGCAGAACATTAAAGTCAGCACAGGGCCCTTCTAAAGCACAGGGCCCCGTGCGACGTGACACCAGCCCTGTGCGAGGTGGACTGGTCTGCTCCAGTGTGCGCGCAGCAGCCACAGCGGGACCCTTCCTCTGGGAGGTCCCTATAACACAGGGAAGAGGCCTCAACAAGTCCGCTCTGTAATACTGTAAATGTGGATGTGACTATCTAAGGTTTAAGAGGCTGTTGACAGAGTGCTGTAACTTTGCTCCCTGGAACATATAACTAGTCACTGTTGGCCAGAAAGAGTCTTTATGCCAGCTGAACAATTAGAAAGGCTTCAGAACAAGCTCATTTTTTGGAGGGCACTACAAAAAGAGCAAGTTCTGACTCATCGCTTTCGAAAACTTCTAAATTCATACCATTGGCACCTCTCTTAACAGTCCCCTGCTACCTTCGTGGCATAGTGTTTTGTCTTTACCTTAAATTTTTTTCCAGAAGATTCCAGAAAATTTGTTAGCAATCTATACCAGTAGCTAATACCATTATTCAAAAAAAACCAAACAAACAACAAAACAGTAAGGCCTTCCTCCTTCCTCTAGACATGCCATGGTTTATGTAGACTGCAAGGGAGGAGAATAATTTTCCTTCTACCCCTCTGAGTTCCTGGCTGAGACCCCATAGAGTAAAAGCCAGGTTAACAAGAGAAAAACAAATTTAAGCTTATTAACATGTACATCATGTACACATGATAGAGACCCAGGAAATCTCAGTAACTGTCCAAAACGGTTGGCACCATCACCTTAAATACCGTCTTTGGCTAAGACAAAAAAAAGGAATGGCGGAGTCCACTAAGGAGAAGTGACCAGGAAATGCAGAGTAAACAAGGATAAGGTGGGTTATGAAGATTTAAATCTAAATCTTTCTTCACAGTTCCCACCATGGCTCAGCTGGCTAAGAATCCGACATAGAGTCCACGACGGTTCTTAATCCACTGAGCCACAAGTGGGAACTTTGAAGAAAGATTTAGATTTAGGTTCATGCCCTGGCCTCATTCTGTGGGTTAAGGACCCATTATTGCCACAAGCAATGGTGTAAGTCACAGATGCAACTCGGATCCCACACTGCTGTGGCTGTGGCGTAGGCCTGCAGCTGCAGCTACGATTTGACCTCTAGCCTGGGAATTTTCATATATTGGAGGTGTGGCCATAAAAAGAAAAATAAAATAAAATAAACCTTTCTTCATTAATAAGTCTCATGATTTAGAGCTATTCTTCTCTTCCTGGTACAGAGAGCTATACTGTAACGAATGAAAATTTCCTTTACAAATAAGGTAATTTCTATTCTCTCTTCAGAGTCCTCCTATGTCTGCTGATTCTCAAAAATAATCAGTTTGAAATAATCCTTATGCCAGAGAGTCATATTGTGAGGTGACATTTTCTGCTCCCCTTCAGAACAGGTGGCTACTGATATCCAAGTAGATGTTGATAGAAGAATGGCTAATTACCCAACTCATATCTCTTTCTACATTTAAAGAAAAAATCCTTTTGCCATATCCTTTTATTTATTTACCCATATATTTTCTCCTACCAAACTTTGATTTCCCAACTCTTTCCTTCTGTTCCACGTTTCTTTTTGAAGAGCCTACCCACAAGTATGGCTCCATCCACCAAATAATGAAGTTAAATACTGGGTACATTCTTCCATGAAGGATCCACCTTCCCTGCCCAGCCCTATTTCACATTGCTTCTTCGAATCTAGGTCTTGATATAAGTACCCCTATGTGGGAAGCTGATTAATGGTCCCCAAAGACATCAGCATCCTAATCCCTGGAACCTTTGGATAGTACCTTACATGGCAAAAGGGCTTTGCAGATGTGATTAAGTTAAGGACCTTGAGATGGAGGATTATCCCGGATCATACCGGTGGGCTCTAAATGTCATCACAAGGGTCCTTTTAAGAGAGAGGTAAGAGGGTCACAAGAGGAAGTGGAAATGCGACGATAGAACGTGAGGATCAGTGTGAGGAAGGGGTTACCCATCAAGGAACGCAGGTGGCTCCAGAAGCTGGAAATGGCACAGAAACTGGTTCTATCCTAGAGCCTTCAGAAGGGACCAGTCTTGCTGACACCTGACCTGAGTCAATGAGACTGATTTTGGACTTTCAGCCTCTAAACTGTTAAGATAATACACTTGTGTTGCTTTACAACACTAAGTTTGCAGTGATTTGTCATAGCAAGAGTAGGAAACTAATATATACACTTTGACTATCCGTTATCCCTCTGGAAAATCTTTACATCGTTACCTATCTCCTATTGTCTTCTTTCGTCAACCTTATAGACGAATTACTTCTACAGGGAAAAGAAATTCTCAAATAACCACTGGTATTAGTTTAGGTAACTTTATTGTCATGTTTTTAAAACATGAAAAACATTGAACTAAGTAAAAATTTCTTGTCCTTAGAGTTCTTAGACAAGTCTACAACCAAAATAAATTTGCAAAGAAAACACAAAACTACCATACGAACACAATTTTTCAAAACCCATTACTGTGATGGATGATGTTTATGGAGAGCAGGTCACCAACTTCAAGGCTAACAGAAGAAAGATGTACACATGCCTTTGGGTTTTACTTACAGCTGGATGGATTTTCTTAACTTTAAGCAAGACGGATCATAATTAAAGATTTCACTCTTACCTCTGTTGTTATTTTCCCTTTCCAGCACTAAGGGGAAATGTAACCCCGATCCATTTTATTGATGGATGTGACAATACCATATACATCTGAAAACAAAATACTGGAATCTTTGTCTTTCTTTTTTGGCTACACTTGAGGAATATGGAAGTTCCCAGGCCAAGGATCCAATCCGAGCCACATCTGTGACCTACACGACAGCTGTAGCAACATGGATCCTTAACCCACTGCACCAACACCAGGCTGGGGATCAAATCTACGCCTGAAATCCTCTAAAACTGGATTGTGATGATCATTGTACAACTACAAATGTAATAAATTCATTGAGTTAAAAAAAAATCTACGCCTCAGCAACAACCTGAGCAGCTGCAGAGACAAAGCTGGATCCCTAACGTGCTGCACCACAATGGGAACTCCAAAATACTGCAAGCTTTTGTGATGTCATTTAAAGGAAAAAATTCATAATTTCATACTTAATACTATACTTGTTGCTATTGACAAGATATAGATACACACTCAGGATCAGAGCAACATCAGTCAATAACATGTTGGTTCTTCCATGGTGAGCAGCTACATGCCACGTGTTAATTAATTCAACCTCCACTTTTCTAATATTGGAACTACTACGAATCACTTTTTCATCCAGTGTCCTAGCACATTTTTTGGCTTATGTTTAGTACAAATATGATGACAAGTAGAAAAGAAAAGGCAGGCCTGAAATTTCTAGGCAGTACCCAGCTAAAAGATATTCATGCGGGTGGCCCAGCTTGCCATGAAATAAATAGATGTGAAAATATAAAGATAGTAAAGTTTCATGAAACGCGTGCACCCTGGAGAATGTAATAGTAAGCCCCAGTGGCCAGAAAAGCCATTTTGGGAATTTTTAATCTAGGCTTTTCTCATTTCTCTACCTTCTTTTTTTCTCTCCTCCAGTTGCTGTCATTATTTCGTTCCCATAAATTTCCTTTCCCTCCCTAAGGTGGCCCAATAGGTTTTACCCTTCTCCCCCTCCCTCTCACTCACATGCGCGCATCTAATGGAAAACCCCACAGACATTCATCTCCCACCTGGCGCTCCTTCCCTCCTTACCGCAGGTGGAGCCCACGCCACTGGATGAACTGAGGAACATAATAAGCCCGGAGCTGCCTGCTAGTGACAACAAGGGCCCCGTTCCAATTTTCTCTCTCAGCAAATGCACTGATGATACTTTTTTTCACAGTGCTCCTTCCATTCCAGTTGCCCGCAGGGTATTCAATGACTTACACCACATTATACCTAATCATGTTGTTCTAAATGCACTGACCCTGGTCAGGGGATGTTCAGAGTCGTGACGATGAATGTCTGCTGGCCTGTCCTCACCCCATACATCAGCTGGAACACCTGAGTGAATCCACAGCTGTAAAACAGCAGCCATGTGTCATTAGACCTTGGAGTCAATGGCAGTGCACTCCATCCAGACAGGTGGGGCTCTATCTCCTGAGCAGAGCCCCCGGAGACTGGGCTGGGACCATTTTTCTCAACTCATGTGACTGCTAATGTAGTTTCAGAAAAGAATTTTGAAAATAGCACAAACATATGGTTACACATCTTAGAACCTGAACAAAACTACTCCACGCTCCATACTCAGAATCCAAATAAAAACTCGGTTGACTTGCGGCAGAGAAAGCTCCAGAATGCATGAGAGTCTTTGACTTTGCGTTTGCAAAGATGGCATTCTTGTTCCCAGGTCTTCGCCCCTCCCCGGGTCCTCATGCTTTGTCTTGTGACTGCATTTTTTCTACTGTGGGCAAAGCTTATTCCTCAGTCCATTAAAGTCAGGCCTGGTGATGAGACGTGTTCCAGCCAATGGAATGTGGGCGGAAGTAACAGTGTAATCCTGAGCCAAGGCCTTAGGAGGCATTTCATGTTTCCGTTCATCCTTCTGGAAGCTTCCAGCTTCTGCCATGAGACAACTATGCCCACAGCCACCCTGCTTCTCCAGGAAATTGAGAGATGGGAGACTTGCCAAGCCCACCTCAGCCCAGCTTAGATCAACTGAACCCCATCTGTTATGAGCTGGATTGCGGCCCCTCTGTTTCAATACGTTGAATCTCTAACCCTTGGTATCTAAGAATGTGACTGTACTTGGAGACAGGGCCTTTAAAAGAGGTCATTCCAGTCAAGTGAGGTTTTATGGGTCGGCCCTACTCTAATATGACTGGTGTCCTTATCATCGGGGAGCTTAAGACACATACATGGGCACACACAGAGGAAAGGCCATGTGAACACACAGTGGGAAGGCAGCCACCAGCAAGCCAAGGAGAGCAGCCTTGAAAGAAACTAAATCACTGCTGCTCCACTGATCTTGGAATTCCAGCATCAAGATCCTGGGAACACAAATTTGTTGTTCAAGCCACCCAGTCTGTGGCAATTTGTTATGGCAGCCTGAGCAAACGCACTCCCGTCACCCAGCTCATAGACACACGAGGGAAACTAAGTGGGTATTGTTCGGAGCCACTGAGTTGGGAGGTGGTATGTTCCCAGCATCACTGTGGGCAGAGCTAACCATTCCACGGAGTTCCAGTTTTCATTCACACTATGGCGTCTTGCAGTCACAGTATATGGGCCGTGAACATATAACACCAAGTTCCTGGAGGGCAGGAACCATCTTCCATTTGGCTCTATGCTCTTTACCCAGAATGATTCCTAGCCCAGGAAAGGTCTTCCACAATGATGGTGGAGTGAATAAGTGAGTGAGGAACAAGGGAGTGTACAAATAAATGAACGAATGCTGCCCCTAGAGAGAAATAAACCGCCATCAAGGAAATATGAGAGATGAACAGTGCTTCTAGTTTTGAAAATTGAAGGGCAAAAATTGGCATGTGTTTGTTTGTTTTTTGCTTTTTAGGGCCACACCCATGGCATATGGAGGTTCCCAGGCTAGGGGCCGAATCAGGGCTACAGCTGCCAGCCTACACCACAGCCACAGCAACACCAGATCCAAGCAGCTTCTGTGACCTACAACCACAGCTCATGGCAGTGTTGGACCCTTAACCCAATGAGCGAGGCCAGGGATCGAACCACATCCTCATGGATACTAGATGGGTTTGCTACCACTGAGCCACAATGGGAACTCCCTAGCATGTGTTTTAGAGTCAATGTGCAAAGAATAGAGAAGGAGATTGTCTCTTTATTGGTTTGGGGGCTTCTTCCCCCCTCTGCCCATGAAATTGTACATTCCCTTTTTTATTTCTGTTTAGTTCTTTTTGCAAATGCTCTATCTTTGGAACAAAAGATTATCTCAGAAACAATTAACCATTTATCAGGCAGCAACAGGGGCTGCTGTAGGGACAGCAGTTTATGAATTGCAAGCAGGTGACCTCCCTAAGAAGAGCTGAGTCTGGAGCACACATCACCAAGGGGCTGAGGGTCAGAGACCTAGAGCCGCTCTCCATTACCAAGGGCTGCACCCGTTGAGAGCAGATTTCAGGGAGAAGGGAAAAGGAATGATGACAGAGAATGTTCACTGAGGTGGTGCATGTGGCTGCTGTCTTTTTTTCATATCTGTGATTCATTTATTTTGTAACTGGATATTTGTACCTCTTAATCTCCCTCACTTATTTCTCTGTTGTCTTTTAATAATGTCTTTTAATAATAATGTCTTTTAATAATAGCTGTTGTCTTAATAATCAAGACTGAGTTCCTCTGAGTTCAACAGAATGGGTTCATAAGATTCATAACTTTCCTCTCCGATACGGTTTTGTAGCAAGAAGCAACTCATTTTTACACATTGTGGACAGAACATCTGTGTGTTCTCCCCTAATTCCTGTGTGGAAGCCCTAACCCCCAATATGAAGGCATCTGGAGGTGATGCCTTTGGGAGGTAATTAGGTTAAGATGAGGCCATGAGAGCGGTTCACCAAGAAGAGGCCATCTCAGGACATAAGCAGGACGTGGGTCTCCACCAAGCACCTGACCATGCTAGATCCCTGGTCTCAGCCTTCCAGCCCCCAGATTGCAAGGGATAAATGTCTATGACTTAAGCCAGTTCACATACAATCTATGGTGTTCTGTAGTGTAGCCCAAACTAAGACCTTGTGTGTGCTAATGACTGACAAGAACAAATTAATAGAGAATACAATGGTGGTTTATGTTTGTACTATATGGTGGACAATTTGGCATAGCAGAAAGAGCACAAAATGAAAACGGGTTGGTGTCTGAATCACATATCCACACTTACTAGCTGTGTCACTGTAAAAGTTATTTTGCCTCTCTGAATTTTGAATCCGCATCTTTAAATGGGTATAGTAACACCTGTGTTACCTGGTATTGTGCCTGGCTTGATAATTACTTAGTATATGAAACCTTCTATTAGTGTCAATGTTTTCATTTTTTGGCTTTACTACATAATAGAACTATTTAGCTCAAAATACTTATACATCTATTTTCCCTACAAGACTAAAAACTCCTCGAAGTTAGAGACCAATACTCCCTTCAGCACATTTTTATTGGACATACATACCTGCCTGCCTTTTCCACAGGAAATGAGCCACTATCACTAGGGATAATTGACAATCCAGAGAATCTACTCATAGAAGGAATTTCCCCCAATGGTGATGATAAAAACTTAAATAGCTAATTTTTAAGAATGCATCCAAGAGGACTATTTTGCAAGCACTGGGTAACTAATTCATTTGAGATGAAAAATAAGTTATTTATTGATTTTAGCTAAATAGCTCAGTGACATGTTTCTGAAATTTTTGTTCCCTCATTCTGGCTGTATGACAGTATTTTCACTGGCTTTGCCATGTTCTCATGTTAAAATTGAAAGTTTAAAACATTAAATTTAAATGTTTCCATTTTCTTTATGGCAGAAAATATCAACATATCTTCCAACCTCATCAAGACTGTCTTATGAGATTTTTACTACAGTGTGTATTCTAAAACTCGTATTTAACATAAGGAATAGCAATGATTATACATTTGGAATAGCTATTGAGGGTTAATCAAACCATTTCTGCCTTCAGATTTGCACTATGACTTTCTAGTAAATGAAAGGAGAAAAAAATCCTGCTAACACTTTCAGTCTCAGGTTGTTATCCTAAGTCTATCATCTGAAAAATAAATTCTTTCTATTTTTAGAAATAATAACATTTTGTTTTCTTATGTATTTGTTTCTTGGAGGTGTTTATGGATTTTTAATAGATTTATATTATTTTAGATGTATAGAAATGATATATGCTCATAGTCTTTCCCAAATCAGAAAATACAGAAATTTTTAAAGAAGAAAATAACAATCATCCCAATCCACAAACAAGAGTCAATCACAGTTAATATTCTGATTTGTAGCTTTTTAGACTTTGTATATTCATACAAAAAATTGATTTTTATGAAATAGTCATATTATACTTATTGCTTTGTATGTATACACACAGTATACAGTTATATTTGACATGCTTTTCCCCTTAATAATTTACTGTGGCTATCTTCCATGTCCATAAATACAGACCTATGCCATTATTTTCAATACCTTTCTAGTATTTCACTGTATAGACCAAAGACTGGCAGACTTTCGTTTCTATACAGGCAAACGATGGGCAAAGTGGCCAAACCTGGCCACTGGCTGTTTCTGTATGGCCCACAAGCCAACCATGATTTTTATATTTTTAAATGGTTACATTTTAGATTATTATATGAATGCCTATAAAATATCCTCAATTTTGCCTTTTGACCCCAAAGCCAAAAATATTTTATTTAGCCTTTAAGAAAAAGTGCTGATTGCTGGTACAGGTGTATCACAATCCGTTTAGTTCATCCCAGATTTACGGATGTGTGTGGCATTTCCAACTCTCTCTAAGGTAAGCACCGCTGCAATGAACAATCTATAGTTGGACATTGGAACATTCGTTCAAGTTCTTCCTTAGAGTAAAATCCTGATAGTGGAATTGCCCTCTTTGTTAGAGCGAAGTCCCCTCTTTGTTAAAAAGCACTGATACATATTGCCTAAGTGTCCTCCAAAAAGCTGGCCTATCTAAGTTCAGTTATGGACTGAATGCTTGTTTCCCTCCAAAGTCCATATGTTGAAGCCCCAATTCTCAATGTGATGGTGTTAGAAGGTGGAGCCTTTGGGAGGTGATTAGGTCATGAAAGGTGGAGCCTGATCTGATGTAATTAATGCCTTTTGAGAAGGAGACAGAAAGGAGAGACCAAGAAAATTTCTGCCATGTGAGAAGGTGGCCATTGGCAAGCCTAGAAGAAAGCTCTCACCTGAAACTGAACTGGCTGGCACCTTGATCTCGGACTTACCAGCCTCCAAAACTGTGAGAAAATTAATTTTTGCTGTTTAATCGCCCAGTCTATGGTATTTTGTTATGGCAGCGCAAAAAGACTAAGACATACTCTCATTCACTTTTACAACCTATGAGGCCAAGAGAACCTCCTTCCCCCAAATTTTCCAGGATGGTACGTGAAAAACGGTTCCACGTTTCCTCTTTAATTTTTATCTTCTATTGCTTGTGATGGTGACTCTTAATGACAGAGAGGAACCATTAGTTCTTTTGAGAAAAATCAACTTGTCCTTTGCCCATTTACCCATGTGGTAAGTAAAACTACTCAGGAGACTTCCAGAAAATAATTACATCTCCTTGGCCTTATTTTGTGAATAATTAGAGCTTCTTACTAATAGACTCTCTTTTCCAAGATTTTAATCATTTTGTGATTCTTCTCTGAGCCCTTTCCAGCTCCTCTCTCTCCATCCATAGGTTTGGAGACAGATGTTTTTAAATGGCTTCCATCACATTAATTACTCCTGGCTGACGGTAAACCCATGCAGGAAGTTCTTGGAAGGGGAGGCACAGAAACATGTAGGGAAAGTGAAGTGAGGTATTTCCCACCTGAAACCAAGTCCCACAGCTTGAACGGGTTGCTCCTCCCACTATGAGGATGCTGTGAAATTCCCCTCATATATCAGCCTTAGAACCTTTAACCAAAAGAAAACTCAAGAGAGTTTAGTCGGTATCAGCTAATTTTTATCCCTGGAAATGAGGGTGCTTCTTTTCAGAATTTTTTGCAACTCCCAAAACTATAAAAATCTCACTCTCTCTAGCTCATGAAAAAATCAGCATATTCTCCAAATCTCAGGGTTCACTTAAAAACAAATTTCTATATCAACTACAGTATGTGAATATCTAGCCTCCTTGAGTGGCCACATAACATGTCTGATAGAATTCAGTAGCAATAACAATCCCCAAATTCTATGAAGAACTGTCAGTCACACCCCTCAAGTGTCATACATTCACAGGAATATTTCCACACTAAGTATCTAATACTGTGTAGAATATAAGTAATATCAAGAAAGTAAATTTCTAATTAAACCTACCTATCATATAAAAAAGGCAAATCCTGAAGGATCTTAGAAGAGAGCTTATGGAAATCAAAGCAAGCATCATCCTTTCCCATCCTCACTGAGAATTTCATTTACCCGCACTGGGAAAGTTGGACCCGAAAAATTCATTGCTCACTAATTAGTAGTCATTACCTGTCTGCTGTGCCTGAAAGACCAACCAGAATTTAGACGAGAAACAATGGGAGGTTTCACACTGGTGCTTTACTTTCCAATGAGGCCCCATTACAGCCTGAGCCAATTTCAGAGCATCAAAGGAAGTTGCACCAGGTTATTTGCATTTTGGTTGGCTGGTCAATTGGTTTTTTATCCAGCATATAGGTTTTTTATTAATTTGGTCAATAGAATTTTTTAAAGTAACAAGATAAGAATAAAAGCCTCCGTATGCCTGCACAGAGGCCGCCCTGGAATATTTGCAACTGGCCCCTCCAGATCAACACCGCTTCCCCCATTTCTCTCTAAAAACACTGCGGCAGAAGTACAATCGATATGAAGGAGAAAGACAACTTGACCAATGCTTGAAAATATAGAAGGAAGAAATCAAAGGAAAGGCTGGAAAAACTCATACCCCTCAGTTTCTCCATCGGTTAAAATGGAATGTCAGTACCTCTGTTTCAGATATACCATGAGGATAAAATGAATTATTAAAACTGAGGTACTTAGAACAATGGCATGTGACAAGTACTTAATAAGTGGCAGTTACTTTTTTTTTCCTTTGGCTCAAATTTTGAGTCAGAGAGTTCCTGTTTTGACTCAATGGGTTAAGGACCTGATCTTATCTCTGTGAGGATAAGGGTTACAGCCCTGGCCTTGCTCAGTGGGTTAAGGATCCAGCATTGCCAGGGCTGCAGTTGCAGCTCCAAGCTGACCACTAGCCTGGGAACTTTCATATGTCATAAGTGTGGCCATAAAAAAAGAAAAAAAAAATTTGAGTCAGATACTATACACGGTGCTAGGAAATACAAACATAAGAAGCCAAGATTACTGGCTATAGATAGCTTACATTCTAGGGCAGGGAACATTCAAGTAATTACATATTATAGCCCCATGTGATACCATTCAATAAGAACACTACATCCCAGATTCTGTGCTAAATGCTTTATATGAATTATCTTATTGAATGCTATTAAATTCAATTATTATCCCCATTTTATAGATAAGTATGTTGAGCCTCTGAGAGATTACCCACATTATTATAAAGGATACAAAGTAACGCACCAGGGACAGAACAAAGACAAGAACTCGGGTCGATCTGGACCCAATGCCTACATATATTCTCTATGCCATCATCTACCTCCTTGAGCAGATGACACTGTAGGCAGAGGCCAGAGGACACACAGCTGAGGGTCCAAATGAAGGAGTGGAGAGAGGACCCCATGGCAGGTGCACAGCCATGGGGGATCCAGGGGCTAGAATTGCTATCTTGTGCTGAGTCAATGTATTAATTAGCACTGGAGGATTCAAAATATTCCTAAAGATTTCTGTAAAGTTTACATAGAAAATCTCTCCATCTGTAAAATAATGATTTTGTGAGTGTGATGTGGGACAGGGAATGCTGGCCAAAGGGTCAGAAAAACAGTATTCACACCCTAGCTTGTTTCCTCCTTTGCTCTGTGAACTCTAGCGACTATATTTTTTTGGACCTTGGCTGCGTCTGAGAAATGAAGAGACTAGACTAGATGATTCCCTCTAGCTCTGATATCCTCTGTCCTCTATTTCAGGGTACTCTGTGAGCAGGATGTGTGTTCAATTACCCTTCTGAGTCTAGACAATTCTCTTAACTACATTTCCTACATTACCCATGTGCCCCTCCACTCCCAAATCCAGTTACTCTTTGAGCCATTTCATTGGCCATTTCTTCTTTTCTCACTTTGGGCCCTGCATTAGATTCCTCCTGCTGCTGTAACAAATTATCACAAACTCTGTGCCTGAAAGCACCATACGTTTATTATCTCACAGTTCGGCAGTTCGGAAAGTGAAATGGCTTTCACTAGGCTGAGGTAAAGGTGCTGATGGAGTTGCCTCCCTTTCTGGGGGCTCTAGGGGAGGATTCTAGAAGCTGGCCACGCATCCTGGTTTCTGTCCTTCTTCCTCCATCCTCCAGGAGGGCAGCTACAGCCATGGCCACCCCCTGGTTCTCTTCTGCCTTCCTCTTTCTTTCAAAGGACTTTCAGGATGACACTGAGCCCACTTGGATTAATTCAGAATAATCTCCCTAGTTTAAGGTCATCTGATGAGCAAACTTAATTCCACCAGCAACCTTAATTCTGCTTTGCCATAGAAAAGGTTCCAAGGGTAGGAACAAAGACCTTTCTGGGGCCGTGGTCCCCTTTACCCTTCAGAGCTCATGTGTTACTTTCAGCCAGTGTGAATGGCACAACAGTAGCTGTGCCAGTGGCAGCTGCCAGGGCTGCACTGTCTGTACCTCTGAGGTAAGCTGGCACCTACCTCATCACCAGTCCCTGAGGTTCACTTCCGCCCTTGGATGGGAGACTGGGAAAGACCTGCGTGCTTTAAGAAGAATATTGGATGGAAACTAAAAGTAATCCAAGGATCGCCCGGCTTAGTCCCAGGTGCCCACACTCCTCAGTCTCCTCCTCTCCCATCACACCCCAAACAAACCCAGCACTTTGCTAGGACCTCATTCCCACAATGCCTTGCTCTCAACTAGGTATCATCAGAGCCATTATTTGCCTATGTATTACTGAAGCTTAAACCAATACATTAATAAAGAAAAGCCCTGGAAAACTGAAAAACCCTATAAGAACCACAGGAATGAATCTAAAGTAGATCTTTTAGATAAAACACCCTACTTAACAGGGTTGCAATATAAAAACACCCAGTTAAATTTGAAGCTCAGATAAACAACAAAATTTTTTTAGCATGTTTCAAATATTTGCTGGGATATACTTACACTAAAAAAAATTATTTGTTGCTTATCTGAAATTAACATTTACCTGGGTGCCTTGCACTTTATTAGCTATATCTGGCAACTCCGTATCTCTGAACCTCTTCAAATGATAGTATCTTAATTCCGCATTCCTTCTCTGCAGAGGTCAAACATATTTTCAAGGTTCCCTGATCCCCAGTCCAATAAAGAGCTGCATCATATAGATTCAAAACTATGACAATAACTGCTACCAGAAATTTTTTAAGCTCCTCTACGGCAATCATTTTCCATGCCTTGTTCCCACACAGATGTGTCATAATCCTTCCATCAGTCCCATAAGAAGGAAACTCAGTCTTGGAGAGTATCTTTCCTTCTGTCTCCCAGCTACTGAAATGCAGACTGAGGGTTCAAATCTGGGTCCATCTGCCTCTAGACACTAACATCATCTCACCCAGGCAACCACAGCTTCTGCTCCTTCACAAGTTTCCTTGGTTTTGCTGTCCATCCATTTCATGTCTCCTCACCAGAGCTTTCCTTCTCGGCACTAATAAAGCCATATTTGACTGCTGTGAAACTCGAGAAAAATGTACATGTGGGCCCCAGACGGGAAAAGATGAAAAGCGCAACCAAACTGTAGGACTGAAGCAAGTATCTTCTGCTGTCACACAGCACAGTAGCTTAGCTCTTCCTGTATTGGTAGCTATTCCTGCATTTCTGTTTTTAAAGTCTGAGGCATATCATTTACTAGGCCATCTTGGAATAAGCTGACAGGATCAACTTTATTTAATCCCATTCAACATGGGATGTTCTCCAAAGGCTACATTTGATTAGCCAGACCAAAGGCAGCTATGACAAAATGCAAGATAAGGCAAAAATTAAATTTCTCTTCAGAACCTACTCCCGCACTTCACATTCTGTCTAACACTGTGAGGCAGTGAGTCACAGGTTCCCCAGCCTGAATTCCAACCAGCTCTGCAGCCCCCAATCCTCTCCTGCTCCACTCTTCAAAGCCCCAGACTAAAGGCAACTACTGTACCTGTGGGAAGGGGTAAACTTTTGGTCTCCAGAGGGCTACCCTATTTGGACACTGCTAAAAATAACAGCTTCATCCTTGATAACTGCACATCCAGGTCTACTGACAAGTTCAAGTGCCTCCGAGAGATGAATGAGCTCCTTGCCTAGGGTTGAATTACCAATAAAACCCATTTATCCTTTGTTTCCTGTAACTCTATTAGGTGCTGCAAGTACAAGAAACACCATACATGGCTTCTACCCTCCAGGGGTTCATCATCTAGAGAAGAACTAGAATAACAACAACAAAAATACAATGCAATACGAATGGCTTAAAAAATGCGGTACATACAGACAATGAAATATGTACTTGGCCTTAAAAATAATGAAATTCTCTTATATGCTACAACATGGATGAACCTTGAAAACATGCTGAGCGAAATAAAACAGACACAAAAGGACAAATATCGTGTGATTCCACTTATATGAGGTAATCAGAACAGTTAAATTCACAGAGACAGAAAGTAGAAGCAGGATGAAGCACTGTTGTTTAGTAGAGAGGGAGTTTTATTTCGGGGTGATTAAAAAAAAGTTCTGAAATGAAATTGGTGATGATTTCACAGCACTGAGTTGTACACTTAAAGATGGCTAAAATGATCAACTGTGTGCTATGTATACCCTGCTGCAATAAAACTCTCACCAAACTGAAATTTTCCTCTCAAGGGCACCTGAAGGCTTATAGGAAAAACTGAAGGCTGATTACTGTCTTACCAAAAAGAGAAAAAAAGTAAAAAGTGCTATGGCAGATACATTCTACAATTACAAAAAGTCACCTGGATATATAAAAGCAGTGTGGCTGCTTAATTCACTAGGTGGCCAGTATGGTTTTGCTTTACAGCATTCAATGCAGAGGAAAGAACAGCTTTCATTTGTTTAGGAAACTAGACAGAGCTTGACTCAGTCATAAGCTGCTACAGTGGGATGGAAGCTACGTCTCAGTCATTTTGCAAGGGGTGGGAAGAAGGAGCTTTCTTGAGATGTTACAAGAGTCTCGGAGTTAGTCATGTCCCCCAAAGAACCCGACAGATGGGAGGCCAGAGCTCAGCTGTTTTCCCCTAGGACATAGACTCCCTTCACACCTAACTCAGCCACTAGTGTTCGGCCCCCAGCACTCTACACAGAGACCCTTCTCCCCAACTCTTGCCATCACTGATCAGGGTTTTTCAAAAAACATTATACATAATATTGTGGTCCCGGTGATCGATATATTTCTAAATTGTTCCGTCTTAGATCTGATTGGCAAACAACGTGTAGAACAATAAACATGAAAATGTAGCTTTCTTCGTGAAGACTAGTCATGAAATGTGAGAAGAAAAACTCCAAATTGTTACTTAAGGCCAGTTTGAGTTAGATTTTCTTTTTTTATTTTATTTTTATTATAGTTGATTTACAATGTTGTGTCAATTTCTGCTAGACAGCTTAATGATCCAGTCGTACATATATATACATTCTTTTTCTCATATTATCTTCCATCACGGTCTATCCCAAGAGACTGGGTATAGTTCCCTACGCTGCACAGGAGGACCTCACTGCTTATCATTCTAAATGTAATAGTTTGCATCTCCTAACCCCAAACTCCCCGTCCATCCCACTTCCTCCCCAGTTCCCTTTGGCAACCATAAGACTGTTCTCTTTGTCCCTGAGCCTGTTTCTCTTTTGTATATAGGTTCATTTATGTCATATTTTAGATTCCACATATAAGTGATATGGTATTTGTCCTTCTGACTCACCTCACTTAGTATGAGAATCTCTAGTTGCATCCATGTTGCTGCAAATGGCCTTATTTTGGTCTTTTATGGCTGAGTAGTATTCCATTGTGTGTATGTACCACATCTTTCTTTTTTTAGGGCTGCCCTTGTGGCATATGGAAGGGGTCGACCCAGTTTAGGGGTTGAATCAGGGCTATAGCTGCCAGCCTACACCTCAGCCATAGCAACATGGGATCTGAGTCACATCTGCAACCTATACCACAGCTCACAGCAACCCTGGATCCTTAACCCACTGCGTGAGTCCAGGGATCAAACCCACATCCTCATCCCACTAGTCGGCTTTTTTACTGCTGAGCCATGATGGGAACTCCCTGTACCACATCTTATTAATCCACTCATCTGTGGATGGACATTTAAGTTGTCTCCACATCTTGGCTATTGTGAATAGTGCTGCAATGAACACAGGGGTGCATGTATCTTTCTGAATGAAAGTTTTGTCCAAATATATGCCCAGGAGTGGGATTGTTGGATCATATGGTAGTTCTATATTACTGTCTTGAGCCATAATAAAGGGATTGCCTGTCCAAGAGTATTCCCCTTTTACTGTATTCCCTCACGCTTCGTATGCAAGATACAGGCTTATGCCACTCAGCCCCAAAACACCAGGCTCAGTTGTCAATATATGCGAAAAAGAAATTTACAAGTGGAAAGGCAGAATTAGGGTACATTCCTTTAAAAATATTTTTGAGTGTGTTACCAAGAATAACAAGTACGACAAAATAAAACACTGCTTTAAATACTGCATAAATAAATACAAATTCTACTCAATACTGAATTCTCGCAAAGCAAGGCCAAGGTACCTGGGACTTTTAGTACCTAAGACTAACCTTGGCTTTGGTGACTTAAAAGCAAAGCAAAGATGCCTGGAGATAAATCGGGATCTCCGATGTTATGTTTTCTTACCCTTTCAGAAATCCCCAATGTTGTGCATTCTTCCTTTACTGCTCATTTTATCAAACCAACATCATCATCTTATTTGTAGCATGTGTTGAAAACATTGTCCCGTTATGACTGATTTTAATAATGTCAGAGAGAAGGATATAAGGCGATTAAAGCTGATTATAAAATGCTTTACAAGGTGTCAAAGGTATTTTCCCAAGTAATTAATACAAAACATTTTATACTGAGATGCTAAATGGCCTAGGAGAAGCAGCATTTTACTAATCAATGGGTATATACCTTAACCTGAGTTTCACTGAGAGCATTTTGTTTCCCACAAAGGATAAGCATGTTCAGGTACCTGGAGTTACATTCCCAAATTATCAACCTCAAAATTATGTGATCATTTCTCAGGAGTGAGCATCACATTCTACTTTCATTTCTGAAAGTACACTTGCCATGTGCCCTAAAAAGATTTTCTGTCCCAATCTTTGCTGATTATGCCCATATGCTCAGCATCAATCAAGATTTGTTGCAGGCAAATATTTGTTGCAGAAATGATCTCTGATTTAAGTAAGAACAGCACTACTGAGAGAACATTGAGAAAAATCACAAAATCACTAGAAGGCTAGAGAACGGCATTATCCACTAGAATTTTTTGTGATGGTGGGACATATTCTATATCTACACTGTCCAATATGCATGTAGCTATGGAGAACCTAAAATGCAGCTAGTGCACATTAAACAAAACTTAACTGCTTTTAATTTAATTTACATAGCCATGTGTGATGTGTGTCTATCATATTGGACAGTATAGCTGCAAAACTAGCAACCAAGGTAGGAAGACAGTAGCCACCACAGCTAAATCCCTCCCTAAAAACTAATGAGGACTCACTCCCCCCACAACACAGAGCAGCCCAGAACATGGAATACAGCCACCCCACCCTCTAGAAACTGATGCTGCTTCTACTGGGACAAGCTGCCATGGAACCACTGTGGTCCCACATCTCTGTCCAGGATGGAGGCATCACATTGGTTGAACCTGGCTTAAGGGACCATTTACTTCCTTCTACAGAGGAAAGAGAGCAAGCATCTGGCATTTTAAGCTTCTACTATGGAAGACAGCTTGGCAGTTCACAAAAATTCATAAAGTGGGGCTCTCCTCATACATAGTAATGGGATCCAGATGCTAGGCCACCAAGCAAAAATGACAAGTGTCCACTGTGTCAACCTGCTGGTTGTTTAAGATCATCATACACTCTTCTTCATTGGTAAGGCTGGTTGGGAGTGATAGCACGAACATTTGTTCGTGCTTATCAAATCTAAAATTGTAAATTTTACAAGAGTAAACAGATGCCATTCTCACAAGTCTTAGGAGGTAATGTGGCAGACTGTGTAATGGCCAAAGACATCAGTCCTAATCCCTAGAACCATAAATGTTACCCGATGAGGAAAAAGGGTCTTTGTAGATATGAGTAAATGAAGGATCGTGGCATGAGGCAATTATGCTGGATTATCCTAAGTCCAATCACATGTGTCTTAAGAGTGAGGTCTGGGGAGAATTAACATGCTCCAAAGAGGAGAGGGCACGGCTGACATGCTAGAGATCCAAGCCCAGGAACTCTGGCTGCCGCCAAAGTCTGGAAAAGGTGGAAAGGATTCTTTCTGAGAGCCTCCGGAGGAGCGTGGCCCTGCTGACACTGTGATTTCAGACTTCAGAGCTGCAGTGCGAAGCAGGGTTAGTCATGTTGGAGCAAGGACAACACTGACTCTACTAATGATGCCTGGATCCCTGCGTTTTATATCATGTGATCCCACCCCTCGCCCCAGTCATGCCCACTCTCAGGGGTAGGCATCTGACTGGGCAGGAACCAATGATACAGCCTGGAGTGTAGTAAGGAAAGAGATCCTAGAATCCCCCCTTTTTGACACTTGGTTAGGAAATGTGGAGCTGGGGCCAGTTCAGCAGGAGCTGAGCCGCAAGGGAATGAGGTGGACGAGGAACAACCATGACGGGCACCACGCAAGCTGGAATCATGAGAAAGCAGACGTCGTAACTCAGCAGAGACAGTCAGTCTTGGAGGAAAGGAGGACGAAGCCGACTGGTGGTAAAGCAGAGATACCTGGAGAAAGGACCATAGAGTAGTGACAGTGGTAAGACAGCTGGTCCTTCAAGCTGCCTTCAGTTTCAAATGTGTTCTTATACTAAGCATCATTTTCACGAGGAAACTCAAGGGAGTCTCTGTTTCTTGGAACACATATTCCCAACTAAAACACAGATCCTCATGTCAGGAATTCCTCCCACCCTGTAATTATGTGCAGGATATGTCTGGCATAGGGATAGAGGAGCTTCCAGCTGAAGGTTGAGTGGCCCTAACTTCAAGGCCAAAGAGTTTGAGACTGAAGCAGGTACAGTCCGTCCTCATTATTCACAAATTCCATACTCGCAAACTCACCTACTCACTAAAATGTATCTGTAACCCCAAATAATACTTAAGGTACTTTCAGAATCATTTACAGACATGCTCAGAGTAGCAAAAACTCGATTCACCTGGCGTGCATGATCCCAGCTGAGGTAGAAGAAGTGATGCTCTGCCTTCTCGTTTCAGGTATGGCTATAAATAGGTATGCTTTCCACTGTATATTCAACACCATGTTTTTCATACCTCTGTTTTTTTCGTGGTGGTCTCACCATTTCAAATCCCCCAACCATAGCACTAAAGTACTGCCCACAGAGAAAACACGTGTTCGATAAGGTTCATTCAGGAGGTAGTTATAGTCTTTAAACAGAAACACACATAAAACAAGGTTATATATTGATCAACTGACAAGAGTATTGTGACCAGAGGCTCATAGGAACCTAGCCCTGTATTCCCCCTAGGCACAGTGGTATAGTATGCATTAACTCAGTGTTTGCAGTGACCACAGAAATAAACTGTCATGAATATGGAGAACTGACTGTATATTTTGTTAACATCTGAGCGGGAAATGACCACATCAACCACGTTCACGGCTGTGTCCTCAGTATCAAGGATGACATCTGGTATACAGGAAGTATGCAGTAAATATTTGTTGAATAAAGGAAGAAACAAATTAATTCAGTCACTAAAGATCAAAGCAACCAAAAGCTCAAGCCATACATTGTCTTTGCCCTTGAGCATTAGTTCCAAAACAATGCAATGAGTGTCACCTGCATAAGGGTGATAACGGAGTTTTAAAGTTACATCCGCACACCTGTCAGAATGGCCATCATTAACAAGTCAACAAATAACAAATGTTGGAGAGGGTGTGGAGAAAAAGGGAACCCTCCTACACCGTTGGTGGGAATGTAAATTGGTACGACCACTATGGAAAAGAGTATGGAGGTACCTCAGAAAACTAAATATAGAATTGCCATATGACCCAGAAATCCCACTCTTGGGCATACAGCTGGACAAAATGTTCCTTGAAAAAGATACATGCACCCGTATTTTCAGTGCAACACTATTCGCAATAGCCGAGACATGGAAACAACCTAAATGTCATGGACAGATGAATGGGTTAAGAAGATGTGGTACATATACACAATGGAATACTACTCAGCCATAAAAAAGACCAAAATAAGGCCATTTGCAGCAACATGGATGCAACTAGATACTCTCACACTAAGTGAAGTGTCAGAAAGAGAAAGACAAATACATATGATATCACTTATATCTGGAATCTAATATATGGCACAAATGAACCTTTCCACAGAAAAGAAACACAGACTTGTGGTTGCCAAGGGGGAGGGGAAGGAAGCGAGATGGACTGGGAGTCTGGGGTTAATAGATGTAAACTAACTAAAGCATTTGGAATGGATAAGCAATGAGATCCTTCTGTATGGCACAGAGAACTATGTCTAGTCACTTGTAATGGAACATGATGGAGGATAATGTGAGAAAAAAGAATGTATATGTGTGTGTGTGAGACTGGCTCACTTTGCTGTACAGTTGAAATTGACAGAACACTGTAAACCAACTATAATGGAAAAAATAAAAATCATTTTTAAAAAGTTAAATTAAATCCTGTCAATTGCCACTGCTGCTGCAAAAACTCCCCAATCGTACTCAGTGCTTTCCTTTCTGGAAACGTTTGACACTATTTCACAACCAATGCATAAGGCTTGTTGCTAAGTATCACCGCCTCTAGGGGGAGAAACAGACATGGTACGCAGTCTAATTTGCTTGTCTGAGGTCAGCAGTAACACAAGAGAGCAGATTTGAAACTCCTGGCGTGTATGTCATAACCCTTAGCCAGTATTCATTTCTTCAAAGTAAAGTCATTTTCCAAAGAGAATTACTTCACTTTTCAGTAATTGGAGGTGTCACTATGACCAGAATTGCAATTTTAGTGCTTCCATGTTGGGGCAATTTGGGACTTAAATTTTACTTCGCTATGTCTCGTTATAAATATTTCCGCTGTCAAAACAGAGTTCAGTTGGCAGTCTTTGCCCAGAAGCATCGGAACTAATTTAGCATGAGGAATTTAAAGCTGTCTTCCTCTAGCCTGGTTTTCTAGGTCGCCCGGGAAGCCACGTGGAGCAGGAGGATGGAGGGGCACTGCACCACAGTCTCAGCATTCACTTTACTCTTCCTCCCAATGCAGTGATCTTAGCAGGCACTGGAGAAGCGATGACCCTGATCTATGGCAGCTCTGCAGTTATAAGACAGCACAAAGTGTTCCCATTTTGATTAGAAAGATAAATGGCACTCACGTGAGAAGGAAGCTCCACACTGGAAGCCCTTGTCAACCACAGTGATTTTCATTGAGAAAGAAAGCTGGTCACGGAGGATGGCTGGAGAAGGAACACTGTTTCTAAGGTAGCGTGCTCCGTGTCACAGGTGAGGCCGAATGCGTTCACTGAGCAGGCTGCGAGGAACATCACCAAATGGAAATTTAGAAAGATTAATAAATGCCTCATATATTGTATGTCATGTTCATCATTAGCAATAATGAAACAGTTTGCAAACGCTGAGTGAAGTCGTTAGCACAATATTTGCCATGCCAGAGAAGCCAGAAATAATATTATAGTTCTTTCCTCAACTTTCGATGTGAGCATTAAGTCAGAGAACACACCAAAAGATTATAGACACATCAGCCTCTTCCAGGGCATGTGGCTTGGGGGGAGGAGGAAGAGTAATGAGAAAAGGAACTGCCTGCAGTCTCATAGGAAGACAAATTTTAGAGAAAGCAGTGGAAGCTGCATAGAGCAGTAGAAGCAGCACTGAGCTCAGAGTATGAAGACCTAGGCTTAAGCAGCTCTCTGCAGTACCATAAATGGCTATGCCATTGGAGACCAGCCACTTAGATTTTCTGGGTCTCAATTCCGTCTTCCATGTAGTGAGGAAAATTTAAAATTTGCCTCTCTATGAAATGGAGTTGATAGAAAATGCTCTGAAACCATGTCCAAGGTTTTCAGAAATCTGTATGTTACCTGCATATGAATATGACAAAGGTTGGGGGACAGTACCCCAGTGTTCATAGCAGCATTATTTACAGCTGCCAAGAGATGGAAGGAACCTAAGTGCCCATCAACAGATGATGGATAAAGGAGATGTGATACTTATACACATACACACACACACACATACACACACACACACAATGGAATACTAATTAGCCATAAAAAGGAAGGAACATTTTGTGATTTGCAGCAACACGGATGGATTATGCTTACTGAAATAAAGACAGATACTGTATGATAACACTTATATGTGGAACCTAAAAACTACAACAAACTAGTGAACATAACTGAAAAGAAGCAGACACACAGAGAGAACAAACTAGTGGTCCCCAGCGGGGAGGGCGGAAGGGGCGGTTTAGGGATGGAGAAGTGAGAGGTACAAACTAATGGCTGTAAGGAAGGCTACAAAGACATACTGTACAACATGAGGAATACAGCCAACATTTTGTAATAACTGTAAATGGAATGTAACCTTTAAAAACTGTATAATTTTTTTAATTAAAGGTTGGAGAAAAGTTATCTAACGTAACTATGGATTTTTATAAACGTAATTGTTCATAAAGGAGTTGCTGGCTCTGATACTCTCCCTACCCACAGCCGAGGCAACTGTGCGAGCAGAAAATCAGCCAAGACACTCAAATTACTCTCCCAGCCCTGCCACTATCTTGCTACGAAGTTTAAGCAAGTCACAGCCATTTGGGATGGAGATTTACTCATCTGATCAAAGTGAAGGATCTGGGCTAGATGCTTTCTAAGGCCCTTTCCAGAAAGCGATAAGATCTGTGGAGGACTTTTTCCAACTACCATTCTGAGTTACAGATACTTCCAATCCCTCTTATCTATTCCACCTTCCTTGGAAATGGCACTGCCCTCAACAGTTTTAGGGCAGGGAGAAGACCAGTGAAAGTAAAAGAATGTATTTCTTTTCTTCTCCTATTCTGAGGTCCCAGTATAATTCACGGGAGCTGGAAATGGGAATGATGAAGTTCAGGATTCCCAATCTCTTGATAGGAAGAGAGTATTTGGAAGGAAAGTTGGCTTTGCCAGGTGTCACAAACTCCTGAAAGTGATGCTATCTGAGTGGCTATATGAATCATGCTCAATAAAAGCGTATCGATTGGGCAAAGCAGTCTTCCATGGCTGAGAAAAGAGGATGCAGAGATCAGAGTATAAAGCTCCCCAGACTTCAATAATATATTGTTAACTGGCGTAATCTTCTGAGAAAGTGTGAGCCCTCAAATTAACAGCACTGAATTGAGCCTAATAACTACATCATATCTCCTCCTCAATCAATACTTAATTTTCTCACACGGCCCTCAGCCTCTTACAAGCTTTTATTATGTTTTGCAAGGAACAGCCTTGACCTTGAGGTGTGCCAGTCACCTTCAACCTTAAAATCCCCCAAACGGCCAAGTGTGTCTGGAAGTACTCCTGAGACAAATAGAGGCTGAAATCCATACTCAGGAAAATTTTTTTTCTGTGACATTCACTTCGTATTGTGTCAGAGGTGGTGTTTTTCATCATACAGTAAGACTACAGTGATGAAGATCTGGAAATCAACCTGTGCTTTTAGAAGTTATGTTAAGAGACTTGGCTTGAGGTCACACAAGTCAAATTAGCAAACTCGCTCTCTGAGGCTGCATTCTGCTGCCTAAACTTCACACTTCACAATCCCAGAGCTTTGGTCACTCAAGCTCAGCCAAGTCTGCAAGGAAAATGACTTCTTTCCATTTCAATTAACGAAGATTACACTGGAGTGTGAAGATGGGATTAACTTCGAATCTTTGGGGACTTTAACATTTTGTTCCAGCGTCTCAATGTTGTATATTCCATAGGAGAGCTACATTTTAAGGTAAGAGGAGAAATTCCCCAAATAAATCATCTTTTCTCTATTTACTCATTTAATTCATAAATGAAGTGCTGAGCTGATGTTTCTTCTTCAAAAGGCAAATAAACATAAAGAGGCAGCTTAAGTCTCATCACATCCTCCAAAATGTTATTTGATTAACTCTATAATAAAATGTCGCCATTCCCAGCAGCTGCTTAAACACTACTCTAACCATTGCATTTGTTATGGATTTGGATTAGGTTTGTTGTTTTCAACATATTACCACAAACTTGTCCACATCCAGCAGGAAATAGGTGCATCTTTGAGCATTTCCAGAATAATTCTTAAGATTTATTATGATTAGACTGGTTTAGATCTCATGATCTCCCCCTGAACCAGTCTCTGAGTCCAAACTAGTCTCCAGTTTAACCTATGTCCCCTGTTCCACAATAAAAATAATAGATTAATAAATAATAATAAAGTAAGGCTTTTTAATAATAATAATGATAAAGCAAGGCTCTTTTATTAAAACAAGCATAAATGGATATCAGGTGGCAAAAACATTGTGCTGTTGTCCATTATATCTGAATACTTTCATCAGCTCTGTTGTACAGGGATGAGAGTATGTTAAATTCTTATCTATTTCCTGGTTGTTGGATATATTAGGTTATTTCTAGTGTCTTGTTATTAATAGTCACCCAAACAGCCATTTCGCCCTGGAAGATTTATTTTATTTGAGATCATTTTCCTGAAATAGATTTGCAGAAGCAGAACTGAGACAAACAGAACGAGCATCTTGAAGGCTCTGAATACGTATTGCCAAAGTCCTTTCCAGTAAGCATGTATCACTTTACACATCTCCTAACATTTCGAAAGAATTTCCACTCCGATGCCCTCTCCCTAACATGAAGCATATTCATCTTCCTCCATCTCTATGCCCATTGGATAGACTCAAAGAAGACAAAGAAAGAGAGCTTGATAAATCAGCAGACCTGATCACATGACTTTCCTGCATATGAGATTTCAGGCACTTGGCCTTGAGGACCCAGGGCCAAACGCTTTAGACTGGCACATAAGGCTTTCTAATATTCTCTCCTCCTTTCTCCCTGTTGCTTCCCAACCCACCCCTGGCCAAGCGAACTACTTAGCACTCCTCTGTAGTCTGAGTTCATATTTCTGCCTCGGCATATATCGTCCCCATTCTGCTTATCACTCTATTTCTGGTTCAAGAATCCCTCCACCTTGTCCATACCATCTGATTATAACCTCAGTCACACAGTACTGCATCAGTCCTCCACATGACCCTTTCCCAAATAAAATATCTTCTTTTTTTTTTAGGGCAAACGGCATCTTATCCATTTACAGTCATATCCATTTTGTATCTAAACAAAGGGTCTGGTACCAAAAAGACATAAAGTAAATAACCATTGAGTAAATGACAATAAATGGATATTGACAGAGGAGAGTGGAAGAAAACTGATATTATGAGGAGTAAATCTAAATGTGACCTCTGAGATCTTGAACACAACATTTTTTTCAATGGCCACACCTGCCATATATGGAAGTTCCCAGGCTAAGGGTTGAATTGGAGCTGCAGCTGAGGCCTCTGCCACAGCTAGTGGCAACACTGGATCCTTAACCCACTAATCAAGGCCAGGAATACAACCCCCAAACTCACAGACACTATATTGTGTTCTTAACCTGCTGAGCCACAACGGGAACTCCTCGAACACAATATTTAACCTCTCCAAGCTTCATTTCATTATGTGCCCTGAGGCTAACCCTTACCATCATATCTTCTTCACAACATTATTTTAAAGATCAAATTGAGTAATTAGACTGCTATGTGACTTTCAGAGGTATAATAAATAATAAAATTTGAAATATTCTTTAGAATTTCAAAAGCACTGGTCCTGCAGCCCTTCATTAGAAGCCTGTCCAATGCTTTATAACCTTCGCAGACCTCAGACAATGATACGGGGGAGGGGGAAAATAAAAAGTATATAGGAGTAAGTTAACTGGACAGTGTTCTAGTGGTTCTAAGATGGACCCAGTTACCCAGTATTGAAGCAAATCTAAAGTTGCAGCGGACAGTGCAGCTGGAAGCCACTAGCCCAATATGTTGTTGGGGTGGAAATGGCCAGGAGAATGCTGAACACGATCAGGATCAGAATGGCACAGAAAACAGAACCTATAATAATCATTAATAATCGTCAATGCAGCCAAGGCAGTAGTATGTCTCCCACCGCACAAGAGATAAAGTTGGAAAAAAAGCAGAAAAAGGCAAGTAAGTGGTAACAGGAATAGAGCAACATCCAAGCAGAAAAATATTCATTGAGGAAGATAAAGTGGCTGAAAGTCTCTGACACACATCCCTACCTACCTACAGGCCTGCCTCTGGCCACAATGGAGAAAACAAGGCAGTGTGCAGAAGGATGAACCTGCAGACTATGTATATAAGCTGCCGACTGCTGGCTTTTGGCCATTTAGCTGGTACCCTCGCCCTGGCACTGAAGAGAGGCTGTATTCACAGCTTCTGGGAATAGAGACCAGTCTTAACAGCTGCTGTCACTTTCCACAAGCCGCTCCAGAAAAGCTGCCACGCGTACCTAGATGAGGCTACCTCCTCTCTCCCAGCAGAGAAGGGCCTGGAGCTTGTGGACATTACAGGCAAGCGAGGAGGATTAATTAGACTGTGTCTCCAAACAATCCGAGCTCCTTGGAGGGAAGACTTTTAATTATCGTATTGGCCAGGAGCAAGTGAGAAAATAGACAGGGAAATAATATCAATTTTGTCAGGTGTACAAAAGAAGAGTCTCCATTTAGATCATTTTCTTGCCTCAAGTAATGCATCTGTGTTTTCCTACCTTCTTATTCTAGAACCTAGATATTGCTTGAATAAGACAGGTTAATCTTGCATCTTAATTTGCTTATGGGGTGTGCTATATTATTCTTTTTGTTGATATTATCCAGACATATTATTCAGCTCAATTCATTTTTAAAAATTGCCATTTAAAGGGAGAGATGCTTCTTTTCTCTGACTGTTTTGAACTGCATATGAAATGCATAGCAAGACAATATTTACCCTAACTTAGTTCCAGGGTTTGGTTAGAAATGTGATTTGTTTGCTTGTGAACTTGCTCTATTTTGAGATGTAAACACCAGCTACCAACCACCTGAGAAAGGCACACGACAGAGTTTAAATTTCTAGGAAATTTATACTTCAAAATTCAGATAAGAAAGCTTTCTAGCTGTAACACCTTCAGCAGGTCCAGTTCTATGGCACAAAAAGTAGGTTTAAAGAGTTCACATTTATGCACCATCCAACAAAATAGTGAAATAGTCAGCATTTTGGCTTCTGCAGCAACATGTGTATTTAATCATTTGCATTTGGGAAGTGGGAGGTTTGACTTTGTCTCCATTATATTTTTAGGATTAATCATCTAAGATTAATGCTTTCAATTAATGATACAGAGGAATTCAATTCAGTGAACTAGGAACAGGGGAAAGATTCTCTAGCATCTAGACTGGTTTTCTAATTTTAGTAAGTTGAAAACTTTGGTTTGTGGGTCCTACCCATACCCAAGGCATGATGGGCCTCTGGATGCAGAAAGCAGCCTAGAGTTTCTCCAGGTCGACTTACTAAAAGATTAGTGTTGAAACGACAGTGGCTCCCTGGACTTGCAGGTTTGCACAGCTCCTGTCACAGACATGCCCCGTGCCTTGCAATCTGTTACGGTGGGAGAACCAATGTGGGCTTCTCCTACTCTGACCTCCATCAGGGAAGTAGGAGCTGGAAGTGAAATCTGGAAGGAGAAAGAAGCCCAGGGTACAGTCACTTGCTTTAGCTCGCCTGTTCAAAGGTGTGAGTCTGACTTGAATGGAAGAGGACCGTCTTGATAATTAAATTGCAGCCGGCTGCCTCCAGCCATCAACTGCCCTTTCCTGTGGTGCCTAGAAGGCCCTGCTTATATATTAGCAGCCATACAACAAACCATAGAGGCTTACTTAGGGCTTACACCGCAGGAGGCCTGCCCGAAGCCAGGTCAGGGCATCCTTCCAACACCTACGAGTTCTGCTCAGTGTGCTCTCTTCCCAGCATAATGCAATGCAGTAAAGAAATGCCTCTATCCTTCATTAGAGAAGAAGCAACCCAAGCTAGGGAACTTAAAACATCGGACCCATCAATAAAGAGAAGTGAAATCTCCACAGGTCAAGGATTTGGTTGCTTTTGCCTTCATTGCTTCAGTATCTATCATCCTTCGGTGAAGCTTCCCAGAGCCACTGTCAGTTCCTCATGGTCATCCTGCCCACCTGGTTCTCTGGGTCAAGGGCACAGAAGACTAGCTTAGATGATTCCCAACTATGGACCATCTTTTTCATTTGCATTATGATTTCTTCCTTGATCCATTGGCCTATTTAGATGTGTGGTTTAATTTCTAAAGGTATTGGGTTTTTGTTTTTTTTTTTTTCATTTTAATCTTCTTACTATTGACTTCTAACTTAACTACACTGAGGAAAGAGAATGTGGTCTGAATAGTACCAGTTCTTTGAAAATTGCTGATACTTTCCAAAGGCCTACTATAGGGTCCACTTTTGTAAATGTTCCGCACATGCTTGCAAAGAATGCACCTTGAAGCAGAATAATACATATGTTCAATAAACCAAGCATGGTAAGTGGGTTATACAAAACTTTACTATTTTTCAGTCTGTTTGATATATCAATAATTGAGAGAGATGTATTGAAATTTCTCACTATGCTGATGCATTTGTCACTTCTTCAATTTAATTCTATCAATTTTGTTTTATACATTTTGAAGGTATTTTATTATGTGCATAATATTTAAAATATTAAATCTTCCTAGTAACTTGAATCTTTGTCATTAAGAAGTGAACCTCTCATTCACTAATATCTTTTGTCTTAAAGCCTATTTTTGTTTGATAATAATCTGGCTTCCAGTGGTCTTTTAATTGTATTTGACATGGATATATTTTTCCATCTCTTTCAACCCCTATTTCTTTTAAGTATGTTCTGTGGAAACATCACAGTGCTAGATTAGTTTTGCTTTCTTCCCATCTGACTGTTCTCCTGACAAGCCCTTTTAAATTAAGTCCAGTTTATTTCTTATTTCTGAGATTAATGATGAACTTGCTTCTACCATCTTACTTTTAATTTTTGTCTCTAGGCATCATTTATTCTTATAAGAAACACTAAGTCTTTACCCTTAGTGTTTCTTCTTCCTTAGTGTTAATTTTGAATTGACTGAGGATTGTTGTTTGTTTTCATACTACTTTTCCATTTACTCCTTTTACTAGCTTAGAAATTAAAGCACCCCGAACCTCTTCTTTCAGGGATTCCTTTGAAATTGTACTATGTATATTTAACTTAACCAAGTCCAATAATAGATTATATCTTAACCTCTTTACTAAAAATATAAGGACTTCAGGGCAGTTTTACATAATCACTAACCTTTCCCTAATACAGTTAACAAGCTTACAGTTGACACGTGCTTTCATTCTGGGTCTTTTTAAGGACAAAAATTAATCATAACTCTCTTATTTAGAAACCCTTTGTTTAAATTTATGTTTACCATTTTATTGGCTCACCATTCATTTTTGCCTCTCATACATTCCTCTTCCAATCATTTTTCTTCTTCCTGAAATGTACTTTTCTGAGGGTTGTTTAATGCTAACTCCTATCCCTTTTTTTTTTTTTTTTGTCTTTTTGCTATTTCTTGGGCTGCTCCTGCGGCATATGGAGGTTCCCAGGCTAGGGGTCCAATCGGAGCCGTAACCACCAGCCTACGCCAGAGCCACAGCAACGCGGGATCTGAGCCGCATCTGCAACCTACACCACAGCTCACGGCAACACCGGATTGTTAACCCACTGAGCAAGGGCAGGGACCGAACCCGCAACCTCATGGTTCCTAGTCGGATTCGTTAACCACTGCCCCACGACGGGAACTCCTCCTATCCATTTTTTAATCTGAAAATGTCCTTACTTCTCTCTCATTTTTAAAAGATCATTTTGCCAGGTACAGAGTTCTAAGACGGCATTTATTTTCTCTCATGAAGATGTTATTCTACTATCTTCTACACTCAATCATGGCCATTGGGATGTCTACTCTCTGTCTGTCTTTATTAGTGATCTTTTTCTCTGCCAACTTTAAAATCTTCTCCTTGGCCTTAGAATCTGAAGTTTCCCAATGCTGTGTATAGAAATGGCATCTATGTATTCAGCTCCTTCAACATTCTGGAAAATTCTCAGCAATTTCTCTTCAAATATTGTTTCTCTTGATACAATCTTCCCTCTCCTTCTAGAATCTCTTCAATTTTTTGTATTACTTCTTATTCTATTCTCCTTCTTAAATTTCCTGCCCATATTTTCCGTCTCTTTCTCTGTGTGTATTCTGAGTATTTCTTCAAACTTATCTACCAGTACCGTCTTTTTTGGTGTGTCAAACTCTCTGTTTCTCTTTCTCACTGAAGTTTTTCTCCCCCCCGCCCCAACAACCATAGTTCTCATTTTTAATCCTATTTTGTTCTTTCCTGAATCTCCTTGTTCATTCCTGATGTCTCCTTTTGTTTTCTCTCGGAGTAGTAAGGGTTCACTTGTCCAAGGCAGATTCCCTGAAAGTTGGATTCCTAGAAAAAGACATGGCTGGAGTTCCTGTTGTAGCTCAGTGTTTAACGAATACGACTAGGAACCATGAGGTTGCAGGTTCAGTCCCTGGCCTTGCTCAGTGGATTAAGGATCTGGCGTTGCTGTGAGCTGTGGTGTGGGTTGCAGACGCAGCTTGGATCCCGGGTTGCTATGGCTCTGGTGCAGGCCGGCAGCTGTAGCTCCAATTATACCCCTAGCCTGGGAACCTCCATATGCCCTGGGTGCGGCCCTAGAAATGGAAAAAAGACAAAAAAAAAAAAAAGAAAAAGAAAAAAAAAGAAAAAAGAAAAAGATGTGGCTGCCTGCAAAGTTCTGTAGAAACCAGCCCCTGGCTCAGCACTTAAGGCAATCAATCCTAGTCAACCTCAAAGCTTGGCTTGCAGCCTCTGGCCACGCCAGGGGATGGGCTGCACTTCCTCATCCATGTATACTGAGTTGACAGACCAGCTCTAAAGCCAAAATTCTACCATATCACATTATTATTGTATCCCTTCCCAAGGCATGCAGCTTAAAGCCCCCAGCCCAAGGTCAAGGTCCTCCTGTGAGATCTGGCTCTGTGCTACCCTTAATCTGTGCATTTTGTCCAATGGGTCAATGCCAAGTCTTCAGGCCAGCTGCCCTCCAGCTTCTGGCCCTTGGTTTGGTACCCCTTTACAGATCAAGACACTGCTGTTGGCATTTGCTCCCAGGATAACCCTTTCCCCCCTGCTAACTTATTACTCAGAGTCACTCACAGTTTTCCTCTCTTGGGAAGGGGGGTGTGGGGAGAGAATCCCCTCTATCCTTCAAACTAAGAAATTCTTCCAAAAGTAGGTTTTACTTAGAATCTAGTTGTATTTCTGTGGGAAGCCCCATCCCAATCTCCCTACCCACCTCTACCTCCCACCCAGAGTATCTCAGCATCATATGAACAGAAGTCTAAGGAACACTTTAAAATTCATTTTAATTGTAAGGCCTGAAATGCAGCAGTGGTCTCAATATAGCACCCATCATATCTTAGGTCTCTACTTAGCATACCTACCTTGTCCCCCACACATACTCTGACTTGACAGCAAAACCAAAGCCAGTTTGGTTTCAGCATCTCCCCTCCATCTCTGACATCCACTTCTCAAAATCCCTTGGGAGCTTGTGAGAATGTTGGGAAAATGCTTGGATCTGAAATATTGTCAGAGGCAGCTGTTCTCAACCCTTCTTGCAGACTAGAATCACTGGGGAGCTTTTAAATATTCCAGTGCCCAGGCAGCAGCCCAGATCAATTACATCAGCATCTGTGGGTGTGGGACCCATGTGTCAGCATTTGGGTACAAAAGTAAATAATTCACAGTGCTGGTCCTAGAGGAGCTCTGAGTGAACAGGAGAGAAAACTGATAAGCTGACTAGCAAAACAGTGTGACCTAGACCATATGAGAGAGTGGAAGGGATCAGAAAATGCCATCCCAAAATATGCCACTCTGGCATATGGATTATTCTGAGCTGAAATCATTTGAGAATAAATAGATGCAGAAAGAAACCTTTCTCAGAACTTCCATTATCTGCCTCAAAGCAGAAATTTCTGAGAATTGAAGACTACCATAAGTCTCCTCTCCCAGGGGAGTTTCACCACCAGGAAGAAGATGGAATGTCAGCACAAGATAACTCTGCACAAACAAACCTTAATAAAATAACCCTTATCTTCCATTAGTTTCCTCATATATACACCTTCCCTAGAAGCCCAAATCCCTCTTCCCTGTGTGCAGTTACTTCTCCACAATTTCTTGCACTTTGTTAAAATGGTATATAAGCTTCTGAGTCTAACCACTTTTTGGGCTTTTACTTCTTTCCAATAAAGCCCTCATGTATGTAAAAATATTAACATCAATAAAAAAGCATATGACTTTTCTTCTTCTTTTTTTTTTTTTAGGTCTGCAGTATATGGAGGTTCCCAGGCTAGGGGTCAAATAGGAGCTATAGCCACCAGCCTACACCACAACGACAGATTCGAGCCATGTCTGTGACCTACACCACAGCTCATGGCAACGCCAGATCCTTAACTCACTGAGCGAGGCCAGGGACTGAACCTGCATCCTCATGGATCCTAGTCAGATTCATTTCCACTGAGCCATGACAGGAACTCTGCCTTTTCTCTATTAATCTGTCCTTTGTTGATTTAATTCACAGGTCCTCAATCACTAAACATGAGAGAGTAGAAGAAATGTTTTTTCCTCCCCTACATAGCTGTGGATATGTACTAGAAGCAGAAAAAGGGGAGTTATTATCTCTATGAAGGGACAAAGGTCAGAGCAAGGTCAAAGACAAATTCACAGAGGAGGGAGGTGATGCTTGTGCTGTATCTTGAAGATAAAACAGGAGTTGGCCAAGTGGGAAGAATCCCAGGCAGAAGGCACAGCAGGTGCTGAGTAGGCATGAGACAGCAGAATACCTTCAGGAAGCACCAAGCATTTCGGTATGGCTAGAGAATGCAGTAATATTGGAAAGCCTCTCAGAAATATATAAAAGTCATGATCAAAGTGTTCAAACTTTCGAAGGCCATGGAGAAATACGGATGGATCGTAAACAGTAATGGACTTGATTGCATTTGCATTTTAGGAAGATGTCAGGAAACGCCCCTGCTACTCTCCATGTTGCTCTTGCCATGAGGTTGAACCTCCTTTTTTCATGCTGAGACTACAGGGCCAGGCCACACCCTTTGAGGTGAGGGGTGAAGCTGCCTTGGAAAGGAGTCCCAGTCCTCTTGAGACTGAGATTCTAGGGCAGGAATTAAAGACTTAGAGATTGATCATTAGAACAAAGGGAAAGGAGACCCCTAGACATGACTGAAGAGCTCCTTGTTGGAAGAGGAAAGTGGTCAGCACAGAAGCTTACAGAGAGCACCAGAGGCCTCACAAGGTCACTGGGCATCTCCAGTAACCAATAGAAAACGAATCCTTATACTGTCATCCCCTGTTTTTCTCATACAGAGAAAAGAGTTTTTAAGTGCTGACATGTCAGTCCTGGTCTCAACGGTCAGATGAAAAATTAAACAAAGGGTCTCTGTCCCGAAGTGGCAGTGGGAAGGTGAGCTGTGAACGTAGCAGAGGTAGGAGCCATGATGGACATTTTCCCCCGGTGGATGGAGGATGCTGGAGGTCCAGACGACCCCTCTCCCCGAAGAACCTCCTCCACCATCCACTAGGTGGACTAGGATGTCACTTTATTAGGAGAGCCCAGGGGTCTTCAAAGTATGAGCCTTGGACAACAGGGGACAAGCCTGGAGTCAGGAAACTCCATTAGGAGGATCCACACCCAATTAAGAAATGATGACCTAGGACAGTGGGCGTGGAGGGGAAGGAAGAGAGACACCTAGGAGGCACATTCAACAGGGTTGATGAACTGGGCCAGATGCTAGGGCAGGGGGAGGGTAATGATCTTGCAAACTAGGATAAAGGGAGCATATGCACGGGCGGCAGCAGGCAACACTCCTGAAGTGCAGAGCTGGAAGAAAGTGACTGATGCTTAACCAGGAGGCAGCCTTTTCTGGTCCATAGCACCAAAATGAAAAAAGCGATGGGGTGCAGATCTGGCAGGAAACATAGGAGCCCACTTCTCTGACTGATGAAGATGAAAGTCATGCCCATATTTGTATCTGCCAGGGCCCAGCTTGCTGCTGAGTATATATTTAATGGACACACAGAAGAAAAAGGAATTTTATCAGCTAATGAAAACATATCAGTCCAGTGAGCGTGCTGCAGGAGAAGAGCCAGGATTCAACACAAATCAGTCTCACGCCAAATCCTGGTTCTTTCCACCATCCAGGGCACTGGAGGGATTCAGTTTGCTTTTTGTTTTTGTTCTTGTTTTTCTGGTTGGTTTTTTGATTGGGGATGGTCTCAATTTTGTTTAGTTGTCACTGTTATAATGAGGGCCACACGTCACACAGCAAGAAAGGGGTATGTGTGTGTGAGGGAACTGAAGCTCAGAGGTGCCAAGTGTCACATAGCTAAGCAGGATGTGAACCTGAATTTACACTCTGGCCTGTGTTATTCCAAACCCATGTTCTTTCCCCTGTGAAAGGCAGCTTCAAACCCCAGGCCTTGCTTGACTTCAACTAGTCACTTTCTCAGCCTTGATTTCCTTGTCTGCCAATAAGGACATTCCACTGCCAGCCTCACAGCACTGAGAACACACACAAAGACCGTGGTGCAGCTTCTAGTCTGGAGCAAGGGTTCCAACCCAACACCAGTCCTTGCAGGAGGCAGAATAACGACCACCGAAGGCCCCTGTCCTTTTTTCTTTTTCTTTTTATGGCCTCACTTACAGCATATGGAAGTTCCCAGCCCAGGGGTCAAATCAGAGCTGCAGCTGCCGGCCTACACCACAGACACAGCAATGAGGGACCCAAGCCACATCTGCGACCTACTGGCAGCTTACTGCAACACTGGATCCTTAACCCACTGAGCAAGGCTACAGATCAAACCCACATCCTCACAGACACTATGTCATGTTCTTAGCCCACTGAGACACCATAGGAACTCCCAAAGACCCCAGTCCCAATTCCCAGAACCTGTGTCTGTGTTGCATTACATGACAAAAAGGACTTTGCAGAGGTGGCAAATTAAGGACCTTGGGTGGACCTGGAGAGGCCTTTGGGTCAGGCTCAGTCTGAGTGGCTGAGGATGCAGGAGGAAGTGAAGTCAGCAAACAGCACAGGTATGTGCTGCAAGGACACCCCTCCAACTAGGAAGATGGCACCTGTCATCAAAACCACCAGCCCACAGGCCGCAGGCTCTGTTGAGTTCAGCCTACACAGTGAGGAGTTTTTTTAATTTGTAATTAGTTGCCAAAGTTAAAATTTGGAAGATCTCACGTATAACTCCAGGCAAACTGTCAACACAGGCCCACATTCCTATAATGCGAGAGCAAGCTGGCGAGCAGAGATCCCCTTTATAGAGACTTTCACTCAGCGCCCACCTGTACCCCTGGCCCACCTGTACACCTGCCTGGCCTCAGAAGCTTGAATTATCAGCCCCTATGTCGGGCAGCTGCAGGAGTGGTAAAGACTAGCCAGGAGGCAGAGGAGTCAAGCCATCGGGTGTTTCAGTCACCCACGGTGGGGCCAGGAGACACTGGTGTTGCCTTCTTGTTCCCACAACCTTTCATAAAGTGGGGTTGGAAATAAACAAACAGGAGAGGCAGGGAGCACAGGAGAGAGCGCCACTCTGTAAGTGGCTAAGAGGCAGTAAGGCCTTTGGAAAACGCAGGGCCTAGTTTACCTGTAGGGAGCTGAGCTGGTCCAGCGCCTTTGCTTCCATCTCAGGCCAGAATACGTTTCTCTTCAGTAAAACCCACCCTCCCACATACACATGTAGCACAGGCTGTCGTGGGTGGAACTGTGTCCTCCAAAACCCATATGCTAAAGTCCCCCGTATCTCAGACTATGCCCTTAGCTGGAGTTAGGATCTCTGCAGAAGTAATCAAGTTATAGCGATGTCATCAGTGCAGGTCCTAATCCCACGTGACTGGTGTCCTTATAAAGAGAGAGATTTGGAGACAGACCTCACACAGGGAGAACAGCATATGAACAAGAAGCCGGCCGTGAACAAGACAAGAGAGGTCTGAACAGATTCTCTCTCACAAACTCAGAAGGAACGACACCTCAATCTCAGACTTCTAGCCTCCAGAACCGGGAGACAAAACATGTTCATGGTTTGAGCCACCCAGTCTGGGGTACTTTCTTACAGCAGCCCTAACAAACTGATACACATGTGCACACACACACAAGCACACACACCGAGGGGCCCCCCAACATCTCCTGTCCAACTTCAGAGAGCTTTGGAGCTCTGAGAATGGCTACAATTTAAGGAAAAGTTCAAGAAGGAAATGGATGGCATTGGCTCAAGTTACTGCTTTCTTTCCTGCATCCAAACCCCTCAACATAAATCAATCTGTATGGCCAACCAGCTGCCTGGGAAGAACTGAGAAGGGAGCATGACAGCACAACCCCATGTGTGTGAAATGTGACACTGCTTTCATCTTCGTTCTTTTTTTATTATAGTTGATTTACAATGTTTTGCCAACTTCTGCCCTACAGTCATACATATACAAAAATTCGCTTTCTCATACTATCTTCCATCACAGTCCATCCCGAGAGACTAGACATAGTTCCCTGTGCTGCACAGTAAGACCTCACTGCTTATCTATTCTAAACGTAGTAGTTTGCATCTACTAACTCCAAACTCCCCATCCATCCCCCTCCTCCCCTCTTCTCTTTGGCAGCTGTAGGTCCATGCTCTATGTCTGTGAGTCTTTCTGTTCTGTAGACAGGTTCATCTGTGCCATATTTTAGACTCCACATATAAGTGATATCATATGGTATTTGTCTTTCTCTTTCTGACTTCACCGAGTATGAGACTCTCTAGCTGCAAATGCCGAAAGGCTGGCTCTGAGCCCTCTTCTATGGGGCTGATGGTAAAGGTGCCCCAGGTATGGTTAGCACTCTTTCCTCCCCTGAGCCCTGGGGTCTTGGATAGAAGAAAGCATTTGAGGAGGTGATGGGGATCGGGGGGGAGGGAGGCAATGCTCAGGCCCAGGTGGTGCTGTGAGAAAGGAGGGGGGCACAGAAATTCACCCCTTTCCTCTCTAAGAAACGCTCCCTGTGTCACATCTTCTCCTCTTTATAGCAAGTTTCCCGCGGGTAACTCAATCTTCCCAAAAACTACAGCCATGGGGGGCAGAGTAAGCAGGCAGCATCTCCTCCCCACGCTGCCACCCAAGCCTGAGGCTGGGGCTGGAGGAGCTGGCTGCCTGTGGACAAGGGAGGAAAAAATGCAGTTGCCCTCTCAGTAAACACCAGGCTCTGGCCTCCATAGGGCAAGTGCAGCATGCCAGCCTCCTAAGAGAAATAGCTCCCGCTTACCCTGTGTCCTGGCAGAGCTGTGAGTCTTCTCGTCTTCATTCTCACTGCAGTCCTAGAAGGTGCATGCTGATAGCATCCCCCTTAACAGAGGAGTAAACTGAGGCATGCAGAAGGTCACTGATTCTGGCTCAAGTACCCACACTGACTACCTCTCTCTAGCCCCGTCCTGAGCTGTCACGAGCTAGCCAGCTTCCAAAAGGCTTTTGTTTTTAAGTTCAACAGAGGAAGACTCTAGTCGTTATTTGTGCAGCTCACCAAGTATTTCTAATTCTCCACTCTTCCAGGGGACCTGGAGGACCACACTTCCAGATCCCTTAGAAGTCAGGCCTGACCACGTGACTGGATGGGCCCAGAGACACAGGAGCAGAGGTTCCTTGCATCATTTCCAAGAGGAAGTGTTAAAGGGCCTGTACACATGTCCTCACACCCCTTTTCCCCACCATGGTGGCCTTGGAAACACATGTTAAGATAGACAGGGTCTCCAGGTAGTCCAAGAACGTGAACAGACTTAATGCCACTGAGCTACACATTTTTAAATGGTTAAATGCCACACACACACACACACACACACACACACACACACACACACACACACACATAGGTCTGTGTTTTGACTACAATCAGCAAAGTTCTCTGGACAACTCGCATAAGCTAGAAATAAACTGCTTTATTAAACCACTGAGGTTTGGGGATTTCTTGCAATCTTGTTGCATTTTATTGAACACAGGGTAGATTTAGTATCTCTTGAAAATGCTACTACTTAACCACAGTTAAAACTCTTACTGTTTAACTCTACTACCTATTAGAGTTATTAGAAATAACTACTAAGAGTTACTACTTAAGTTAATATGTAAGAATGAGAATAGCAGGTTTTGGTTTCATTTCTTTCTGAGAACATTTTTGTTAGATTTTTAAATCACTCCAACAAAAAAGCGAAAGTAAAACGCTACTGTTAATGTCAAGGCTTAAACCTACCTTGCAATCTAATGTTAACAACACTCTTTTACTTGCATTTGTAACATGCCTAAACAAGCCTGAGCTAGGAATCCTTCCTTATTGTCCCCATCCAAGGGCTGAGAACACTGAGTTCCAAGAGGGACCAGGAGGGGACAGAAGTAAGACTAGATCCCAAGTTCAAGGGGCCAAAAGTTCCCCCCAACCCCAGCCTTGCCTCACTAATTAGAAGGACTGCAGAGACTATATTTTCATCTCATTTCTAGACACCAGTGCCCTATAGTTGAGATAATGTAACCAGGGTAAGATATAAAAGTACTTTGATCCAAATTACAGCAATATATTGCAAAGCTTAGCACAGCATTACAAATAGCTCATTGAACCAAATCAGTTTGTTCGCAGGGGAAGCGAGCAGATTTTCTGCATAATACAGCAGTGCAGCTGGTAATAGTAGGCGCTAAAATAAAGGATGAGGTGGGGGGTAGGGGGAGCTCATTTAGGAACAAGCAGTAGACCCTAATGAAATTGCATTTTGGCCCTATCATCATCTTTCTGAGAAAATGCCCCTGGAGGTTTTCCATTTGAATCCTGGGCATATTTATGAAGATCAAAGTAATGGCTTTTTAAAATTAATTACATGAATTTGTAGCTCACCAACACTGAGTGAAAGGCGGGTGTTGCACCCCATGCCTTGTTACAGCTGTGCATCACACACATCAAAAGCCCAGGACGCTAGCAAGAGCACGTTCTCTGCGACATCGACCCCCGAGCAGCCGGGACAGACGTGCAAAGAGTGCACAAGATCAGTCCCCAAAGTTGTTGTGACAGCTTAATTGTATTACAGAGCTCGGATAATTCCCATTTATTTGGCTTTTTCCTCCGAGCGAACACTGGCCCCCCAAGCATAACTATTACCAGGAGAATTAAGATTCACCACTTTGATGGTTGATCTTGCTCCCTCCAATAACAGCCCTGCTCTAAAATCCTGGTAATTGTTCCACTGTGATCAGACTTTCCCCTAGCCTTCGGCAGGCTGAGACCCCACAGCAGCTAACTAATTGCAATTAAAATCTGCCACGTGAGTGGAAGAGAATAACATAAATTAATCAGTACATTAGCGGAATTACATTTAAATGTTCAAATGTGCATTCAACATAGTGGGACATTTTAAATTATAAAGCAAAGTGCTTCATTACGGATGCTGATATTTTAATGAGGAAATGTGATGTTTGGTTAAATAGGAGTACAATATAGACACTTCCTTAAAATTAGCATCAATGATGCATTTTTAATTCAAAAAACAAGTTGTGGTCTGCGTAATTCCTGCATATCAATGTGGAAAAATTGCCTGGAGCTGTGGAAACAGTTGAACATCTCATTCTCTGAAGAATTAATAATTCCAGCTGTACTAACTAGCACTTTATGTAAATTGTCAGATAAATCACCGCAATAAATACAGGTTTTAGAAGAACAGAACAGTATGCTTATCCGTAATTTATTCAATCATCAATTCATGTACACTGAAGCTAAAGGATATGAAAGATTAAACGTTCTAGGCAGAAAAAACAAAAAGAAGGGAAAGAGGAGATAATGTCTTTAATAGCTACATGGAAGGAGACTCTGGAATAAAGGTCCCATCCAATTTTACAAAAACCTTGCATATTAAAATAACTCTATGATGCATGTAAATGTTATTGTTTGTTTTCAAGTACACACAGTCAAAGCTTAGTAATCAACACACACTTCAGAGTTTTGAAAGACTTCCTTATAAACTCACTTTTTTATTTAATTGCATAAAACATAAAATTTAGGCAAAATACATATATTTAAAGGACTGTGTCAGGTTGGCTTTATAATTTGTATGTATCACTTGAAGCTTATGATGTTGGAGACACAAATCCAAAGAGAGACGTCAGAAGCTGACCTCCACTTGGTTTCTCCTCCTGTGCCCAGTTAGAGACGGGGCAAGCCCAAAAGGAGATCTTTGTCTTCTTCTGGGCTATCCTCTGATTTTATTATCTATGAGATGAATCCTTGCCAGTTTCTATGATACATCAAATTCAGGGAAGAGCAGGGGGTGTTTTGGTTGGGTTTGCTTTGGGTTTTGGTTTGCTTTTTTTTAATTATTTTTTATTTTTTATTATTTTTGGGGGGGGTACTTTTTAGGGCTGCACCTGCAGCATATGGAAGTTCCCAGGTTAAGGGTCCAATTGGAGCTACAGCTGCCAGCCTACACCACAGCCACAGCAACACCAGGTCCAAGCCACATCTTCAACCTACACCACAGCTTACAGCAATGCCGGATCCTTAACCTACTGTGCAAGGCCAGGGATCAAACCATGTCCTCATGGACAGTAGTCGGGTTCATTACCACTGAGCCACAACAGGAACTCCCAGAGCAGGTTTTAACAACAAAGAATGCACATATGATGACCCCACTTACTGTACATGTGAAACATGAGTGTTTATTTACAATTACCCAGGCAAATACCAACAAGAAATGGATATCACAGATAAGCAATATCAAACACAGACCAAAGGAAAATGCAAAGGAAACCTGTCTTCCACAATATCCACCCTCAGCATCAGAATTACTGCCTGCTCCCTACCTAAACCCACTCATGAGTCTCTGTCAACATCGTCTTAAGTACAACTTTAGCAAAGAACAGAAGGTTCTAGCTGACTCCTTCCTTGGGTTTTGGGAGCGTTTTTTCTCTTTCCAAAGCAATCTTTCTCTCCAAACAAAAGCCCTTCCTGGATGTAATCACCCCTGCAGCTGACTCTGCTTATGATTATGGCAGCCTTTTGCCCCAGCTGATGGGAGGTATCCTCTCCCAGGTAGGTTGGACCATGACTTGTCAACCCCAGCGATTCGTAAAAAAATACCAGTTCACTTGGAAGCACAACCACTGACTGTGGGTTTCAGCTGAGCCCAGTGATCCTGGGAAACAGGGAAGGCCAAGTCCCATCTTTCTTTGGCTTACTGCAATGCACTTCCCTGCTTACATGACTCAGATAAGACTCATAAATGCCTCCCTTGTTTATCTAGGGCAAGGCCAGACACAGATACTCTAATTCCCACTACTGGCCTCACACAAGATCAGCTGAACTGTTTGTGCCCCATGATAAATCAGAACAAAATGCTTTTTAACCAAACTTTGGCTACACTTCATTCCTTCCTTCATGCCCTGAATATTGGCCCACCTTAGCCTGAGCAGCTGACGGCCCCTCCAGAGGACAGGCTGGCCCCTGGGCCAAATATTCTCTGATCCATTATCCATTGCTTCCCCACAATCCATCCCTCTAGCTTGCCTACTCCTTTCTATAAGGAAAAACCCTTCATCATTATCAACGGTGAAAAGCTGAAAGAATTCCCGCTGAGGTCAGGAACAAGACAAGGATGTCCATTCTCACCATGACTATTCAACATAGTTTTGGAAGTCCTAGCCACAGCAATCAGACAAGTAAAAGAAATAAAAGGAATTCAAATTGGAAAGGAAGAAGTAAAACTATCACTACTTGCAGATGACATGATACTATACCTAGAGAATCCTAAAGACTCTACCAGAAAACTGTTAGGGCTCATCAATGAATCTGGCAAAGTCTCAGGATACAAAATTAATACACAGAAATCAGCTGCATTTCTATATACTAGCAATGAAATATCAGAAGGAGAAATTAGGGAAGCAATCCCATTTACCATCGCATCCAAAAGAATAAAATACCTAGGAGTAAACCTACCTAAAGAGACAAAAGACCTGTACTCTGAAAACTATGAGACACTGATGAAAGAGATCAAAGATGGCACAAACAGATGGAAAGACATACCATGCTCGTGGATTGGAAGAGTCAATAGTATCAAAATGACTATACTACTCTAGGCAATCTACAGATTCAAGGCAATCCCTATCAAATCACCAAGGACATTTTTCACAGAACTCAAACAAAATATTTGAAAGTTTGTTTGGAAGCACAAAAGACCCAGAATAACCAAAGACATCCTGAAAAAGAAAAATGGAGCTGGAGGAATCAGGCTCCCGGACTTCAGACTATACTACAAACCAACAGTCATCAAAACCATATGGTACTAACACAAAGACAGAAATATACATCAGTGGAACAGGATAGAAAGCCCAGAATTAAACCCACACCCCTACAGTCAACTAATCTATGACAAAGGAGGCAAGAATATACAATGGAGAAAAGACAGTCTGTTCAATAAGTGGTGCTGGGAAAACTGAACAGCCACATGGAAAAGAACGAAATTAGAACACTCCCTAACACCATACACAAAAATAAACTCAAAATGGATTAAAGACCTAGATATAACCCCAGACACCATAAAATTCTTAGAGGAAAACATAGGCCAAACACTCTCTGACATAAATGACAGCAACATCTTCTCAGATCCACTTCTTAGAGTAATGACAGTAAAAACAAAAATAAACAAATGGGACCTAATTAAACTTAAAAGTTTCTGCACAGCAAAGGAAACCCTAAACAACACAAAAAGACAACCCACAGAATGGGAGAAAATCTTTGCAAGTGAATCCACTGACAAGGGATTGATCTCCAAAATTTATAAACACCTCCCACAGTTCCATACCAAAAAAACAAACAACCCCATCAAAAAATGGGCAGAAGATATAAACAGACAGTTCTCCAAAAAAGACATACAGATGGCCAAAAAACACATGAAAAGATGTTCAACATCACTCATTATTAGAGAAATGCAAATCAAAACCACAATGAGGTACCATCCTCAAAAAGTCTACAAACAGTAAGTGCTGGAGAGGGTGTGGAAAAAAAGGAACCCTCGTACACTGTCGGTAGGATTGTAAATTGGTGCAACCACTATGGAAAACAGTATGGAGTATCCTCAGAAAACTCAAAATAGAACTACCACTTGATCCAGCAATCCCACTCCTGGGCATCTATCCAGAGAAAACCACAACTTGCAAAGACACATGTACTCCAATGTTCACTGCAGCACTATTTACAATAGCCAAGACATGGAAACAACCTAAATGTCCATCGACAGAGGAGTGGATCAAGAAGAGGTGGTACATATACACAACAGAATATTACTCAGCCATTAAAAGGAATGAAGTACCGGCATTTTTAGCAACATGGATGGACCTAGGAATTATCATGCTAAGTGAAGTCAGCCATACAATGAGGCACCAATATCAAATGCTTTCACTGACATGTGGAATCTGAAAAAAGGACAGACTGAACTTCTTTGCAGAACAGACACTGACTCATAGACATTGAAAAACTTATGGTTTCCAAATGAGACAGGATACACTGAGGGTTTGGGATAGAAATGCTGTAAAATTTGGTTGTGATGATTGTTGTACAGCTATAAATGTAATAAAATTCATCAAGTAATTTAAAAAATTTAAAAATTTTTAAATTTTAAAAACTAATAATTAAAAAAAAGGGGGGGGAACCCTTTTCGCCTAACTCTTGAGACACTTAGAGACCTTACGGTTATAGCATTCTCCTCTACTCCTGCAGTCCTTGGGAATAAAGTCCTTACTAAGGACAAACTTATTTCTTATTTGGCACCATCAATAGCCAGTGGTATCTAAGTGCCTCTGCTCTATGAGAAGAAGCTTTGTTATAATTCATATGAATTGTGAGTTCTAAACCTGAGAATGAACTGAGGCTACTGAAAATCACTACAAACAATGGGATTTCTTTTTTAAACGGAGTAAAAACTTATCATTTTGTGGACCTGGAAACAGCAGCCAACCAATTATACCAACCCCCACGCACAATGGCCTGGGTCCAGTCTGAACAAAGAATTAGAATGTAGTGGGTGTGTCTGCCCTTGCACAGCTCCCATCAGGGTGATAATGAATCTTGAATGGTTGGAAGAAAAAGAGGCACAATGGGCCTTTGTATATTAACCAGGCAAAGCTCAGAAGCAGGTGTAGGAACAAGGAGGGTTACAAAAGCTATCATTTCTTTATGGTCTTAGGTCTACTTATTAAAGTGCTTATTAAACTTTGCACTCATGTCTGTACTCATGAATATGTCTATAAATTATGCTTATTTTATTTTTATACTCCATAAATATATGTAGAAATATTCTCAGGAAACAAAATAATTATATTAATCACACAGTTTCCTCAGTCTACTAATTAGACTGGAGTATTTCATTACCTCCAGAAATAGTCGTAAGTGGAGTTCCCGTCGTGGCGCAGTGGTTAACGAATCCGACTAGGAACCATGAGGTTGCAGGTTCGGTCCCTGCCCTTGCTCAGTGGGTTAACGATCCGGCGTTGCCGTGAGCTGTGGTGTAGGTTGCAGACGCGGCTCGGATCCCACGTTGCTGTGGCTCTGGCCTAGGCTGGTGGCTACAGCTCCAATTGGACCCCTAGCCTGGGAACCTCCATATGCCACGGGAGCGGCCCAAGAAATAGCAAAAAAAAAAAAAAAAAAAAAAAAAGAAAAAAGAAATAGTCATAAGTGAAACCAAAAGGAAACAGAAACCAAAGCAGAGAATGGTTTCTGTATAATAAACCGGAAGATGGCTGTGTCCACTGGTTTGGGCTTAATAATGTGAAACCATTTTCCCATGAGTCTGTATTTATTGTGAGCTCCATTTTTCACCCAGGGCAAGAAATGATATTGAGCAAAGGAAAATAAGTCACAGCAAAACTGAAAACATGTTAAGTCCTGGTGTCGTTTATCTTTTCTCATCTTTTCAGTGGAAATGTTCTACCATATACACCATTTTAATAATCCAAAACAAAGCCCTGTATGGTAAAATAAACAAAGAAACAAAGATAAAAAGCCAATGTATTCCATTTTTAGGGCCCATAGGAATAGCAAGAAATATGACAACACTTCAGAACATAGTGATAAACTGGTTACCAAGAGCGAAAACTAGGCAGATGGTAAATGAGAATCACATACATAAATAAAAAGTTTTTTTGTTGTATACAGCTTCTTTTCATTTTAACTATTCAATAATTAAAATTACTGTAAACATTTTGTGAATAGAGCAATATTCATTTTTTCCTCACCCTTTTTCCTTAAAGGGGTAAGCAGCTGGATGCAGAAACAAAGACAAAAGCTCTTGGATGCAGCCCCAGATGGAGGAGAAAGATTTGGGAAATACCTAGTTTCACTCACTCAGGCAACAAAATTTTATAAAAAGGTCCCAAATAATCCACAGAAGTGCAAAGTTCTGGCAACTTTCAAGACCCTGGTTCCGGCTTATCCCCTGCCCTTACTGTAGTCACCAATTCCGGTTTTTGACTAAGCTGGTTCTGCTGTTTGCACCCAGGAGTTCTAAGACATACCTGCTGCATGATTATGGTAACACTACTACCTAGCACTATGTCAGGCACTCAACATGCTCTTGGTACACAACCAATGAAACGGAGGACTAAAGAACCGTTCTTGTTCTAAAGATGTAGTATCTTAGGCTTAAGGAGGTTGGGTAAACTGTCCAAAGTCACTCAACTATGAAGAAAGGGTGTAAGAACACAGAGCCAGGACCATCTGGATCTTAATCACTCTGCTACCCAGCTGCCCAGGACACCTGGCCCAGGTCTTGCACCTCAAGGATGTACAGAAGATGCCCCCCTTCACTGGTTTCCCTGTATTCCCTTGTCTCCATTTCCACAGCTGACTAACCCACCACAACATACCACACACATATACACACACCCCACAGTGTTGATAAGGTTCCAGTCGGGTCTTAGATTAGGATCTGCTTTAATTCTTTGGGTTAACATGGAATGTCCACCTCTCTGCACTAACTCATTACATATAGTTTAGCTATCAGAAGACACTATCTCCCCTTCTTTTTGCAACCTCTTGCTTGACATACCCTAAGGTCGTTCCCTCGTGTCCTCTATAATAGTGACATGGGGAAAAACAACACTGTTGCAGAAAAGATTATGTGCTTACAATAAGCCAGGCATTATAAAATCAAACTGTGCCCCCCCAAAAAAAAAAGATATGTCCTAATCCCCCATACCTACAAATGTGAACTTATTTGGAAATACAATCCTCTCTGATGTAATTGGTGAAAATGAAGTCATAAGGAGTGGGTGGGCCTTGGAGTCAATATAACTGGCATCCTTATTAGAGAAAGACAGCACCATGTGAGGACAGAGACACGCAGGGAGAAGATGGTCCTGAGAAGACAGAGGCAGATGTTGGAGTGATGCTCCCATCAGCTGAGGAATTCACAGGGCTACCAGAATCTAGAAGAGGCAAGGAAGGACCACTCCCACACGTTTCAGAAAGAGCACGGCCAGACTCCATGCTCTGCTTGATGTCAGACCCCAGAACTGTGCCTCCAGAACTGTGACAGAATGTTTGTGGTTTTAAGCAACAAAATTTGTGATGCTTTGCTATGACATCCTAAGAAACTAATACACAGGGTGACTCAGAGAGACTAGAAGCAGATACATTAGTTTTGAGACTTGTGCATTTGGTGGCCAAGGTGGTTACAGGCAGTGAGAATAGATAATTTATTGACTAAGAGGATTTCCACTCATTAAATCATTAAGAAAAAAAAACTTGCTTTAATAAGTATTCAAATAGAAATTGGCAAGAGCAAGCAATTGAGGTCAGGATGCCCTGGAAGTCAAACTGAAGAGTTATTGCAATTGCTGCCTATCAGGAAAGGTGAAGAAAATATTGCACTGGGTGAGAATGTGATAAAATTTAAAACCCAAAGAAACAGAATCAGAGGAATTAGATAATATAATCCAAAATTCTTCTAAAAGGAAGCAGAAAATAAGAACCTGAGGAGTCAGGTCTCATAAAAGTTTATAGACCTAGATGGAAACAGAGCTGAGTGACCTTCAACACCAAGTTCAATGCTGATCCTTAACAAGCAGGAAGAGAGACTTGGGAAGCCTGAAAGCAGGATGGCAGGACAGGAGATTCCAGCCCTTATACCTCCAGAGAAACATCAATTTTGACAACCACTCAGAGACATACCTCTGTGAGAACCTATGAATCCAGTGGATGGGTCCCAAAGTCCTGTTTGATCAAAAAATTCACAGAAATAGAACAAACGATGATAAAATTCATAAGGAATTACAAAATACCCTGAATAGTCAAAGCAATCTTGAGAAAGAACATAGAGATGTCACATTTCCTGATTTCAAATTATATTACAAAGCTGCTATAATCAAAACAGTATGGTACTGGCATAAAGACAGAAACATAGACCAATGGACTAGAATAGAGCCTAGAAACAAACTTATGGATATACATTCAACTAATTGGCAAGGGTGCTAAGACTATACAATGTGGAAAAGACAGTCTCTTTGGGTCTCTCTGGTGTTGGGAAAGCTGGACAGCCACACGCGAGAGGATGAAATTGGACCTTTATCTTACACCATACACAACAATCAACTCAAAATGAATTTAAGACTTAAACATAACACCTGAAGCCATAACACTCCTAGAAGAATACATAGAAAAGACCCTTGACATCTGTCTCAGCAATAATTTTTTGCATATGACACCAAAAGCACAGGCAACAAAAGCAAAAAATAAGAAAGTGGGACTACATCAAACTAAAAAGCTTTTACACAGCAAAGAAAACAGTCAACTAAATGAAAAGATATGGGGAAAATACTCACAAACCATATATCTGATAAAAGGTTAACATCCAAAAATATATAAGGAACACATATAACTTAATAGCAATAATAATAATAATTCCAATAGCAATAATAATTCCAATAAAAATTGAGCAAAGGAACCAAATAAACATTTTCCAAAGAAGGCATACAAATCACCAAGAAGTACATGAAAAGGTCTCAACATCACCAGTCATCAAGGAAATCAAAATCGAAATCAAAACGAGGTAACACCTCACACCTGTGAGGATGGCTATTATTTTGTTTTGTTTTTTTTTTTTTAAAGATAATGAGTACTGTTGAGGATGTGGAGAAAAAGGAACTCTGGCACACTGTTCACAGAACGTAAATCGGTACAGTCATTATGGAAAACCCTATAGAGGGTCCTTAAAAATAAGACTATCATATGACCCAGCAATCTCACTTCTGGGTATTTATCCAAAGAATTGAAATTGAAGAGATACCTGCACTCCTGTGTTTTTGCAGCATTATTCATAGTAGCCAAATATGGGAACAACCTAAATGCCCATCAGTGGACAGATAGATGAAGAAAACATGGAATAAACATAACAGCATAATATTGTTCAGTCTTTAAAAAGGAAATTCTGCCATTTGTAACAACATGGAATGACCTGCAGGATATCATGCTAGGTGAAATAAGCCACATATAAAAAGACAAATACTGTTATCATCTCACTTATATGTGGAATCTAAAATAGTCAAACTCATAGAAGCAGAGAGTCAGAGGGTAGTTACTAGGACCTGCAGGGGAGGGGTAAGTGGGAGGCTGTCAGTCAATATATACAAAGCTTCAATTATGCAAAAAGAATAAATTCTGGATATCTAATACATAGCATGGTAACCACAGGTAACAATACTGTACCGTATACTTGAAATATGCTAAGAGGGTAGTCCTAAGTGTCCTCACCCCCTACACAAACACACACATATGAAGGTGACTATGTGAGGTGATGGATGTTCACTAGCTTCTCTGAAGAGATTATTTTACAGTGTGTAAATATTTCAAATTATCAGGTTACACATCTTAAATATACGCAGTGAAAACAAAAACGGGAAGAGAACTTAAAGCCAGAAGGACATGAGGGTAGACTACCAAATCCTGCCTGCTGGGATGAAACTTGTAGAATACCTTTGCTGTCATAAAAAGTCCCTTGACCACTGGAGGGAGGCGGGGTTTCACCAGTGTAATAACACCTGGTGTTTCTAGCAACATCTACAAAGTAGGCTTTATTATTACAGATATGGTGAGGCCAAGAGATCAGGGGATGACTATCACTGAAGACATAGTTTTCCACCTACAGGATCCAGGAGCAGGGGCCCATCCCATGCATCAGGGCCACGCGGGGAAGAACTAGGCTTGGACAGGAGGCCAAGGGAAAGGGCGGGCAGGATGATGGATGTGGGTAAGGCAAACGCATTGCTTCAGGAATAACTGAAGGATAAGCCCACTACATACAGTAAAATCCAAACCACTCCCTTTGGCGGGTGGAAATGGCAAATACTTCCCATAATTCTGAGCATAAAATGATGTGCACACCAAACCCTCTTATAATTACCATTCTTATCTCTGTAGTATTTTTCTTTTTCTTTTTTTTTTGTCCTTTTACTATTTCTTTGGGCCGCTCCTGCGGCATATGGAGGTTCCCAGGCTAGGGGTCCAATCGGAGCTGTAGCCACCGGCCTACGCCACAGTCACAGCAACGCGGGATCCGAGCCGCGTCTGCAACCTACGCCACAGCTCATGGCAACGCCGGATCTTAACCCACTGAGCAAGGCCAGGGACCGAACCCGCAACCTCATGGTGCCTAGTCGGATTCGTTAACCACTGCGCCACGACGGGAACTCCCTCTGTAATATTTTTTCAAAGCTCCTTCCTTTGACTCTCCTTCCTTGTGAGTTTCAATTTTAGGTGGTATTACCACAGATAAACACATATCATATTGCACATTGTGGACACTTTACAAGTAGAAATGTTTCAGCTCTAATGACGTGGGCTCTGTGGAGAAAATGCGGTTTCTGTGGGAAGGAACCTGCAAGGCAGGCGGATTTAGGACTGGCTACCATGAATGAGTTCAGCAGGCTCTGGGGGGCAGGGCTGTCCCCAGTAGTCCTGTACTGGCCCTGAGGTGACGAGCAGGTGGCCACAAGGGCTACAGTTCAATGAAGGAGGTGGCTGGGGTCACAGGCTCTGAGTGGGTGGTTTGCCTGTGCAAGGCACACTCTCAGATGTCATTTGCCATCTCTCGGAAGTGGCTAATCCCTGCAGGGCCAGCAAGCTCCCAAGACGTCAAAGCATCCAAGATACAGAAAACAAAAAAGCAGGATGAATACAAACTGTCACCTGCAGAGCCCATGAATAATTATCGGGAACTAAAAGAATCAGGTCATAAAATAAAGTCTAACCTTTTTCTTTTCCTTTGTGCTTAGTCTGGGGTCATTCACTCACGGGGGCCGCGACCAGAAGCACCTCAGGCCGGCTTTCCGGTGCAAAATGCCTACACCAGCACCTCAGCCCCGCCGGGCGTGTGCAGAAGCGCTGCGCACCACTCGCAAGCCAAGATGGCGGCGGCCATGGGCCGTGTGCACACACGATGGGCCTGCACTGAGATCCGGGCGCCTTGAATGTGGTGCGCATGCGTCGGCCCTGTGAAAACCCCGCCCCCCTCCTGGCAAACCCCTAGGGAGCAGGCCCGCCCACCACCTGTCCTGGGGAGCACGTGCTCTGGAGGGAGAGCTGCGTGTCTCCTTATCTCTGATCACAGAAGGAAGCTTCCTTCGCTTCTGTGCTGCACTCTGTTCTGCTGGCTTGAGCAACAAACAGCAGGGAGGAGGACCCTCATTGGGGATTAACTTCGGAAGGTCAGTAACAAAGCTTCTAAGCCCTTCCTGAAGGGCCACCCGGAATGAACTGTCCAGTCAACTGGCCTGAAAATGGGAAGGTTAGGACCCTGCAAGGGTTTTTTTTTGGGGGGGCGGGGATTGGGGAGGCGGGAAGGCGGTGAGAAGTGATTCAGCAAAGAAGAAAACTAGAGACTTCAGCCCTGTCCTGAGAACGCTCTGCGGACCCGTAAGAAGAGCCAGAACCTGTGGGTGAGGGAAGGTGCGCAGGGCAGAACAGGGACTCGGGGGGAGACCAGCACCCACACCAGCACCCTTGAGAATAAGGAACAATGCCCAACAATCGAGGTTGACATCCTCCAGTTTTTAAATAACTGGCACTACTGTGAGAGGTGATCTGGCCACTAGGTCCACAGTAGGAGGAGTGTCAATTCGAAAAGAGAAACTCGATTCCCATGATCATCATGAGAAATTAAACCTAGATTATTAATATGGGTATTTTCACCACTGTAGACACATCAGGATGGATCAGAGCCATCACACATTGATATGGAAAGATTGGTGTATTAGCTATTAACAAATTAATTTTTAAGATTTTTTTGCCCCTCAATTTAAAATTCCCTTGAATTTAAAATATGTTTTACTGCTTGGATAGGAAAATCCTGGAGAATTGTCAGTGTCCTTGATGATGTAAATGTTTTTGCCCTCAGGATAATCATTGCAAAATGGTCATATCCTCTGTTCTAATGCTGATTGCTGGGAACTCCCACAGGGCACAGAGAATTCATCAGAGCTCTGTGCTAAAGGATCTGACTCCTCCTTAGTCTGCCTTCCACCTGTATTATGCGACTCCCCTAAAGGTGACCCCAGCCCTCCATGCAGAGTCTTTGTTCAGGAAAACACCATGCTGCCAAATGGCAAAATGTGCGTTGTCCCAACCACATGGCCAAACCATTTGCAATGATTCTCCACTTAACTCTCCTGCAGTTTTCCATTTCCCCACCTTCCTCCTAGACCCTTTCTGTCATCTTCTTCCCCCCCCCCCCCCCCCCGCCCCCGCCCAGCTTTCACTTCCCTATTGCCCCCTTTGGTTCCCTGTCCCTTTAAAAACCTGGGTCACCTTGTCTCCATTAGAGTTGAGCTCAGTTGATACTGGGGTCTACAAAACTGTCTTGTGACCAGCATCAAGCATCCAGTGCTGGTTTTCTTGGACTTGACTGGAAAGAATTAACCAGAATCATCCAGTCTTATCACAAAAAAGTGTCTCCCCCTTTCCCTTAAACCCCCGCTGTAAGCTCCAGATCAGGAACTGATATCAAGAGAATGATAGTCTCAGGAGAGCGCTGTTTCAGATATTCTTGAGGCCATGACACCACTGTGAGGTGATGTCACCACCAGTCTGACTGTCTCTGGGCCTGAGATGGGACTCCTGCAGCCCAGCAGCAGGTGACTTTGTGACAGCCAACTGCTGACCTAAGATCCAACAGGACTCAAAGTCAACTGTGGGACTAACTGGAACTGAAAGGTGTAATTTCATTGGGGTTAGTCTCCTATTTCTCACAGCTGTTGACCTGAAACAAATAGACTTTGCCAGATATTTCTCCAGCAAAATTGGGTTTATTGGGGATCAGCAGAGAACTGTAATTCAGGGTCTGCAACCCCTGTGAGCTATGCTCTGGTCCTCACACAGCAGGGGAATTAGACTTTTTTTTTATGCTGTGCCCTTTGCCCTTTCTGTCCTCCCCCCTCCCCCCTTTTTTTTGTTTTTGGCCATGCCCACAGCATGTGGTGGAAGTTCCTAGGCCAGGGATCAAACCAGCACCACAGCTGTGATCCAAGCCACTGCAGTGACATCAGATCCTTAAGCCCCACAAGAGAACTCCTAGAAGACTTTTATAGAAAGGAAAGGAATTTGGGGGACTGCAGTAAACAGCACCCATGGCTTTTCACTGGCCAAGCCTTGCGGGGAAAGAGGAGTTCTCCTTCTTCCCATAGGGGTGGGATCTTATGCTTGCAGGATGTGAGAACGCCCCCTTCTGGTCTCCCAACTCTATTTAATGTTAGATTAATTTTTTAATAAACAGATTTCTGTTTGTTAGTTTTTTACACAGCCATAGGAAAAAGCTCTTTTCTTTCATCTTGATCTATCTTTTCTTCCTAGAATTTAGCAGGCTAATCTTGTGCAAACTGCAAGCAAAACTCATTGAATGGAATGTTACTCCAAATCTCTCTTCAAAATTCGGAGAAAATGCCATGTGACAAATCTTTTGTCTTTTCTTTTTTTTCTTTTCAGGGCCAAACTTGTGGCATATGGAGGTTCCCAGCCTAGGAGTCCAGTTGGAGCTTTAGCTGCTGGCCTACACCCCAGCCACAGCAACTCGGGATCTGAGCCTCATCTGCAACCTACACCACAGCTCATGGCAACACTGGGTCCTTAACCCACTGAAAGAGGCCAGGTATTGAACCTGTGTCCTCATGGATGCTAGTCAGATTTGCTTCCACTGAGCCACGACGGGAACTCCCCATGTGACAAATTTTAATATGAGTTGAAACCTTCTGAATCAACAAGAGAACTTAAAGATGATACGTCTGTAGTGCCATCACTGAGTCCCTTTACTTCTTCTGGCAATACAGTTACTTGTGTAGTTCAATAAAAATCTGTCTTTGTAATGGTATACTTGGATAAGCCAAATCTGTAGCCATTTCAAATTTGTCCCCATTGTATTAAATCCCATTTAATTGAGTAGGACTGGTCGGCTATTAAAGAGCAAGGACCACACTTCGCAAGTGGAAATGATGCCTACAAAACCTAATGCCTAGAAGTTCCCGTTGTGGCTTAGTGGGTTAAGGACCTGACATTGTCTCTGTGAGGACATGGGTTTGATACTTGGACTTGCTCAATGGGCTAAGGATCCGGCATTGCCATAAGCCACAGTGTATGTCACAGATGCAGCTCAGGTCTGGTGTTGCCATGGCTGTGGCATAGTCCCCAGCTGCAGGTTCAATTTGATCCTTAGCCTGGGAACTTCTATATGCCACACACGTGTGGCCTTAGAAAGGGAAAAAAAAAAAAAAAACTAATGCCTGTAATGCCTGCTCTCTGATTTATGAAGTTCCAACCTTCAAGGAAGTCAAGACTTGCACCACCTGGCAGGCTGGGCCAGACAAACATGCAGTTATGGATTGAATGTGTCCTCCTCAAAATCTTATGTTGAAATCCTAACCTCCAATGTGATGGCATTAGGAGATGGGGTCTTTGGGAGATGCTTAGGTCAGGATGGTGGCGCCCTCCTAAGTGGGATTAGTGCCCTTATAAAAGTGGCCTCAGAGAGCTCCCTAAACCCTCCCACTACGTGAGGACGGTGAGAAGACATCAGTCTGTGAACCAGGAAGCAGGCTTTCACCAGACACCCAATGTGCAGGCATTTCCATCTTGGATTTCCCAGCCCCCAGAACTAGGAGAAATTTCTGTTGTTTGTAAGTCCGTGGCATTCATCATAGCAGCCTGAACAGTCTAAGACACAAGAGATCTCAGAGAAAGAAGATAAAGTGACAGGTACTGCAAGGAGAAACCCGGTCAGCACTCTTAGTTCCTGGACTGAAGATAGATGAACAAATAAAACCCATGCAGAATATTTCTGGCATAACACAAGCGATGAAAAATATGTCCAGGGGACTTTGTAAAGGAGTCATGGGCACAAATTCACTCTTTAATCATAACATACAAGCTTAAGACAAGCGGGTCTTTATATAATTATCTTCACTTCTTTGGTACCTATGTTAATCCACCCAAATAAAACAAAACATCGAGTTAATGATCCTCAATCAGAAAATCTAGGAGAGGCATGTTTGGTCAAATTTATGTCATCAGGGAAGAATTTGCTTGTAAGAGGACCTGAAAAAAATGACACTGACATTCTTTTCCTTAGCTTAGCTCTGTCTGATACAAGATGATGGCAACTACCACTGCTCAGGAGAGATTTACATTTTTTAAAGCCATGCGTTCCCCGAGATAAGCCCTGAATTACAGGGCCATTCGGAAGCCTTTCGGAGATAAACCGTGATCCCGTTTCCTGTTGTCAGAGACAAGACTCAACCAAAATAGAGCTGTCAACTGCTATATAATAATTTGAACTATAAATACAGACCTCTCTGTTCTGGGGGCCGGTTGCTCTGAAAGCTTGCTTTAGGCATGCGAGACTCCACCAGGTGATGAAAAATCTTCTGAGTGGAGTTATTTTTATTGGGGAGAGGGAAGAGAGCTTTCTTTTGAAAAGAAAAAATGAGTTTGGAAAAAAAAATGAGTTGGGGGGAGTGAAAGTGAAACCCAACAGGGCCCCCGTGGGCTCCTGGGCACACAAGCCTTTCTGTGTCGCCTATTTCTTGTTTTTAGGAATAAACTTCAGCCTCCATGACCTTACCTGTTCCAAAGGTTCAAACAGTCGCTAATCAGGGAAGGGAGGGGATGCAGAGACCAGAGAGGGGCCATCAAGAGACAACAGTGCAGCTTTGGGGCAGGGTCCTGGTCCCTCCTCAAGGAATGCAGATAACACTATCTTTGAGTTCTTCCACAGAACTAACCCCCCCCCCCCAACAAATGCAAGAAGATGTGAATGAATCTTCTTTATTCTGGAAAGAAGACCCCCAGACCACTGAGCACCAGCTTTGAAAACAATGCAAGCTTATGGCCCTATTTTTCACTCCCCAAACTGTGAAACCACCTCCCAATCTCTCCTAAGTCTTTGGGGCATTAGCCTGCTGTGACCCTTCTTTGCCTGGCAAAGCAATAAAGCTATTTTTTCTCCTGCGATCAAAACTGTCTCCACGTGGTGAGCAGAGGCAGCCAAGTTTGGGACACAAAAACGAAAGAAAGGTACGTGCCCAGCCGTCACCCTCCACAACTAAAACTTGGAGCACCTTTATTGTGACAGTTAAAGAAAACCACAGCTGGACGGTAAAGCGGTTAAAAACAGATTTTACTCAGGAAATGTCGCAGCAGGGGAAGTGAGACCTCAGGACAGAACTGGCTCAATTCCACATAGAGCAGAGACGAGCAGGAATTGATCGCCAAGTTGCAGGGTGGGAGTCCGTGGATGAGAGTTACTAAGAGGAAACGCCAGAGATGGAACGGGATTCTGGTTAAACTAACAACCTAATGGGACTCTTGCTGAAGGCTGATCCAAGCGATTAGAACAGACAGCCTGCGGGATGCTGGAGGATCAGGAGATTTGACCAGACATCCTGGGTGTTCAGGTACCAAGGGTGGCCTATTCTTGCTAGACCGACTCAGCATGATGCTTGCTCCAACTGGGCTCTGACGGATGAGGCCCAACGATGCAGCGGAGTCCAAAACAGGGCTCCGAGGATGCTGTCTAGAGTTCAGTCCAGGAGAGTTTTGGTCACTTGGCAAGGAGCTGTGCTGGGATTGTTCTCAAGGTTTATGTCATCCAGACACAAGTTACCCTGGGATTGTCTGCTGCCTGGACCAACAGAGGTCATGCAGAAGTCTGTCACTGTCGGTGCCTGGCTTTGGTTCTACGGTATAGACAGATAGGCTCGGTCAGGGGAAGGTGATTTCACTAGAGAGGGAGCCACGCCCAGGAGAAAGAGAGGAAACGGGGCAGGGTCAAGGAGGGCCAGGCAGGAGAAACTGGAGGTGAGAGGGAATTAAGTCAGGAGGAGGGGCCGAAGTCTGCCCACCTACTCACCCACCTTCTCTTCTGTTAAAACGGATCCCAGGGGACCCTTAAGACTCCAAAGACTGCCTCCTGCAGGGCAGTTTGCCAAGCAGGACTCCCCTTCTTCTTCTAAGTTAGCAAAACAATTCCCAGAAGAAGGAGCACCCCAGGAGGCCAAACCACAGACTGGCTTTCTGCCTCCTCTATCCAATCTGATTTTGACCTTGAGGGCCAGCTGGCCAGCACGGTAACTCTCAGAGCTGCCTTGAGCCAAGCAAGGGGCAGACACTCTGGGTGGCTTGTCCCCACCCAGCTCCCCACAGCACTGGCCTCCAACCTGGAGCAACTCACTACCAATACCCCGCCCAGGAGTACCCACTGTGGCTCAGTGAGTAAGAACCCAGCGTTGTTTCCATGATTTGGGTTCAATCGATCAGCAGGTTAAGGATCTGGTGTTGCCGCAAGCTGCAGCATAGGTCACAGACACAGCTCAGATGCAGTGTCGCTGTGGCTATAGTGTGAGCCTCAGCTTCAGCTCCGATTTAACCCCTAGCCTGGGAACTTCTGTATGTCAAAGGTGTGGCCTTAAAAAAGGAAAAAAAAAAAAAAAAAAACCCTACAGAAACCACAGATGGACCCAGTCTAGACAGCATGCAACCCTAAACTCGAGAAAAAGTCATTTTCCTCCTGAACCAAGCAGAGACCTGAATGCTCAGACGTGAAAGAGGGCAGCACTGTGTACCATTTCTTTTCAGATGCATGAAAACAAAATGCAGCAGCTGAGGGCCAGCTGTTTGAGAAAGGTACCCAGACCTCAAGACCTCAGCAAGAGCCAGGTCTGAGTGCAGTGCACACTTTCAAATGGAAGCCGGTCAGCCTCGGCTGCCTGGCTCTCTCTCACTGACTCTTGACCTGGGTTAAACCTGGCAAACTGATCAAAAGACGATTGATAGTCGCTAGCTCATGTTTATCAAGTCCTGTCATAGGAAAAGCCAACCAGGACTTCAAAAGGAAAGACTCGCTCAAAAGGATTATTGCAAGCAAGGACAAGGTACTATGGCAAAGGGGGGATGGGTCACTGTGACCACAAGCCTGTAAGCATCTCAAAAGCAAGCAGAAAACGAGGTTTCTTTGTAGAGCAAAGGATGAGGCAGGCAGAGACAAGCAGAATCTTCCGAGGGGAACCTGAGTGAGCAAGGGGAAGTGACCAGGGGGTTCTGAGCGGAAAGGGTCTGGCTGTACACCTCTGAGTCCCTGGAGAAACTGTAAAGGGGACCATGGCTCTGGCTGGGAGGCAAGCAGACCGTTGGAGTCCGTAGATAGAGGTTGATTAGAATTTGGCGAAGACAAAGCAGAGAGTAAGAAGCGGGCAGCTGGAAGTATCTGGTCCATGCTTACTCAGGGGAGAGCACTGGGCCAAAAGCCCCATGAAGAAGATGCTATTATTTTCCCCCATTTTTGCAGAGGGAAACAGATTCTGAAATGTCAAGCAATTTCCCCGGAGTCACACAGCTAGTAAAACCCATGGAATTCTTATTCCCCAAAGGGAAGTCATCAGAAATAAGATACTCAGGGAGTTCCTGTTGTGGCTCAGCGGGTTAAGAATCTGAGTAGTATCCAAGAGGATGCAGGTTCCATCCCTGGCCTCTCTCAGTGGGTTAAGGATCCGGAGTGCAGGGAGCTGTGGTGTAGATTGCAGATGCAGATTGGATCTGGCATGGCTGTGGCGTAGGCCAGCAGCTATAGCTCTGATTGAACCCCTAGCCTGGAAACCTCCATATGCTGCAGCGGCAGCCCTGAAAAGCAAAACAACAACAACACACAAAAAAACAGAGGTGCCCGTCCTCGTGGTCCAGCCCCCTCATGTCACCACTCACACCACAGGGAGCTCCTCGGACAGGCAGCTTCATCCTTCGCTGCTCAGGGGAGCCTGGCCTCCACCCCAAGAGACCCCAGCAGTCTCTCAGCTGTCTCAAGCCCCCCATGACTGTGACACTGAAACGGAGTATCAAACTCAGTCCACTCAGCTGAGCAGAATCAGTACAAACTTCTGTGCCCGACCAGCTGCGAAGAAAAGACCTCTGTTTATGTGAGGTCTGCACAAACACGCAATCTCGACTCTGGTTCTTGAAAGTCTGGTGCCCAGAGAGCAACGACACCCTCAAGGAACTAAATCAGAATTACCATGTCTTATTCCCTAGCTCCTTTCCCAAACACTCTCACATTCAGAGGGAGGGTTTCCCAAGAGGCTGCACACAACTTCTAGCACTTTCCAAGCTCCTCCTTGCACAGACACCCCCACACAGGCTCTTGGAGTTACCCTTCGTTCCTCCCAGACGTCTCACCTCCACGAGACCATGCAGTTGCGTATGAAGGAGATTCAGGGGTTCTGGCTTACAGATGGGTACAAACCTACCAAACTCTGGTCTGACCCCAAAACACAAATATTAATAATGCCTGCTCATAATTGGCTGTAAATTCCGTGAGTTTGGGACCAGATCCACCTGGTTCACCGCTGTGTCAACAGCACCACACAATGTGCCAGTATCTGCCAACAATCAGTGTGTATTTTGTTGAGTAAAAGAAAGAGAGAATGACATCCTGCCTCATTAGGTTTTCGTGAATATCAGCTGAGATCACAACACTTCTCTGCAAATAACAGCTAAAAATAAATCCGCTGTTATCATTACTCTCAGAGGTCTCTACTGTGCACATGGTTATTACAAAAATTTAAATGAACCATCCTTACTGTAGAAATCATTCCCCAGAAGGAGCATACTTTTCTCAAATGCTAAAAGTGGAAGAAATGCCTTATTTTGAAAGGCTCAATATTTAAGCCACTTGCACATGATAATAAATAAACACATTTTATATTAAAGACATAAATACCATGTGCAAGGAATTCACAGTGAAATTAGAAGTATTTTCAATCTTTAGAATCAGTACAGAGACGTAAAAATAATAAATGTCTTACAGATATGAGTCCGGCCATGTTTCTTCTCCTCTGAACAACACATACACAAACACACCCCACGAACAAGTAATAAAAGGAGGTCTGTTAGCCATTGTCCAATGCTACAAGCTGGGAAGCTGAATTGTTATTCCAGAATGGGGGGAGAAATTACTAGAAGCAGGAAATGGTGGCTAAAATCAGGCATCTCCCAGAAACAAGCCATCTCTTGGTGCGATGAGGAGAAAATTTACTGATGACTTGCAGTGCCCAGAAGTAGCCATCCTAAAATGTAACTAAAGTAAGTTAAACTGTCATCCTAACTATGACACAGGAAGCCAGGGATCCCGGAAAAAAGATTTCTCTAACACATAAGAAATGCTTTCATAGGAGTTTCCTTGTGGTGCATCAGGTTAAGGATCCAGCATTGTCACTGTAGTGGTTCAGATCACTGCTGTGGCATGGGTTCCATCCCTGGTCTGGAAATTTCTGCGTGTCTCAGGCATAGCCAAAAAAAAATTGCTGTCATAGAAAGGAGAGTTGGGGCTTAGAATTTGTCAGTATTTCTGCCAAAGTCTCAGGAAGGGAAACTCTGCCTGATGGACGGGAGGAAGTTGGCTCTATAATAAAGTAGGAAACGACAGCCTTAAGCAGCCAGTAGAATTCTCCACCTCCACTGATTCCGTCCTCAGCACACAACTCCCTGGAGAATGATTTTCTTCACCAGATCCCTCGGCGCTGGGAGAATTTCCTAGATTTTTCTCCCTTCATTTATCAGGGTTTTCTCCTGGGGCCTGTGCCTCACGTGGAAAAAGGCCCCGTCATTGCGTCCACACTCTCCTCCCGGGACAGACCACGTGGCCATGGCCTGGAGCCCAGGAATGGAGGCTGCCTGCTGGCAGACAGCCAGAGCCACTCAAGGACCCTCAAGGACAGCTTAGGCCTCTCCCTCTACCTTCTGGAAGGAGAATGTCCCCAGTCCCCCATTCATCCTGCTCCAGCTGGTCTAGGCAGCCAGACCTGGGGTTGTTCCCAGATCAAAGAGTTGCTTGTGACCTTGGGAGTGGGAACAGGTGTGTGTGTGTGTCCATGTCCCCCCTCTCTCCCTAGTCACTTGCCAGGGAGCAGACAAACACCCCATTAGGCTGCCTCCTTTGGCAGCTCAGCCTTGGCCGAGGTTACAGCCCAAGGACGGGCTCTATTCAGAGCGAAGGTAGATTTCTCTCTGTTAGATGCTCATGTGAGAGGAGTGTTTATTTAATTACAGGAATTTCTGATTTCTGGCATATAGTCTGCAAGTCATAGCATTTCAACTCGTCTGAAGTCTCAAACGTAAATCAGTTGGGTTCTCAAGCTTTGGGAACCAGTTGTTGAAATTCCTCACAGGAATTTCATATGAACCAGTAAAGGGAAGGCACAGGGAGACAGAAGCGTCTTCTCACTTTGCAGTCGTGTGGCCAGGGAATGGGCTTTCTTAGTAGGGATGGACCCCGGAGTTTCCACTGTGGTGCGTTGGGATTTGTGGCATCTCTGCAGCACGGGGACACAAGCTCAATCCCCAGTCAGCGGTCAGCACAGTGGGTTAAGGATCCGGCATCGTGGCTGTGGCTCACACCTGAACTCTGTATGTCTCTGCCTCGGGGTGGCCAAAAAAGAAGAAGAAAAAAAGAGGATGGATTTCTTATCAAAGGAATGGGCCACCACTTTGGCAAGTTCCCAGGTTTCATATAAAAGGCGTTCCAATGATTATGTTTATGGCTACTTTATGCATATATTTAGAATTTAAAGATTAAAAGCTCAGGGTTCCTGTTGTGGCTCAGCAGATTAAGAACCTGACATAATGTCCATAAGGATGCAGGTTCAAGCCCTGACCTTGCTCAGTGGGTTAAGGATACAGCATTGCTGTGGCTGTAGTGTGGGCCTCAGCTACGGCTCCAATTGGACCCCTAGCCCGGGAACTTCCATATGCCATAGGCGCCACCCTAAAGACAAAAAAAGAAAAAAATGAAAAGCTCATGTTGGTCATTTCAGGGGTGGAACAAATAAATCAATAAACAAATAAAATGGAAACAGAAACCCTCCTTGGATGACCTTGACTGCTAGTACCTGAGGGAAATAAAACAGTTTAGTTAAGTGCAGGTGGAGCAGCAGGGAGACCTTCACGGATGTTCCGGTGAGACTTGAAGAAAGGCTGTCTGGCTTTGGAGAACAAGAGTCTGGCCCTTTGTCCCCTGATCCCCTTCCTTCGGTGCAGGTGTCTCAATATCCATACTGAGGGGAACTTCCATCTGGAGGCAGGCAGGCTCTCCACACATGGCAGAGGGCTTCACCCTTTAAGGACCAAGAGCACTGCCTTCATAAGATGAGGATGAAGTTATCTATGTCAGAAGGACATAGATATTTTCCCCAAAATGACTGACTAACCTAATACATCACATAGATGCAAAGCCCTTACAATTAAAAATAACTAAGAACTGAGAAGGTAATGCAATGATGGCAACGTGTTATTGAGAACCTTGTCTAGCCCACTTACTGAGCTGGGAATTGTTAAAAATATTGACATGTGGGAGTTCCCGCTGTGGTGCAACAGGATTGGCGGCATCCTGGGAGCGCTGGGACCCCGGTTCCATCCCTGGCCCGGCGGAGTGGGTTAAGGATCCCGCACTGCCGCAGCTGTGACTTAGGTGGCAACTGCGGCTCAAATCTGATCCCGGGCCCAGGAGCTCCCTATGTCTTGGGGCTGCAAAAAAGCAGAAAACCATATCTAGAGAGAGACGTGTTGTGAACAAAATAGATTTGTCACAGGATCGTGCCGTGGAAAGGAGCTCAGAAATCACCCAGTTCATATCCTGCATTCATACCATCTCCTAGAGAGTTGTTGTCTAATGCCTCTTATTGTTATTGATATTGCTACTGTGAGGTTATTATTTGTTTTAAGGCTCATCTCCTCCCTGGAAAGAAAAGCACCCTAGTTCTTGGTCTGGCCCCACTTTCCTACTCTGTCTCCATTTCCCACGCTCCAAATTCCCAACTTGGAGAAGTTGAAATAATCATTATATTCTTTTTTATTCCTCAGTGTTAAGATCAGAGAGGCAGACACACTACAGCATTTTTTTTCTTCTTTTTTAGGGCCCCACCCACAACATATGGAAGTTCCCAGGTTGGGGGTCGAATTGGAGTTGCAGCTGCCGGCCTATGCCGCAGCCACAGCAACATCAGATCCAAGCTGTATCTGCAACCTATACTGAAGCTCACAGCAATGCCGGATCCTTTAACCCACTGAGCAAGGCCGGGGATTGAACCCACAACCTCATGGATACTAGTCGGGTTCGTAACCTGCCGAGCCACAACGGGAACTCCACACTATAGCATTTGACACTTGAACTTCATCATAGCCCTTCTGATATCAAGTTACCTATTCTATACAGCTTGATACAAAGCTAAATTGTGTACATTCTGTCAGATGGAATTAGGAAAGAAAGAAATATTCAAGAAGATTCCATCACGTTGGTGACTCAGTAACAAGGGAGGAATAATATCTGCTTTCAGTCTTGTGAGAATTACATCACTGCAAACTAGGATGGAACAATATAAAATATGCATCAAAACCATATCCTCCAAAAAGCATTTCGTTGAAACATTTCCCTTGAAAATCACCAGCCATAGTAAGAAGAGGTTCTAAGCAAAGAATAACCTAAAGGACCAAATCCTACCAGCAGCTTGTTTTTGTACAGCCTGCCAGCTAAGAATGGTTTTTACTTTACTTTTTTTTTTTTTTTTTTTTTGTCTTTTTAGGGCTGTACCCTTGGCATATTGGAGGCTCCCAGGCTAGGAGAATAAATGATGCTGTCACCCCTGTCCCACACCCCAGCCACAGCAGTGTGGGATCCAAGCCGCGTGTGCAACCTACACCACAGCTCTCGGCAACACCGAGCACTTAACCCACTGAGCGAGGCCAGGGATCAAACCTGCGTCCTCATGGATACTAGTCAGACTTGTTTCTGCTGAGCCACGACAGGAACTCCGGTTTTTACATTTTTAACCAGTTATAAGATAAAGAAGGGCATGAGACAGAGACCATACATGGACAGCAAAACCTGAAATATTTACTGTCTGGCCCTTTACAGAAGTTTATTAAGCCCTGCCCGAACTAGACTATCAGAATAAAGATGTAACTGAAGTTCCCTCTACTTTAGATAGAGTTAATGCCGATCACATTTCCAAAGTGAAAAACTGAAGCAACTCCCTAAACAGATTAGAGGAAAGGAGTAATAAGAGACGATACATGTAATAATCACTAGCCGTTGACCCTATTTATTCTTGTCATGTTGACAGTTGGTAAGTTGACCATAAAAAGCTGCTTTTCTGGAGGCCTGGCTGTGGCACAGCTGGTGAAGGATCCAACTGCAGGGGCTTGGGTGGCTGCAGAGGTGCAGGTTTGATCCCCAGCCTGGTGCAGTGGGTTAGAGGATCTGGTGTTGCCATAGCTGTGGTGTAGGTCACTACTGCGGCTCAGATTTGATCCCTGGCCCGGGAACTTCCATGTACTGTGGGTGCAGCCAAAAAAGAAAAAAAAAATGGGTTTTTCTTCTATAATGGAGGGGGAGACCTGATTTTACTCTCAGGAAGATAATATTCTAGGCTCCCCCCACCCCAACAGTGGCCAGCGTACATCCCTCACTCAGCCTGGTAGCAATGACTCTGTGGTCACTACTTCACCTAGAAGACAGCTGCGTCCCCTGGCTGATTCCGTGTCTACAAGCAATGGTCTCAGAGGGAAGGGACAATTCCGGTGCTCCCGGAAAAGCCCCGACCTCCAGAGACGCCGTATCCCAGAAGGGCTAGATCTGTAAGTAGCCATTTGTCTACTTAATTTCTCTAATCAGAAAACTTAAAACTTCTCTCATCTCCCTAAAGGCCAAACCATCGCATCCTGGAACAGGCACCAGAGTTAGCTCCAATGGTGCTGGGAGAGCCTAGAATGTTATCTTCCTGAGCCTAAAATCAAGTCACGTGGGTGGTACTGCCCAGCTTCTGGGGGGGATCTTATTTACACACCAAAGGCTGGAGTTAGGTTAGGATTAAGGACAGCTGCCTCCTTCCCCTTTACAAGTAGAGATGAATCATCTGTCCTTCCCTCTCATCTGTGGTGTGTCCACCACTTACGTGGGAACAATCCCATTGCCACTGACATGTCACCCAGAAGTGAGTGCGTGCACAAGGGGGTGACACATTTGTGATTTACTGAGGGCTAATAAATCTCTCCTATCCAGAATACCTCATGTGTGTGCTCAGAGTAAAATTAATAGAGAGGAATATTAGAAATCCAACAGACATTTTTTTTAATTTTTAAATTTTTTTTATGGCTGCACCACAGTATATGGAAGTCCCCAAGCCAGGGATAGAATCCAAGCCCCAGCAGCAACCTGAGCCATAGCAGTGACAACACCAGATCCTTAACCCACTGAGCCACCAGGGAACTCCATAAATGTTGTCTTTAAGGAGTTGGCTTGGTGATGCTGGAAGAATGAGGCTTTTTATGGTTGAGCAGGTATTCGTGCCATGGGGGGCAGGGCAGTGCGGTCTGGTCAGGGCAGAATGCAGATACTTAATGCACGGTAGGGGGAGAGAGGAGACCAAAGGGCAGAAAAGACTTCTTTTTGTTTAAATTTTTGTCTTGCCCTAAAATATGAATTTTATTTCACACAAGTAGAAAAGAAAGTAGGAGAAAAGGAAAGAGCAGTTTCGTTAGCCAAAAAGGTCAGGCTGCAGGCTGCGTCTGTGACACTTCAAGCGTTCATCACAGACACAGCTAGTGTGTCAGCTAAAGTCGAACTTGTCACCACACATAAGGCAAGAACAATCTTCTCCATAAGAAGCACAAGACAGACCAGCCACCTTTGAGGTAGTGCGGTGCAAACTCCCCCTAAGGGCTGTATTCCTTTGCTAGGGATGCTGTAACCACGAACCACAAATTGAGTGTATGAAACAACAGAAATGTATTGTCGGAGTTCCCGTCGCAGCACAGTGGTGAAAGAATCTGACTAGGAACCATGAGGTTAGGGTTCGATCCCTGGCCTTGCTCAGCGGGTCAAGAGTCTGTCGTTGCTGTGAGCTGTGGTGTAGGCTGCTGGCTACAGCTCTGATTAGACCCCTAGCCTGGGAACCTCCATATGCCGCGGGAGTGGCCCTAGAAAAAAGGCAAAAAGACAAGAAAGAAATGTATTGTTGCTTGGTTCTGCAGGCCCCAAGTCTGAAATCAAGGTATCTGTAAGGCCTTGCTCTATCTTGGTGGCTCCAGGGAAGAATCCATCCTTGCCTCTTCCAGCTTCCAGTGTTTTCCAGGATCCTTGACATGCCTTGGCTTACAGATGCCATTCCAATCACAAGAGCATCTTCTCCTGCAAGTAGTTAGGGTAGCGGGTCCCTGGACGAAAAGAACCAGGTATCCCTTTTGACATAAGAGACCATTTTTGGCCTTTGTGATTTAAGCCTGGCCATGATGCTTGTCCTAGAACAGGTCTCAGTAATGAGTGCTCTTAAGGGAACCAAGGAATGCAGAAAGAAACAGCTGTTATCAAGCAAGAGAAGTAACAACAGCGAAGAGAACGGAGGTCAGTTGTAAAGCCTGCGGGTTCTGTCTCAGCGGTGAAGATCCTCCGGAGGCCCTCAGCCACCAGACCCACTGGAACCAAAGGGACGGTGACGTTGGCCTTTCTGAACCTTAGGACTTCGGTCAACTAAAGCTTGGACTGTCAACCTTTGCTCCAACTCTATGCTGAATTCTCCTCTGCCCAAGACCCTTCGTGAACATGCATGGACCCTTAGCTTCAGACTTGCCCAATGTTGCTGTTCAAGGCAGGTACTGCTTTGGGAAAGATCCCTGGTGTTCTCCTTATTTGCTGCAAGTAATAAATCCTTCCTCATCCCGGCCTTTGGCTTGGTTCTTTTGGCTCAACACCCACGGAGAGGGTCACACTCCCTCGAGCTCGTGCTCGTGTAATAGAAATCTTGTACACGTGTTTGGTATTGTACAGCTTTTGCTTTGAAAACATCAAAAGGTTAAATTAATCTTGTATGAAAGAATGATAGAGTATCTGCCACAGTGAACAGTCAATCATTCGTTACAGGCTTAATTGGTACTAATGCTATTTTCCATTGCCTCCCATGCTACTCTAAGCACCCGTTTTATTCCAGGCACACTCAATAAGTGCTCTCTCACTAATTCAATTACAAAGCCCGTATAAATGAAATCAAAAGCAGCTTGGATTTTTGTTGTTTTCCCGAGAGCTGGCTAGCAGAATCTTGTTATACTCAGAGACTGTACATTCAAGATAAACAGAAAACTGAATCAAGATAAACAGGAAACAGAATCCAGAATCAGGCTCTAAGGACAAAACAGGAGGTCTTGGGCACAGCTGTGGATGATTGCATGGGCAGCATGATGAGGCCATTGCCACAAATCCACCAGAAGACATTCAAAGGAAAATCAAGAATTCATTTCAGGAGTTTCCATCATGGCTCAGTGGTTAATGAATCCGACTAGGAACCATGGGGTTGTGGGTTCGAACCCTGGCCTCGCTCAGTGGGTTAAGGATCGGGCGTTGCCGTGAGCTGTGGTGTAGGCTGCAGGTGCGGCTCGGATCCCAAGTTGCTGTGGCTTGTGGTGTAGGCGGGCAGCTGTAGCTCCAATTCGACCCCTGGCCTGGCAACTTCCATATGCTGCGGGTGTAGCCCTAGAAAAGACAAAAAGACCAGAAAAGACCAAAAAAAAAAAAAAAGCCATTTCAATGAATGCACAAACCTGCACTGTGATTTTGTCTATGAACGCCTGACAAGAGTTCTGCATCTCCCAAAGCTCGTGTCAGAAGGAGACGCAGGAGGAAGCAGGAAGTACCGGAGGGAGATGAAAGGTTTCCGTCTGGCTCAGCGTAGCTGAATTCGAAAGGACAGAGCAATTTGACCAGAAAAAGAAATAGAAGCAAATCTTTAAAAATAAGAATAATAAGCGTTCCCACTGAGGCTCAGCAGTAACGAGCCTGACTGGTATCCATGAGGACATGGGTTCGATCTCTGGCCTCACTCAGTGGGTTAAGGATCCAGCGTTGCCCTGAGCTGTGGTGTAGGTCGCAGATGCAGCTTAGATCTGGTGTTGCTATGGCTGTGGTGGAGGCCGGAAGCTGTAGCTCTGATTAGACCCCTAGCCTGGGAACCTCCATATGCCGTGGGTGCAGCCCCAAATATTCAAAAAGAAAAATAATAATAATTTCCCTGTATTTTCATTTGTTCAGACGAGGTGTGCCTCCATGTTCACTGCTCTCACTGGGATGGAATATAAGGGGCCGATCTTGGAGCTTCCCTACCTCCTGGTTTCTTCTCCTTTATTCAGTTACTAAGCAGGACCCTATTCCTCAAACCCTGCTGTCTTCCTCATCCACTTTAATTCTTCCCATGGAGACAGGAGGGGAGGGGGCAGGGCACAGCTCTTAAAAGGATGACACAGCCGTTGAGCATTCAGCAAAAGCCAGTTAGAACCTTCTTAGGCCCCATTCTCCTGCAACACCCTTTGCCTTTTGCAAGTCAATTTGAACTGTAAATTAATGAAATAAAAATTTGCATTCTAAGGCACATGAAGGAAAATTTGAAGCTAAAACTGTTTTCTGCCCTTTGCCGCTCCGCCTCCCCTCTAGTGGGCACTGTGCATCTGCATAGGGCATCGGCCACACCTGCCCAGTGGCCGCAATACCTGCTCAACCACCATAAAGAGCAACGTCCTCCGAGCATCAACAAGATAACGCCTGAGCAGATAACCTCCCTGCTTCATCTTCGAAGGGGCCATGATGACCCAGGACCCACTCTTTCCTTTGTCCTGGACTTAATGTCCAACCCTCTGTCCCCAAACCGTATTTAATTGTGCTTTGACCTTTAACGGGTAGAACAGTTCTCAGAGCCTTCTATCCCTGGGGTTATCCTCAATTTGGCTCAAATAAAATGTTCTATTTCTTTCTTAGATCAACTGATCATTTACTTATTTACTTATTTATTTACTTATTTTGGTCTTTTTAGGACCACTCCCACGGCATATGGAGGTTCCCAGGCCAGGGGTCCAATCGGGGCTGTAGCCACTGGTCTCCTACAACATGGCAACACCAGATCTGATTCACATCTGTGACCTATGCCTGGCTTGCAGCAACACCGGATCCTTGAACCCACTGAGCAAGGCCAGGGATCGAACCCGCATCCTCATGGATACTAGTCGGGTTCTTAACCCGCTGAGCCACAACGGATGCTCCTAATTTTTGCGTGGATAAAATCAGTGCAAATCTCCTGGTAAAAAGTATCATCATATTAATAGACTTGGAGGCTGCCGAAGGAGCAGCCCCTCCCCAGCTCCAGCCAGATCCCTTGCCTTTCACTGGCTCTGGCATCACTAGGCCCTTCCCACACTCTCTTTGCCCCACACTCACCTGATCCTATCTCTGCGACCCAAGGAACACCTGTCTGTGCCCCCAAGACTTCACGATACTCTTTCTGTTTAGTAAAGAGCAAACGGCAGAACGTTGTGTGTAATATGATCCCATTTTCCTAATATTTTTTTTCAATACATATTCAGGTGTGCATTCAAAAGATGCAGGGCTCTTACACAACACTGTGGTAAGGTGTGGTAATATGAGAGAATTCCACTTTTATTTAAACTTCATATATACTTATACATCCGTCACCTCTAAAATAAAGACCAGGGAGTTCCCATTGTGGTGCAGCGGAAACAAATCCGACTAGGAATCATAAGGTTGTGGGTTCGATCCCTGGCCTCGCTCAGTGGGTTAAGGATTTGGTGTTGCCGTGAGCTGTGGTGTAGGTCACACACACAGCTTACATCTGGTGTGGCTGTGGCTGTGGTGTAGGCCGGCAGCAACAGCTCCAATTAGACCACTAGCCTGGGAACCTCCATGTGCTGTGGGTGTGACCCTAAAAAAGACAAAAAATAAATAAATAAAATAAAGACCAGGAGTTCCTGTTATGGCTCAGTAGTAACAAAACCAACTAGCGTCCATGAGGATGCAGGTTCCATCACTCAGTGGATTAAGGATCTGGCCTTCCCATAAAATGTGGTATAACTCGCAGAGGGGGCTCAGATCCCGATTTGCTGTGGCTGTGGTGTAGGCTGGCAGCTGCAGCTCCCATTCAACACTTAGCCTGGGAATTTCCATATGCTGCACATGCAGCCCTTAAAAAAAGAAGAAAAAAAGCGGCTTGCAAAGAAAAATAATAATTAAAAAATTAAAATAAAGACCAATTTTTCTAAAACAGCCTCTTCTGTGAAATGGTATCAGATTACTCCTTTTTAATGCCACTGTCTCATCAATTTTGTTTTTGATAGCTATTTTTACTACTGTTCATATGTCTATATTTATGCTATATGTATATTTACATTCCTTTTTTTTCTGTTATTGTCCTCTCTCCTACCTTATATTAAAAATCTTGGAGTTCCCTGATGGCTCAGCAGGTTAAGGATCCAGCATTGTCACTGTTGTGGCACAGATTTGACCCCTGGCCTGTGAACTGCATGCTGCCAGTGCAGCCAAAAGAAATAAAAAAAAAAATCTCCTTGAGAAATTTTGTACCTGAAGTTTCGTTCTTTTTTTTTTTTTTTTGGCCACACCTGTGGCATGTAGAAGTTCCTAGGTCAGGGATCGAACCCACTCCACAGCAGTGACAATGCCAGATCCTTAACCCACTGAGCCACCAGGAAACTCCAACTCAAGTTTCTTTTGATATGACTAGTTTTACTTAGGATTTAAAGAGAAAAGCACAATTTACTGTTGATTTAAAATATATTAAGTTCTTTCAAGTACTTATCGACTATCATCTACTCAGCATTAAAAGAAAAGAAAGGAGATGGCATTAAGATGGCGGAAGAAAAGGACTGGAGTTCAACTTCTCTCCTAAAAACAACAGAATTTACAACTAAATGCTGAGCAATCTTCAACCAAATGGACCAGAAACTTTCAAAAAGATATCCTACTCCAGAAGACAAAGAGGAGGCCACATCAAGAGGTCACCACACCAAAAACCTATAAAAATGAAAAGACAAGAGAGCTATAACTCAGATAATGGAGAAAGAAAAAAAAAAAAACAGAAAATCAGCTAAGTGATCAGGAGATTCTCAGCCTCCAGGAAAAAGACTTTAGACTGTTGATGCTGAAGATGATGCAAGACATTGGAAAGAAACTGGAGGCAAAGATGGATAATTTACATGAAACACTGAGCAAAGAGATGCAAGATATAAAACTTCAGCAAGAAGAGATGCAAAATACAATAACTGAAATAAAAAATTCATTAGAAGCAGCCAACAGCAGAATACAGGAGGCAGAAGAATGAATAAGCAAGGTGGAGGACAGATTAGCGGAAATCACAGATGCAGAACAGAAAGGGATAAAAGAAAAAAAAAAACAGAAAAAGCTCTAGCATTAAATAAAACAAAGATTATCTGTTTTTAAAGATCACTTTTGCATGAAGTCAGGAAACGGAGAGTTAACAAAATACGTCCTGATTTTTGGTAGTCAGCCAGGAGAAAAATCAATGGTTTTTTTGTTGCTGTTGTTGTTTTTTCAGTATTTGGGGAACAGTTTTTGAAATGCTTTACCCTTTTCATCTAGAATGAGTGGGCTTGGTAAAAATGACCATTTTTCAGCATTTGATAGTGTTTTTACTCACAAAGCAGTTTAGTCACATCACAGATATGTACAAAACAGGATGACATTTTAATCAAACCCTTACGTAATGATTGGAATATTGTTATAGGTAGAGTACAAAAAATAAAAAACTAGCTTTGGAGTTCTTTTGGCGGAGCAGTGGATGAAGGATCCAGCATTGTCACTGCAGTGGCTTGCGTCTCTGCTGTGGTGCCAGGAACTTTCCTGTGCCAGAGGTATGTGCGAAAAAAGAAACAAAAACAAAAATCCCCTAGCTTTGTGTTTTTTATGTGTGTGTACTTGTACTGAGTTGGGTATTTTTATGATGAGAATTTTCAAATACATATATATAAAGGCAGAGAGCATGAGAGAGCAAACCTCTATGTACCATCACCTACATTCAACACCTATCAAGATTTTCCTACATTTATTTTACCCATCCATTCTCTATTCTCTTTTTTTGCTGAAGTATTTGAAAGTCAGTCTCAAACATCAAATGCCTTCCATCCCTTCATGCTTCTGTATTCATTGTTGAAAACATATAGGTAACTTACATAATCGTAATACCACCAGTTTCCCCAACAAAATCAACAATAATTGTTTTAATCTCTCCAAGATAAAATTTTTCCTATTTTCTCAAAAAAAAAAAGATTAAGATAAATTTCATATCAGATAATAGACAAGACTATCTACAATCAAGAGAGAGGGGTGCCCATTTTGTTTTGTTTTGTTTTTTTGTTTTTTAGGGCCACAGTCACTGCATGTGGAGGTTCCCAGGCTAGGAGTCGAATCAGAGCTGTAGCTGCCGGCCTCCACCACAGCCACGGTAACATAAAATCTGAGCTGTGTCAGCAACCAGCACCACAGCTCACAGCAGTGCCAGATCCTTAACCCACTGAGCGAGACCAGGGATCAAACCCGAAATCTCATGGATACTAGTTGGATTCATTCCCACTGTGCCACAGTGGGAACTCCCAAGAGTGCCCATTTCAATGTCCCCTATAACCCAGTTCGTGGTGGACACTCAAATAACTAACTGAGGGGTGATAACATATAGTAATGCAGGAGTCACACGAGGCCTTGGATCTCTGTAAAACCTGCTTGGTTTGTTCTTCAGCAGTTGTATCCTTTCTCCAAAATGTATATAAAATGTATTCCATTGTATCATCCTAGTAATTCCAGAAAACTTCCTTTTCTCTGTTTACAGCAGCAAAGTGACCAAAGTCAGACGTCCTTCCCAACAGTTTCAGTCATTCCTGACAATGGGTTGAAAACCAAAGATCCTTTTCAAGAGAGCAGTCGATTTAAGAATTGCCATGCTGGAGTTCCCATCCTGGCTCAGCGGTAATGAACCTGACTAGTATCCATGAGGATGAGGGTTCCCTCCCTGGCCTCGATCAGTGGGTTCAGGATCCAGTGCTACCATGAGCTGTGGTATAGGCCAGCAGCTACAGCTCCAATTCAACCCCCCACCTGGGAACTTCCATATGCCGTGGGTACAGCTCTAAAAAGCCCTAACCCCCCCCCCAAAAAAAAAGAATTACCATGCTAATGTAGACTCAGTTGGGGGGTTAGTAGTGCCATATTCCACTGAGCTTTCTCAGGTTGGATGAAATGAGATTTTACAGCTTTTATTAACATCCCTCGTCCAGCCCTGTATTTGTCTATCAATATTTAATTGTATTTCCAACCACTGGAGACAAACCATCTTTTCTTCTCTCCAAACGAGAATTTGTAGGGGTTTTCTAGTCTCATTTGCCACCAAGTGCTCATCGGAAGATGAACACCCTAGTAGGAGGTCAATGATAGTGAAGGAAGAGCGCTCGGCTCCCAGGCCCCGTGGTGGAGCCAGCAGAGGGACCTACCCGCGTCAAGCTGCCGTGGCAAACCGCCTAATGAAAAATGCTTCCATGCAAACTCATCACTAGAGGATGATGAGAATGTAAATAATGGTGAGATCGTGTAGGTGATAATATTTTTTATTAAAAGAAATGCTATACAGTAGGAAAAAAATTTTATTGGGGAAATAACTATTAAAAAAAAAAGAAAAGAAATGCAATGCAAAGCACATCTCCATTGATTAGTCCTCTACGTTAGGGGTGGCTACCGTTTACCTCTGGCCAAAGCCCTAACGCCTTTTACAAAGCCTACTGTTTTCCCTCGGACCTTTCTGACAGATAAAGCGCCATTCTATTGCATTAAAAATATGCAATAATTAAGGCCATTTAAAATGTAAATGGTTTTGGGGCAAGTGGAGTGGAGTCTGTCATTTTTCTCACTGTAGGGTATGGCGGAGTGTGAGGGTTAGCATCTGTTCCCAGTAACTCCTCCAACTCAATTACAGCACATTTGGAAACTGCAGAGAGATGCAAGGCATCACTTGACTCACAATCAATCTTCTTTAAAAATTTAATTTATTTACATAAAATTCAGGATATATATCCCTAACCCAAAGTGGGAATTTTCCATTTTCAATTTCAATCAATAAATGTCCCCAGGATTGAAAACCACATGACCCATTGCTGCAATGTAGCCCTCTTGTTAAAGTTTTGCTTTCTGGACTCCCCAGACACCTACCCCAGGAACTCATCTCCCACGATGGGAGAAGTGACACTGTCATTTCACTTTGGCATTGAGATTAGGTCAGCAGTGTGGACAGAGGCATCAGCACCTTGAATAATCCCAAAGAAAAAGAGCTCGTGTGGTTTGGACACTCGCGTACGTCCTCGCACACATGTTCATTCTTAAGTATTGCCTGAGCACCTACTCTCATCGTCATCTGTGGACAAGACCAGAACCAGGGCGTGTCAACAAAGCCTTACGTGCTTGGCCAATGACAAGAGGTCACCGCCTCAGAGTTTATCACCATTCTCTTTGTCCTTACCCTCGCAACAGGTGACAAATCTCATCACGGAACTCTGCCCACGTAGCAGTCGATGCTACAAAATAAAGGTTAGTCCAATGATCTAATTCTATCCAAGGCTGCAGCCATGAGTCACTGCTAGCACTCTGTCACATTTGTGAGAACTACAAAGGAAAACCTCTGAGTGAATAAATGATAAAAGTGACTCCTTTCTCCGGGTTTCAGCCCCCACTTCCCACCCCACCCCAAGAAACTTTGACCATGTGCTACCTGCACGCCACAGGGGGATGCTGGTTCCTCCACACTAGTTCCTCCCCACTAGTTCCTCCCCACTAGTTCAGACCTGGCCCCACCTCCCCCAGCAGAAGCCATTTCCTGCATATCCCACATCCCTGGGGACTAATGCCACCTTGACTGCTCTATCCGGCCCCAGGTGGTTCCACCCCACGATGGCTGAGCCAGTCTCTGATGGCTCATGGCTGCCACACCCCCTTCCTCCTTGGTCCAAATCTGTCCCTGGTGTCCCAGGTGTTTTCTGAAGGACATCTTCATTGATCCTTACAGCTGTTCTCAGTGGATTCCTCCTTGCCGAGAGACCCTCCATCCCCCAGAATGCCTTGAGGTTTAACAATGTAAGGGCACTTAATTCTCTACACAGCTCATAGGATGCCTGCCAACCCCTAACCCATGCTTCTCCTGACTCTATTGATGGAAGGTAGAGCACAAAACACAACCACACAGAGATCAGCCTGTTGAGACAGAATGGTCATTATGCTAAGAGCAGAGGCTTGAGACACCTGGAGGAAGATGCTGGTATGAGTACAAGTCTCAGATCCCCTCTCTATCTTAACTCGGGAGCAACCCAACACCATTCAAGCTGGAAGCATCTAGAAGGTGTATTTGAGCCATGGGTTCACCTGGCATCTCTGAAAAAGAGAGGCCTCTTCCTCTTGGTGTCTGGGGAGACCTCAGGAGCCTAAAGGAGGTACAGCAGGCTGAAGTGGGGTATTCCCTAGGCGTCCGATCCTAGATTGCTTTCAGCGAAGTTCTTTATTTGCCCGCTGGTAGCACAGGTTCTAGAAGGACCTACACATTCCTGTAGACCAGGAAACATGACCTGATTCACTCTAAGTCCTTGGCTGGGGAAAACCAACACTTGAATGAGATGAGATTGGAATATTAAAGAGCTCTTTATTTTATGTTTACTTTTTAGGGCTGCACCAATGGCATATCGAAGTTCCCAGTCTAGGGGTCAAATCAGAGGTACAGCTTCGGGCTTACACCACAGCCACAGCACTGTGGGATCCGAGCCATCTCTGCAACCTACACAACACAACTCATGGCAACGCCGGATCCTTAACCCTCTGAGCGAGGCCAGAGATGGAACCTGCATCCTCATGGATACTAGTTGGATACATTTCCACTGCACCACAATGGGAACTCCCAAGAGCTCCTATTTTAAAAGTCACTTGGGAGTTCCCATTGTGGCTCAATGGGTTAAGGACCTGTTGTCTCTGTGAGGATGTGAATTTGATCACTGGCCTCTTTCCGTGGGTTAAGGATCCAGTGTTGCCACAAGCTGTAGCATAGGTCACCAATATGGTTTGGATCCCATGTTGCTGTGGCTGCAGCACAGGCCCCAGCTCTGGCTCCAGTTCGACCCCTGGTGCATGAATTTCCGCATGCTGCGAGTGTGTCTGTAAAAAGACATAAAGAAAAAAGAAAAAAAAAAGTTGCTTGGTCCATTTGGTTTTATTGAAGATCTCAAACCTTTGAATAAAAGGAAATTTCTATTTCTTAGCCTTTTCTAGGCCTTAGAAAAACACGGACGATAAGCTTAACATGAGTTCCAGAGATCTATGTAAGTGTGTGTGTTTCATTTTCAGGAAAGTGAACAAATATATAAACTTTATACGTGTGTATATGTGTCGTTCAGGCATAAAGAGAGCTGTAAAAAGTGACACACTTGGTTGCTGGAGTTGTTTATTTCAAGAGGATGAAGACTGGGAGGGTGGAGGTTGAAAAACGGGCTTTGTAGTCAGCCAGACCTGAGTGTGGCTCCGGCTCTGCCATCAACTCCTTGTGTGACCTTTTCGTCTATGGAACCTCTGTCTCCACAGAGGGGCTGTGATGGTTAATTAACAGAGCACGTTTACTTATTTTATCTTTTTCTTTTTTGCTTGTACCTGAGGCATATGAAAGTTCCCGGGCCATGGATCAAATCTGAGTCAGAGCTTTGACCTACACCACAGCTGTAGCAACATCCGTTCCTGAACGCTCTGTGCCATAGCAGGAACTCAACGTAGAACTTGTAAAAGGCTGACACATACATGGTGGCAAAGAAAGCCTGGCTATCAGAACTAGAATTCCCTTTCCCTTCCGACGTGCTCGCTGTAGCAGTAAGACTTGAACGTCTGTGCCACTCAGGTTCATACCTTGTCAGCCGAAATTCATATTCTGCGTGTTTCAAAAGGCTCATAGACTTTCTAAAGTTTCCTGCATGGGGCCATCAACTCACAAATTTCCAAACCATGTCATTGAGGCCCAAAACTAACTGCAGGGGGGACGGTGCTTTTCCATGAGCTCTAAATGGGCCTTACGAAGGAGCATTGCCATCAAACAGGAATATGCCTGTTTCCAGATTTTCCGCAAAAGTCCACCATCATGAATCCGCAAACAGAAAATCTGATTTCTACCATTTTTAGAGATATAGGTTCAAGTTCTGGGCACCAGAGTTCCTGTTGTGGCTTAGCAGTAGCAAACCCGGTCAGCATCCATGAGAATGTGGGTTCCATCTCTGGCCTTGCTCGGTGGGTCAGGGATCCAGCGTTGCCATGAGCTGTGGTATAGGTCTCAGACACAGGTTGGATCCCGCGTTACTGTGGCTTTGGTGTAGGCCAGCAGCTGCAGCTCCAATTGGACTCTTAGCCTGGGAACCTCCATATGCCCCAGGTTCCTATAAAGCAAAAAAAATCTTGGGCACTTTAATCACTGGTTCACTGGTTCTCCGTGTGACACAGTGCAGGAGTAGAGACATGAAAAAGGAGTCATGTGGGTGTGTCTCGTGAGAGTCGTTCCTGGATATGGCTTGTTTCGCGGCAATGTTGTGCAAAATTAACTGTGGCATTGACCTCTGTGAGCTTCTGATCCACTGTGACCGTCTCCAGGTTGAACATGGAATTATTTTTATAATGTACCTGCTTAGACTAGCAGGACAGGAGTACCCGCTGTGACTCAGTGAATTAAAGAACCCGACATATTATCCATGAGGATACAGTTTTGATCCCTGGCCTTGCTCCGTGGGTTAAGGATCCGGCATTGCTGCGGCTGTGGTGTAGGCCGGCAGCTGCAGCTCTGATTCGACCCCTACCCAGGGGACTTCTATGTGCTGCTGAAGTGGCCATAAAAAGAAAAGAAAAATGAATAGCAGGACACAGCCCAGATTCTCCCAGTCTGGTGATGAAAATGTGTAGAAAAACTCCTGGAGCCCAGACGCGTGTATACACGCCTGGTTCTGCTTAGTCCCTCTCTCCCTCCTAAAAAAAGTTCATCTGCTCTGACATGAGCTGCCCCACCCAAAGGCAGCCAGACTGCTCTGCACTATCTTTTGCTTTTCTGGGGGATCACAAACGGATTGGGGGTGGTGCACCCTCGTCACTCCCAGCCACAGCAGCAAAGGGAGCTGCTCTGTGATTATTAAGCTCCCCCTCTGTCCTTGGAGCGACGGCACGATGGCCGTGCTTTTCCCATGTATTGGAAAGTTCCCGTTCTGCCCATGAATTCTCACGGTTCATGGCATTTACAATAAAACCCATCAATTCCCTTAGATGAATTCTTTTGTTCTTGGAGAGCAGACCCCCGATGGTGTCCGTCAAAAGCGAGGTAAAGGAGAACATGTACAAGGACGGGTGGAAAAAAACAGTCGGAAAATAAACACACTGTGCAAATGGCAGTGTCCATGGCGTGTCTCTGTGTTCACTGCAATCCAGTTTGCAATGTTCCTGGCACACCACCATAGAGAAAGCCATCCTTCTGCCTTGGCATTCCCAGAATTGCTTAAGTTCAAACTGCAAGAAAAACATACTTCTGGCTCTAACAGGGGAGAATGAAATGCATGCACTAAATAGGCAGGTGGTTTGAGGACCTGTGTGGTGGCATCTAGCCCTCAGGAGGCTGTGGGGGGCTGGGCGGGGGGTGGGGGAAATAGAATTGTGACTGTGGCTCCCATTTGCAGAAAAGAGGGGAGGCTGGGCCAGTGGCTCGGTCTCTCTCGATCTTGTCTATGACCAGAGATTTCAAGCAACTCGGTTTCCAACCTAGTAACATGATCATAAGCTCCATTTAGATATAATACTTCACCAGTGATGGAATGACCTTTGTTTCAGCACACCCCCCAAAAACTCATATGTTGAAATTCTAATCCTCAAGCTGACAGTATTAGGAGGTGGGGTCATCAGGGAGCAGTTAGGTTGTGAGCATGGAGCCCTCCTGATGAGGCGGTCAGTCCTCCTATGAAAGAGACACCCCTTCTGCCAGGTAAGGTTAGAGCAAAGGACCACCTCTAGGAAGCAGGCTGTCATGCCAGACACCAAATGGGCTGTGCCTTGATCTCAGACTTAGACTCCAGAACTGTGAGACATAGACATTTTAGGGTTTATGGGCCACCAGGCTGTGGGATTCTGTGAAAGCAGCCCAAACGGACCAAGGCAGCCACTAAAGACCATGCTTCCACCAGACACCAAAGGCCGGCAAGGCTTTACAAACACACCTTCACAGCTCTCATCAAGGACAAGCACACACAAAGCACAACTTAAGGTTTGGCAGAACACAAACACCTTGCACGCGTGCATATTTCTAGCACACGATATAGTGGAACCCAGGGGTGTAGAACCGCTGGAGGGGGGAGCTGGGGACAAGCCGAAGGCGCATCTTTCAGGAGAAATGCCTCTGGAAACAATTGTGTCCCGGAAATACAGGCTGTTTCTCCAAATGGCAGATAAACTGAGATTAGCCGTATAATTCAAGGTTTCCAATTACTCACACTAGAAGGAAATATGCCACTGACTGGGCAAAAGTGTTTTGGGGGTGGGGAGTTGAGTCATGGGGGGGGGAGTTTCTTCAGTTCTCTATTCCACTTTGCCCATTTCAAGGCCATCCAATCAGCAATGTATAACCACCAAAGCTTCAAGTCTGTTGCAAAGGAAAGGTTGTCTTCTACCCACACCGATCAACCCCGAAGGATCATGAACCTCTGGGCTGAGGCTGCAGGGAGCCCGCAGCACTGGACAGTAGTCAGCAGCTGTCACCGATGCACCAACAGCTCCTCATCCTCGGCCAATGCATGTCCACAGCCTCTAACTTAGGGGACGTGCCCCGGCTGGCTGGCGCAGTGACAGTTCTGTCTGGGGAGGGGTCTTCGCCAGTGGGTCCTCTCCGCAGGGGTTTGGAGAATGAGATCCTGCAGACACTCATCTTTCACCTCAGGGCATGTGGTCCTGCTAAATGAAGATGCCTGATGTGCTCTGGGGTTCCCTGGTCTCCAGCGCAGAGGGACACATGTACTCTCACCTTACATGGCACCGCCTGGCCTCCTGAACAGCTGCTGTCCAGCAGCAGAAGCAGCCTGAATGCCCGGCAACCCCTCTCGGAGGACCTAGATGTCGCGGGCCCCCAGGCCGCCCGGTGAAAGGTCTTGCGACCCTACAGCTGCCGCCGCGGCTTGAGACCATCAGCACAGGCAGCAGAGAGAGGCGCGCCCAGGGCGGAGGCAAAGGGCACCGCGCCGACAAGAAGTAGCGCAGAGGAAAATGAAAAACGATGCCCGGCTGACCTTAGCCCTGGCCTCTGTCCATTGTCTTGGAGGCGTTCCAAGCTTTCAGCCTTCAGAGGACGCTCTGGCAGAAGCCAGACGTGCTCTGTGTGCGTGGAAGTTCATCAAAGTCTTTCCTGGCGGCCCCAGGCCTAGTGGAGGAGGGGTGGGGCTACAGGGAGGTCGAGGATGATGGATGGGGGGGCCAGGAGTGAGTGAGGGGGAGAGGGGAAAGTGGGCTGTAGGCTGAGAAGAGGCAGCTGCAGCTTTCTAGAACTCCAGGCAGGCTGTAGATGTGGGAGGGGGGTGACATGTAGGATATGGGAGCCAAAGGAAAATTTACAAATATGACACATATCACTCATTTTTGCCTAAGTTCCAAGGGCGGAACAGCTTAGAAGCTCACAGAGGGCTGTAGACTTGCTCCTTTGCATCAAAACCCAGTAGGGATGGTTCAATTTACAGTTGAAAAGGTAGCAGAAGAAAGGATGTGCCTTTTTTTTTTTTAACCAAAGTGGGGGGAAAAAAAGTTTTTCTAAACCTCTGTTCAAAGCAAGGAGCCCGAGGCAGGGAATGAGAAACACACTGATCTGAAATCGGAGCAGCATGATTGCTATCTTTGGGCCGCTGTGTGTGGGTGTGTGAGTGGGTGTGTGTGCACACATGCCTAGCCTGGAGGTAAGGGGGGGGCGGCATGTTATTTGTGTTAAATAAGATAATGCTCAAATGCTCTTTGCAGGAGTAGGAGGAAATCTTTGTTTCACATTTGGGATGTTCTTGTTTTCATAATTGTGAAATGCCACCAGCCTGCTACCCAGATCCTGTACATGTGAACATGCTCCATTGACACGACCTGTGAGGGCCACCACTCCGCTGAGTGCCCACCCAGTCCCTGGCAACACTGTTTTATGAGCAAAAAATAGAGACCTAAAAAGTTACACCGACCAATTCATAACCACTATGAATCAGGTAAAAGTTGGGGTGATGAACCCAAACCCTTGGTCCTTATATAGCATCTATTCCCTGAAGTTTAGACACGAGTCTAAAGGAGCTCAGCGAGTTACAAACCCAACTAGTATTCCTGAGGATGCGGGTTCGATCCCTGGCCTGTGCGGTGGGTTAAGGATCTGGCGTTGCTGCACACTGCAATGTAGGTTGCAGATGTGACTCGAATCTAGCATTGCTGTGGCTGGATTCGACCCCTCACCCAGGAACGTCCATATGCTGCAGGTGTGGCCATAAAAATTAAAACGAGAGGGGGTCTAAAAATTGTACCCTGCGCTGTGTGAGGTTCTAGACATGTAATAGTAACTAAGAGTGAGGAGGTGCCTCCCCTCCAGCAGCCCGCAGTCTAGTTGGGGAGAAAGACTTTATACAAAGGAATATGGGATTTTAAACGTGGGGAAATGTGCTGAAGAAAATACACTGGACACTTTGAGAAAGAATAACAAGATGCCTTTGTTTAGACTGTGGGACTGCAAAGGTGGAGGCCTGCATAAGGAGCCAGCCAGGCCAAGGGTTGGAGAAGAGGGCAGAGCATGAGCAGAGGCCCCAAGGAAGGACGGAGACTGTAGCATCCTAGGAACTGTAAGAAAGGCAGGTGGAAGGAAATCGAGACGCAGAGGTAAATACTGGCCAGGATCGCACAGGGGCCTTTAATCCCGTACATCTTTTGTATTTTGAAAATAGTCGTTCCACAGTGAAAAAAGACCTGCCCGACAGCATGTTGACCAAATAATAAAAGGGAACCCCAGTGATGGCATCGCCAGTGATGGCATCACTCTGCACCTCCTGGTAGGATGCACTGAGAAGGGCATGGTGTCGTTTCTCTGATATTCTTGCATGATCTGTATTCATTAGGAAACACCATCAGGAAAATTCAAAATGAAGGGCCTTCTACAAGACAAGGGGTCCATCATTTTCAAAAATGCCAAAGCCATGAAAGGCACAGATTGAGGCATCCTTTCCGGTAACAAAAGACAAAAGAGATAGGATGACAAAATGTGTGATCCTAGACCCCCAAAAATGAGGTTGGTGGGACAATTGGTGACGGTTGCCTAAGGTCCACATATTTAAGAATACCACTGTGTTTATGCTAAGTTTCTGATTTTGACAACTGGACTGTGGTTTTGCAAGGTGTTCAAATTTAGGAGGACTTCCCTGGTGACCTAGCAGTTAAGGATCTGGCTTTGCTTCTGCTGTGGTATGGGTTTTATCCTTGGCCTGGGAACTTCTGCATGCCATGGGCACAGCAGAAGAAAAGAAAAGAAAGAAAAGAAAAGAAAAAGTTCACACTTAAAGAAGCTGGGAGAAGAGCATGTAGGAATTATTTGCATTATTTTTACAACTTTGCCGTGAGCTGTGGTGTAGGCCGGCAGCTGTAGCTCTGATTCAAACCTCTAGCCTGGGAACCTCCAAATGCTGCAGGTGTAGCCCTTAAAAGGGAAAAAAAAGAAAAAAAAAGGAAGAAAAAGAAGAAAAAATAACATCTGACCAGTGTGTGGGAAATGGATTTGGGCAGGATCGGGGCGGGGGGGGGGGGGGTCCCGGTGCCAGGGGCTTTGAGTAAATGACATTGGTCTTCTCAGCTGTCAAACGGTAGGGTTGGACCATCTGTATTTACAAGGCAAGTCCATGACTTACCTGCACTGGGGTCACCTGGGGAGGTCCCTTCCTTCTGGTGGCTTCAGTTTCCTCCTCTGAATAGTGAAGGGATTGCACAGAAGATTCTCTGCAAAATCCTTAAGCACTGTAAAACTCTGATCCTTGAGAGTAATGTTCTAGAGGTTTCCATTAGGCCCCATTCAGGGCTTAGCAGAGAATTTTTTTAAAAGCCCTCAGGATCCTTCACCCCATGGCAACTAAGAATATTCTATCTCCTATGCAAAATCCATCCCCTGTTCCAAAAAAAAAAAAAAAACCCTCTGGCATATTACCATATTATGAAATCTGGGTATCTGGGAACCCTCAAAATAGGAATTTTCCTACATGTCCTCTGTCCTTACTAGGAGTCAAAAATCTTCCTCCAGGAGCTCCCACTGGGGCTGAGTGGTAACAAACCCAACTAATATCTATGATGATGCAGGTTTGACCCCAGGCCTCGCTCAGTGGGTTAAGGATCCAGGGTTGCCGTGAGCAGTGGTGTAGGTCACAGATGCAGCTCAGATCTGGTGTTGCTGTGGCTGTGGTGCAGGCCGGCAGCTGCAGCTCTGATTAGACCCCTAGCCCGGGAACTTCTATATGCTGCAGGTACAGCCCTAAAAAGACAAAAACACAAAAACAAAACAAACAAAACCTTCCTCTGCATCCACCTCAGGTCTTACATTTCTGTCTGCTTTCCCAGGGCTCACGGATTTGCTGCCTTAAGCAAAGAATGGAGTGTCTCCCCGACTGCCCACAGGCTGTGAGAAGGTCCTCCTTTGGGAAGGATATTTAACCATTTTAGCCACCTGGATAGTGATACCTCAGACCTCGAGCACCCAGGTCAGAGCGCCAAGAGGGGCTGAGTGGGGACAGGAGCCAGTGTCTGCTCTGGCCGCACTAGTTAGCCTGGCCCGTAAGCGTGGCCTCATCCAGGAAAGCCTTCTCTGATCAGCTCCAGTCCACGTGACCTTTCTGTTCTGGAGACTGTTGCAGCATTTGTGACCCCTGACCCCATCCATCGCCTCTTCTAAGCCCAGAGAAGCCAAGACCATGTGAGTTTTACACAGCACTGAATCCCTAGTGTCTCAGAGATTGTTTGGCCCAGAGGGAGCCCCGTAAATATTTATGAGCTAGTGGGTGAGCCATTTTTACCTGATGGGCCCGCCTCCTGTTTCCATCTGTTTCAGGGACCGTGTCTTCATGTCTTGGTCCTAAGACAGGCATCGTCCCTTCCCTCTTTTCCCTTTTATTCCCAACACCAGCCAAGAGCCTGGCCCGTTGTAAGGACCCCACCACCGCTCCAGTGAATGGATGGAAAGCAAGTGACCAAACTGGTGGTTGGTGCCTAAGGGGGAAACCTCAGTGGCGGTTTCCGGTGGAAATGAGAAGAGTTACTAGAGCGCAGAGAGGGGACCCCCACCCACGGGCAGCATCCAGATGCCCTGGGCTGGTGGGGATGGTGCCTCTTGGGCCCGCACCCACCTGGAATCCCACTGCAGCTGTGGACAGCGGTTCTGAGTCACTTTCACTCAATGGTCCACTTTCTCCAAGTCTTTAGTTCCACCCCCACACCTCTCTGGGGCCCGGGAAAGAGCCCACTTTGTCCACATCCACGCCTAGCGAGGGAAACCTGGGAGAAGTCCCTCCACCCACCCCCTGCCTGCTGACCCCCGGGCAGCCCAGAGCAGAGGCTTCTCCGAGCTCATCCTCGGGTTGCTGGCTTTGCTATGCTCTGCAGGAGGATGGTGGGACTGCATCCGGTTGCCCCCAGCAACGCCCAGCCCCACAACCCTCCCGCCTGCTAGCTTCTCCTCCTTCCTCTTAGTTTCCTGCTTCTCACGTCTGCTCTTGGACTTTGGAAAATGAGTGGGTTTAGACCGAGAGAAGTGGGCCCACTCTTTTAATTTTTATTTACTTACTTATTTTGCTTTCTAGGGCGGCACCTGAGGCATATAGAATTTTCCAGGCTAGTTCTGCAGACCTATGCCACAGCCACAGCAGTGCCAGATCCCAGCTGCATTTTCTGCAACCTGCACTGCAGCTTGCAGCAATGCAGGATCCTTAACCCACTGAGCAGGGCCAGGGATTGAACCCACATGCTCATGGATGCTAGTCAGGTTCCTTTCTGCTGAGCCACAACGGGAACTCCAAAAGAGCCCATTCAAAGCAGAAAAATAAGGCAGAGTAGAGGCAAAAAGGGAGGGAGCCTAGAAAGACCAGGGTCCAGAGACGTCACTGTTTGCTGCAATCAGGGGCGTGATTCAGGGTGGCGCTTGTAACCGAGATCACCGGACACATGAATGCAGGTACCAGACCCACGGTGGTTATCAAATGCTGTGAATGTGGCAGAAGGGCCAGGGCAGAGGGAGATCACAAAATAGCCTGGGCACAGGTGTGTGTGCGCGCGGCTGCAACCCTGGCAAGGAGACCACCTACGTGGGTCCTCTCTCCCATTTCCTAACGTGAGGCCTCGTTGCCAAAGCTGCTGATGACACAATCCTCTCTCGCAGCTTTCCAATCAGTTCGAAATTGGCTTCATCAGTCGCCAAGAAAAGGACCATTGCCGCATCTTCACGAGGCACGTACCAACACATAAACACGTAAGCAGTTGGATATTCGCATTAATTAGCAGTAATAGCCTGGAAATGTTAGCATAACACGGGGAAGCACTAATGGACCGATGCCGCTTTTTCCCGCCGTCGGAGCAGTCAGGAATCATGCATAATGTAAAAGCACGGAGTGCAGCTGGTAGCAGCAGGCGGGATCACAGGAGATGATTTCAACCTGTTTTTATGATCATGAAGAACTCCCTTTCAGTCAGGCCCCCGAAGCCAAGACTATCCTACAGCCCTGGGGGGGTGGTTAGGGGTGGGGTACAGCATCACAATACATAACGGTAAACACCGGTCTCGCTTACAGGCCCCCAAACTGGGCTCTTTATTGATGTTCAATCCATATTTATAGAGTCTAAAGGGGGGCAGGGGGAGGGAGCGACATAAACAGATACCACCTGACCATCCGTGAGGCTGATTCAGATGCTTGGATGAGCCATTCTCTGGCAGAGGGCTGATCAGCCCAGCGAAGTCGAAATTGTTCAGACTCCAAAAAGGAGGGCCACAACAGAGGAAAGCCTGTTGAGTGGTGTCAGCTCACCTCCCGGTCCCAGAGCCTCCGTGGGTTAGAGGAAAAGTCAGGAAAATCCCTGCGGGCCCCTCAGTTTGGCCTGTTGTTTACGGCCTTCTTCACTCAGCCAGCAGCTTTCTGGGATCTCAACCACATCCCGACAACTCGCACGTTTAAGACGTATCATTGAACGCGTTCTGGTGTTCACTTTTTAACCCGTGGTAAACAATATATAGCAAAATCTGCCATTTTAATCATGTTTGGTAGAATAAGTTACTGCGGTAAAGTATACATACGATTTGCTGTTCGAATCTTTTTTTTTTTTTTTGTCTTTTGTTGTTGTTGTTGTTGTTGCTATTTCTTGGGCCACTCCCGCGGCATATGGAGGTTCCCAGGCTAGGGGTCGAATTGGAGCTGTAGCCACCGGCCCACGCCAGAGCCACAGCAACGCAGGATCCGAGCCGCGTCTGCAACCTACACCACAGCTCACGGCAACGCCGGATTATTAACCCACTGAGCAAGGGCAGGGACCGAACCCGCAACCTCATGGTTCCTAGTCGGATTCGTTAACCACTGCGCCACGAAGGGAACTCCCCAAATCATTTTTAAGTGTGTAGTTCTATGCCAGTAAGTACCTCAAATTAACCCTCACCACCATCCATTGCGAGAACTTTCTCATCATCCCAGACATAAACGCTCTGCTTATTAAGCAATAATTCTCAATGCTCCCCTCTTCCCCCCAGCCCCTGGTAACGTCAAATCTATTTTCTGTCTCTGTGAATTTGCATCTTCTAGATCTTTCATGCGTGTGGAATCACGCAGCATTTGTTTGTTCCTATCTTATTACCTTCAAGGTCAGCCATGTTGCAGCATGTGTTCAAATTTTCATTCCTTTTCATGGCTGAATAATATTCTGTAACATGTATGTACTACATTTTGTTTATCCATTCATCTGTCAGTGAATAATTCAGTTATTTCCACCTTTTGGCTACTGTGAATAATGCTGCCATGACCATTGGCCTGCAAGTATCTGTTTTAGTCCATTTTCAACTCCATTGGGTATATACCTACAAGTGGAATTGCTGGATCATATGTTAATTTAGCTTTTTGAGGAACCGCCAAACTGTTTTCCACAGCAGCTATACCTTTTTAGATTCCCACCAGCAAGATATGAGAGTTCCAATCTACTTATTTTCTATTTGTTTGTGGGGGTTTTTTTATCATAACCATCCTAGTAGTTATAAAGTGGTTTCTTGGGGTTTCGATTTGCATTTCCCTGATGATTAAAGTTGCTGAGCTTTTTATCATGTGCTTATTGGCCATTTTTATGGCTCTTTTGGAGACATGGTGTTAGTTGGCTAGGACAGCCATAACCATGTACCACAGACAGGGTAGATTAAACAACAGAAATTGATGGTCTCACAGTTCTGGAGGCCGAAAGTTCAAGATCAAGGTTGTCAGCAGGTTTGGTTTTCATGAGGCCTCTTCTTTTTTTTTTTATTTTTAGAGCCGCACTCCCAGGCTAGGGATCTAATCAGAGCCGTGGCCACTGGACACAGCCACGCCAGATCAAAGCCGAGTCTGCGAGCTACACCACAGCCCATGGCAACGCTGGATCCTTAACCCACTGAGCGAGGCCAGGGATCAAACCTGAAACCTCATGGTTCCTGGTCGGATTCGTTTCTGCTGCACCACGACAGGAACTCCAGTTATTACTAGGTTTTTAATCTCAAAATGTTTCAATTTATCAGGTCAAAGCCACTCACACTGTCCCAAAGGACATACGTCTCCTCCACAGAATCTCCAGTCATACTCGCACTGAAATAATGCGATACTATCCATCAGCAGCAAAACAATCGCCACATTATGCCTAAGCCATAGAGTACATCAGTTTGCAAATGCCTGTTAGACTGTATATTACTTGAAGATAAGCAAAGTTGATGTGATTTTTATTTTTTCCATTATAGTTGATTTACAGTATTCTATCAATTTCTACTGTTCAGCATCATGTTCCTCCATCATGTTCCATCACAAGTGACTAGATATTCTTCCCCATATTTAACTTTGATTCTGGCTCCATGTTTGCTAAGTCATAGTCCCAGGCTGGTAACATTTTTTCATGTAATAAACTCAATAACCCAGGTGGTAGGTGTTATTAGTATTCCCATTCCACAGATGAGAAAATAGGGGCTCAGAAAGGTCAGGTGACTTCCCCAGGGTTACACAGTAAGCAGCAGAGGGAAAATGTGTGCCTGGATCTAGTCAGCTCTTCTTTAGGATTCTTTTCCCCATAAAAGTGGAAATAAAATGTAAGTGCCCTGTAAGTAAGAAAACTCCAGTGACATTTCTGACTGAGCTGAGCTCACCACCAAGGGGTAAATGTTTGCCATTTGGAAGGTATCGTTGTCTGTCTCCACAGTGACTTTTCTTCCTTTCTGTCCTTTCCTAACTTATCTTAGGCTTTGCTAAAGTCAAAGGGGATCTCACCTCTGTGTTAGGCGTTGCCTGCCAAAGGGGCTTAACAAAATCATGGGTCCTAAATGAAGTTATGCAGTGTCTTAAAATAATCTCGCCGGAGTTCTCATCGTGGCTCAGTGGAAACGAATCTGACGAGCATCCATGAGGACACAGGTTCGATCCCTGGCCTCGCTCACTGGGTTAAGGATCTAGCATTGCCATGAGCTGTGGTGTAGGTCGCAGACGAGGCTCCAATCTGGCGTTGCTGTGGCTGTGGCATAGGCTGGCAGCTGCAGCTCTGATTTGACCCCTAGCCTGGGACTCTCCATCTGCTGCGGGTGCGGCCCTAAAAGCAATAATAATAATAATAATCTCCTGTCTTTAGTGGTAGAAAAAAACTGTGTAATCATTCCAAATTTCCCCATACTGCTTCAATTTTATATATTCACTAATGAGAATCCTCTTAGTATTGACACCATAAGCCAAAATTATTTTTGAACTAAGCTTTTCAAATGTCAATCATAAAGGAGTAATGTTTTCATTTCTTAGAAGTATGAATTAAATAACTATTATGTGAATAAACAAGAACTCAAGCTCAGTCGATGTGCTTTATTTATGGTAACTGTAATCAAGACAGAGGATTTTTGTTTTTAAATCAAAAATGACAGGATGGAAGTTCTTGTGGCTCAACAGGTTAAGGATCCAGCATCACTGCAGCAGCTTGGGTTGCTCATGTGGTGCAAGTTCAATCCCTGGCAGGAACTTCCATATGCCATAGGTGCAGGGGGGAAAAAAAGAGTTAGGACAGAGGGCAAAATGTTATGAGATGAAAGTTTCCATACACCAAGAAATTGAAAACAGGCAACAAATTACTACCCTTTTTAAGAATTCTCCATCTAAGGCAATGATAACAATCACGAATTATCCACACTGGTTGCAGCCCTCTGCTGGTGAGACGAATTTCTTTTTTTGCAAAAATCCAAGTAGACATGGTCTCTTCTTGGGACTGGAAGAAGTAGCTTTTGCCGACAAGTCACAGCCCCCCGCTTCCAGGGTGCCATGGAGCGCCTTCACAAAGGGGAGGCATCTGACCCTGTTGGGTCCCCCACGGTGGGGACAATCAACTCTCTCTCACCCCATCTGATGAAGAGTAAGGGGCAGTCCTTCCCCAATGACTCCTTTAGCCATCAGTCGCTGAAATCATTAGACGAAGAAGAAATCTCGGGAATTTTGCAAATGTCACGTGTTCTTCCCTTGCTAAGAGAGTTATCCTTTGAGGAAGGGCGTACACAACCTCGCAGTCACTTGTTTAACAGAGTTTATTCCTTTTCTCTTTAAGGGGGGAAAAAATTGCCTGTACAGAAGGCATCAGTGATGTCATTGGTTCATAAAGAGGAATGTCCCAGAACATTGGTGCATGCTTCTGTGGTTTCTTTACTTCATGCTCCCAACATGCACCTGCTCCACAGGGCAGAGCCCACTAAAACACACGGTGGGGTGTGTCAGGGGGACTCTTTACACTCTTGGTGCCAGAAAGGCCTCTTGGTAGCATGTAGCCAGCTCTGAATTATTGAGGTCATATATTCTAGACAGTTTTATAGACCAAATCACAGTGCTATATAAAAATCATCTAGTTCTTAGTTTTTATAGCTCTTCCAGGGAGGGACTATTTGGGTGGGTTCAGTAACCATCAGGGTAAGATTAATTTATTTTCTTACCCTCCTTCCCCCTTGATCCCACCCAACTAGTGGTAAATGTTCACTAGCTCTCCAAAACACATGCCAATGTGTGTACAAAAATTGAATGTCTTTTTTAGGTTAGTTTTAGGGATGTGCGGCACACAATTTACAAACGTAAAGTGTACGATCTTCTTCATTGTAAATTCCGTTTAGTCGACTGATTCTCACAGAACATTTTCCTCCATCTCTTTCCAAAAATTCTTGTACTCTAGTCAACCCACGCTTGCAGCTAATGAGCGCAGGGTTTTTTGGGGTTTTTTTTTTTTTTTGGTCTTTTTGCCATTTCTTGGGCCGTTCCTGTGGCATATGGAGTTTCCCAGGCTAGGGGTCCAATCGGAGCTGTAGCTGCCAGCCTACACACACCACAGCCACAGCCACAGCAGATCCGAGCTGCGTCTGCAACCTACACCACAGCTCACGGCAATGCCAGATCGTTAACCCACTGAGCAAGGGCAGGGATGGAACCCGCAACCTCGTGGTTCCTAGTCAGATTCGTTAATTCGTTAACCGCTATGCCACGACGGGAACTCCTTTTTTTTTGTTTTGTTTTGTTTTTTGGTTTTGTTTGCCACACTCAGAGCATGTGGAAGTTCCTGGGACAAATATCAAACCCACACCGCAGCACTGACCCAACCCACCGCAGTGACAGTGCCACATCTTTAACCCACTGTGCCACAAGAGAACTCCTAAATGCTTATAGTTTTGACAAGAATGTTGGTTGATATTTTTGTTTACATTTATGAGTCTAGTGAAACAATGAAGACATCTCTCGAAGGTTCACTTGAGCATCAATAACCTGATCAACTTCTTTGCTGAATCAGGTCATTTTCTAATACTGGAAGAATATCTCCTCAGATTCTTGTGCAAGTCACAATATAATGGCTACAGATTGTGACAATCTTAAGGTTTACTATGCATTATTAATATTTTCCCCATCTCAAGTCCAGACAGTCATTAAACCAATAAATCAAGCCTTGACTTGTAGCAACTGTCAGCTTCCATGGCAGATTTCAGGCTACCCAAATGACACTGAATGTGGATTTGGGAAGAGACGCCCATAGCTCACCATCATATGCTGTTTGTATCAGAGAAACACAACGGATGTAAATAAGCTCCAATAGTAGGTACCACAATAAGCAGGGAGTGATGAGTGTTTTAATTACAATTGATTTAATGATAACTGCAAAATTTATTTTTTAATAATGGCTGAAAACACAGCCATTAAACAACAAATGGATCTCAAATTTTCTGAATTTAACCATCAGCTCTTGCAAGCTAGTAGGAATCAGCTCCAGCACACCACTGCACCTAATCCACGGAAGATGAGGACAAACACCAACGTTAGGGAACGATTTAAACTATGGGTAACAGGAGCCCCCATCTTGGCTCAGTGGTTAATGAACCCAACTAGTAACCATGAGGTTGTGGGTTCAATCCCTGGCTCATTGGGTTAAGGATCCAGCATTGCCATGAACTGTGGTGTAGGTTGCAGATGCGGCTCGGGTCTGGTGTTGCTGTGGTGCAGGCTCGCAGCTATGGCTCTGATTTGACCCCCTGCCTGGGAACCTCCATGTGCCGCAGGTGCAGCCCTAAAAAGCCAAAAAAAAAAAAAAAATAGCTCCATGAGGCAAGGATCTTTGTTTACTGACGTCTTCAAAATACCTAGAACGGTGCTAACATATTACAGATGCTCCATACACATTACTGAGTTGAATTTCTTGACATAACAGAAGCATTTTATCACACATAGTAAGAAGTTTAGATGCAGGCGGTTCCAAAGCTGACCTATCCAGAACACTGGGTCGACCCCTCTGTGAGGTTCTGGCCTTTGCCTTATGGCTGGCGAGGTGGCTGCTCCAGAGCCACATGAGACCCTCACAGCACAACAGCAAAGAAAGGAACCAGCTACAACCAGGCCACCAGAGGCACCTCTAGCGCTCTCCTGTTTTCTCAAGCAGGCAGAACACTCTGCTGAAAGAATGGGAGAGCCAGCAACCCTCTTTGTTAGACCCTGTGATGGGAGCTAGGAAAGAAAACTAAAATCAGGTGTCATTGTGACAGTACAATGATTTCCCTGATTTCCCACCAGGCTGATTCAATGCAAGGAATCAAGTAATACAGATACTTATTTTGGTTGAGAGGTCTTCTGAATAAGGCATCATCACTATACTGGAACTGTTTTCACTGAGCTTTGAAATAAAATCTATGATGATTCTTCCTGATACCTTTTTGTGTTGTTGTGTTGTGCTGTTTGGCTCTTTAGGGCCACACCTGCAACATATGAAGGTCCCAAACTAGGGGTCTGAATTGGAGCTGGAGCTACAGCTGCTGGCCTACACCCTAGCCACAGCAATGCCAGATCCGTAACCCACCGATCGAGGCCAGGCATCAAACCCCCAACCTCTTAGATCCTAGTTGGGTTCGTTACCGTTGAACCACAACAGGAACTCCCCCCGATTACACTTTATATACCATTGGCAAGGTCTGTTGTCAGGTTATCACAAGCCAGTTTCCTGGTATAATAAACATCAACTACAAAGAAAAAAAAACTTCCCTTGTGAAAACTATCTGGTCCATAGAATAGCCCAACAAAATACAATAAAGACAATAAAATTCCACAGGGAATTTGGACAGTTCTTTGCAGTATCTTTCTCTGGCTTTTGGGCCACAGTAGAATTATTAACAAAGAAAAGAACCGAAAACCACTGACACGTAAAATGTTTGTATTCAAGCAACCATCAAATATTTTGAGGAGCCTCCTTCCACCTGCTAATCAGAGAGTCCAAGAAAATAAGGCAGTTCACTGCAGCCTCCCCAGCCATTGGATTCTGGTCACTGAAGAATATTCTTCCCATCTGTCACTGTCCAGACACATCTGTGGCAGAGAGAGTCCCCAAGTTCAGGAAAAGGCAGCAAATAAATGCCAGGAAAAATCGTGTCTGGCGTTGACTCTTTTCCAACGCAGAAAAGAATCACAGAGCGTAGAGCTACTGCAGACTCTGGAGATGATCTTTTTCGCTCACGTTGAAAACTGTGTTGGAGTTCCCGTCGTGGCTCAGTAGTTAACGAATCTGACTAAGAACCATGAGGTTGTGGATTCGATCCCTGGCCTCCCTCAGTGGGTTAAGGATCCGGTGTTGCCGTGAGCTGTGATCCTGCGTTGCTGTGGCTCTGGCCTAGGCCGGTGGCTACAGCTCCGATTCGACCCCTAGCCTGGGAACCTCCATATGCCGTGGGAGTGGACTTAAGAAAAGACAAAAAGACAAAAAAAAAGAAAAAGAAAAAGAAAAAAGAAAAAAGAAAAAAAACTGTTCTTGTGGTCAGTTAATTCTGAGAAATGCTTTGATTCAGAAGAACATGGAATTTTTTACTGGAGACTTTTCAGGAGCCTCGTGTGCTGTAAATCACAACAGCTCTCATACTCAGCTTTTGCAAACATGTAACCGTGCAGCACCCTCCTGCTGTTTCGAAATGGAGTTTTTGATTTTTAAAAAAAACTTAATTATGGCAAAATATATATAACATAAAATTTATCATTTTAACCATTTGAAGTGTATGATTCAATAGCATTAATTACATTCACATTGTTTTGCAACCAATCTCCAGAACTTTTCCATTTTGCAAAACTGAAACACTATCCATTAAACAACAGCTCCCAACTTTCCCTTCCCCTCAACACCTGGTAACCACCTCTGTACTTTGTCTCTATGAATTTGACGACTCTAGCGACTTCATGTAAGTAAAAATAAGACAGTATCTGTCCTTTTATGACTGGCTTGCATTACTTACTATAATGTTCTCAAGGTTCATGCATGTTGTAACGTGTCCAAAGTTCCTTCCTTTTCAAGGCTGAATAATATTCTACTGTGTACATATACCACCTGTTTATCCATTCATCCATTGATGGCCATTTGGGTTGTTGCCACCTCTTGACTATTAGGAATCATGCTACTAAATGAGCATGCAAACACCCAAGATTCTTTTTTTTTTTTTTTTTTTTTGGCCAAGGCCTTGGCATACAGAAGTTTCCAGGCCAGGGAATCCAAGCCACAGCAGTAACAACACCAAATCCTTCAGTAGTACATTGCCAGGGAACTCCAGTTTTTTTTGCCACAACTGTGCTTTAAATTCTTTTGGATGCATATCCAGAAGTGGAAATCCTGGATATCGTAGTTCTATTTTATTTTTTTGAGGGGCTGGCATGCTGTTTGCCAAGGAAGCTACACCAGTTGATGTTCCCATCTGCAGTCCTCAAGGATGGAACCCCCTTTTTCAAAGAACTCTCAACAGGAAACAGAGTTTGATAAACACCAGTCTAGTTCAAGCCCAACACTTTGCAAAGGAAGAAATGGAAGCCCCTGGGGTGAAGGCTTGGGGCAACAGTGAAACAGATCAGGACCCTTTGGTCCTTCCCCTCCCCTGACCCCCGTGTCCTCTGCCTGCCTTGTCTGCAGAAGCACCAAGCTTAAGCAGAGAAGCAGCAAAGGAAAGCAATTAAACAAGACCAAGTAATAATGTTTAGTCATGAAGCAAAGTCCAGGGCACTCAGTTCCTCCTCAAGGGCTACGGATAATACTCTGAGCCCTATCCTGTGAGCTGTCTTGCAGAGACTGAAACCCCCTTCAGGTGGAAGAAGTCAGCTTGATGACCAGACTGTAGCCAGGACAGAAGCTGCCACAATCCTGAGAACTGGCCTCAAGAGGAGGAGAACAAACTGACCCTGGAAGTGAAGATGAACTGTACTTAAAGCAATCAAGATGATGCTGGTCAGACCACTGCACGACCCGTTTCGAGGTGTCTGTCAGAGCTGCTGGGGTTGTTTCTGCGCATCGCCTCCTCCATCTATAAAAGCTCTTGCTTTTTTTTTTTTTTTTTTTTTTTTTGGTCAGTGGAGGGAGCCGACCTTCAGATGGGAGTCTGCCCCATCCCCCACTGTGGCTGGCACGTGAAATAAAGCAAATCTTCCTTTTCACTAACTTTGTTTTTTTGTTTTGTTTTGGTTTTTTGTTTGTTTGTTTCCTTAGGGCCACACCTTCGGCATATGGAGGTTCCCAGGCTAGGGGTCAAATCGGAGCCGAAGCCACTGGCCTACACCATAGCCACAGCAATGCAGGATCTGACCACGTCTGCAACCTACACCACAGCTCACGGCAATGCCGGATCCTTAACCCACTGAGCAAGGCCAGGAATCGAACCTGAATCCTCATGGATACTAGTTGGGCTTGTTTCTGCTGAGCCACAGTGGGAACTCCCCACTACCTTTGCCTCTTTATTGGCTTTAGAGCATTGATAACACCAACAATAGGACACAGCTCTGATGGTGAGTCCGCCAGAGGCTCAGCAGGAACCTTGGAGCACTCAGATGCAATTATGGGGAGAGTTTTAAGTCAGAGTTCTTTATAGAGTTACGGAGGAACCAGCAATGGCCAGGGAGATACCCTGGAGAAAGATTGAGACTCAGTTACCACCCGTAACCTACAGAAGAAGGGGGAGGAAATGGTGTCATTGAGCCCAGGGAGCCCTCCCATCAGGAGGTACGGCGGCCCCTCCAGAGCCATGGCTCCGACCAACGGGGAAAGGAGTTCCCCCAACCACACTCTCCCTGCCCTTCATCTCCTGCCACTTCCTCCACCGGCCAAACCCAACCGGAAGCCACATGGCAGGAGGACCAGATAGGGAGGGTCAGTCCCCAGCACCAGGAGGGGAGCAGAGAAGAAGAAGAAGAAAATAAGAGGGTGGGGATGGGGTAGCAAATCCATGGTGTCTGACGCAGAAGGGATTACGGGTGATTTTTTTATACTGTTTATTATAGGAACCTGAAAGATCGGCGTGTTTAGGCCATTGTAGGAATAAAAATAAATACCACCCATAATCTCACCACTCACAGATGTCTAAGTTAACATTTTTGTCTGGAGTGTGTGATGTACGGCCTTCCCCAAGCAGTGAGCACAGGCGTCCTGGAAGCAGGAGGGAAAGGCGCTGTCCTGATGTGCCTTAAAGACCACCTGTGTGATATTCTGCCCTGGCACCTCAAAGAAGCCCCCGGCCACGCTCACTCCCTAAAAACAGGGAGCACGAGCCTCAGCGGCTGTTTCCCCCCCATCTGCCAGGCTGCATCAGTTGTGACAGATTTCATAATGGAGAGTCTTCACATTAAGGCACATAATCAAGAATCAAATATTTGAGGAGAGCCAACCTCACAGGATTTGGGGCGGGGGGATAAATGGAAAAAGGAAAAGTAAAGAGGCAGATTGATTAATGCCATCGCAGGACTTTTTTTTTTTTTTAAGACAACTATATCAAAGGTCTAAGGAAATAATGCAGGCAAAAATAAACAGAACCGATAAAAGCTAGTAGGCATTAAAATTATAGTTCTTGGAATTGAAGACTTAAGATGATAGGTAGAAAAACAGAACGGGCACAGCTGAAGAGCAAATCAATCAGAAAATAGAGCCACAGAATTTGTTCAAAAGACAAAATTAAAGATTTTTCATGTGGCTCAGTGGCATCACTGTAGCGGCTTGGGTGCCATCCATATGCCACAGGCACAGACAAGAACAAACAAACACAAAGGCAAAATTAACAGACTTGGAGAATAAATCTACTTCCAGCAGCCATATAATAAGAATTACAAGAGCCTAGAGAAAATAAAATGTAAAGAAATTATTGATTAGAAATTTCCAGACCTAAAGTAAGACATGAGGCCTCTAAAAAAAAAAATTATCCTGCAAGATAAATTTTTAATTAATCAGACACAGCAGAAAATAGAGAACAGTTCACTGTACCCACATGAAACTGACAGCACTAACTGCCTGAACCCAGCCACAACACAAATTGGGACTTGAACCCACATGTCGGGACTTGAACCCACATAAAATCTAGATTGGGACTCAGCCCAACCTAAAGTCAGATTGGGACTTAAACCCACAGTTTTAAAGTATAATTACTCACCCTGTGTCTGGACTCACTAAGGTTCAGGCTTGTAAGAGATGCAAGCGAGGCAGACAAGAAAGCTCTGCCCGAGACTCTGGTGGCCACGGCTTAAATCCTCCAAGGGGCGTGGGGGCTGGAAAGTCCTGCCTCTTCCTTTCTGGGAGTGGTAGCGCCGCCTTAGTATCCAGTGAGTTGTGTATTCAAATCAGCTGAGAGGCAGTCTTCACCCTCCTGCCCCTGGTCTGAATCTGAAGGTAGGCCTCATTCCTCACCCAATGCCCTAAGGCAATTCTCCACCTGTTAAGCAAGCCTGCCCTGTTCTGATGGCTTTCTTAAACCTACAGTATTCTCCAACGTCCCCCAGGTTTACTTCTTTATCTGTGATCCCCTGCTGGGACCTCTACAACCACCTGTGCCTACTCTAGCCCTATCACAAGTAGCTTAACTATTGGGACCAAGAACCAAGACCAACTGTTCCAATCTGACCTATTTGTTCCTGGAAATTCTCGCCCAGAAAGATAAGGATGTAAACCAACAAATAATTGCTGTTTAACTCAGGAAGCTCCTGGAAACTAAATTGTCTGGGCAAATGGTCTCTCCATCCGGGCAAACACTTTTCCTCCCTGCACAAGAGACTTTACATCTGAGCAAACAACTCATTTATCAATTTACACATCAATTTTTGCTTTGAGCTTCACCGTGTCCACCAAACCTAAAATTTACTCTGCTCCAGCCCAGTCAGTTCCCCACCTTCAAAGATCTGCCTTAAATCCCTAAATCCCCCCCATCCTATAAATATCTCCCCTGACTTTCTCCCTGAGTCATTGCTAAGATTCTCTCCAGGTGAGAGTCTCTTACTACAGTAGATTTAATAAACATCTTTGCTCTATCAAAAAGTTACTTTCAGGGAGTGCCTGTTGTGGCTCAGCAGGTTAAGAACCCAACTAGTACCCATGGGGATGAGGGTTTGATCCCTGGCCTTGCTCATTGGGTTAAGGATCTTGCATTGCCCCCAAGCCGTGGGTGTAGGTTGCTGATGCAGCTTAGGTCAGCGGCCTTGCTGTGGCTGTGGCACAGGCCCCAGCTGCTGCTTTAATTCAACGCCTAGCCTGGGAACGTCCATATGCTGCAGGTGGGGCCCTAAAAAGACAATTAAAAAAAAATTTTTTTAAATGTTGCTCTCGATAGCCAATATGGGAGAGTGAGCAGTTGAAAATCCATGCAGAAACCTCATGAAAATAAAAAAGAGAACCATAAAACCTTCTAGAGGGAAATAAATGAGTTAACTACAAGGAAAAAGAATCTGGTTGACCTCAGGCTTCTGGCCAATAGCAGTGGATACAGGAAGAAACTGGAGAACTTCAATTTCTGAAGGAAAATAACTTTGAACCTAAAATTCTGTACCCAGATTCTTTTTTTTTTTTTTGTCTTTTTATCATTTCTTGGGCCGCTCCTGTGGCATATGGAGGTTCCCAGGCTAGGGGTCGAATCGGAGCTGTAGCCACTGGCCTACGCCAGACCCATAGCAACGCGGGATCCGAGCTGCATCTGCAACCTACACCACAGCTCGCAGCAACGCCAGATCCTTAACCCACTGAGCAAGGGCAGGGATCGAACCCGCAACCTCATGGTTCCTAGTCAGATTCGTTAACCACTGCACCACGATGGGAACTCCCCCAGATTCTTTATCCTTGAAATATGAAGCCAGTGGCCCACCACTTGTTTTTATAAATAAACTTTTATTGGGACATGCTCATGCTTTTTCATTTATGTGTTGTCTTTAGGCAGAAACTAGTATCCATGAGGATGCAAGTTCAATCCCTGGCCCTGCTCAGTGGGTTAAGGATCCGGCATTGCCATGAGATGTGGTGTAGGTCACAGACATGGCTAAGATCACACATTGCTGTGGCTGTGACATAGGCCAGCAGCTGCAGCACCGATTCCCTACCCTGGGAACCTCCCTGTGCTGCAGGTGTATAAGAAGATTAGATGTGAGATGCATACATGTCCAAACTTACAGAAGGGAAAAACGGAAAAAACAAAATATCAAATAGGTCACTTAAAGGCAACTAGAAAGCAGAGTAAGAGAAACACAAATTAAGACAGCAGGACTAAATCTAAACATGAGTGAGGTCATGTGAGGTACTTTTAGTTCACCCTCCTGTTTATTACATGCATACTTCGTGGCTGGCATTATTACAGACACTAGAAACGTAACTAACCAGCCAAAGGCATCTTGAAAAAGGAGAGTCAGGTTCCCTGACTCCAGACTACAATACAAACTCGAGTAATCAATACAGTATGGTACTGGCACAAAAACAGAAATATAGATCAGTGCCACAGGATAGAAAGCCCAGAAACAAACCCATGCACCTACGGTCAATTAATCCAGAAATATAACTAACAGCTTTCATGAAGCTTCTGTTCCGCTAAAGAAACAGACTTTAAACCAATACATATGTAACCTCAGATGTAGATGCTATTTTTAAAAAGGAAATAAAGCAGAGTAAAGGGCTGGAGTGATGCAAGTTAGTCACGTTGGAGGCTACTGCGTCAGTCCAGGCCCTATGTGATGGGGTTCAATTTCGGGTGCTCTTTGTGGGAGAAATGGCAAATGACAGAATGAGGAGGGTTAATAGAAAGGTGATGGGAGTTCCTGATGTGGCTCAGTGGTGACGAACCCGACTAGTATCCACGAGGATGCAGTTTCAATTCTTGGCCTCACTCTGGGTTAATGATCCAGCATTGTCGTGAGCTATGGTGTAGTTTGCAGAAACAGGACAGATCTGGCATTGCTGTGGCTGTGGCTGTGGCCAGCAGCTATAGCTCCAATTCGACCCTTAGCCTGGGAATTTCCTTATGCTGCAGGTGTGGCCCTTTAAAAAACAAACAAACAAACAAACACAGGTGCCATGAACACACACATACACACATACACACACAGCCACTCAGAGGGCTCCCTGACTTTCCTGCATTGTACATATTTCTCTTAAATGTTATCTTGTAAGAAAGTAAGAATTTTGAGCTATTGGGACATTCTGAATTTAGATCTGGAGTGGAAAGCCATGATGAGAGTAAAATATTTCTTATCTATGTTGCCTCCAATATCCCAGACCATTGTCAAAGGATGTATGAGTCTTGAAGGAGAATTCTCAGGAGAGCAGAGCAAAGAGCTTTTGTAAGAAATATTGAAGGCAAAAAGAAATGACTTTCCCCCTTATTTCTAAGCGTAAGCAATTCTTTTCAGCTGCTCTCAATACTTGTGCCTAAGATATTTTTGTAGCTAAAAGAAACACATTCAAATAGTGAAAGCTTGTAAGTGATGTGATTTTTTAATGTAACTGGAATTTTTCTGGAAGTACTACCTTTTTCAATATGTTTCTGACAAAACCCACAAGTCAATTTTTACATGATTTCTAGCAGATTGAGGCAGTTACAGAACTTCGTGAAATCATACCATGAAATTTTCATTCCAACTGTAGTTACTCCTCATACTAGTTTATGTTTAAAGTTTTCTTTAAAGTTCTTGGAGTTCCTGTGTGGTGCAGTGGATTAAGAAACTGACTGCAGTGGCTGGGGTCACTGCAGAGGTGCGGGTTCAGTCCCTGGCCCTGGAACTTCCATATGCCATGGGCGAGGCCATAAAATTTTTTTAAGAAAGTGACACGGCGCCCTATGTAATTTTAGTAATAGATTATATTTAAATAATGGATTAGCTTCCTCTTGCTACTGTAACAAGTTTCTACAAATTTAGTGTCTTAAAACAAGGCATATTTAGGAGTTCCCTGGTGGCCTAGGGGTTAAGGTTTTGGAGTTGTCACTGCTGTGGTGCAGGTTCGATCCCTGGCCTGGGAACTTCTGCATGCCGCAGATTCTGCTTAAAAAAAAACAAACAAACAAAAAGAGAGAGAGACAAACAAGATTAATTTGTCATCTTATAGGTCTAAAAGTCAGAAGTCCAAAATGGGTCTTAGCGTTTTTTTTTTTTTTTTTTTTTTTTGTCTTTTAGGGCTGCACCTAAGGCATATGGAAGTTCCCAGGCTGCGGTCGAATAGGAGCTACAGCTGCCTGCCGCCTATACCATAGCCACAGCAACATGGGATTGGAGCTGAGTCTGCAACCTACACCACAGCTCACGGCAACGCCAGATCCTTAACCCACTGAGCAAGGCCAGGGATCGAACCCACATCCTCACTGATGCTAGTCAGGTTCATTAACCGTTAAGTGATGGGAACTCTGGCCTTATCTTACCATTTTAAAATCCAGGTGTCACCACAGCTGAGTTCCTTCTGGAAGACAATCCATTTCCTTGCCTTTTTCAGCTTCTAAGGACTGTTCAAATCCTTGACTCATGGCCCAGTTCCCTCATCTTCAAAGCCAGCATCATCAGGTAGAGTCCTTCTCTCACTGCCATCTCACTGGTTCCCTCTCTTCTACCCCTTCGTCTACCTTTTTTTTTTTTTTGGCTATTTTGGGGCACACCCGTGACATATGGAGGTTCCCAGGCTAGGGGTTGAATCAGAGCTACAGCTGCCGGCCTACACCACAGCCACAGCAACATGGGATCTAAGCCGAGTCTGGTTCCTACATCACAGCTCACAGCAATGCCGGATCCCCAACCCACTAAATGAAGCCAGGGATTGAACCCAAGTCCTCGTGGATACTAGTTGGATGCGTTTTTGCTGAGCCACGATGGGAACTCCTCCCTTTGTCTACTTATAATGACTTTTGTGATTACAACAGGCCCACCTGGGTAATCCAGGCTCCTCTCCCCACCTCAGAGTCAACTGCTCACAAATCAATTCCTTCAGAAAACTTCAGTCCCCTTTACCATGGAACCCAGCGCATGCTTAGTTCCTGGAGATTAAGAGTGGCCTCCTGTGGCTAGCCATCATCCTGCCATCCCAACTACTAAGAAACAAAACCCTCAAAGTGGAGTTTTATGTTTAACAATTATTTATCAAACCCTGTAATATATTGTTGCTTTAATTAATTATGTCCTAATTTAAATTATAACTAAACAGGAATTCCCTGGTGGCCTAGTGGTTAAGGATATGATATTGTCTCTGCTGTAGCTTGGGTTCCATCCCTGGCCTGGGAATTATTTTCCTATGCCATGGGTGTGGCCAAAAAAGTTAAAATAAAAAGGTATCTTTAGAAAATAATAAAATATGGAGCTCCCACTGTGGCTCAGCAGGTTAAGAGTCTGATACGGTGTCAGTAAGGCTTTGGATCCATGACATTCGTCCAGGTTCGCTCGGTGGCCTTACTCAGTGGGTTAAGGATCCAGCATCACCACAAGCTGTGCTGTAGGTTGAAGATGCAGCTTGGATCCAATGTTGCCACCTGGATGTGGCTGTGGTGAAGGCCCGCAGCTACAGCTCCGATTCTACCCCTGGCCCTGGAACGGCCACATAAAAGTTTTTATGTGGCCATAAAAAGAAAAAATAATAATAATAAAATAAATTATAACTATGCATGGAATAAACTTCTTATCACTGAGAGCCTGATTGTTATAAGACACAAGGTTTTCAATCAGTGAACAAAATTTTATTGCCAACATGTATACTAGGGTGAGCAAAAAGACTCTCAAGCATAAAATTGTATTATATTAAGATAAAATTTGGAGTTCCTGTCCTGGCGCAGTGGTTAACGAATCCGACTAGGAACCACGTGGTTGCAGGTTCGATCCCTGGCCTCGCTCAGTGGGTTAAGGATCCGGTGTTGCCGTGAGCTGTGGTGTAGGTTGCAGGCATGGCTCGGATCCCATGTTGCCATGGCTCTGGCGTAGGCTGGCAGCAACAGCTCCGATTAGACCCCTAGCCTGGGAACCTCCATATGCCGAGGGAGCGGCCACAAAAAAGTAAATAAATAAATAAACAAAATAAAATAAACTTCAGTGGGAGAAGTGGAATGGAAATTCAGGTCAAAGAGAAAGAGGAAATTCAGATTTTCCCCAATGTTTAAGAAAGGTTTGGGTACGTGGATACATTTAAAGGTGGGATGAACAGGTTTGCTTTAAAAAGTTGATGCAATTAAACCTTACAGACTAACATTGAACAACAGAGGCCAGGCTATATGTATTGTTCCATTCATATAAAGCTCAGCAGTAATCAAGGGACCAATGGTGTGAGACGGCAGGCTAACGGTTGCTTGGGGGAGGTGCAGAGAGGGGGCTAGGGGCCCTGGGGTCTGGCGATGCTTCGTTTCTTGATCTAAGGCCTGTTACACAGGTGTGTTCACTTTGCAGAAACTCAAGGGCTGTACAATTAGGCTTTGTTCACTTTTCTGTATGTCGGTTGAAACTTCATAACACCATTATTAGCAATGTCAGTATAAGCAGCCTCTGTCCAACTCACCCCAAAACTCAGTAATTACATAGATTTGGATAATGAAGGGCACTTATATTTACTCTTAGTCAGAAATTACATTCTTTGAAACTGTTTTAGGTTGGGGTGAATTTTTTTGCTGTTGTCGTTTGTCTGTATAGGGCCACACCCATGGCATAAGGAGGTTCCTGGGCTAGGGGTCTAATTGAAGCTGTAGCCACTGGCCTACACCACAGCAACTGCAACAGATCTGAGCCTCGTCTGTGACCTACACCACAGCTTACTGCAACGTCAGATCCTTAACCCACTGAGTGAGGCCGGGGATCTAACCTGCAACCTCAGGGTTCCTAGTTGGATTCGCTTCTGCTGCGCCACAACGAGAACTCCAGGGTGAATATTTTTAAATGCCAACTTGAAAGTCTACAGTGCAAGGAGAAATTTTTTAATTTAGAGCAAAAATCCTTGAACAGTCTTTTTTTGGGGGGGACACATCTGCAGAAGACCCAAGGTCAGAGATTGAGCCCACGCCATAGCAGTGACAACACAGAGTCCTTAACCCACTAGACCACCAGGGAACTCCTAAACAGTCTTAATATACCTTTTTTGATATATTCTTTAAGCATACCAAAAGTAAAAAGCAAGCAAGAATACATAGGGTTTTAATTTCCCAATTAATGAGATTGACCCATTAAAGTTTCGTGTGTATCTGCAAAGCAGAAGATGCAATTCTGTTTAAATAGCCACTTCATAGTTTGAAAAATTAGCTCTATAAACAAGCCACACAAAGCTCAATACATTTCAAAAAATTGATATCACACTCTCTCATTCAATGCCCACAACATAATTTTTTAACCCCAGAATATTTTTGCCTAGAAATACTAGAACACATACCTGAATAGCTCTTGAGTTAAATAGGACATCAAAAGCGGAAGAAAATAATAATGCAGCATTTCTCACACTTCCCATGCGACTCAGGGGTCCGCCAGGAGGGCTTATGTCCACCTTTGCCAGAAATCTCCATTTTATTCTTGCTTTTCATATTTTTTTCTCAGTGCAAATTTTCTGATTTAAAAATCCCCTCTTTTTCTCGCTTCTTTTTTTTTTTGTCTTTTTTGTTGTTGTTGTTGCTATTTCTTGGGCCGCTCCCTCGGCATATGGAGGTTCCCAGTCTAGGGGTCGAATCGGAGCTGTAGCCACCGGCCTACACCAGAGCCACAGAAACGCGGGATCTGAGCCGCGTCTGCAACCAACACCACAGCTCACGGCAACACCGGATCGTTAACCCACTGAGCAAGGGCAGGGACCGAACCCGCAACCTCATGGTTCCTAGTCGGATTCGTTAACCACTGCGCCACGACGGGAACTCCTCTTGCTTCTGTTATAAGGCTTTGGGCTCTTGTTTAAGTGGTTTGAATGTGTATAAGCCCCCAATTTTTGAAAGTAGAAATATGAAATTTATACAAAAATAAATAAAACTTAAAGGATGGAATTTTCAGGGTATGCCAATGATCTTCAGAGGTGACATTTTTAGGCAGGTAAGATCTTGACTTCCCCAGAATCATATCCAGGAAGTGCTCACCCTCTGCGCAGCACTTTCAAATATTATAAATAACTGCCATCCCCCCAACCAAACACCATGCACAATGTAGATTGAAAAATGCTGATAAAACCTTATGACATCCCATATCCTAATGGCTCAAACTTGCCAAAGAAGAAATATTCCTTTAGGATACTGTACTAAGGATATGACAAACTTAGCAGCTGAAACAACACAAATACATTAGCTTCAGGGGTTCCAGTTGGGCTCAGCTATTTCTCCGCTCTGGGTCTCACAGGCCCAAACCGAAGCACTCACCTGCCTGAGCTCCCTCTCATCTTGAGGCCCCAGGGGAGAATCTGCTTCCAGCCTCTTTGAGGTGGTTGGCAGAATGCAGTTCCTGAACTGATGTCTCTTTCCAGAAACATCTCTTGGCTACCTAAGGCCACCTGCATTTCTCATCACGTTTCCCCCTCCGTCTTCAACCCAGCAATGGCACATGGAGTTCTGCTCACATGGTGTGTGTGTGTGGCGGGGGTGTCTCTCTGACTTCTCCCACTGCCCTTCTCTTGAACTCCAGCCAGAGAAAGTTTGCTGCCTTAAGGGGTTCTGTGACTCAACCAGTTTTTTCCCACTCCCCTTCCCCTTAATCCAGGATAATGCCAACTGATTATCAATTAGAAATCTTTATTATATCTGCTAGGTAATGTTAAGGTCTCAGGCTCCAGGAATTAGGGTGCAGACAGTTGGGGGCCCACTGACTACCCACCCCCCAAGTTTCCTTTGCTGCTGAGCAAATCCCGAATCTATCGTGCCCAGGGCAAGCCCTCTGCACACCAGAAAGCCTTCCTGTGCTGGACCAAGCCATGGGGTTCACCTCCTCCCTTGATTCCTTAACATGACCCATCGTCCCACCAGGGGTTCATGTCTCCTCTTCACAATGTGAGCAGACATTTGAGAAACTGCTTAGATATATAGCCTGGTGGCTTCCTGCCCAGGAGCTCGCCCATTGGCTGGTGTTGTGCTACAAGTGAACAGTGGCAGGAACAGACTACCACCCCCCAAAATCTTCCATCATGGTCAATTGGCCTCCACTATGCCCCGTCCCCAGAACCTGGTACCCAGCAATTGCCAGGAGCATACCTCAGCCTCCATTCTCTCCCCACTGTGACCACAGCTGGTGGCAGAAAAATAAAAACAATTATGGGTGACAAAGTGTCAAGTGGCCTATGTAAAGCATAAATCAGAAGCGGTTAGTTTTTCTGTTGGAAGTCCAGTCACGATTTTTCATGAAATCACATTTTGGAAATCGCAGGTGTAAGTAATGTGTTCCCGTAAATCTTGCTTATTTTGAAACATTTGTCCCCAAAGAGGAATATATCCTAGCTCTTTTCTCTAAGCCCAGATAACAAACACACCAAGAATTCCTATAAGAAAGATTTCATGTTTCCCAGCATCCTCATCATTTCTACTCTGCTTTCAGCTCCTACTCAGAGCCTTTCCCGAAGGGAGTCTAACTTCTTACCCAATTCACAAACAGAATCCTGACACAAAGAGCAACTGCCACATCTCTCATAAGAAAAGGGAAGAGAGGAATTCTTTGGTGGTGCAGTGGGTTAAGGATCCGGTGTTGTCACTGCAGCGGCTTAGGTCACTGCTGTGACGCGAGTTGGATCCCTGACCCAGAGACGTCCACATGCCATGGTACAGCCAAAAAGAAAAAAGAAAAAAAAAATTAAGAAAAAAGGAGTTCCCACTGTGGCTCAGCAAGTTAAGAACCTGACTAGTATGCATGAGGATGTGGGTTCGATCCCTGGCTTCCCTCAGCGGGTTAAGGATCTGGCATTGCCCTAAGCTGCAGTATAGGTCACAGATGTGGCTCAGATCCATCATTGCCATGGCTGTGGTGTAGGCTGGCAGCTGTGGCTCTGATTGGACCCCCAGCCCAGGAACTTCCCTATGCTGCAGGTGCAGCCTCCCTAAATAAATAAATAAATAAATAAATAAATACAGAAAGGGCAAAGAAATCTATGCACGATTGAAAACAAACACGCTTCTTGACACTACCTAGTACCTAGTGGCTAGATAATAGAGCTCTCTCCCCGCTCAGTCTCCATCCCCCCAAAACCTCAACTACATCTCTATCCTTTCGCCATCTTCTTACATCCTCCCTGGCCTGGGTTCTGTCTCAATTAAGGCAACAGACTATGAAATGTTGAGTTTGTCCACCAATCTTTGCCTGTGGCTGGGAAACTGAACTGTGTTTCCCACATTGGCTTATAAGTGAGATGGAGGAGTTCCCACTGTGTCTCAACAGTAACGAACCTGACTAATATCTATGAGGATGTGGGTTCGATCCCTGGCCTCGTTCAGTGGGTTAAGGATCTGGCGTTACCATGAGCTGTGGTGTAGCTCATATCCTGCATTACTATAACCGTGACGTAGGCTGGCAGCTGCAGCTCCAATTTGACCCCTAGCCTGGGAATTTCCATATGCGGCAAGTGCAGCCCTAAAAAGCAAAAAGAAAAAAAAGAAAAAAAAAGGTGCATTTGTATTTGTAATTTGCACTGAACCAATACTTTCCAGGTATACCATCTTTCTGAAGCGTGTTTTCAATGAACTACACATTTTTATGTCTTGATTTTGATTGCCTGTGTGGGACTTAGTGCCCTCTCTAAGCAAAATAGGGGAGGATGGTTCTGGGGACAGAAGAGATGTTTCAGTGATTTAAAATTTTTTTCTTCTTTCTCCCTCATTACTCACATCCAGTCATCAAACTCTGCCATTTTTGCTGCTCACCTCTCTTTCCACTACCACCACCTTAGCATGGCAGGCAGCCTTCACCCCCATCCGAGATGGCTATAGATGCACCCTGGTTCATCCCCTGACTCCAGTCTACTTCCCACACCGGCAAAGAGGATTTTTCTACAATGAACATCTAGGCACATCACTACCCTGCTTATAGCTGATAGTGGTTGCCCACCACCTGCCAAATACACCAAAATTTTGGCCGTGGTCCAATTCAATGGCACTTAGTACATCCGCAGCGCATGAACCATCGCCTCCACCCAAGACATTTTCATCAGCCCCAAAGGCAACTCCATACCCGCTAAGCAGTGCCTCTCCATTCCCTTCCCCCCAGCCCCAGGCCACCACCAATCTGCCGTCCGTCTCTTCGGATTGACCTATTCTAGATATTTCATGTAAATGGAACCACACAATACGCGGTCTTTTGTGTCTGGCTTCTTGCCCCTAGAATAACGGTTTCGGGTTTTACGCATGTGGTAGCCTGTGTCAATGCTTCTTTCCGTGGCGTGGCTGAGTACCAGTCCCTGTGCAAGAGATCCCATCATGCTCACCCATGCATTGGCTGGTGGTCATTTGAGTTGCTTCCACCTTCTGGCTATTATGAATGAAGCTGCAACAAGTCCCTGTGTGGACATGTTTTCATTTCTCTTGGGTGTGTACCTAGGAGTAGAATTGCTGGGCTCCGGGCTTGTTCTGTATCTAACTTCTCGAGGAATATTCTCTCTCTTTTTTATTAACGTATAGTTGATTTACAGTGTTGTGCCAATTTTTGTTGTACAGCAAAGTGACCCAGTCGTGCAAATATATACATTCCTTTCTCATATTATCTCCCATCATGGCCTGTCCCAGGAGACTGGCCATAGCTCCCTGTGCTGTACAGTAGGACCTCCTTGCTTATCCATTCTAAACGTAACAGTTTGCATCTACTAACCCCAAACTCCCCGTCCATCCCACTCCCTCCCCAGCTTCTCTCTTTCAAAAGGGCCAGATACAAGGAGCGCTCAATCAGATGGAAAAAGGCAGATGGAGGCTGGAGACCTGAAATGGGCTTTCATAACCCCCCACAGCTGTCTCCTCTCTGCAGCCGGATGAGACCTCCGGGTACCCGATCATGCTGGACCCGAATCATCCATTTCACATCTGTAACCACAACTAGCTTGCAAGTCCCTCTCAGGCAGGGGCCATGCTGGATGTATTCATCCGTATAACCCAGGTGTTTAGCATTTACCACTGTGTCTAGCACATAGTAGGTGCTCAGAAGTGTCAGTGGTTCTAAATCAATTCGTGAATAATTTAAATAAGGCATCATTCCTTCCCTGGTTTGGTTTTTGTTTGTTTTGTTTGTTTGTTTTTAGGACTGCTCCTGCCGCATATGGAAGCTCCCAGGATAGGGGTCTAATCAGAGATGCAGCTGCCAGCCTACGCCACAGCCACAATGTGGGATCCAAGCCACATCTGTGACCTATGCCGAAGCTTACGGCAATGCCAGATCCTTAACCCACTGAATGAGGCCAGGGATCAATTGTGCATCCTCACGGGTACTGTCAGGTTCTTAACCCACTGAGCCACAGTGAGAACTCCTGGTTTTCATTTTTTAAAACAAGAATTTCCTCAGGTTCCCAAGAGAGAGCTACTGATAGGGCCCCGCACTAGCATTCAACAGGAGGAACGTGTAAATTTGGAGAGAAATAAACCCCGATGCCCTGACAATGATGGGGAGCTCTCCACTCTGGGACGGTACGTTTAACTTGTGTTTAAATTCAAAGTGAGCACCTTTGAGTATTTTCCATTTCTTAGTACCCAGGCTCATTACCTTAAGCTAAATCCAGTCTCAGATCACACTGACACTGCAGCTTAGTAACAGAGCTGTAAGAAAACATCATTTCACTGCTACACTGGTTACATTGTGTCTTCATCGCTCAGAATTTCTGGGCCTGCAAATTCTCTCTTCCTGCATCTGCAGAATGATGAGTGTATTGTAGGAGCGTGAAGAAGGATGCAGCTCATTTTTTAAATATGCAAGAAACTCAGCCCTAGTGTCAAATGTAAGTATTTAACAGCTCAATTCTCACAGCCGACTGCTGGGTGGGCATTAGGTGTTATCTAAAGGCAGTGCCTGCCACTCAAGAACCTGGAAAAGAAGCCAGCACATGGCTCTGTGTAACTTGCTGTCACTGCAATGAGATCTCTTTCTTTTTTCCTCCTGTAAACTCTCCCTTGATGTTGAAGCGCTGAGGCTAAAAATGATCAAATACCAATTAAGCCATCGTGATCTAAGAATTAGGCGAGATGATGACTTGGAAAGGACTGTCTGCTCCTGAAAGATAAATCAGGAAGCGTGCAGGGGAAAGAAATAGGAATTCCAGGTTAAAACGTGCGATTTCAGGGTGGCAGACCATAACTGGAGGCCGAATTCACCCTTTCCCGTTCAGCTAGCCCTTTTCTCTGCATTGCCTGTTTGTGTACCTGGCACCCCATCTCCCCCCACACCAACCATTAGGACTTGGCATCAGTTTCGATGCCTTCTCCCCCTCCCCCATACCCCCAAAGCTGGTTTCTGTGTTTTTTGTTTCTTTTTCTTTTTTGGCAGAGGCATACCAGGGATCAGTTCCTAGCAGCAGTTGCAACCTATGCCACAGCTGCAGCAATGCTGGATCCTTTAATGTACCCTGCCCAGCCGGGGACTGAACCTGCATCCTGGTGCTGCGAAAACACCGCCAATCCCATGGCACCACAGCAGGAACTCCCAGGGTCAGCTTCCTTATCACACCAGTACAGCCTCCCAACGCCCACACGTGTCCCCCCCTCACCTCCTGATGCCACATCCTACAAACCTATTTTAAGCCTTTGGTGACCCGGGATTATGAAAACAGGCTTCAAGCCGGCTTTTTGCCTCCAGATTTGCTCCGCTCTGGTTTATTTATTAATCCCCTATTCATAGGCTGATTCAGAGAAGGGCTCAGGGCATCTTCCCTGCTGAGAGCATCCCTCCTGCCAGCCTCCAGGGCTCTCTGCAGCCCTGCCCTGACTTACCTTTCTTCACTGCCCTTAAGGTGAGCTATTTCTGCTCAGGGGCCCAGAGATGAGAATTCACATATGTGTGACTTACTGACAGGGAAGGGGACAAAGCCAAAAAGGGGGGGTGACACAGACAGAGGGGATTGGAGGGAGCACGGCCCTCACCCATCAAGGAACTCTGAAGTGGGAGTCTCAGGCCAGTTGCAGGGGGGCCTTTTATTCCCACAAGGCCAGTTGTTGGTGAAGGGCCAGGCGGGTAAGGGCAGGGTCTCCAGGCACTTGGGGACCCCATGTGAGGAGGCAAAGCTGGTCCAGCAGTTGAGGGTGGTCCTCTCAGAGTCGAGAATGCAGAGCCCTTAGAAGCAAGACACAGAAAAGCAGGTGCCGGCGTTGGGGTGGGGTGCAAGAACAGGGAAGGTGAAGGGACCCACAGGATTCAGGGGACATGGCCAGAGTCAGCCACACCTGCTTCCCTGCCTGGAGTCTTTTTTTCCTTTCTTTTTCTTCTTCTTTTTTTTTTTTCTTTTCTTTTCTTTTTAGGACCGTACCTGCAGCATATGGAAGTTCCCAGGCTAGTGGTCAAATTGGAGCAGCAGCTGCCAACCTATGCCACAGCCATAGCCACGCCAGATCCTTAACCCATTGAGTGAGGCCAGGGATCGAACCTGCATCCTCATGGATACTAGTTGGGTTCTTAACCCACTGAGCTACAACAGGTTCTCCCATGCCTGGAGTCTTACTAGGGTCACTAGGAGAGGATCTCTGCTTGCCCAAATCCTGACCAGTTTCACAGCCCAGCTTGAAAAATTCAACAAGCCTTTCCCAATCCCCGAACACACGCATACCCACACGCACACCCACACACATGCACATGCACACCCATACTTGAGTGCAGAGAAACGCAGACCCAGCCAACCCTGGTACATCAGGCAAATGGACAGGCACAGAGCACTTCCTGTCACAGCCCTGAAGGTGGTAGGCATCTGAGGTGTGAGGTGGGTGGGGCGGGCAGCCTGGCAGGTGTCCTTATAAGCAAAGGCAATTTGGACACACGAGACATCAGAGGTGCATGAAGCTCACAGGAAGACGCAGTGGGAAGGCAGCCATCTGCAAGCCAAAGAAAGAGTTCCTGGAAGAAACCAAAGCAGCTGACACCTTCATCTCATTCTTCCAGTCTCCAGAGGGGTGAGAAAATAAATGTGTGTTGTTTAAGCCACCCAGTCTGTGGTATCTTGCAGCCCCAGTGAACTAACAGAGCAGCCTTTCTTATCCATGCAGAGTTGACTCACAGGCGGCAGAGGCTGTTTTGAAATGGGTCCCCACAATAGGACTATCTTCATTTTCCCACCTAGGGGGCCAGAAACCAGGGCGGTGAAGTCCACTCATGTCCCTTTGTGTGGGAGAGACACACAGGAGAACAGACCCTCCATCAGCAGCAGAGATAATACACACTCATGTCCATTAAGATCAGAGCATAAGCCCCCCCGCCCTTGTGGGATTGACAGAAAACAGCAGACCCCCGAGGCGCTGGCTCTGCTAGATCAAAAGCTGGCTCAGCTTGATAAAATATACACATCAGCACTTCAGTGCATCAGCTGTGATGATTGATCTCATTGGAATGACTCAAGCGTTAGGCACCAATGATGTACTGTCCAATTGCAAGCCCCGCCATCAATAAAGGAAGGACTTGCTGGAAGAAATATACAATGGGGGACATGGAGTTGATGGGTTTACAATAAGTTGTGTTGCCAAAGTTGAGAGCTGTAATCCTTTTCTACTTATTTAGAAATATCCTGCTGTACTTTATGGAAATCTGGTAATGCTCTCGCAGGTATTATGAAAGTGATTGAATGATCGTTGCTTAATTAGATTAACTGCCTGCTAAAATTACCTACAGCCTGTCTTCATTCTTATCTCCCTTTTGCTCAGCTCTTGTGGGTGGTATGTTCAAGAGTGCAGGACACTGGGAAAGTGGGAGATGAAAGCAAGGAGCGAGGCATTTGTCACTCCGAAGACACTGGCCTGAGCTCCTCCCTCCTTTGTTCACATCTGGGCCCCTGTGACCCACCTCCAAGGAAGCCAGCATCACCTCTGGAAGAGACATAGGGTGTGATTTGCAGCTGGAGGTGAAGGGCAGGCCAGTCTGGGGTCGAGGTGTCTGAGAATGAAGGATACAGATTGTGGAGAAAAGGGGGAAATTATAAATGGGGAGGAGAAACTTCATCAGAGGGAAGAGAGAGAAAGGAGGAGTTGCCTCTGGCATGAGAGAACCTGTCTCCGAAACAGAAACTGACTCACGGTCATGGAGCACAGACAAGGGGTTGCCAAGAGGGAGGGGGAGGCAGTGGGATGGACGGGGGGTTTGGGGTTGGTAGATGCAGCCTGGTACATTAAGAATGGATAAGCAATGAGGTCCTGCTGTACAGCGCAAGGAACTGTGTCCCGTCTCCTGGGATAGACCATGATGGAAGATAATATGAGAATGGGAATGTTTGCTTATGTATGACTGGGTCACTTTGCTGCACAGCAGAAACTGGCACAATATGGCAAATCAACAGCACTTTAACAGAATAAATAATACATAAAAAGAAAAACCAAAAAAAAAAAATGGAGTTGTGAATTGAATTGTGATTCCCCCAAAAAACACACATTTACATCCTAACCCCTTGTACCTGGAAACATGACTTTCTTTAGAAATAGGGTCTTTGCAGGTGTCATGAGGTTAAGGTGAGGTTACAGGAGTTCCTGTTGTGGCACAGTGGAAATGAATCTGACTAGTATCCATGAGGACGTGGGTTCTATCCCTGGCCTCGTTCAGTGGGTTAAGGATCCGTCATTGCCCTGAGCTGTGGCACAGGTTGCAGGCTTGGCTCAGATCCCATGTTGCTGTGGCTGTGGTGTAGGTTGGCCACTAGAGCTCCAATTTGATCCCTCGCCTGGGAACCTCCATATGCTGTGAGTGTGGCCCTAAAAAGGGGGGAAAAAAGACCAGGTTACCCTGGAGTAGTGTGGGTCCTAACTCAACATGACTAGTGTTTTTATAATCGAAACATTTGGATACAGGCAGACACAGAAGGAAGCCGGCCTTTGGAGAATGGAGCCATAGACTAGAATGATGCTGCCACGAGCCAAGGAAAACGAGGAGCCGCCAGAAGCTGGAAGAGGCTGAAACAACCCCCTACAGGCTTCAGAAGGGGCACAATCTGCCAACACCTCGATTTTGGGCTTCTGTCCTCCAAAACTACAAGAGAATAAATTTCTACTGTTGTAAGCCCCCAGTTTGTGGTGCTTTCTCACCTTGGCCCTCGGAAACACACAGAGAGTGTGAAAAAGGAAGTTTCCTAAGGGCACAGAGGTCTATAGTGCCTGATACATTGGGAGCCCTTGGCAAACATGTTTGAATTAACAGACTAAACCTAGGTTACTGCAATTTGTACACAAGGTGCTGAGAACAAAAATGGGAGAGGAAATAAAGTGTGAACCAATGGCACATAGCTTTTATTTTTTCCCCCGTTGGCTAGTTCAGTGCCTTGCAGACAAAGGTGTTTAACAAAAGTGTTGATTAATGGATGAATTCATATCTGTCATCATCTAACACGTATTCATGGGCCCGGGGCGCGTGGTTCAGCAGTGAGGTAATTTGGTTGTTGGAATTAGAACCGCGGTTGGTCGGAAAGAATGGCCGGGCATCTCATCCTTGATAGTTTTGGCTCCTCGTGGTACACAAAGGGACGGGGGCGAGGGGAGGAGAAACCAGGAATCAGGAAAAGAGGAAGAAGGAAAAGGAGGAAAGGAAGTCAGGAAAAGGAGGGGAGAGAGGGGAGAGGATGGAAAAGAGAAGAGATGAGAAGTTGTTTCAAGCCTTGAACATCGGAGAAGCGGTGCGCGCAGCTTTCTCATGGTTCAATGGGAGAGAGCATTTCACACAGCACAATCCTCCTTCAAGAGAGAACTGACTTTATTTGGAAGAGTGCCTTGGATAAGGTCCTGCCCCTTGAGAACCTGGCTCAGCAGATATAAAGTTTTCAGGGCCAGGAATGATATATATATATATTTTTTTTGTCTTTTTGTTGTTGTTGTTATTGTTGTTGTTGTTGCTATTTCTTGGGGCCGCTCCCGAGGCATATGGAGGTTCCCAGGCTAGGGGTTGAATCGGAGCTGTAGCCCCCGGCCTATGCCAGAGCCACAGCAACGCGGGATCCGAGCCGCGTCTGCAACCTACACCACAGCTCATGGCAACGCCGGATCCTTAACCCACTGAGCAAGGCCAGGGACTGAACCCGCAACCTCATGGTTCCTAGTCGGATTCGTTAACCACTGCGCCACGACGGGAACTCCAGGAAAGATATTTTAAATGAGACCACAGGAGGAATGTGGCCAGCGTGCCTCTTGAAAAGAAAAGTGACAGTGGTGGCGAGGAGGACAGAAGATGGGGAGAGGGCGGGTGAGGGCCATGAGGGATAAGATGAAGGACAAACCCCGGGGCCGGGCAGCTGCTTCCGGTATGTATTGCTCTCTCACAGTCTAAATCTGGACTCGCCTGAGTGTTTCTTTGGTCTTACATGATGTGATCTGGGTCTGAAGACGTTGTAGGAGCTCAACTGACGTCTTAGGAAAATCTGCAAGTTCGTTAGATATTTTTTTTCCATTTCTACATCATCACAAACAGCTGGGACTGCAAACATCTGGGTCCCCAGCCAGACCTGAATGTCCAAGATGGTGCACGCTGTTGGGTGCTGGTGGTGGGTGGGGAGTTCTGGTGGGCACGTGTCATGTGGCGTTTCTCATGTCATGGTGGCTGGGTTTCAAGAGGGGCCATCCCAAGCACAAGCATTCTAAGAGAGAGGAAGCAGAAGCTGCCAGTCCTCAAAGAAAGAGACACTGCTTAATTTCCACTGCATTCTCTTGGTTAAACCATCACCAGACCAGCCCTGATTCAAGGGGAGGAGAAATAAGCCCTCTCTTCTAACAGGGAGAAGGACAAAAAAAAATTGTTGCCCTCATTCATTTTAACAGCAGGCAGCTGATGAAGCTTTTAAAACATGGGAATGTCTTCTGTGCCCCTTAAAGTTGTTTGCTTTGTCTCAATATAGATTTATCTCCAATCTTCTTCAGAAATGTGCGTGGTTTATAAAAGCTTTGTGTGAGTGGTTTTTTTTTTTTTTGGGAAATCTGAATACATAGTGACTTTTACCTCTAGATGAATGTGGGATAAAATAGAGACAGCCAGAGTTAATGGAAGAACAGAGGGAGAAAGGACCATAAGAATATATGTCCCTAATAATTCAGTGGAAGTTAATATGTCCTCCAACACTTACAAATAAATAAATATAGATATAACAGTAGTATCTTAAGTCGCAGAAATAGTCATTGTGAATAATAAAAATAAATGTATTTAAAGTGTGGATCTTAGGGAGTTCCCGTCGTGGTGCAGTGGTTAACGAATCCAACTAGGAACCATGAGGTTGCGGGTTCGGTCCCTGCCCTTGCTCAGTGGGTTAACGATCCGGCGTTGCTGTGAGCTGTGGTGTAGGTTGCAGACGCGACTCGGATCCCGCGTTGCTGTGGCTCTGGTGTAGGCCAGTGGCTACAGCTCCGATTCAACCCCTAGCCTGGGAACCTCCATATGCCGCGGGAGTGGCCCAAAGAAATAGCAAAAAAAAAAAAAAAAAAAAAAAAAAAAAAAGACAAAAAATAAATAAATAAAGTGTGGATCTTAGAGAGTACAAATGGACCCTAGGGTGGTACAGAAGACAGAGGAATTTTTAAATTCTTAGATATATGTATGTGTACATATATATACTTTTTTTTTTTTTTTTTTTGCTTTTTAGGGCCACACCCATGGCATATGGAGGTTTCTAGGCTAGGGATTGAATTGGACCTGCAGCTGTCAGCCTGTGCCACAGCCACAGCAATGCAGGATCTGAGCCACGTCTGCGGTCTACACCACAGCTCACAGCAGTGCCGGATCCTTAACCCACTGAGTGAGGCCAGGGATTGAACCTCCGTCCTCATGGATCCTAGTCAGGTTGGTTAACAACTGAGCCGTGAAGGGAACTCCATATTTTAATATTTTTGAAATGAAATTAAACTGCCTGTCAAACTGCCAAGATTAAATATATTGACAAAACTTGTTTGGGTGAGATATGGAGAAACAGACTTTTACGGACTGTTGCAGGAAACATAAATGCATATAACCAAGTGCTTTTGCAAAATGTTTGCATATTTTTACAAGCAATCCCACTTTAAGGAAATTGCTTTAAGATAATAATTGCAAAAACGTGAAAAGTGTAGGCATGAAGGTGTTCAGTGTTGTTTATAAGGATGAAAATCAGAAGTAACCTACATGACCTTTGATAGGGAACTCATTAAATTATGGTACATGTATTCTCTGATGATAATCTGACAGTCTCTAATCATCATAAGTGATTTCTAGATCTAGATTTAACAGCAATGGGAAGACTTCTCTGCCTAATATTGAGTAATGATATCAGTTGCAAAACATGCATAATAAGCATTGATGCAAAACTGTATACATATACTTACAGGAGTCTCTATGCATGAATATAGTTACTAGTGGGAGACAGACCTTCTACTGTTGCCTCTCTTTGTTTTTCTGCTTTATACTAAATATTTTATGACAAGAAGAATTTTAAAATACAAAGCTAATTTTGAAAACAGCCACCAAAACAGCAGCAATAACAGCATTTGCAGCAGCTCCAGATTATACCTAGACCCTCTGTGTATCAACTACTTGGAAAAGATGACAGCATCTCTGCATTTTATAAAACAAATACCATGAAGAATAACACAAAGAACGCTTTGGCAAATACCAAGAGAAAACTCACAGAATGTGTGTCATCATTTGTTCTGAATGGGCTCATTCTACCCATTTTTCTTGAATGCTTTTTCAGCAAGAAGAATAACACAATTGTAGGCAGGAAGCCAGGTTTTCATAACAAGAAGTAAACAAGGAAGGATCACTTACCTAGGGGTGGCTTGTCGCAAGGAAAAAATCAGGCGAAAATGTCACTGAATGCCTTGTAACAGGTTGAGCTGTTCTATCAGCCTGGAGAAAACTGAGGTCGTTACCCTTTTTCTTTTTCTAGTTTCTTGCTTGAGCCCGTCCCTGACCTCCTCATCAGAAATGTCCTTATCTCCTCTGGAGACCTTCCTCATACCTGCCATCTCTGCGCCAGGAACTCACAGATCAATTGCTCAGCCCCAAGGACCAGGCAGTGGAAAACTTGAGTTTTGTAGAGTAAGCCCAGCCCAGCACCAATTTTCTGGGGCCACCATGCCTGATAGACATCCCTTGGCCGTTATGGTTTCTTGTTCTTGGACACAGTGGTAACCCACGCCTGGATCTTCGGTGGTATCACATTTAGTTCGACCACACACTTAGCCATTTCTCTAGCAGGACACTTGGCCGGAACAGGTAGATTTAGGAAGCCCACAAATATTTAAGTCTTGTGCTGAGCCTCGTTCTCCATCCAGATACCTTTCCTCCTAAGTAGATCAATGTAGATAGATAGATAGAGATAGATAGACAGACAGACACACACACAGACAGACAGACTGATGAATGGATAATGAGTTCCCATTGGAGTCCTCGGTGGCCATTCCCATCAACTGACTTCAGCCAGGTTGGGGCCACTTTGATTTATCAGAATAAGCCTCTTTAATATGGAACCATCTCTGCCAACCAAGGTTTTGGGAACAAAATCTAAAAAAGCTCCTGTTAAATTAGGTTGGCATCTTCCCCAAGGGTAATGGATCCATACTCATCTAAGATTCATATCATGAAGAGAGGGCTTCGAAGTGAACCTCTTCCTCACCCACCAAAAAAAAAAAAAAAATCTGCTCTGGAGACTTTCTATAGAGGCCAACCTAGATAAGTGCTAGTAACTTCTCTGTTAGAAGATCCTTAATTCTGCCTAATTGGATATCCTACTGAAAAGCTTTCACTTAGGAGTTCCCTGGCAGCCTAGTGGTTAAGGATCTGGTGTTATTGCAGCTGAAACTCAGGTTCAATCCCTGGCCCAGGAACTTCTATATGCCATGGACATGGGCAAAAAAAAAAGATTTAATTTTTTTTAAAGGAGGGCGGGAGAGTTCCCATTGCGGCACAAGAGAAACGAACCCAACTAGTATCCATGAGGATACAGGTTCGATCCCTGGCCTCACTCAGTGGGTTAAGGATCCGCCTTTGCTGTGGCTGTGGTGTAGGTTGGCAACTGTAGCTCTGATTGGACTCCTAGCCCAAGAACTTCCATATGCCTTGGGCGTGGCCAAAAAAAAAGGAGAGCAGAGAAACTGTCTGTCTAATTTAAAATCCGCTCCTCTGTTTTTAATGTGTATCAAGACTCACTTTCCTGGATCGGCCTAAATAATTCCAAGGACATGTTACACACAGAAACAGCTCACGAATGTGGTTAGTAATAACTAACAATAAATTATAATCATGGAAATGTAGTCTGCTATTAAAAATATAGGCAGGAGGGTGGTGTTTTGTACAAAGCTTGGTCTGCACAAAGCTTGAGCTAAAGAGCAAGAATTTGTCAGTGCAAAGAAAAGGGAGCAGATTGTGAAGATTCTAGTATTCAGAGGGGAAAAGCAAATATATGAAGAAAGAGCAATGAAATGGGCAGCAGCCTCATGTCATGATTCCACACAGAATCTGGCGTCATGCCAGTCCCAGCCCCACTCCTTGTTTTCTGCGTGACCTTGAGCAACTGCTTAACCTCTCTGAGATTCAACTTCCCCATCTGTAAAATCAGGAATAAAGCACACACCAGAAGAGTTCACAAAATAACCCGGGAGGGTATATACCATGTGCTGACACATACTAAGCTGTCAGTGAAGATTCACTGTCATTATTGTTAATTATTACATTCTTGTAACATGTATTTTAAATAGAGATTTAAGGTGAGACCTCTGAGATTAGGAGACGAGAACAAGATGCTGGGAGAAGCGCAATGAAGAAAAGGCTGATGAGCTAAAGATGCGGATTTGGAGGAGTGTTTATAATTCTTGGTTGAATTATAGGCTTGCCCAGGCAGTGCAGGGGCAAGAGAGTGAACAGGTAAATCTTGACCCCTTCCTGGCCAGGCTGCCTGAGCTCAAATCTCAGCTCTGCCACATCCAGCTGTTACTAAATGTGCGGTGCCTCAATGCCCACATCTATAAAAAGGGGGACATAGAGAGAGAGCTACCTTGTATGGCATTGCATGGGTCGCATGAATTCATGTATATAACGTGTTCAGGACAGAGCTGTCACAGAGTGAGATGAACGTGGGATTTGTTTCTTTCCTCTTCTGACATCCCATTGCTTCCTCCAGTTATTTCAAGATTTAGAAGTTTAGATTCAAATATAACTGCATAAGCTAACCGAGTGTGGTTGCTTAATTTATGATTATACACTTCATGTTGAAAGCACACATCAACAAACGGCCTTCATCTGCATTTGTGGCCTTGGTGAATGGTCCCACCATTCACCCAACTGCCAGTGAAAAATCCATGTGGAAATCGTCTTGGGCTTCTCTTTCTACTTTGCTTCCTAGACCTAATCAATCACTAAGCATTGTCAGCTATAATGACTAAATATTTCCCAATCTGCTCTTTACTTCCAAAAATTTCTTTTCATAAGTATCACTTCTCCCATGGACTATCGCAATTATCTGCTTAGATATCCTTCTGGTTCTAGGTTTAAGCCATTCTAATCCATTTTTTAACACGGCTGGTGGAGTAATCTTTCTAAAAACATAAATAAGGTCATGTCATTTCCTGCTTATTAACCTTCTATTGTGTTTCATTACCTTTAGGGTAAGGTACAAACTCCTTACAAGGTATTCAAGGCTTAGCTTGTCTGGCTTCCCCCTACTTATATTGGTCAGAACAAACTAGGTTATGCTGAAGTAACAAAAAAGCCCCAAATTTCAGCGGCTCAGCAGACAACACAGTGTGTACCTCTCTGTGCTATGAGTCCATCATGGATTGAAAGAGAACTTTGCATGTTTTACTTCTCATTAACCCAGGCTAAGGGAGACAATACATCAACATGTGTTTTCATAAACTCTGTAGCAGTAGGAATGCCAAGTGGCAAACTCACACTGAATCTTGTGTCCTACACTCAGAAGTCACATGTGTCTCTTCCATGTGATGTTTCTCCTGCCTACATTGCCTTGGCCAAGATAAGTCACATGGACTATCCCTGATGCAAAGAGAACAGAGACAAGCAATCCTAATATGTGGAATTTATCTGACTCGTTAATAACTATGAATCTTTCAAGAACCAACATAGGTATGATACTTTGGGAAACATCCCTTAACTTGGAGTTGCTCAAACTGTGATGAAGATGTGTTTTCATTTTTAGTCCATCATTTTTTTCAAAAAATACAGTAAAAGAAAAAGTTAAAGATACAGGAAATACAAGGCCGACTTTATTATTAACAAATACCCCAGGCACTTCCCTACAAAGTTTCTAACGACTCGCAACGTCTATGCTTATCTCACTGATGACTGCAGCCCAGTCCATGAACTGGCTTCCCAGTGTTTCTCAGTGACGCTGCTCTTATGCCTGTGCCCTTCCCTTTTCAAGCCCTGGGGCCTTGGACATGTTCTTGTCTCCTTAAGCATACTTCTCTCAGACTCACATTAAGCCTGATCATAACTGTTGGCTTTCTTATCTACCTCCTCTATAAACTGTTACTACCCTAGGGTCATGAACCATCTGGCTCTAAAATCTTGGAATCCAGGAGAGGAACTAGCAGATAACCGGCATTCAGCACATTTTTGTTGAATGAATAAAGAGGTGAGCAAATAAATAATTAGCCCACCATTTAAGTAAATCTCATTTCATATAGACCAGAGCATTATTGTCTTGGAAACTGCAAAGTGGAAACAAATGTTATTTAAGCTTGAGCGTTTAAAAGAAAGGCGAGCATGAAAGAACACACCTGTTTTCCATATCGAAGAAATGCGATTTGCCACAATTTGACTTGAAAGGAACTGCAGCGTTTATTTGTAGGAAAAGATGGTTGTGTTTATTACATTTTGATGAAGAACATGGAAAGGTCAGTGTAAAAAAGCATGGTGTGGTTTTAAGTCACGAGGAGGAAGAAAGTTAGAGGGTAAAAATCTGAATATCTGGAAGTTCCACACTGTGGACATACCACGATTGAAGTACGTGATTAGGGAGTTCCCACTGTGGCTCAGTGGGTTACGCACCCAACTGGTATCCATGAGGATGACGGTTTGATTCCTGGCCTCACTCAGAGGGTTAAGGATCCAGCGTTGCCATGAGCTGTGGTGTAGGTCCCAGATGCAGCTCAGATCCCGTGTTGCTGTGGCTGTGGTGTAGGCCAGCAGCTGTGGCTCTGTTTTGACCCCTATGCTGCAGGTGTGGCCAAAAAAAACCAAATAAAATAAAAAATAAAGTACATGATTATTCATAGGATGTGATACAATGTGGCACAGGCTTGTTATAGGAGCTGCCTGCCCACAAATACCTTCTCCATCACCTGTCAGGAAGGCTCCACTCTCCTACTTGCCTTGATATCCCCCCCCCCCCCCCCCCCGCCCACTGGCCATACTCTGCTTTAGCCGTGGCAGTCATTGCTTAGGGCATGTACGCTACCCCCCGGATGGTGGGAACAGGAGGAGTTGGGTAAGAATGAAATGTCTTTCTCCTTCTCAGAGGCAGATGACAAAAGGTGTTGGAGGGAGATGGGCTATTTGAGTCTTTTGAGGGGTAATTACTTTCAGCTGCTTTGGTTACGGGTTGCAGGGGATGGGGTGGAGATGTTTTGGCCCCTGGGAAGTCTTGGGGCTCTGAAGTGAGTACCTGGCAATGTGTGGCCACAGAGCCCCCTGGAGAAGTGCAGCTCTCACAGGTGTACATGGCATCCCTTGATTTGGGGGACTCTTTTGATGAGCTCCCCTTGACCCTGGGAAGAGTGTAAGCATAAGGGGATCTAAGGTTTCCTTCCTGCTTGCCACCCCAGTTGGAGGTTCCAGTGTGTGCACTGGATCGAGGCTAGGACCCTCGCGATGTACCCACCAGAGGCTAGAGTTGGGCAGCAGGCAAGGGAGCCACAGCACCTGTCCTCAAAAAGTTACATGGTTCCTCCCCAAAAGAATCAAATGGCTCATCTTCCTCCAACAACTTTTGACATCTGCTGCTGAGAAGAGAGAAAGGGGGAAGGAGAGGCAGGAGGTAGATGGGCCCCTGGGCTGAGAACAGCTGGGACAGCTTAGGCTGAGTAAACTGGCTTTGCTTCTCTGTGACGCATCAAGGAGGACGTTAATGGCAGGCACTCTGCTGGATTAGGAAGGTAAGATGACCGCTTCAATCACTCCTGGGGTCAAGGAGACCTCCCCAGTTACACATGCGCAGAAAGACTCCTGGGGTCAAAAAGGGAGGGGCACCAGGCCCCTTTACTCTGGAATCCTTCTTGGCCAAATGATGCTCACACATACTGGGGAGGGCCAGGGTCCAGTCAGGTGTGAGAACTAAAACAAGATAATTGGCCAGTGGAAAACAGGCCCAGAGGAACTGTCCTACATAAGAGATTTAAATCACCGCCCTGGTGTGTTCCTCACTCAGGGGACACATGCACCTGCACTCTTTTGGGTGTATATTGCTGCTTTGTTTTTGACCGAAATAAACTCTGTGTGCTCTCCCACTCCCTGTTCTGTGTTTCTAACAATAAACTTTGCATCTGTTTTTACAGTCTTTTCCACCTTGAAACATTCTTGCTTTCAACAGGGGGCAAAAACCAGGGCGATTTTTTTTTTAAGGGCCACACCCCCAGTATATGGACGTTCCCAAGCTAGGGGTCAAATCGGACCTGCAGCTGCCAGCCTACACCACAGCCACAGCAATGCCAGATCCTCATCTTCGATCTATGCCACAGCTCACAGCAATGCTGGATCCTTGACCCACCGAGCGAGGCTAGGGATCGAACCCATGTGCTCATGGATACTAGTTGGGTTTTTTATCATTGAGCCACAACGGGGATTCCAGGGGCAATTCTGCTGTTAGCTTCTAGCTAGTCTAGTGGCTAGGATTCCTGATTTTCACCCAGGCTACACAGGTTCAATTCCTGAGCAGAGAAATAAGATCTTGCTTCAAGCCATCACTCGCTGCTGTCTCTCGGAGCTCAGAGGCATGGGGGGGAAATATGATGTTTACCGTTTTCCACATTGCTGTTCTTTTCAGACCCAAATATACACCTTGTTGGGGGTTTCAGGAGTTCTCTGAGTCTCCAGTATCTCTGCCTTGGTTCCACTAAGAAACACTGGCTACTTTGACCCTGGACCCCTGTACTTCTGTTTCCTCAGCTCTAGGATGGGGATAAGGATATTCACCCAGTAGAGATTTTGTGGGAATTTTTTAGATGACATATGCAAAGGGTCTCGTGAAATGCCTGGCACACATAAGTGCTTTTCGTGAACCACGGTGACCTCAGAGCTCCTGTCCAAGGGGCTGGGGCTAAAGGGTGGGATGAGAATATGGTCCAGCAGCAGGGAGATACTCTTTGCTACTCACACTTCTTACCAAACCATAAGCTCGTGAAGGGCAGCATCAGCACCACATTTACCTTTGTATTCGCACAGAGCCTGCCCTGTGCTTAGCACAGAGCATGATGCTATTTTAATCAGGGCTAGCTCAGCAGTTTACGGAGCCGAGCACTCCTGAGTTAAGTTAGGAGAGTCCAGTCCTAACTTCGGCATTGCCAACAACAGGCAGGATGATTTTCAGAAATGCACTTCTCTCTGAGACGCTGTGGACCATTTGCTATGTGGTGGGCACAGCACCTGCAGAGGGTACAGTTGTTAAGACAGAAGTGGTCTTTGCCTCGGTGAAACTTTAATGATGAGGATAGACTGGCTATAATGATCACATGATTAGTTAGTTACTAATGTTTTAAGAACTACACGGGTATATCCAGAGGGATCCATGGGCATTTGGAGAGAGAATCCAGGGAAGCCTTTTTGGAGACCTGCCATTTGAGCAGAGACCCCAGGGAGGAATTAGAGTTAGCTGGGTGTCATGGAGGTGAGCAGGATGGAGGGCTTCAGGGGATGCGAACAGCCCCAAATGGAAAGGAGCATGGCACACCTTAGGATGATACAAGGCCAATGTGGCTGCACTTAGGAAATAAAGGTGACAGGGGCATGAGATGATTTAGAAACAGGAGACAAGGGGTCGGGGTCATGCAACAGCATTGGGGCCTTCAATCTAAGAGCAATGGGAACAGTGATGTGCCAAGAGTAGCCACAGGGAGAGTGAACTATGCTGGGGGAAGAAGTAAGGAGTGCACCGTCTACAGAGAATTTAAGGACAGTAGCAAAACGAAGGAGAAACTTTCATTTTCCCCTGCCCTTGCAACGCTAACTATAGTAATCAAGAGCTTGTTAGTAAATGTTTAACAACTGTTTTTCTAGGGAAAACACACATATATATGCCTATATGTGTGTGTCATGTTACAAATGTTCATAAAGATTATAAATGACATAAAGGATTGTCACACAGTTTCCAAGTAATGATAAAATATGCAAATACTCTTTCCTGCAAATTCCACGTAGTTGATGAATTCTCATGGAATGCTTTTGTTGATTTTTGCTAAAGGCTTCTATCTTTCTTTATCCAACCAATGCTTGTAATTTAACCATGATTTCACAAATGGAATTTCCTCTGATCGGCTCTTTTCCCAATACATTTATTGTCATTAAATCTGAATGGGATCTGTTCAACTATTTCTCACCCTTGTATAAATTAAACCCATTAAACTCAAATCTTTTCATGTCAGCACCAAACACAACCCTTCTTAACTTTAATTAGCATTATTATTTCCTCCATCACTTTCTTAAGTTTAGCAAAGAGGACAATCAGCAAAACAACAAATCAAGCTCTGATTCATGTTTGCCAATTTCCATGGTGTAAATACTCCCACAGTGGTGGAGTACAATCTACCAATGTGACACTCATAGCACAACATTGAATATAGCAGTGGGAATGGAAAGAGGTGTTCAGATTTGATAGACATTTAGCCAGAGAATCTTGGTGACTTGTTCCATGCCAAGGGTGAAGGCAGAACTGGGAAACTACTGGACTCATCAACATAACAGGGAGAGGCAGAAAGCAACAAGGAGTGAGAGCATGGGTTCCATTTCGGATGTGTTCCATTTGAGGTTCCTGTGACAACCAAGTGGAGAAGCTTAATAGGAAGCTAGATACATGGGCTTGGAGCTCAGAGAAGATCAGAATTGTAAATTTGGAAGACATTCATCAAAATGTTGGCAGTGTGTTAAACCATGCAGGGGGAGTTCCGGCTGTGGTGCAACTCGATCAGCATCTCTGCAGCGAGAGGAAGATGCATGTCCCATCCCCAATTGGCACAGTGGGTTAAAGAATCCGGCGTTGCTGAAGCTGTAGCAGTTTGCCACTGCAGCTGGGATCTGATCCCTGACCCTGGGGACTTACATATGGCAGAGGAGTGGCCGAAAAAAAAAAAAAATCATGCAGGGAAAAATTGGGGCTTGAAAGGGCTTTTAAAATGTCATTTGGAGGTTTTCAAGAAGCAGGTAAGCAGGCCAAGGAGACTGAGAAACAACAAGGAGCCGAGTGCCTCTATCACCAAAAGTGTTTTTTGTCTTTTTTTTTTTTTTTTTTTTTGCCATTTCTTGGGCCGCTCCCGCGGCATATGGAGTTTCCCGGGCTAGGGGTCTAATCGGGGCTGTAGCCACCAGCCTATGCCAGAGCCACAGCAACGTGGGATCCGAGCCGCGTCTGCAACCTACACCACAGCTCACGGCAAAGCCGCATCCTTAACCCACTGAGCAAGGCCAGGGACCCACCGGCAACCTTGTGGTACCTCGTGGTTCCTAGTCGGATTCGTTAACCACTGCGCCACGACGGGAACTCCTCCAAAAGTGTTTTAAGGAGGAAGAATGAACTTTGCTAAGAGATCAAGTAAAATGAAGGAAAATATGCTTTGTATTTAGCGCTTGCAGGTGTTACTGGAGACTAGAGCCAAGGCAGTTTCAGTATAATGTGGAAACCAAGAAATGAATGCGAGTTGGGAGACTAGAAAAGTGTGAGCAACCTTTCAACAACTTCGACTATGGAGAAGCCCGAGCGAGGCGGGGTGGAAGGGTAGGTGGAGGACTCGAAGGCTTGGGGCTGATAAAACGCTGACGATTCCGATCCAGTTCAGAGGGAGATGTTAAACTTGGGAGGCGGGATGGGGGGGGGGGGGTCCGGAATCCGTGTCTTTAGGAGTGGCTTTGTAGGTTTGCTGGCGGAAAGTGGAAAAGGTTTCTCTTTTTCTTGAAACAGGAAGACAGAGGAAACTACTGAGAATGATGGTTATAAGACGGGTGGAGTGGCAATGGGATTGGGAGTGTAAGTTTAGGACAAAGTGACGGTGAATGGACGATGGGAGGCGGATCTGGCCAGGCGGAGGGCTACAGCAGGGTTCGTGGGTTCAGCGTGAGAATGCAGATCAGGGCCGTGGAACAGAAGCTGCTAAAAACAAACGCTAGGGCAGCAGGGCCTTGGAGGGACGAACGCAGTTTCGGTTCCTTCCTGAGAGCCGGAGAGTGGAGACACACTTTTGGAACAACTCCTCCCAGACAAGAATTAGTCTGGAGTTCTGGTCGTTCCGATCCAGCGCCTTTTCCTGCGGAGACGCTGCAGTACCTCCGCCGAGCGCCACCGAAAGCGCGAGGAGCGCGAGACAGGCCAGGAACAAGCTTCTGCGAGGCGGACGGCAGGAGGGAGGGAGACGTGCCCGCGACGGCCCCTCTGCGACCAGCTCCCGCAGCCCGCCTTCCGGGGCCAGGCTAGGGCCGCCCCTTCCCGCCCCGGCCCCGCCCGGGCTCCGCGCGCAAAACGTTTCCTCCTCTCCAGCAGAGTCCGTCTGTCCCTGCTGCTCCTTCGCGACTAGCGCCCTCTGGCCCGACGTCACCGGCGCGCCCACCAATGAGCTGAAGAGAGGCCGGCGGCGGCGTGAAAGTGACGGTAGAAGCAACCAATAGCCGCGAGGAGGGGGCGGGCCGAGGCGGGAGTGTGAGAGAGCGCGTCCGCGCGCGTGGGGAGCTGCGAGCGGTGCGGGCGGCGCACGGCGCGGGCGAGGGGGGCGCGGCAGGGGGCGGGGGCGCGGCGCGGGCGGCCCCTCCCCCTGGCCAGCTCCGGGCGGGCGCCGAGAGCCGGGGGACTTTGCGTGCCCGGGAGGGAGATGCAGCCGCCGCTTTGGCTCCTTGCAGGTAACGCGCGGGGCGGCCCCTGCAGGGCCGAGCGGCGGAGAGCGCCGCGGGGCGAGCGGAGTTGGGTGCGGAGCGGACGCGGGGTTCCCACTGCCGCCGGGTCCCGAGCCCCATGGGCCGACGCGGGCGCGGCGTCGGCGCTGCTGGAGGAGTTGGCTCCAAGACCCGAGCTGCGGCCGGGGCTAGAGTCACGGGGGTTGCGGGCCCCCTCGCCTTGCTCCCGGGTATAAGCGGCACGCGGGACAAAGAGCGTGGCGTGAAGGGTGCACGCTCCGCCAGCCCGCGCCCCTGCGCCAGCCCGCGCCCCCTGCCCACTCCAGCGGCGCGGACGCTCCTTCGACCCCGGTCTCACGAGCGCCTCTGGCGCGTCCCTGGAGCGGCCACCTGGCCGCGGGGCCCCGCGCCTGGCCGCCAGCTGGCCGCAGCGCGGACAACGGCAGGGCGCAGCCGGGCGGCTTGGCCGCCTGCCCAGGGTTAAAGGCGGCTCCCCTGCAGCGCTGGAGTGCCAGCCACTGCGCGCTGGCCGCCGGGCGGAGCGGCAGGAGAGCGGCGTGCCCTGGGTCGGGGCCCTCGGGGCTACCGGGCTGCCACTTCCCTGCGCGGGCTTGGAGTTTGGGGAAGCGGAGCAGGTGGCGCAGCCGCCACTTCACCTCCCGCGGACTCCGCGGGGCTTCTGGTCTTGTTGATGTTGTGGCTGTAGGCTGTGTGTATTTTCTTCTTTTTTTAACCACACACAAAAGAAGGGAGGAGTTAGAGCAAAGCTCTCGCCAGAGCTCTGAATCATCCCACACTGCTCTTTCTCTTGGAGAGCAGATGGGTGGGGAGGATTTCTTGAGAAATAATTAACAGTAAGGACGGACTGGATCCCCTCCCGGTCCCCTCTCCTCGAGGTCCCGACCGTGACACCGGCGGACTTAGAGGGTAAAATGGCTACAAGCTAGCAAGCTGGAAACTTTCTGGGACAGTGGGACCGTGAATGTCGAACCTCCGCAGTCATTGCTGCTATAGGCACGCCTGGCCGTCCTGTGTTACTGAATTAAGAAACCAGGAAGGTGGTCCCGAGAGGACGACACTTGGAGTGGCATTCGGTTCCGCGGAGGGTGGTGGAAATGACAGTCCCTGTGCCTTGAGGGCCCCAGGAGAGGAGCAGGCAGCTCATGTCTCCAGATGCTGGGGCAGAAACCACGTGTTCTTTATTCTGGTTTCCAGAGGCACTGTCTCATTTCAGCCTGGCAGAGGGCAGCTGGTGCGTGAATGGTTGCTGGTGAGGTCGAAAGGACAGCCTGAGCCCAGAAGGCCCTTTGGTGCAAGTGGAAGAATATTCTATAGGAGGTGGTGGCTGCTCAGTTTTCCAGGGATCATTTAGGTTTGATCTGTCATCCCCTTTCCTGCAGTCTAGGCTGCTGTGTCAGCTGTCACCAGGTCCCCAGGGTTCACAGCTCAGTGACTGATGTTTATTTGCTTTCGGAAGGTGACATGGGGTCCCTGCTGGAGGCCTTTTTAACTTTTTCATTGATGATTGATGAATTTGTGGTAACCATCTGAAAATAGAGGATTGAGAAAAGTTTGAGAAATTGAGAACAGAGACTTCTGCTTCTTCCAAATCCAACTACTTGTAGGTACCAGTTGATTCTCAGTATAGTGCGAAACCTGCACAGGAGTGGGATAATGCCAACTTTGTCCTTTAGGCAAGACATTTCCTGGAGGAGAGGGCCATGGTGATGCTCCACCCCCCACCCCCACCCCATGGCCATCGAGAGAGAAACGGAACGGAACGTGGGCCTTCTCCGCTCATGGTCTGGGTGCCAAAAAGGGGACCCGTCTCTTCCATCATACCACCTCATGCTAGCAGGGCTTCTTGTACCCGAGTGCCAAGCCTGGCTGGAATCACTGCAGGCACAAAGGTCATGTACCATTGGAGAAAGGGGAGTTGGAAACAGGATCAGTTTGTATGGCTGTGCAGTTTATGCAGGACAGACGGATGCCTGGCCAGGGAAGCAGTGCTCTGGGTCAGCCCCAAAGGAGGGTACCCTTTTCTCAGTTGCATCAGGTCACCAGCTGGCCTTGGTTGGTGAGCCCATCTTCAAGAACAAACAGCCACATCAGGTGATCCCAAGACAGGAGGTCAGGGGCTGGGCACCGGGAACTAATCTTGCCAAAATAATACCAGTAATGAGGACTAATTGTTTACACACTCTCTCATTTAAGCCTTACCGCCACCTCCTCCAGCTGGTACCCTCTCGTGCTGATGAGGATCAGTCCTTCAAAGACTAGGAAGCTCAAGGTCATGCAGGTACCAAGTCCAAATCTGTCTGCCTCCAGAGCCTGTGCTTTTAACCACTGGGCTGGACCGAGCACTCTGTGCAGGTTCCTAACACTTTGTAGCTGTGCTGCATTTGCTCATCCACAGTATTTTCTGACCTCCTACTATACCCATCAACAGTCGTGCCTGAAATGAAGAGGCCGTTGTGAGTATTCTCAGGGGCAGCAGAGAAGTGAGAATCTTAGAGACTAGAGGAGGGGAGCTGCCCTGACGAGGGGAGCAGCCAGAAGGGAGAAGGGGACAGACTAGGTTCCCTGGTGTCTGTGCAGGAGAAAAAGAGGAGCTCTTCTGAGATTGGCTCCCCCATCCTGTTGACTCCCCGAGAGTCCAGGCCTGGCCCACCACGCGCCCAAATGTTCGGGGCTGTTGTCTGCCTTCCAAATGTTTTGGCTGTTGTCTAAGAACCAGACTTGCTGTGTGTGTTACAAAAATGGAGATGAAAAGGGAGGCACCACCACTAATTTAGGAGCACACATTACTCCCTGGTCCAGTGTTCTTCCAGGAGGGCCCCTGGAACCCCACGTAACCTTTTGTGAAATGCGCTTCAACTTTTGGGGCCTGAAGCAGATGGCATCAAAGACCACTTATGGGACCATTTGTCAGCTCACAGCTCTGTTTTACATTTAAAGTCGATATCAAGTATTTGCTCTCTTTCACATTTCCCTGCCAGGGATCGAACCTCTGCCACAGCAGCCACCCAAGCTGCTCCAGTGACAACACTGGATCCTTAACCTGTTGGGCCACAAGAGAACTCCACATTCGTTTTCTAAATCAAAGAACCCCTTTACCCTCTCCAAGTTAAGTCAGGCTAGCTCCCTAACTATTCAGGCTTTTTCAATTATGTAGTTTATTTCTAGTAGCAGGAGTCATTCCATTAGCTGCAGTGTAGACACAGCGGTTGGGGCCTGCATGGTGACCTCTGCTGTGTTAGGAGCTGCAGTTTGGATTTGACCAATGGTTTATCCTTTCAGTGAAAAGGGGAAAGAAAAAAAACCAACCCAGCAGATAGAGGCTGGAATATCCTGCTCTCCCCCCGCCCGGCTCCCCAGCCCTGACACTGACTGAGTACGTGAGTTACATCAGTGGAGAAGTTCAGGGGCCAGCACTGAGAGCCAGGGAGCCTTCCGTCTCCGGACTGTAAACCAGGGCCTGTTTCTAGCACCTGGAAAGGGCCCGTGTGACTGGAGCAGAGTGTGTCCTGTTGACCTTTGGCTTTGTCTCCAATTTCACGTGGATAGAAGCCTATGGCGAAAAGATGCCTGTGTGGGAGTTCCCGTTGAGGCACAGCAAAAACAAATTGGACTAGTATCCATGAGGACGCAGGTTCAATCACTGGCCTCACTCAGTGGGTTAAGGATCCAGTGTGGTATAGGTCGCAGACATGGCTCGGATCCTGAGCTGCTGTGGCTGTGGTGGTGTAGACCTGTGGTGTAGGCTAGCAGCTGTAGCTCCAATTTGACCCCTTGCCTGGGAACTTCCATATGCTGCAGATGTGGCCCTAAAAAGACCAAAAAAAAAAAAAAAAGGAAGAAAAGATGCCTGTGACCTCAGGTGATCGCTTGGGCCGACTTCTTATTGATTCCATAGTCTAGGGTATTCCCTCAGAGGCTTGGAAACAAATGCAGTTAATCTTTGAACAACCAGGGTTGACCTGCATGTGTCCACGAATGTGCGGATTATTTTTAGGACTTCACCGTCTGCAGTGAGTTAAATCCCCGGATGCGGGGGAACCATGGATACAAGGGGCTGACTGTAAGTTATACGTGGACTTTCAGCTGTAGGAAGGGCCAGTACCCCTAACCCCCGAGTTGTTCAAGGGTCAAGTGTGCCTCTAAACCGCCTTCCCCATCAGGGGGCTTGTGATTTTCTTCCACCTCAGCATGGAGGAATGTGCGCCAGCCCCCTTACTGGGACAGACAAGAGCCTCAGGACCAGTAAACCAGATGTTCGGGGGTGGGGGGGGGGCGCTTCTCAGGATGGTCTGTGCCCGCGCCCCCTCCCTCGTTGAGGAAAGCACTTGTAATCGTGGCTAACCTTTCCCCAGCAGGCACTAAGCCAGGCAGTGTTCCTCAGCCCTTAGGCGGGTGTCTTATTTAACTTTCAGGACAGCCATGTAAGGTGGGCCCAGTTGTCATCCCTGTCTGAGAAGTGAGGAAACAGAGAGGTGAAGTAACTTGGCTAAAGTGACACAGGATTGGAACTTCTAAGCCATTTGATGCAGCGGTGATCCTTTGGTAAAACCAAAGACAGGGCCTCTGGAGGGTGAGGTGGCCATGGGGACAGATACTATGTGATTAGAGAGGTAGTTTAATATTTGTTTGGGTGAATTCCAAGTGAGGAAGCTCTTAGGCAGCTCTCACTGCTAGAAAGTTCTTTTGCTTTGCGCAGTAGCACAGGAAGTGGACTGGGGGATAGGTAGCTTACACCAGGGCACGGAGCTAATAAATGCCAGGGCTGAGAGAGAAAATTTCTGGCTTTAGCATTGAGCCTGTTTGGAAGAAAAGTTAAAATGAAGTCTTTTTAGCTTGACATCGATGTGGAAGGTCATGTTCTCACCTGGGAGCGCCCAGCCCCTTCTCTTTTGGGATGCAGCTCAAACTGCTGGGGTGCGAGGCTGTCCCAGGCTGGGCAGTGTGCAGTGCGTGCCCTGCAGTGTCTGTCCTCTGTGTGTGAAGCACAGCTGTGTGCCTGCCTCCTCTTCTCTGTCAGGCCCTTCTCCCTCCCAGATTCTCACTTACCTGCTGTGCGTGTCTACAGATAAACAGTAAGCGCTTTCAGAATCAGGACTCTGCATCATGCACGCATGCGCACACCATGTGCTAAGCCCCAACAATGATTGGGTGAAGCAAAATAGTTTTTTTTTTTTTTGAACTTTGTAAACTGGTGCAAGGACTATGAAAATTATTTGCCTTGTGGAGTCGATAAATATAGAATTCCCTTAAATCTGTTTCTCTCAAGGGTAATCCAGTATCAGAAACCCAAGGACTTCTGATTTGGTAGGTTGCATTGGGCCCAGGAGAATCTCTGTGTGGGTGACTTTTCTGCCCACTGGAAATCACTTTGTCAAGCTTTTAATGATTGTATCTTATAAACTTGCAGCATAAACCAATAAATGACTGTCTGGCTCTCATTCACTTGAGGTAAACATGTCCACTGTATAAACACTCCTGACTCTGAATTCCTGGTGTGGCGCAGCCGAAATGAATCCGACGAGCATTCATGGGGATGCACGTTCGATCCCCGGCCTTGCTTAGTGGGTTAGGGATCCGGCATTGCCGTGAGCTGTGGTGTCGATCGCAGACGCGGCTCGAATCGGCTGTGGCTGTGGCTGTGGTGTGGGCCGGCAGCTGTAGCTCTGATTCGACCCCCTAGCCCGGGAACTTCCATATGCGGCCCTAAAAAGGCAAAATAAAATAAACACTGCTGACAGTGCATGCGTTGCTGAGCATTCATGCCGGATCCGTTTCCTTGCAGGTTTCTAGGCAGCATAATGCAGGAGCAAGAGGCTGGCTGCCCGTGGTTTTCAGGATGGCCGAGTGGGACGCTGATCTGGACCACATCATTCCGTCTGCTGTCCTCCCTCCTTTCTGGGCTAAGCTAGTCGTGGGCTTCGCTTCCCTCCTGTGTTTCGCACGCAGCTACGATGGCGACTTTGTCTTCGACGACTCTGAAGCGATCGTTAACAATAAGGTATCTTAATTTCTCTTTGATAAATGGGCGTTAACCACTTGCGTATGTCTCCTCTAATCTGCTTCTGTGTCAGGTTATTCTCTACTGAACCTGGGCTCCCATCGTGCTCTAGATTTCCCATCGCTTTCAGATGGCATCTCCTTGATTTAGGGCCCCTTTTATCCCTGGCAGCAGGGGCTTCAAGCCCTGCCCAACCTCAAGCAGGAGGCCCCAGTCCACACACAATGGTATCAGAGAGACGTTCTTCCAAGATGACAAGGCCAGGGTATTACAGGGCATTGCAGACTATTTCAGGTTTTGTGACACATTTCCAGAACTTTAGGCTAGAATGGTCCCCGCTCCCACCCCCACCCCCCCACTGCCACCCAAAAAAAACAACCAAAAATCCCCATGCATTTGCCACAGTGATGGACGAGTCTTGTCTCCCGCTGGAACGTGCGTCCTCAGCAGACAGAGAGCTGCCTCCTCCTTTGTCCTTCTCTGGTACAGCATCGGGACGGCCTGCTGCCAGCTGCCCGAAGACCAGGAGCCTGCAGCTCAGGGAAACTGCAGTTCCTGCTCGTTTCATGGTTGGAGACTCGGGTTTGCTGACTTTGCAAAATCCTAGCTGGTTTTGCTCACCAGCAGGTGTAGGGAAAAAGGACACTCTCATCATTCACTCGCTGACCGAGATAGGAAAGGAGAAACAGGTTTGTGGGAAGAGAGGAAACAGGTTTCAGCGAGCTAAAGAAGAGCAGCACAGGGAACTTGGAGGCAGGGAGAGCCCAGAGGAGGAAGAGTGGGAACAGCAGAGGGTAGAGCCTCTGACAAGCTCGCTGCTCAGCACATGTTCTCTGCGCCTTCATGGGTGAAGGAATCTTGACGGAATTTGCTAATCTCTCCCTAGTAGATGCAGTTGAAGCAACTCTTTGACGCTGTCCTTAAATGCTCTTAAAATTTTGAAGTTAGGGATTTCTTCCAAATGAGGAAAAGGTCATTTTCATATTGAAAGTGTTGAGGATTTCCCTGGGGGCTCAGCGAGTTAAGGATCTAGCATCGTCGCTGTTGTGGCATGGGTTCGACCCCTGGCCTGGGAACTTCTACAGGCCGAGGGCACAGCCAAAAAAGTTTTCAGAAAAATTCCTTATGTAACAAACATATATAGGGTGGGGAGGGGTAAAGGGTTGATTGCTTTGCAGATATTTTATTGGCAACATACTGTAAATGATTTTCTGTTTGGATGGCACAGACTCCAGCCTCGTTCATCTTCATTTTGAATTCAAGTTCTTCACTTATAATTTTCCTCAAGTCCACCCTGCAGTTACTGCAGGTGTTTCTGTTCCAGTTCTTTTTTTTTTGTCTTTTTTTCCATTTCTTGGGCCACTCCAGCAGCATATGTAGGCTCCCAGGCTAGGGGTCGAATCGGAGCTGCAGCTTCCAGCCTACACCACAGCCGCAGCAACGTCAGATCCTTAACCCACTGAGCAAGGCCAAGGATCAAACCCGTAGCCTCATGGTTCCTAGACAGATTCATTAACCACTGAGCCACGGCGGGAACTCCTCCAGTTCTTTTTTAAACCCGCTTAAAAGAAAAATAAGTTTGCACCTCTAAGCAGCTATGTCCCATTGGAGGCTGAAGAGCTACAGCATTGCTTTTCTAACCAGATGGGAGGCTGTGCCTTTATTTACTTATTTTTTTAAATTCCACTGGTTGAGAGTTTCTAAATATATTTGTTTATTTTCTTAAATTCCACTGGTTGGGAGTTTCCAAATATATTTATTTATTTTTTTTAATTCCGCTGGTTGCGAGTTTCTAGATTCTTCCACTGTTATAAAGTAGAGGATATAGAAAGTGTTCACGACGAGCCCACACTGGAGAACTTCGGTGAGCGAGGCAGGAGCAACACGAACTGTCACACGTGAGATGTGCTGGCGTGAGGTTGTAATTCTCTTTTCTTCTGTGCGGGAAAGGCAGACGAAGCCATTGTGCGGCTCTGCTGCGTGTTGTCTTGGCAGTGTTTTCCAGAGCATCACACTGCGCCCTTTTGTTAATTTGCTAGCCCTCTTTTTTTCCCTTTCCTGGTTAATGAAAGGCCCTCTTCTGTTCCTTGGCATCGTGCCTACGGTAAAGTGAAACAGGCTGTTACGGGATTTTATTGGTGTTAAAGACTGTTTTCCAGATGCTTCCTTGGAGTGTTGAGTTGCCTTTTTTTCATTGAGATGATGATTTTCTCTGAGACAGTGGAGTTAGCAGGAATTTCAGGCACAACACATCTTTTTCGTAAATCATTAGGAGGAAAAACTGATCTTTCTTCGTGTGGCATGCCCTGCTGTGTATAGGCGACACCTAATCAAATATTTAGAGCTTCGCTAGTGTTCATCCTCTGCTCAAATGGAGGGAAGATCCTCTGCCAAATCCTTCACCACCAGCAGGTGCTTCTGGGTCTGTGCAAAAGGACATGAGCTTCCAAGGCGGTAACGGTGTGACCTAAGTTAGCGCGTGGGTCACACGACCTTCAGGCAGTACCAAACCGACTCTTAGAAGAGGGGTTGGTACGCTCCAGGCCTCTGAAGCGGATACCCACTGGAAGTGAAATTCACCCTCAAAGTGGGTATCACGTGACCAGCTTGCCTCTGTCACCTGTCCCAGGCTTTTCCCTTTGAGTCATCAGGCACCTAAGTAGCAGATGCTCCTGAAATCCTCTGCGTGCCCTGGACACGGGTCGCGCTCTTGGACTGGCTGAGATTGGACACACTTCTTCCATTGGGGAAATTCTCCATCTTCAAGTGGTTACAAGCTGCAAAGACTATCCCGTTTGGATGCAAACCCAGACAAAGGCGTTCCTATCATTTTATACCCACCTGTTGGAGTCAGGAGCTGGTCACAGAGAGGAGGGCTCTGCAGGCACCCGGGCAGCCTCAGTAAGATGCCCAGTGGTCTGATTTATGGGTGCCCTTCTGGCTGCAAAGCCCCAAAGCCAGTTTTCCAGCCCCTGCCCCCCCCTCCCCCAGGAGTCATTAAGCTTTGCCCTCTCCTTGAGGCCCTCTTATTTTTTCTTTGCTTCAGGTAATCAGAGTTGTTTTGGTTACTGTGGTGAAGAACCTTGACTGCTACACCATGCAGTGCTTATCACATCATAATTTCTAGATCCTAAAATATTCCTGTTTAATTATGCTGTAAAGAGGAAATTAATATTCAGTTTTGATGCTTTTACTCCAGGTGCCTTCTCTGCCTTTCTTCTTGTTGAACACAGTTTTAGTAATCTCGTTTCATATTTAAATGTTTTAAAAAAAGATTCATTGCTAAGTATGTGTAGTATAGCACCACATCAAGTTACCTTATAAGAAAGGTATTGTTTTAAAATGTTTAATAATATTTTGGAGTTCCTATCGTGGCTCACCATTAACAATCCTGAGTAGTATCCATGAACAAATGAACAGAACACATAGCTAAGCAAGATCTCAAGAGTGTGGGTTGGATCCCTGGCCTCGCTCACTGGGTCGGGGATCCGGCATTGCCATGAGCTGTATGTGTCGGTCACAGACACAGCTCGGATCTGGTGTGGCTGTGGTGTAGGCCGGCAGCTGCAGCTCTGATTCACCCCCAGGCCTGAGAACTTCCATATGCCGTGGGAGCGGCCCTTTAAAAAAAAAAAAAAAAAGAGAGGGAGAGAGAGAAGAAAAAGAAAAAATGGGAAACTTTAAAATGTATATGCCTACTCTTATGTTTTAACCAGGATATTTTTGGTAAGTTACCTTATGTATTGGGTATGATGGGGGTAATGGAGATCTTGCTTAGCTATGTGGTCTGTTCATTTGTTCTGCATGGATTGAGCACCTTCTGTGTACTCCCAGCTAACCCTGGGAGGCCCAGGCCTTGAGGAACCCCAGTCCAGTGGGGCAGGCAGATAGCAGTCATGAGAGCTGCGGAGGGCTGAGGGTGCCCATGGGGGGCTCGGGCTGCAGATGGAGGGGAACCTGGCCTGCACAGCCTTGGGGTGGGTGGCAGCAGGAGCTGTGTGGGCACTGCAAGATGAGCCTGTAGCTGGGGCAGGGGGCACAGTACCCCAGACTAGTGACCCCATCCGAACACCGGCTTTGTCCTGGGAGGGTGGGAGCTGTCACAGTGGGTGCGGTGACCCTACTTGCACTTTGGAGCAGTCACTGGAGAACACACAGAGGCCTGTGTCCCAGGAGAGTGATGATGGTGGCAGGGCACAGGACTGCCAGGAGAGATGGGGAAGAAAGGCACGAGGAGTTTTTATTTATTTATTTGTCTGTCTATCTCTCTCGCTTTCTTTTTAGGGCTGCACCTGTGGCCTATGGAGGTTCCCAGGCTAGGGGTCCAATTGGAGCTGTAGCTGCTGGCTTACACCCCAGCCACACGGGATCCGAGCCGAATCTGCCACCTACACCACGGCTCATGGCAACACCGGCTCCTTAACCCACTGATCGAGGCCAGGGATCAAACCTGCATCCTCATGGATAATAGATTCATTTCCCTGCGCCACAACGGGAACTCTCGAGAAATTTTAAAGAGCAGCTTTGGCGAGGGCTCGCCCATTGGGTGAGGGAGGAGTCCGACCCCTCTGTCTGGCGTGTTCCTGCAGGACCTCCGAGCAGAAACGCCCCTCGGGGACCTGTGGCGTCATGACTTCTGGGGCAGCCGGCTGAGCAGCAACACCAGCCACAAGTCCTACCGGCCACTCACCGTGCTGACCTTCAGGTGAGGCGTGACAGGATGGACAGCCGTCGGGGGGGCGGAGGACACCCAAGGCTGGTCTTGACATTGGACCAGGTTATGCGTGACCAGGTTCCCTGTGTCAGGGACGTATAGGCCGCTCGCTAAGTGCTCTCTGAGAAGTACGCACTGATCCCGGCTCTTAGGTGGCAGGAGGATGGAGAGAAGGTGCTTAAAAACATCGCTTCCAGGCCATGCTGCTCTGGTGGCACAGACGCCAGCAGTGGAGCCACGCGGGGATTAGCCTGGCCCTGGTGAGGAGGCCTTGGTGACGTGGCCTGCATTTTGCAGTTCTTTGGGTGTTAATACTGAGGAAACAATATCAAGTCAACCTGTGGCATCTGATGAAATTGTGAATTTTTTTCACTATTAAAACAAGATCTAAATCCTCCTCCAGTGGCCAGATCCATATGCAAAACCCAAATGAAGCGGAAAACAACCTCCCCATCCCCCATCACTCAGAGAGCTGTTTGCAGCAAATGGATTTATTTATTCATCTCACAAAAGTCCCCCTGCGTAGCTGTTTCTCGAAGGCACAGATACCTGTGTCTAGATCTTTCAAGGAAGCGGAAGTGGTGAACTGGAACCACTAGTGATTGGAGGGCAGCAGAAGGAAGACTCCCTGACAATGAGGAAGTGTTTCTCTGTTCGAGAGGCCCGGGAACCGACTGTCAAGGAGTGTTTAGGGGCTCAGGTGGGGGGGAATAAGCAAGTCACGTGACTGTCTTAAATCCAGGTCCAGGCGGACGAGCCTCGGTGATGGGCGACTGTCTTAAATCCAGGTCCGGGGGACAAGCCTGGGTGATGGGCGGTGTGTTACATCCTCTTGGGACATGCTCGTGCTTTTTTCTCACTTAAGAAATGGTCTAGCTTTCCTTTGGCTTTTCCTCTCTGAGTGTTTTCTGTCCTGCTTCCCTGCGATGCCCTCATCGTCCGCTTTCCCCTCTGCAGCTAGTTAGGTTCTTACCTTTTCTTCCCAGCTGGATGGCGTTGCCCCTCTTGCCACCTTGTGTATGGAAGCTGCACGCCTTGTCTTCTCCCTTTCACAGTTTCACGCGCCAGCCTCCCCCTGCAGATGGGTGGCATTTTCTCACACGCGCCCCTGGTGTGAACACGCTCCCTTCACTGCAGGGTGAACTACTACCTGTCGGGAGGCTTCCACCCGGCCAGCTTCCACGCGGTCAACATCCTGCTGCACGGCGGCATCTCCGTCCTGCTGGTGGACGTCTTCTCCGTGCTCTTCGGGGGCCTGCACTTCACCAGCAAGGGCCGGCGGCTCAACCTGGCCCCCAGGTCGTCCCTGCTGGCCGCCCTGCTGTTCGCCGTGCACCCAGTGCACACCGAGTGTGTAAGTATCGTCTGCCCACCTGCTCTGCGCCGGGGTGAGGATGGGTGGCATCCGCGTGCCGGCTCCTTCCCTAGGACTTGCTTCTCTTGGGTCCCCGTGTAGCTGCGGGACACCTGCAGCCGTGATTTGTAGGACCAGCCGGTCTCTCTTAGGACAAACGCAGGGACCCTTGTGGGCCAAGACTTTGTAAAGCCCGCAGGCTCTGATCTCTGGTGACACGTTCTGTTTCCTCACGTGACCACCCGGGGCAGGTGTGGCGGTTGTATCTTGCCAGGCTTGGGGGTCTAAAAGCCAGAGGCGGAGAGAAGCTTCCTTCTGGGAAGGGTCTGATGTGCTTTTCCTGTGCTCGCTGAGAGCTTTCCAATTTCCCACACCCTTTCTCCCGCTGAATGTGGTGGCCCCCCAAACCCTGTGGGATCAGATGGGGCAGCCTAGCAATTTCCACTTTTCAGAAGGAGAAGCAGCCTGGGAGGGCAAGTTAGGGACGTACCCCAGTTAGTCACGGGGCCAGAGGATGGAGGGAGAGAGCTGAAGCTCTGGTCATGCTTCAAGGTGACCTGGTAAGTGGGTCCCCCATCTTGCTGTGAATTTTGCTCCCAAATTCTCCCCACCTTCCCTCTCAGGCCTTCTCAGCTCCTGCTCTTAGTCTCTTGAGCAGCTGCTGAATCTATTTGGTGCAAACTGTGTTGGGATTTTATCATATACCTACGGCGTTTTCAGGAAACAGCCCACCCTACTGCCTTTGAAAATGTAAGTGCATGTTTGCTGAGGTAGGAGACCTGACTTTTAGTTACTCATTCCGAGCGCAGGCGGTACCGGTACAAACTACCATGTGGGCTTTGTTTCTTCTCCTCACTGGACCTCTGTGCTTTGTATGTATTTAAACACCTGCATATTGACCAATTGTGTGGAGCATCTTGAAGTAAGTTTCAAAATATTGGGTGGAATTCCTGCCTTTAGCATCTGATTTTATTAATTTTACTAAACTAGCTGTTCCTTGGTATTAAGGATTCCAAGATTGTTCTTACAGCCTTTTTCTAATATTACGTTAAAGCTTTTTAAAAAAATTCTCATAATTTTTTACTTTGGCAAAGTCAGAGGACTTAAGGGATTGGGAGCTGTCGTGATGTATACCAATAGATACGGAGACACACAGACAGGTAGATCAAATTAGACAGCTGTGGTCAAATTAGAATTTGTTTCCGGAGTTCCCCTCGTGGCGCAGTGGTTAACGAATCCGACTAGGAACCATGAGGTTGCGGGTTTGATCCCTGCCCTTGCTCAGTGGGTTAACGATCCAGCGTTGCCGTGAGCTGTGGTGTAGGTTGCAGACACGGCTCGGATCCTGCGTTGCTGTGGCTCTGGCCTAGGCCAGTGGCTACAGCTCCAATTGGACCCCTGGCCTGGGAACCTCCATATGCCGCGGGAGCGGCCCAAGAAATAGCAAAAAGACAAAAAAAGAGAATTTGTTTCCATGTGAGTTCTCTTTATGATCCAAATAATAATGTACACATTGATCAGAAAGAGAATTTCTGGCAAAAGTTCTGATTTACCATTTTGGTCCTTGTCTAATTTTGTGTGATCTTAGAAGCAAAATGAACTGTTTGAATTGGTAACCAAAGAAATGGTGCTAAAATTCTGATTTTAAAAATTGAAAAGGGAGTTCCTGTCGTGGCGCAGTGGTTAACGAATCCGACTAGGAACCATGAGGTTGCAGGTTCGATCCCTGGCCTTGCTCATTGGGTTAATGATCTAGCGTTGCCGTGAGCTGTGGTGGAGGTTGCAGATGCGTCTCGGATCTGGCGTTGCTGTGGCTCTGGTGTAGGCCGGCGGCTACAGCTCCGATTAAGCCCCTCGCCTAGGAACCTCCATATGCCACAGGAGCGGCCCTAGAAAAGGCAAAAAGACAAAAAAAAAATTGAAAAGGTAGTTTGTAGAAAAGTTCGAAAGGCCACCAAGTGTAAATGGACGTGTGCAAACATGCGCACGTGTCCCAGATGAGTGCAACCTGGGAATATGTTGGCCCTGAACTCTGCATTTGAGTTATTTAAGAAGCCAAGAGAAGTCTTGCTCTGGGAGAGAAGGGGGCATCTGAAAAATGTCTTTATCTCCCCCACCCCTCCTTTCCACGAAAGCTATTGAAACTCAAACTGTGAGAAAAAGGGGTCATTAAAAATTAGCATTCCTGAGCCAGATCAGTCCTGTGTTCACCTTTCATCGTTTGGGCAAATGGTATTCAGTTTCATCCGCTCTCTACCCCACTGTTACTTCCCACTCCACGTGTAACCCTGCTTTGACAACGAGCAAAAAACAGGCTACTGAGGGGAACCGTGGAAGCACGTTCTCAGAGCATCCCAGACCAGTTCTGAGGAAGCAGCCCTGGGCTCTGGGCGTGGGCTCTGGGCGTGGGCTGGGTAATACAGCCTCTGACCCACCAGTCACCAGAGGAGGGAGGTCAAGGAGGGGGGCATCTCCTTGCCCCCAGTCTGTTTAGAGACCTGGATGGGGGCCCCAGGGGGGCCCCAAGGACACCAGTGCTGCTGGAGCTTTTCCTTGTCCTCGAAGCATTGGTAAAGATTTCAAGTTGCTTGAGTTCAGGTTTCAAAGCCGGAAGCATACGTCCCCTTAGCCATTCCTGCTGTCCCGGGAACCCGGAGTTTAATAGCGAAGGAGTCAGGTGGGGAAACAGCCCTCGTTCCTTCCAAAGGCCCAGTGCAAATCATTCCTGGCAGAGAAACCACCTCCTGCCTTATGGATTCGGGGAGTTGCAGTGGCTTCTGCAGAAAACGCTGATAGGAGGGCTTCAGGTTATTTGTAAGAAAAAAAAAAAAAACCTTCATAAATCACTGCATATTATTCGAATATCAGAAAAGAAAAATAAAATCTTTCGATACTCATGCCCATGCCCCAAACAGTTAAACCGAGTGCCTCCTTAATGGCTTTAAGAAATTTTTTAACAAAATCTCTCTATAATTACTACACTGAAAAATTCACTGAAGGACGAAACACTTTTTACTGTAAAGCACTGGCCAGACTTTTTAAAACTTGCTTTTTCCCCTATGTCGGACGGTGTAACGCATGTTGCTTCAGAATTGTGAGTGTCTCCAGTTAGCCAAAGGCAGAATGTTTTAAAATAAGTTTGTGCTGTTTGAAGTTTATTTTAGCCTTTTTTAAAAACGAGATATGGTTGATTTACAATATTTTATAATTCAGTGGGAATCTTTAAATGTCCCTCCACCACCCAGATAACAAGTGGTTCAGGCTGGCCTTTTCGGCCCCAGCTCCTTCCCCTTCACAAGAAACCTTGTTCTCTGACCCTTCGCAATCCCCAGCCCCAGTCCTTGTTCTAAAGGCCCCGTCTGAATGCACTTGTCTGAGTTGGCTTCACTTACTTGTCATCTGAGAGGGTTTGGGATTCTGGGCGGTCCTCAGGCCTGGAGGAAGCTGCGGCTGGAAGATGCAGTTCCCATCCGTCCCTGGTCCTGATAGGAGGCCCACAGGACCAGCTGCTCCCTCCGTCACTCACCGAGGAGTCCACACCTGCTTCCCCCGGAGCTGCTGTGTCCTTTGTCCACGGCTGTCTACAGCACCTTCACGGGGGAACGGACAGTGAGGCAGCACCCACTGTGTGCCGGCTCTGTGCCGGCTCGCACTGCATCCCCAGTTGCACTGTGTCTCTGCGTGACTGAGTTCCAGGCCAGAGGATTCAGAAGTCTCATTACGAATTCACTGCCTTTGTGAAGTAATTGCACGGTTTAACCCTCCGGCACACCAGCACACTTGTCCCAGATCTGTTAAACCTCTGTCGCGAGCTTGCTTCCCGTGAGGTTTTGTCATGTGCTTGGCAGTCACAGGTTGGTCTTCGCTGTCAGTCTTGCTAGCGATTGCGTGACACCGCGGGCTGCTACGTGCTCCGCCATCAGGAGCTCCCCATCGGAATGGATCAGCGCCTCGGCCCATCACATCGCACCAGCGTCTTGGGAAACTGCTCCTAAAAGGCATTGCTTTTAGCTATTGCTTGCATACACACCTGGGAATCGTATGTAAACACAGTAATTTGCATATTCGTTGTGTAGTCTCCCAGCACCGTGTGCGGGATCGTCTGTGTCTGTGTCTGACTTACCGTGTTTCTCACTTTGAGAAAAGAGGACATTCCCAGACCTGGAGAACGAGTGAAAGCTTTGATGAATGTCAAATCCAGGTGCTGATTAGTGAAGAACGCCACATAAACTAGAGCAAGACTGTGAATGGAATTCTGTGTCTTTTGTTGCCACGAAACGTGCGGAGAACGATGAAGAGATGGGCTTGAAAGCACACACGCGCAGATTTTACAAAGGCAAGGGAAGGACAGTCGTCAGGTGTAGGAAATGGTGGGGGAGAAATAATGGAAACTGTTCTGTTTTCATCTTACGCGCCAGTCACTTTTGAAGCGAGCTGCTTTCCAGGTTAACCCACTTCATTGGATTCGGTCTGCAGGGACAGGATGGCAGAGGCAGCCTTGAACCATTACTCCTGTGTCTTATTCCTGATGCCCTGTAACACTTACTTCCTACCTTCCCTTCGTGTTTCCAATCAAATTTTCTTTTTTAAATATCGTGCCCTTTGAGCTGAGAACATTTTCCAGTTGAAGATCCACCTTGGGGACCTGATCCCGAGCAGAGGTCTCTGGGGCTGGGGGTGCGCAGCATGCCAAGCGCTGGGCTGTCACTGTGCGTGCGCATTGCTGGCTGTTTCCAGCCCACGGAAGAGCCGTCTGGGGGTTCGAACCAGCCCAGCCTGCCCTGGGAAGTGGGTGACCCAAGTCCCGGACCAGGAGTGAAAAGAAAAATCAGTTGTCAGATTAGACCACAGGGGCGCTGCACAGTTAGATGGGTTATTTTAATAGATGGCCACGTCTGATAAAGTTTTGTGGGGGTTTTGTTGTTGTTGTTGTTTGTATCTTCAAAGTTCTGTTGACAGGTCTTTTACATAATCTTTTTTTCTTTCCCTTCTTTAAGGTTGCTGGTGTTGTCGGCCGCGCAGACCTCCTGGGTGCCCTGTTTTTTCTGTTGTCTTTCCTCGGCTACTGTAAAGCATTTAGAGAAAGTAAGCATGATGTTTTGCCTTCTTAATGTTGCATCTTCTTCATGTTTCTGTCGTGTGGAGTGGTGTTTTATCAGATGGGGAAATGTCCGTTTCCATCACTTTATCCCTTTGAAGGAATGGGGTCAAAAGGTATAAACTCTTTTAGTGATATCTGTTACTCCATTGCTTTGATTTTAAGCAAATACAAGGTTTGCCCTTCAGTGTTCACATAGGAGCAGAGTTCATAGGAGTAGCGCTCTTGGTGCTAAAGCAGTTGTGATTGGTTTTTGTGATTTTTTTTTTATTTCCAGCAAAATTGTAGAGAAGAAAACTTTTTTTTTCAAATTAAAACCTGTTGGAGAAATAACTAGAAAAATGCATAATAATGTATAGCTGGTCTATGAGGTTATTTTTTCATTGTCATATTATTAATGCATACAAAGAAGTCGTTGGAACCAAGAGTTGAAATGACCAGTTGTGTGTGTGTGTGTGTGTGTGTGTGTGTGTGTGTGTGTCTGTGTGTCGGGGCGGGGGGATTGCCTGATTATTAGTTGCAATGCAACTGTGCCCTTGCCGAGATCCAGCAGAATCCCTGTGTTATTTCACTCATTATATACGTGGTGGTGATGGTCTCCAAGTCAAATCATCCCTTCCACATTGTTTTACAGTAGAGATGGGACGTGATACATTTAGTTTACATACAGTTATTTTATTATCATGTATATCCATGGGTATAATTCTACATGCTGGCCCCAGCAACAGTGTTATAAATTCAACTTCTGCTATAAATTCAAATTATGGACTGCGGAACTCTGTGTGTATCATAATCAGTGTATGTTTTGAGGGGAGAGGGGAGAAGGGGGGCGTGAGAGGGCTGACCCCTGTGGAATGCTCGAGCAGGGCTGGTTCATCAGAAGCGGATATGCTTTGGTTTCCGTGAGTCTTTTCCTCGGTGCTTCTCAAAGCGTGGCTTCCTTCCAGGCCTGCCAGGGCCTTAGTGTTGCTGCCCACAGACGACTGCCTGTACCTGGATGCCTCCTATAAGCCCATCTCTTCATGTTAAGCAAGGGCAGACCACTTATCCAGATTTTGTATCTGCTGTGGCTGGTGAAGTGGGGTCACTTGGTTATTAAACAGGGGCCTATGAGCCGAATCCAGCCCTCAAGCTAACAGTGGTTTTTTACAGTTTTAAATGGTGGTGGTGGTGAGGGGAAACCACAAAAATAGTATTTGGTGACATATTAAAAATTACATGAAATGCATGGAGTTCCCGTTGTAGCTCAGCGGAAACGAATCTGACTAGTACCCGTGAGGACGCAAGTTTGATCCCTGGCCTCGCTCAGTGGGTTAAGGATCAGATGTTGCCTTGAGCTCAGATCCCACATTGCTGTGGCTGTGGTGTAGGCCGGCAGCTGCAGCTTTAATTCAGCCCCTAGCCTGGGAACCTCCACATTCTATGGGTGTGGCCCTAAAAAAAAAAAAATTACACGAAACGGAGATTTCAGTGTCTGTGTAAAGTTTTATTGGAATGTAGGCACATCCATCCATTTGTTTTTGCAGAGTCAGGCGTTTCAGTAGAGGCCGTCTGACCTGCAGAGCCTAAAATACTTACTGCCCTGTCCTCTACAGCGTTTGCCAGCCCCTGGGACAGATGATCAACAGGTAACTCTCACCATCCTAGTGCTCCAAAAGGGATTTCTTTTTCTAAAGCAAAGATTAATAAGGGGTTTCCAGCAGGAAGTTTTTCACTAATAAGGGTAGATGAGTTTGCTGTTAATATAATAGTTGCCATTTATTGACTATCTACTGATGGGTGTGTATTTTTCTCATTTAATTATGTTAAAACAATCTTTAAGATAGGTGGGAGTTCCCATTGTGGCTCAGAGGGTTAAGAACCCAACCTAGGCTCTGTGAGGACGCAAGTTCGATCCCTAGCCTCACCCAATGGGCTAAGGATCCAGCGTTGCCACAAGCTCCAGCATAGGTTGAGAATGGGGCTTGGGTTCCGCATAGCTGTGAGCGTGATGTAGGCTGCACCTGCAGCTCTGAGCCCAGGAACTTCCATAGGCCACAGGTGCACCCCGAAAAAGAAAAGAAAAAAAAAGCTTAAGTGGAATTACTATTCCTGTTTTCCACATGTGTAAGACTCAGGGTTAGGTGACTACCCAGGATCACATAGCCATTTATGGCAGAAGGGGGTTCACACTCTGTGTCTAACTCACTTCAAAGCCAGTGCCAGCTACATTGTATTCTTCTGCTTCCCTGAACTCATGGGACCAGTGAGCCAAGCTAGTCAAAACAATCGTTAAAAATAAACCAGAGGTACATTCAGTTCTGTTAAGGAATTTTTAAAATGCGAGGTGTGATAGTGACATCAAAGATATGTTTTAAAAGCAGTCCCTTTCTTCTAGAGACACTGCTGAAGTATTTATGGATAAGATGGTATAAAGTCTGGGATTTGGCTCAAAACAATCTGAGAGGAGGCAGGAAGCGTGCTGGTGTACAGATAAAGCCAGACTGGGCAGGAGTCGGCGATTGTTGAAACTGAGTGATGGAGACAGAAAAAGTTCTGTGCCAGCATCTCTACTCTTGTATCTTTGTTTGTTTGTTTTTTACAAAAGGTTTTTTTTTTTTTCTTAATGCCCAGATGAGTTAACAGATTAAAAAAATGTTAGATTTTGGTGACTTCCTTTTTTTAATTTTTAAAGCATTGCATTTAAGACCAGCAAATGGTATATCTTTAAGCATTTTTCCCCTTCCAACATTACATAAAGCAAGTGAATATTTAATGATTTAATCATTTATCATGGAATAAGAGGGAATTTTTTTTGGCTGCATCCACACTATGCAGAAGTTCTCAGGCCAGGGATGGAACCTTCACCACAGCAGTGACCCAAGCCACTTCAGTGACAGTGCCAGACTCTTAACCCATTGAGCCAGCAGGGAACTCAGGGAATTTTTAAAACCAAAATGTAGTAGTATCATTTAGCAATTAATCATGAGAAACCTAAGATACAAAAAGAGGTAACTGGAAATCAGGAGAAAACTAAAATATGAAAAGAGGCAATTGGAATAAGTTTGTAAAATATTTTATACTAAAGAACATGGGCAGTACATAGGTAATAAATCAGACAATAAAATGAACGCCTGTGGACTCATCTACCAATTTTAAAAAAAGTCAGGTTTCCTGGGAGTTCCCAGGCGGCTCCGTGAGTTAAGGATCCAGTGTCATCACTGCCCTGGCTCTGGTTCCATCCCTGGCTTGGGAACTTCGACATGCCATGGATGCAGCCCCCCAAAATAAAATATTTGGTGGTATCTTGACTGCCCCTCTCTGGTCTGGAGCTTTAAAACAAAACAAAGCAAAACAAAACAAAAACCCTTTTGGAAGCACTAGGATGGTGAGAGTTACCTGCCGATCATCTGCCTCTCTCTCTCCCCCACCGCCTCCCAGCCAGGACATCCCTGAGGCCCGAGGTCCCGACGGGTGTGGGAGGACCATTTAGAAGGAGAACAGCATCTTCCTTTCGTTCCCCTCCCTCCAACTCCCAGGTGCTGATGCTGCCAGAACTCAGCCTCTGCTCACCGGTGCCAAATAGAAATGTGGAGACAGAGTTTTGGGCAAAGGAGGAAAAAATATCTATTGCTTTGCCAGGCAAAGGAGGGTCACAGCAGGCTAATGCCTCAAAGACTGTGCCCCCCTTAGGAGAGATTGGGAGGTGGTTTTACACTTTTGGGAGTGAAAAATAGGGCCGCAAGCTTGCATTGTTTTCAAAGCTGGTGCTCAGTGGTCTGGGGGTCTTCTTTCCAGAATAAAGAAGATTCATTCACATCTTCTTGCATTTGTTGGGGGGGGGGGTTAGTTCTGTGGAAGAACTCAAAGATAGTGTTATCTGCATTCCTTGAGGAGGGACCAGGACCCTGCCCCAAAGCTGCACTGTTGTCTCTTGATGGCCCCTCTCTGGTCTCTGCATCCCCTCCCTTCCCTGATTAGCGACTGTTTGAACCTTTGGAACAGGGAAGGTCATGGAGGCTGAAGTTTATTCCTAAAAACAAGAAATGGGAGACACAGAGAGGCTTGTGTGCCCAGGCGCCCACGGGGCCCTGCTTGGTTTCACTGTCTGTCCCCAGAATAAGTGCTGGCTACTTACCTGTTTGCTCCCAAAGAATCTGAAAGAGCTACTAAACTGAGTTTACCTTTCAAGTCTCCCCTATCCTGAGGCGAAGATGGACCATGGACAGATTCTTCTCTAAAGATCTTTTCCTGTCTTTTATAAATTAATATGAATTCCCCAGCAGACCCAAAACAAAGAATTAGTTATACTACTTAAATCCCAGTAGACGTTTTCCCTATATTTTTATTGTAAAAATATGCATTGCATACTATGGACCACTTCAGTGATTTTAAGTGGACCAGCGTGGCAGCCTGAAGGACGTGCACACTGTTCTGTAACCTGCCCACCATCCCGTCTCCAGAGGCCTGCCATCATCCCAAGACTGAAACTCTGTCCCCATCAGTTACTCCCCGTTCTCCCTACCCAGCCCTTGGCAACCACCATTCTATTTTCTGACCACAAATTGGACCGTTCTAGGGACCTCATATAGGTGGAATCATTCAATATTTGTCTTTTTGTGTCTGGCTTATTTCACTGAGCATAGTATCTTCAAGGTTCCATCCATGTTGTAGCGTGTGTCAGAATTCCTTCCTTTTTAAGGCTGAATAATCCATTGTATGGTATATATTTTGTTTATCCAGTCACCTGCTGATGGACATTTGGGTTGTTTCCATTTCAGGACTCTTGTGAACAGTGTTGCTATGAGCATGACTGTATCCAGTAGACTTTTTTTTTAAAGAGCAGCAAACAAATTTGAATCCTGTTTGTTTTTTCTACAAAAACATTGCAGACTCTTCTTGGACAGGCAGTGCTGTCGATGTTCTAGGTATTTATAGTTATATACCTGGAACATCCATATAGAAACTATCCATAGTTTCCAAAAGTGCCCTGGGAAGGGTCCCTCCTCTTTCTGCTCTCGGGTGGCTGTGGGGTGAAACACTGAACTCAAACCACTTGATGTAAATGCTCAGTATTTGTACCTTTGGAGAAAGAATTCAGCAAAGAAACTGAGAATATTGAGACAAATCAGGGTTTATCGAGAGAGAGACAGAGAAAGAGCAAGAGAGTGACCCGTGCTTTGGAGGTAGGTTACATTGCTTGCATGGGGCAGTCCTTCCAGGCATCCTCTGGCCAATCATCTTGCTCCATCAGGCCTTGAGCCCACCTCTGGCCTGACTCAGGGCCCTCCCCTCTGTGTGCAATTATCTTTTAGGCCAGGATGGATTCTACTGCCAGGGTCTCGGGGAAGTTGACAGTCAGTACTGTGGTCTGTTGCTCCACCCTTCTCTGACCCTGAGAAACCTTCTGAACGTGTGTAGTTGTGGAAGTCTCCTTGACCTCAAGACTGAGCAATAAGTGGTCTCTATCTTTTGTCCATGCGGGACACAGCTCCTCCTTGCTCCTTCCATAAGCTTATCTTGAGGTTATCTGTCCACAGGGAACAGATTACGTTGCTCAGCCTGGGGCCCATCCATCTCCTGCTTCATATCCTGTCCTGTGCAGGTAAATCCAAGGCTCAGCTTTGTATCTCCAAGTACTGGTGCCCGCAAACCTGTGACTCCATTAAGACACAACACAAGGGTGACTCCAGTGGCCTGACATTGCCATGCTCACTCAAGACGTGGTCACACCCAGCCATCCCTATTCTCTTTTATTATTTTAGCATACTGCCATTTCTTCCCGTGACTCATCATTTTTCTGATACTGCAGAGAGTTTGGGGACAGCTGAGTAGAACAGTTTCAAGAACAGAATAATAGGGGTAACTTTTCCTCCTGAGACTGAAAGTTAATTTAGCAATAAGGCATGTCCCCTTCTTTTGGGGTTGGGATCTCCCCACTTGGGAGGATTGTAAAACTCTCAAAAGATACATGGCCCCCAGGGATGGGAGAGGGTGTGGGAGGTGGATTGCTCAGCCCATGTGGCATTTCCATTGGTACTGAGAGCGGGAGAAAGGGAGGGGGTTCATTTACTCCTGAAGGTCATATTCATTACAAGCAATGGTATTGTTTGCATTGCTGTGCGGGTTTTGTTTGCATTTTTTATGTATATGCCTTTTATGGTTTGTATTGTGTTTTTAAATTGGCAATGAGACCTGAATCTGCAGTTAGGTAGGATTATAACTTATCAGTAGTTGATTTTTCTTGAAGAAAAAAAATTTTTAAAATCTGTTGGCTTTTCTCTAGACCTCTCTGAAGTATGGTGAAGTATCAATAATTTTAGCTTATCCTTTCTTAAAGTAACTCCTCCCTATTCTGAATGGATTTCAAGGACACCAAAATTTTTTTTGAAGAAAGTACTAAATGTTGGTAGAGTCCACGTTCAGGCACATCATGTAGGAAATAGAATAAAACTTGTCACTACTTCTAATGGTTGCTCTTGTGGGAAAACTATCAGGAGACTAAAAATTGTAGCGGGTGAACTGATATATTTATATATTTATTAGCTTCCTTTAATGGAGTGTTCTCACAGAGTGGTGAAAAACTGCAGATGTTTTATATTCTTTTCCTGGATCCTTGTACTAACCTCTTCTGTGTTCCAGTTCCCAAATTTTATACTCTGATACATGTATCTGCTTTGCATTCATTGCAAGTTATGAAATTATTTCCAAGAGCCATCCATACAAAAGATAGATTTTTTTAAATTAGGCCTTTGGAAACTAATACCAAAGATAGAAGTACTTAAATGTATGATGGTTTTTCAATTAATACTTTGATTCCTGAGAAATTAATGAAGTATATTTTAGTATTAATGAAACCACAGCCTATTACCTGTTAGCAGCAATATAACCTTTTTTGATCTAGTAACATTCTTTTAACATTTATGGTATGTTTAATTTAAAATTAGAAAGATTTATGGAGTTCCCGTCGTGGCGCAGTGGTTAATGAATCTGACTGGGAACCATGAGGTTGCGGGTTCGGTCCCTGGCCTTGCTCAGTGGGTTAAGGATTCAGTGTTGCCGTGAGCTGTGGTGTAGGTTGCAGACGCGGCTCGGATCCCGTGTTGCTGTGGCTCTGGTGTAGGCCGGTGGCTACAGCTCCAATTCGACCCCTAGCCTGGGAACCTCCATATGCCACGGAAGTGGCCCAAGAAATAGCAACAACAACAACAATAACAACAACAAAAGACAAAAAAAAGAAAGAAATGGTGAGAAGAGGAGGGTACAAATGCAGGACACTGGAGATGCACCTGCAACTAAGAGACCAGCAACTTAAAACAATCTCATATATATATATATATATATATGAGTCTATGATATCTATGAGTTATCTTGAATCAGTCTTCTGTGCTTATTTGTGATTCCAATTGGGTCATATCAGAGTTAACTGATTTTGTCATTATGATATCAAAATAACCAGATGTTCCCACTAATTGCTTGTCAGTTGATCTGAATTTCTTATGATGTAGTTGATTGATCTGTGCCTTTTGATTTGGTTTCCAAGGTAGAGATGTCGATAGTGAAATATTCAACATTTGAGGAGAGGGTCCATGGACCCTCTCCAGTTATGAAGTACTGAATTTCATCTTAATCATTGAGGAAACGGATGTGGAAAAACTAAATCTGAGCACCAATTAGCCCAATTGTAGTAAGCTAAATGTTTTGTGTGTACACTTGCAAGTGAACACTAATCAGAACAGGAAGTGACTCTGAAAAAGTAAAGCATCCGCTTTAAAGTTGAACCAAATGCTTTAAAAACAAGTACTTGTTCAAACACATGACCGAGAACATTCCAAGTGAATCACCTGTATCAGTTGATGTATCTTCTGAAGATATGTTTTACCCCTTTGCAATTCTGTGTAGCATTAGTTATGATTAAAATAGTATCTATGATATGTACAAAAAAATCTTTTAAAGCATTCTGTCTCAAGATTTAAGTTTTGCCTTGTTATAGTCACAAATTGTAATATTAGCTCTGGTTAAAACAACTTCTAGGGGAGCTCCCGTCGTGGTGCAGTGGTTAACGAATCCGACTAGGAACCATGAGGTTGCAGGTCTATCCCTGGTCTTGCTCAGTGGGTTAAGGATCTGGTGTTGCCGTAGAGCTGTGGTGTAGGTTGCAGACGTGGCTCGGATCCCGTGTTGCTGTGGCCCTGGCATAGGCCGGTGGCTACAGCTCCGATTGGACCCCTAGTCTAGGAACCTCCATATGCCACAGGAGCAGCCCAAGAAATGGCAAAAAGATAAAAACAAAAACAAAAAAAAAACCAACTTCTAAATTTAATTCTAAAAAGGGGAAACACAGATTGAATGAAAATGTTAGTCACTTGCTTTTAAAAAAAGGAGTTAAAAATAAAGCAGAACACAGTTTGACAGTTAAAAAAAAAATCGAATAAAATGGAACCCGTGGGAGTTCTCTGTTGGCCTAGTGGGTTAAGGATCTGGTGCTGTCACTGCTGTGGCACGGGTTTTGTCCCTGGCCTGGGAACTTCCACATGCCACAGATGGGGCCAAATGAATAAATAAAATGGAACCTAGAGACACCTCCAGCCTGGACAGCCCTTCACAGTCACCCACAGTTTATTTAACCTTTGGAAAATATAAAGCCCTAGGAGGTTACCCCTCTGCACACATCCAGGCCCCATTGTCTTGACCCAGAAGGTTATTGTTGGCCATGGACTTGTGCGTCCTTTCCGTCCTCTGACTGTGTCCACCTGCCCACGCAGGCTTTGCGTTAGACATCATACCCAGTCTCTCTTGAGTTTAAAGTGGGTGGTGGAAAACACCCGCCCCTCAACTGCACTCCCCAGCATTTGTGTTGTTTTTTGCCGCTATTTCCCATGCCCTCTCACTGTGTTCACACTGCACACTGTCAGTGGAACAGTTAATTTTCCCAAGTTCATCGCCAGTCTGGAGGCACAGAGTGACCTTGCTTCTTGAGAGAGAGAGACTTAACTCAGTTACTCACTGGCTTGAGGGAAGCCTTGAGGCCCAAGCCTCAATCCTGACGAGGTTCTGGGCCCTGAGCACCCCCCCTCCCCCTGGCTGTAGCCTCCGGGATTTGATGCCCAGTCCTGCCCCCCTTGCTCTGTGGGCCAGGCAGCACCAGTCCAGCCCCTTCACTCTGCCAGCCTTGCCCTCCCCACCTCCTAAATCCCCCTTTGTCCCAGTCCCCCACCCAGCGCTGCAGTCTGGTGGCACTTTGCCTGGTCTCTGTCGACAGTCACCATTTTTTCAGCATCTCTTCTGCGTTTTCCATCTTCCTTTTTCCACGTGCCAAGAACAGAGACGACTTCTTTGTTTATAGAGAACACCTCTCTGGAATAATTCTTAAATGTGCTGATGTTCAGCTTTGTAGATACGGTGGCTGAGAGTCTTTAAGTTGAGCAAGGGTTTCAAAACTGACAATCCCTTCACAGAGGAGAAGCCGTAAGAAGCCTACGTGCACCAATTACTAGAGTTCGATCATTCAGGACAGGACATGGTTTCTAATTCTGTTCTAAAGTCACACAGAGGCTTATCCGTTGGGTCCTTCACTCTTTCACTGATAATCAAACATTAAGGGCATCCTTGTAGCAGACCCTCTGTCCACGCTGGGGATTCACAAACTAGAAAGACCTAATCCTTGCCCTTGAAGGGCTTAGAGTTTAGTGCATTTTGATTGAAATGAAGTGTCCGTCATTCCGAGGGCTCAGGCTGGGAATGCTCTGGTCCCCCCTTCCTCCTTGTTAACTTTTCCTCCCTGTGCTCAGAGCAGGCATCAGCAAGTATCCCCTTCTTGCCTGATGTATTTATGCAGAAATGATGACCCTGGCCTTTGAAGGCAGCTGTGTGCAACCTTATACCACCAGGGCGATGCCTGTGGCCTTGGACTGCTGGTTTCTTGTGTGTTTCCCCTAGAATGTGCATTTTGTTCTTCTTTTATTATTGAGATATATAACAATATGTAACCTTGCATTAGTTTTAAGTGTACAACATAATGATTTGATACATATGTGTATTGTGACATGATGACAGCAGCAAGTCTAGTTACTGTCCATCACCACAATAGTTAAAACTTTTTCCTTGTGCTAAGAACTTTGAAGGTCTACTCTCTTCGCATCGTTCGTATATACTATATAGCATTTTAACTATAGTCATCAGGCTGTATCTTACCCCCAGAACGTAGTTTACTTGTAATGGGAGGTTTGTACCTTTTAACCACCTTTGCCATTTCTCATTCAGTCGTCTTTTCTTTCTTTCTTTTCTTCTTCTTTTTTTTTTTAGCTACATCGTAAGCCAATTATTCAACAGTTTTATGCCTTAGACTGCTTTTGGCCCCTGGACTAGGCTTTCATAGCTCCTGGCACAGGGGCTATGCAGCTTGACAGAGCCACCCGGGGCCCAAAAACCTGTGGCCACGATGTCGGTGACTATAACCACTTCATCTGTCACCACTCCTTTCGGCGCTGCGTTTTTTCGTCATACTCTGGTGCTGGGCTGCCACGGTCTGCTGTGCACCCAGGGCCCAGTACCTTGAAATGTTACGGCAGCTACCCAGCAGCCCTGCGCTGCAGCGTATCAGCTCTGGCGACAGCCCCGTGGCTGTAGCGTATCAGCTCCAGCAGCTCTGTGGCTGCAGTGGATCAGCTCTTTTACCCGGCGAGAAACCAAGCGAGCACTCGGAGAGGTGGAGAACTCAGGTTTATAACGCCGGCGGGCTCAGAGGAGATTGATCTCCAGGGTCTGAGCCCGGAAGAAGGGTTTCCCAAGGCTTTTGTGGGCTACGTCTTCCGGGTCCAAGCATGGCTAGTTGGACCCGAGTGACGTCAGGCAAGGTAGTAGATGCGGAAACAAGTTTACAGAAGCAGATGCGTGGAGGAGGGGTGGTTGGGGCAGTTGGCTAGACTTTGCTTAGTCATCCTTGCCGAGGTCTCTCCTTTCTACATTTTTATTGGGACATTTTCTCCTACAGATCCACAGGAGGTGAAGGGCTCTGCCTGGTGCCAGAAGCCAGGAGGGCCAGATGCAGAGAGAGAAGCCGCTGAGCACCTGCAGAGTGGCTGTCAGTAGGATCAGATCCTTAAGGTGCTCGGCCATGCCCTGCTCCATGCTGAGGTCCGTTCCCCCATCCATCAGGGCCCCCTCCTCAGAGCAGGCTGCCCTTGCCCTCGAGCTCATAGAGTGGTAGCCAGCCCATAAACTGCCAGACTGAAGCCCAGAGCCATCTGGGCCCAAAACAAGGCAGATGAGAAGACGACCAAGGTGCCATGACAGTAAATGGTGCACGCCAGGGACTCTCTGTTCTCCTCAAATACCTGCTGCTTCCCTCTTGTGCCCACTTTGCCCTTGGGTGCCATGGTGCAACGCAAATACCCAGCCAGGGAAAGAAGAGCGCGCCTGAAACCTCAGCCAGTGGGTGCCGCACATCGGCAGCAAGGCGCTTCCCCCTCGGTCTTCTCTCTGTAGCTACGAGTTCGGTTTTGTGGGCTTTTTTTTTTTTTAAGATTACACACGTGAGACCATACAGTGTGTGTCTTTCTCTGTTTAACTTATCGCCCTTAGCGTCGTGGCCTCAAAGTCTATCCATGTTGACACAAATGCCATCATTTCCTTCTTTTTAGAGCTGAGTGATATTATGGGGGGGTATATGTGTACCCCTTTTCTTTATGCATTCAGCTGTCGATAGACACATTGTATGGGGGGCTTGGCTTTTGTAAACAATGCCGCAGTGAACACGAGGGTGAAGCTATCTTTTCGAGGCTGTGCTTTCATGTCCTTCAAGTAAATACCCGCAAGCGGAATCGCTGGATCACATGGTGGTTCGGTATTAAAATGCTAATTTCTTCCATCTTATCTCTGTTAAATTCACTCTCAAGCAGAGCAGAGCCTTTGATACTAATGGGCGTGCAGGGGTGTGGATTTTCCTTTGGACTTTGAGCTGCCCCAAGACCTAGTCACACGGGTCGTGATTGTCCCCTCTCTCACTAGCGTGGAGCGCACAGAAAGCAGAGGGTAAACACGGGCCTGAGCAGTGAGGAGCCCACGTATTTTGAAGTGTCCGCTGTGCCTCAGAGCTCTTTTGTGGTTGCAGCTGAGACTCAAAGCTTTTTTTGTGGTCGAATTTCAGCCTGGTATTTATTGGACCGAAATAATAATACATGCTGGTGTCCCCACCGTGGTGCAGTGGGCTAAGAATCCAACTGCAGTGACTCAGGTTTCTGCAGAGGTGCAAGTTCAGTCCCCAGCCTGATGCAGTGGGTTAAGGGATCGGGTGGTGCCACAGGTGCAGTGCAGGTCACATCTGCAGCTGGGATGCGATCCCTGGCCCCGGAATATAAGTAATTAATTAAAAATGCTCTTTATTGTTTAAACTTATATTTAAAGTGACCTGGTCTATGTCGTTTTGGGATTAGACTGCAAATTCAAAAAAAGGTCTAGCATGCATCCATAAACTTGAAGTTCAAGAAAGTTTCTTTTTACAGAAGAAAAAAGATTCTTTTTACAGATTTAATATTTTTTTATAAGGGAACAAAAAAATTGAGTGCTCTGAAATTAATGATTTAACTAGTTAGAAAGCTCTTTGAGAGGGTACATTTCTTTTTGATAAACCTCGTTGGTTTTCTTTATAGATGCAGTGCCTGCATTGTAAAGCTCTGGACAACTTTTAACTGCCTGAGTTTATTAACAAGCAATTCTGTACGAACCTCTGGAATCTGGGCATTTTTAGAGACTGAAAAAACCTACTCACGTCACATTTCTGTGTGTGTGAGAGAGAGAGAGAGAGAGAGAGAGAGAGAGAGAGCGCGCTTAAATAAAAATCTCCAAGCAAGATTCTTTTTTTTTTTTTTTTAGGGTTGCACCCTTGGCATATGGAGGTTCCCAGGCTAGGGGTCTAATTAGAGCCATAGCTGCTGGCCTGCACCACAGCCACAGCAACACCAGGTCCAAGCCGAGTCTTCGACCTACAGCACAGCTCCCGGCAACGCCAGGTCCTTAACCCACTGAGCAAGGCCAGGGATTGAACCTGCAACCTCATGGTTCCTAGTCGGATTCGTTTCCACTGAGCCACAACAGAAACTCCTAGAACAGAATTTTTTTTTTTTCCCTTAGGAAAAGGAACTATCCCTATAAAGAACTCATAGTTATTCTTCAAGAAAAGAAAAAAGTCAGATGAAGTTGATGGTAGGCTAATTATTATTTCTGAATGCCCAAATCAGAAAGTGTGATTCTTTTTTTTTTTTCCCTCTCTCTCTCTCTTTTTATGGCCACATTGGTGGCATATGGAAGTTCCCAGGCTAGGGGCTGAATCGAAACTGCAGCTCCCGGCTTACACCACAGCCACAGCCACACTGATCCAAGCTGCGTATGTGACACATCTGTGCCAGATCCTTAACCCACTGAGCGAGGCCAGGGCTTGAAGCCGCATCCTCACAGAGACAACATTGAGTTCTTAACCTGCTGAGCCACAACAGGAACTCCCAAAAGTATTATTCTTAGGACATCCTGTCAGCATCCCTCTCTCTTAAAGCCTAGTATTTTAAATTAGAAACAGGTAACCTCTCTGCACAATAAACTTGATAGAATATCCCAAGCAATTTCTTTTATAAGCTGGTACATTAAAATATCTTTTCATGGGGAGTTCCTGCTGTGGCTCAACGGCATCAGTGGCATCTCTGGAACACTGGGACGCAGGTTTGATCCCCTTCCTGGTACAGTGGGTTAAGGATCCTGCATTGCCAGAGCTGTGGCATAGGTCGCAACTGTGGCTCAAACCTGATCCCTGGCTCGAGAACTGTATATGCCTCGGGTGGCTAAAAAAGGGGTTAAGACTAAGAAGAGAAATTTAATGATCCCATTTATTAGTGGGGAAGGACTTTGCTACATACCTAGAATCACCATTTTAAATTCTAAACTCGGAAGTCCCTATCATGGCTCAGCCATTAACAAACCTGCCTAGTATCCATGAGGATGTGGGTTCAATCCCTGGCCTTGCTCAGTGGGTTAAGATCCAGCGTTGCTGTGAGCTGTGGTATGGGTTGAAGACGCAGCTCTGATCCAGCAGCTGTAACTCCGATTCGACCCCTAGTCTGGGAACCTCTATATGCCGTGGGTTCGGCCCTAAAAAGACAAAAAAAAAAATTATAAATGTTATGAAAGACAAGATCTCAAATCATAGTTGTTCTAAGTTCTTAAACTTTTTTGCTATCTTGCTCTCCTTACAGCCAATATAGGGCCACTCTTAACTCTTGGGATCTCATTTCCTCTCATTTTCCATTCTGATTCAAGACATCTGTTTTTCTTTGACTTAGACTCACACAGGCTTAAAAGAAATTAGGGTGATTGTGTAACTAACTCACATAATCTGGGACACTTGTTTTTCGATTTGGGGTCCTGGCCATCTGAATTGTGGGAGTGGGATTCATGTGTGCGCTCTTTTCTCTGTGTGCTCATTTCTTTGGCTCCTGCATTGTTGGATTATCCCAAAGTGGTCCCATATTTTAGAAAGGCAGCCCCTGGCATCTTTCATTGAGGCGGGGAGGGGAGCACTGATTTGGCCCCCACTTTGGAGCGAGAATCTGATGCTCATTGTGTTGCTCTGGCAGAGGGAGCTGGGGCCACCTGTCAGGGTGGAGTGATTCCCACATATACCTCGACGTGCCAGCTTCAAGGCTGGGAGATGCCAGGCATCGAGTCAAGGGGGAAGCTCATACAATGTGATGCTTTTTCTGCAAGATCTTCCCACTTGAAAGTAGTGCCAAATCCGAGGCTCGTGCTTCATTAAATTGAATCACATCTGTTGGCTCTTGTGGGTGTTAGCGCTGACAGGCATCTTTCTGTTCCTGTTTTTGGGCTTTTTCCTTCCCCCAGGGCTCCCACCCCATCCCCACCACCCATTAGCCTTTGGCTCCATTTACCGAAGTGATTATCCCAGATCCCAGAGGCCTATACCAAACCAGGAAAACAGTTTCTAAGCCAGTCTTCATTAAGTTCTGGGTTATTGTTACGTTTGCTAATGCTGCATTGTCCTGGAGCAAGTTGTCGTCTTAAGTGATGAGAGATGCCGCATAGTGGTTTGGTTTGGTTTTTTTAATTTCCTCTCCTGGGTCATAGGTGCTTAAAATTTAGCAAACTGCTTGGAGATTGAGACAGAGGACCTAGCCTGAGATGCTTACTCAGAGCTTTTGCGCCAGTTCGAATTCCCTCTTTGGGGAAGACTTTTTTGAATAAAAATATTCATAAATGCAACTGCACTGGAGGCAATATCTTCTCAGGATTTATTTTTACTGTTTTTAACAGTTACGTCTGAATTTAAAATGATTGTTTTTTTCCTTTGGCTTTTTAATATTCCTTGCATATTTAAACAAATTTTTTTAAAGAATCATTTACATGATGGAGATTCTTGCATTGTGAGAAAAGTCAAAGATGACAAGCTCATACTTGATTTCGGGCTGTATTTGTTCACATTAAGCAAATTACTAACTTTTTGGTATGAAGTTACATCTCATAATTGCCTTTGAAATAGAGTAATATAATAAGACTTCGGATAGACATGGGAATAAGTGAAACTATTGACTCAACAAGTATGTATTCAGTGCCAACTGTATGCAAGATGGCCTACTATTATCTGTTTCATTGTCTTATTAAAATGCTCCAAGTTGGGAATAAAAGAATAGCTTGCGTTCATTGCTAAATAGAAACATACAAAACACAAGTGAAAATTTCTCTAGAGCATGCTGTATACCCTGGCAGTTATTCACATCAGTCACCTTGATAAATTAATACTCAAAGAAAATCTTAATTCGGGGAAAAACTCTGCTAGAGGAGACCTTATTCCCAGAAGTCTGCTAGGCTGGGCTGTCCCCAGGCTCAGAACCGCTTTCCCAGTTGATGATTTCATCTTTGTAACACCTGTCTTGATTGCCCTCAGTCCTAGAACTGCTTTATCAGTGCTGTGACATTGGCCTTGGTTTATCATGCACCTACCTTCCACACATTTATAAGAAGGATCCCTTTGGAGTTCCCATTGTGGCTCAGTGGTTGATGAATCCGACTAGGAACCATGAGGTTGAGGGTTCGATCCCTGGCCTTGCTCAGTGGGTTAGGGATCCAGCGTTGCCGTGAGATGTGGTGTGGGTTACAGATGCGGCTTGGATCCCGCATTGCTGTGGCTGTGGTGTAGGCTGGTGGCTGCAGCTCCGATTGGACCCCTGGCCTGGGAACTTCCATGTGTCGTGGGAGCAGCTCTAGAAAATAAGAAAAAAAAAAAAAAAAAGAAGGACCCCTTTGACATACATGAAATGGTTTTAAAAATACAGTTAGCCCTTGAACAGCACAGATTTGAACTGTGCGGGTCCACTTGTAGGCAGATTTTTTCAGCAAATACAGCCATCAGCACCACAGGACTAAAAATTGGTTGAATTTTTGGATGCAGAACTGCGGATACGGAGTTCCCATTGTTGGCACAGCGGAAACGAATCCGACTAGTATCCATGAGGATTCAGGTTCCATCCCTGGCCTCACTCAGTGGATTAAGAATCCTGCGTTGCTATGAGCTATGGTGTAGTTTGCAGATGCAGCTCAGATTCCGTGTTGCTGTGGCTGTGGTATAGACTGGCAGCTGTAGTTCTGATTCCACCTGTAGCCTGTGGACTTCCATATGCTGCAGGTGCAGCCCTATTAAGACAAAAAAAAAAAAAAGCGAGAGAACTGCAGATACCAAGGGACATGGTCGACTGTGACATTATTCAACTCTCCCGTTGTTGAAGTAACAAACTAGCTTTCCTAGTTTGGGTTCTGGAAAAGCTGTAGTGTGTGTGTGCATGCTTAGTCTTATGGCTCCTGATTATAGATCACGTGGCTCGTCTGGTAGGGATGGGGAGAGAAAGAATTGGATTTAAATAGACAATTCATTTCATCTTTTCCAAGTTTTCAAAGGCGTGCTTGGAACACTGTGCAGATCCTTTCATGTATGAGCTGCGTCTCTGATCACATGGTGTAGACAGTGCCAGACGGTAGGAAGTACGATGTGAGACCTACGTAAAATTTCTAGTAGCCACATTATTAAAAAAGACAGGCTAAGGAATTTTAACGATACTTTTTCAGAAGTACCTGTTGTGGCTCAGCAGGTTAAGAACACCTGACTGGTGTCCGTGAGGATGCAGGTTCAATCACTGGCCTCACTCAGTGGGTTAAGGATCCAGCATTGCTGCAAGCTATAGTGTGGGTCACAGATGCAGCTCAGATCCAGCGTGGCTGTGGCTGTGATGTTGGCCAGCAGCTGCAGCTCCTGTTCAATCCCTAGCCTGGGAATTTCCATATGCCGCCCACAGGTGTGCCTGGCCCTAAAAAAAGAAAAATATATATATATTTTAAGCCTAGTATATTAATAATATTGTAATTCCAACATGTGATCAGTATAAATATTATGAAATGTCTGACATTCTTTTTTTTCCATACTGAGTCTTCAAAATCTGGTGTGTGTTTGATGCCTCCACCATGTCACAATAGGGACCAGGTAAATTTCAGGTGTTCATGAACCATAATGCTTCCTCTTGGACAGAAGTGATCTAGAATTTGGTTTTCTGAATGTGAAGCCATCCCTAGGTTTGTAACTGACTGCTGGAATTTGCCACTGTGTTTAAGAGTCACTGAACCCGAAATTTCTGTGGCAAAGAATTGCTGTCTTCATCTTTCACGTGTTTTCATATTGGACACGTTTGAGTGATATCTGAAGTGTAAGAGAAAATTAAAGAATAGGGCTATCTCAGAAGAATCGCAGTGAAGGATTTGAGAGGTGGAGGGTGAGTCTGAGTCCCTTACAGACATGTGGGGTTTGAGACGTGGCGAAATTAAGGTGAGATTAGGGAGGCTATCAGTGAACCTGCAGGTTGTGTTTTTGTGTAAGTTATTTTTCCGTATGCAGTGAACTCTCTGATTTAGCCAGCTGAGGAGAAAGCCATTTTAAACTCCAGACAAGGGGAACATGAGCCCAGTACTTTCACCCCCCTGTAGTAATTTAACTCTGTGTTAATGGAGTGCTTTCAACAAGCGTCCTTGGGGTGTCTTAATGGAGGAGCTGGGAATGTTTTTCCCGTCAAAACCACTGGTTCGTGGTGGGGGGCGGGGGGAATTAATCCATCTTACCGTCAGGTAAAATACCAGCTAATTCCGTTTTTCTAAGATGAAATGTAAAATGATCAAGGGGACTGCTTTTAATGTTGAGAACAGGGAATGTTACCTTGGGAAATCATGTTACAGCTCGTTAAGAGGTATGAACACAAGTTGCAGGAGTAGGAGCTTAAAAAAAAAAAATCAAACCTAGGAGTTCCCATTGTGGCTCAGCGGGTGAAGAACCTGACCGGTATCCATGAGGATGCACTGGCCTTGCTCACTGGGTTAAGGAGCCAGTATTGCTGCGGCATAGGTTGTGGATGTGGCTCTGATCTGGCATTGCTGTGGCTGTGGTGCAGGCCAGCAGCTGCAGCTCTGATTCAACCCCTAGCCTGGAAACTTCCATATGCTGCAGGTGTGGCCCTAAAAAGACCAAAAAATAAAATCAAACCCAGTTAAAGCATGAGGAGGGGAGAGGTCCATTTGGTTCCTAGTCAACTACTCAACTTAATGCTTATTGGATGTGAAAAGTTGGCTGAAGTCGGACTGCAGCACTGCCTCCCCTGCTGCACCTGGAGGTGTGGGGCCTGGGGGAGGCACGGGAGCCAGGGCGGGCTGTCTTTTACCCGGTGGAGGGGACTCCGTGGTAATTAGTGGGTTCATCAATAATTTTTTTGGCGGGGGGGCTGCCACTGCAGCATGCTGACATTCCTGGGCCAGGAATCAAACCTGAGCCATAGCAGCAACCCAAGTGGCTGCAGTGACGACACTGGATCTTTAACCTGATTGGCCACAAGAGAACTCCATGGGTTCATTTATAATTAAAGGTGTTTATTAACGTGTTAACTGCTGATGCGAGAAAATCCTGAAAGTGGTTGGACAGAGATTCAAGGTGATGTGTTCCGGGAGGGGGGACTCTGAACCATGCGTTCGCTGGGATGGAGAGGACAAGCCTTAAGGGTGTCATCTTCCATCCATTTCTGTCACATGTCACAAGCCATGGGCTTCCCCACGCTCTAATGTGGCCTGTTGTGAGTGCGACCACCTGTTTTGCCAGCTGAACCCTTGTGGTCTCCTGCTAAAGCTTGTAAGGCCTTGCTCAAATTTATATCCTAAAAAGAATTAAGTGGTACGTTGGCTTTAGGGTTGTTGTGGCCAGATGTGTTTTTATTAGAGCCCTGTGTCTATGGACATTTGTCTAATGATTGCTAGCAAATGTCCAAAGCAGATGAAAAATTCCAATAAATATATAAACACCCCAGTGCAAACACATCTAATGTAACAAGACTTTGTTCTGGTGGCCGGTAATTATGATTTCTTGGTATTACATATATCATGTAATTAATTTCTGCAAGTGAAGTTATCCTTAGTTTGCTTGATGGAACTCAATATTCCCTTATGTAGTGGTTTTCAGTAAAGAGAATTTGGCTTCCAGGCCCTGTGCCACCTCAGCTATTGGTGAGATGCTGCTCAAGGGCATTGGGAGGCAGGCCTGGGCTCCCTCTAAGAAAGCATGTTGAATAGAGTTCCCTGGTGGCCTAGCAGTGAAGGCGCTGGCATTGTCCCTGCTATGGCTTGGGTTCAATCCCTGGCCCAGGAACTAACACAAGCCATGAGCATGCTCCCCTCCCCGCCAAAAAAAGGAAGAAAGAAAGCGTATTAAACAACCCAAGTTAAAACTGAAATGGGCTGGGCTGTCGTGGAAAGTGACAGCTATGGCAGAAGTTCCAAAAATCAAGGCCGCATGGCCCCCACTGGAAGCATGTTGGAAAGGATTCCAGTATTTCCATCACTGCAAGGGAGGTCACAGCCACAGCTCCAAGAAGCTCCAGCCATTGCTTGTGGTTCTGTGGTTTGTCAGTCGCCCCTTCTCCAAGAGAGTCAGGTGCTATGGATTCTGTCAGAACAGGCTGGTGAACCTGTTTTGTGAACCAACTTCCCATCCAGGGTGGTGCTCCTTGAAGGTTAGCATCAGAATCACCTGGAGGGCTGGTTAAAAAACTTGTAGGTACTTCCTGTTGTGGCTCAGCAGTAATGAACCTAACCTGTATCCATGAAGATGCAGGTTCAGTCCCTGGCCCCGCCCAGTGGGTTAAGGATCCAGCATTGCCAAAAGCTGAGGTGTAGGTCGCAGATGTGGCTCGGTCCCGAGTTGCTATGGCTGTGACATAGGCCCCTAGCTTGGGAACTTCCCTATGCTGCGTATGCAGCCCTAAAATAAAAGGCATCTGGCTGGGCTCCACCCTCAAGTTTCTGAGTTCGAGGGTCCGTACGAGGCCTGAGAGTCTGCCTTTCTTACAAGATCCAAGGGCAGGTCCATGGACCATGTGCTGTGAGTAGCACTTGTTGTGTGCAATGGTCTCAACTGGGGGTGGTCCCCTCCCACCCTCCAGGACCTTTGTTCATCACAGCTGGGGGTGGGGAGTGCTCCTGGCATCTCATGGGCAGAAACAAGGGAGGCGCAGGGGTTCTCCTATGGCAAAGGGGTTCTCTTTGCAGCAGCTTGGGTTGCTGCTGTGGTACAGGGGTAGATCCCCGGCCCTGGGAACTACATCCCGAGGCACAGCCAAAAAAAAAAAAAAAGAAACATGGAAGGCTCTGGTGCAAAGAATGTCAACCCATGTGTCAGCAGTTTGAGGATGAGAAACCCCATCTGGGGGAAAATACAGAAAATCAAGTATTTGTAATAACGCGTGAGAGGCACGTGGTGATGGATTATGCCGAGCACCGTCTAGGGCGCTACTGCTGGGCCCAGCTTCATCTAGGGGGTCTGTTAAGGGCACCGGCGTGCATGAGCCAGCCCCTGCTCGTGGGCAGTCAGGCGTACACACAGGACCATTTGCTGTTGTTCTGTGACCAAGATGAGTGAATCGGGAAGAGAGGCCTCTCGGGAGGGCAGGAGTGGCTGGCACAGCCCAAGTGACCTTTGACAGCCGAATAAGCCGGTGAGAGCAGGTTGGCCCGTGTGCCGGAAGCTGGGGAGAGGCTGGTCGCCCTGAATGCCACCCCTTTATCCCATCGACAAGAGGAAGGATCAGGAAGGCCTATAACAAGTGTTCACTGTGGGTTCATGTTGTGTGTTTTCGGGGCAGTGGAATCCCAGGCAGTGACACTGTCCTGTCTGGTCATCCATTGGCCTGGTGCCTTGACTATACAGCCAGATTAAACGGTTCCGCATTCTACCCATTTTGGCCGTCAAAAAATGTTGGCCTGTGTGTCCCTTTGCTTTGACTTGGAACCCCTGCGGCCGCGGTGGCCTGTCTGAATGAGGACACACTCCGAGCAGCCATCCAGGCCCTCGGGTGGCGTGGGGGACAGTCTCGCTCACACTGCGTTGAGAGTCTGGGGGCTCAGCGGGGAGCAGACCCTCGACATCTTGACAGGAGTCTCCACCCACACGCAGAGAGTTCAAGGTTAGCAGCGCTTGCCCCCTAGACCCCACGACTGTTCCAGGCCGGGGAGCCGAGGACTCTCATCCTGGGCTTTGCAGATCATTGGAGATCTGCTCTCTCCATCACCCCTTCCCCCCCCCCTCCCCCCGCAATACACACACACTTTGACTGTTGGTTTCCTGCTCAAGCAGTTTAATGAGAACCGAGGTGTATCTTTTCATGGCTTAATGAGCTTGGCACATTTTGGTGACCCCCTTGACTGCTCCTTCAAAACCCCATTAGAGACTCTTGCCCATCAACCTGGGATGGTTTTGCTGATTCATGTGCAACAAACACGGAATGCTTTCTGTGGTCCCAGTGTTATACCAAGTGATTTTTGTTTTGTTTTGGTTTGCTTTTTAGGGCTGCACCTGCAGCATATAGAAATTCCCAGGCTAGGGGTCGAATCAGAGCTGCAGCTCCCGGCCTCCACCACAGCCGTAGCAATACCACATCCGAGTCAAATCTTTGACTTACATAGCAGCTTACTGCAGTGCGGGATCCTTCACCCACTGAGTGAGGCCAGGGATCAAACCCACATCCTCATGGATACTAGTCGGGTTCATAACCTGCTGAGCCACAGTGGGAACTCTGATTTTCTTTTTAATGTTTAGTTTTTAGTATGGTTTTTAATACATGTACCTAGGTACGAAAATGTAGACAGTATGAAAGCTTATCTAGTGAAATATAAGACTTCCTCTCCTACCTGAAATTTTCTTTTTAAAACTGTTCAGAAGCTAATATAGCTGTTTTCCTTTGTGTTCTCCAGAGAGATGGTTTGCAAGCGTATTTATGTAACTTTTAACACATGGCCAGGTAGTTCTAGTTTTTCCCTCACGTAGGGAATGTATAGGTAACATCGCCCCCATTTTATGGACGAGGTCATTGAACCTGAGTAAAAGTAGCTTGCTCAAGGTCGCGTGGTACCTGGCAGAGCTGGAATTTAGGCAAGGAGTTCAAGTATGTTTGTTTGTTTTGTCTTTTTAGGGCCGCACCTGCAGTATATGGAAGTTCCCAGGCTAGAGGTTAAATCAGAGCTATAACTTCCGTCCTGCACCACAGCCACAGCAACGCCAGATGCAAGGTGCATCCTTGACCTATACTGCAGCTTGTAGCAATGCTGGATCCTTTAACCCACTGGGTGAGGCCTGTGGGATCAAACCTACATCCTCATGGATACTTGTCAGGTTCTTAACCCACTGAGCCACAGTAGGAACTCTGGAGTTCCGTTTTGTTTGTTTTTTGTCTTTTAGGGCTGCACCAGCGGCATATGGAGGTTCCCAGGCTAGGGTTCCAATCGGAGCTGTAGCTGCCAGCCTACACCCTAGCCATAGCAACACCAGATCCAAGCCACATCTGCGACCTACACCACAGCCACAGCAATGTGGGATCTGAGCCTCAACTATGACCTACACCACAGCTTACGGCAACACCAGATCTTTAACCCATTGATTGAGGCCAGGGATCAAACCTGCATCCTCATGGATGCTAGTTGGGTTCCTTAACCACTGAGCCATGATGGGAGCTCCGGGAGTTCTGGTTTTTTTTTTTTTTTTGCTATTTCTTGGGCCACTCCCAAGGCATATGGAGATTCCCAGGCTAGAGGTCTAATTGGAGCCGTAGCCACCAGCCTACACCACAGCTCACAGCAACGCCAGATCGTTAAGCCACTGAGCAAGAGCAGGGACCGAACCCGAAACCTCATGGTTCCTAGTCGGATTCGTTAATCACTGAGCCACAACGGGAACTCCCGGGAGTTCTGGTTTTAAGCAGAGCTGAACCAAGACTCATGGGCACCCCCTCAAGGCAGGTTCACTTTGCCCCGCCTCAAACTTAGGTCTTTTTCCAGTGTTTTTGAAATATTTTTTCAGTGTTTGTTCATCATCTGCCTTGATGAGGAGGTGAGAGTATCACAGAGGAGCAGAGAAGCTTCTTGTGTTTCCTCTCCTCCCGAGCAGTTCAGCTCTAGCCCCCAAACTGCCCACTCCACCCACCACCAATGCATAGCAGACCCTCTCTCCCTGGAAGGCTGGTTATTAGTTTCCGCTTCCTGTTACTGCCCCAGTCCCCCTGCCGGTGGGCGAGGTGGTCCTGCATCCTCCGGAGCTGCTCCCCGCTGGTGGCAGAGCATTCCGCGTTCCTGAGCCCCTGGTGTTCAGAGAGCCCGGGTTCTACCTGAAAGTGGTAGACACTCTCAGAACAGCCCTGGATTCCTCCCCTGAGGGGTGTGGAGATACTCAGAGCCAATCAGGTGTCCCCATCAACCCCTGTTGTGACAGCAGCAGGGACTGCTGGGGCCTGGACAACCCAAAGCAGCACGACCACGCCCCGTCGGGGTTCTCGGCACAGCCTGTCAGAACGGCCTGTTAGGTGATCAGCAGGGTGGGAAGAAGGAATTTCCCCATGGGGACCCTGCCTTGAGGTGTCTTTGTGAGCAGGGCTGTGTGACAATGCCCCCCAGAGGCTCTGGGCACCTGCTAGGGCCCCCTCAAGAGGGGCTGTGTAGGGCATGTAGCTGGTGCTGCCTAACTAGAAACTCGGTTCTAACGCACCTGCAGAGAATTGCTGTCTGTAAAGCAAGCTCTGTTTTTAGATCATGGCTCTCGAAGGTGCATGCTTAGGCTTTTAGTTCCAGGTGTTAACAAGACTGAGCTATGTTGCGTGACTTTTGTGTTTGTCATTCCCCTAATTGGCAGCTCACAAGGAGGGAACACGTTCCACGTTCTGGGTGCTGCTGAGTATCCTCCTGGGAGCAGTGGCCATGCTGTGCAAGGAGCAGGGCATCACCGTGCTGGTAAGACCGAGGTGCCGTCAGGGCCTGCGCTCCACCCGTGTCCTTTCCCTCCTGTACAGATATCCGGGCTGCCCTGCCCGCGTGACCTCCTCTCCCGAACCCCACTCTGCCAGACCAGTTACCTGTGCGGTCGTGATGCTGGTGGTTCACATGGGAACTGACTGTCTCGGCTGACAGTCATTAGAGCGGGTGGACATGGAGAGGGGACAGTTCCTAAAGAGCGGTGATTAGCCCTGTGGAGACATCCTGGAGACAAAGAGAGAGGAGTGCTGTGGCTTTTCTGGGATGCTCTAAATACAGCAGTGTTCTGACCGCATCCCTGCTTCTGGTCCTGATTAAATAAGTATTGATGTGTGTTATGTGATGCCCGGCTTCGCCCAGAAATGTCAGAGGAGAGAAGGCGCCGAAGAGTCCAGGCGTGCGCCCCTGTGTCGGCACAGAATTGAAGCCCCAGGGAGGCAGAGGCCTGGTGATGCCCTTCTTTCTCCATTCTAGCCAATTTCCCACCTTCATTATTGGAGGGATGCTGAGAGGCGGGGGATGTGAGTGGAGATGGAGAAATGGAAAATGGATGCGGATGCATGTTGGCCCACAGAGGAAGCCGAGGGAAAGAAAGAGCGGCCCCGGCTCTTGGGGGTTTGACACCCGTCGAGGCAAAGATCGGTGGTTTTACGGGGCTCAGCCTGTGAGATCAAGGTTAACCAGCTGGGAAATGGTATAGAAAGAATTTCAGTTCAAAAATGCTTGTATTTCATGAGTTACCTTTTTTTTTTTTGGCTAAGTCCACAGCATGCATAAATTTCCTGGCCAGGGATCAAACCCACGCCATAGCAGTGACAATGCCAGATCCTTAACCACTAGGCCACCAGGAAGCTCCCAACGAGTTAAAAAAAAATTTTTTTTTTTTTTTTTTTCATTTTAGGGCCTCAGGTGCGGCATATGGAAGTTCCCGGGCTAGAGGTCGAATTGGAGCAGCAGCTGCTGGCCTACACCACAGCTACAGCAACGCAGGGTCCAGGCCACGTCTTCGACCTACACTGCGGCTCACGGCAACACTGGATACTTAACCCACTGAGTGAAGCCAGGGGTTGAACCTGTGTCTTCATGGATACTAGTCGGGTTCGTTACTGCTGAGCCACTACGGGAACTCTGCATTACATTTTTAAAGTTTGCTCTAAACCAAGTATTTCTCAGCCTTGGCATTATTGACATTTTGGGCTGAATCGTTCGTTCTTTGCGGCAGGTCCTGTGCATTGTAGGATATTTAGCAGCATCTTGTCTCTACCCCTCTCAGCCTAAAATGTCTCCAGACACTGCCAGGCGAGCCCTGGTGTTGGGGAGGGGGGTACACAGTCGCCTTTGAGAACCACTGCCCTCAACCTTGGCTTCCCAGAGTGTGGTTTGAGGAGCAGTAGCATCCACACCATCTGGGAGCTTATCAGAACTTTCTGATCTCAGAACCCACAAGGCCCTTGGGTGATGTTTGAGAAGCACTAAAACATTAGGTGGAATGTATGGAATAAAGATATGGTGAGGAGTTCCCCCTGTGGTGCAGTGGGATCAGCAGTATATCTGGAGCACTGAGATGCAGGTGCGATCCCCGGCTCAACACAGTGAGTTAAGGACCCCACGTTGCCACAGCTGTGGCTTAGGTCGCACGTGCAGCTGACCCCCGGCCCAGGAACTCCATATTCCATGGGATGGCCAAAAAAGAGAAAAACGAAAACAGTATGATGACATTTAGCAGTTTTGGAAAAATCTGATTAGAATGTGGATATTTGGATGGTACGTTTCAGTAGGAAGGAGGAGGGAGAGCCAGACTCACGTTTGGCTCAGTGTTTGTGACAACATGACCCCGCCACCCCTGGGTGATGGTCCTGCAGGCAGAAGAACGAATGGTCTTAAGAAGACAGTGCAGCTCAGCGGGGAGCTCCCGCCTTCTAGAAAACGGTTCACACCCAGGCAGAAGCGGTCCTCTGTGACCCACTAAAATCATGTGTCGCATGGGTGGACAAATCAGGACTCTGTGAAGTGATTAACCCAGCACTGGCCCGTGTGCTGGGTAATTAATGGCCCTGGGCACTGATGGGAGAGGGCAAAGTAGGGACATCATCCTTGCTCTGCAAACCGCAAATTACCGCTGGCTGCTGATGATTGATGATCTTCTTTGCCACGAAGCCCCATATTAAAAAGACCCAAGTCATTTATGGGCAGCTTGAGCTGTCTACACAGTACATATCCTGACCACTTTACCTCGTTTGGGCAGGATGTTTAGCTGCATGATGTTGCCTGCAGCGGCCACATCCATACAGAGGCCACTGAATCCTAGAGAGTAGAGTTCAAGGCCAGGTGAGCCTTCAGCCAGTAACCATGGGTGTCATCGCTTCACGAGCAGCCATCACCTGCTAGAAAGAAATGATCACAGTGCTACCGGAAGCTGTTAGCACAGGTGGAACTGCAGTATCCCCTCCGAGGGCCAGAGGCTTTACATACTTGAAGTTATTTGTCATTCCCCTGAAAGTCGTGGGCACCAGTGGCTGGCTGGCCTCCACGTGGTGGGGGCCAGGCTGGCAGAGCTCCTGCCGGAGCTTCTGCCGTCTTCAGGGTGTGGCTTCCAGCATCACTCTGAACATCTCCACCCCAGCCAACTGGACGGGGCACCGAGGGTGGAGCCTGTCTGGGTCTTGGAGAAACCTCCAGGATGGTGCGTTATCACTTCTGCCCGCATCCCGTAGGTTGGAACTCGGTCACGTGACCTGGCTCCCTGGCAAGAAGAGAGACAGGAGGCGGACCCTGAGAGCTCACCAAAGCCCCAGCAGAGATTCTGTGTTCTGCTCCCACTCCAGGGCCTTTGCTGAGAAACCAGCAAGCACCTGCAGTGCCTGCCATGTAATTACTTATGCGGCTGGGTCTTCAAGGTGACGGCTGCCTTTAGAGTCCTAGGTGTGGTTACTGAGCAGACAGTGGGTCAGTTACATCAGCTAAGGGACTGCTTAAAGCCGTAAAAATGGAAGGCGACCTCTGCAGGGCTTCCCCGGGCACCGCACATTTCTGGCTGTCCCGCACCTTGCAGGTCTCTCATATGCAGACTGTGAAATTAGGACTAACGGGGATTGACGAGATAATCGAGTGGATAGACTGCATTACCCTGAGCTAATTGCATAGGAACAACGGGATATGTTTGGTTTCGTTTCATTTTTCGAGCCAGAGAGGTGGGCTGCGGTGATCTGGTCCAGTCCATTTCTTGTCTAGATTCAGCAGTAAAATCGTGAAGTGTAGTTTCCACCCAGCCCGAGTCAGGCTGTCCCGTGGCTGACGCCCCGCTCTGCTTGCTTAGGGTCTGAATGCCGTCTTTGACATCTTGGTGATGAGCAAGTTAAACGTCCTGGAAATGGTCCAGAAGGTGCTACACAAGGACAGATCATTCGAGGTGAGTAGCTGCTCTGGTCTTCCGGCCAAGATGCGGAAAACGTCCAGGACCAGCTGATTTAAAATGCCCTTTTCAGAGGATCTCTTGCGACTTCGAATCTAAACTAGCCGGCCTTCTCAAGCGCGGTGTCAGGGCGGTTCAGGCAGGACCGCTGCACTTTTGTCCCTGGCTGGGCCACACTTCTATTCGAAACATCTGTGACTTCAGGGGCCTCGTGGTGTCCTTTCAGAACCCTGGCTTGCTCAGGAATGGGGGCCTCCTGTTCCGGATGACTCTCCTGGCCGCGGGGGGAGCGGGCATGCTCTACGTGCGCTGGAAGATCATGGGCACCGGCCCGCCAGCCTTCACCGAGGTGGACAACCCCGCCTCCTTTGCCGACAGCATGCTGGTCAGGGTGAGTCCCGCGTCTGTCTGCTCTGTTCGTCGGGGTCCCGATCTTCCCTCCCCTGCCCTCCTCCTCGTCTCCCTCCCCAGCACACCCACAAAATGCCCCCCTAAGCGGGACACCTGCACGTTTGATTCCATTCACCAAGCACGTTCTAGGATGAAACCAGGTTTTTACTAGGGCATTGAGAGGATCTCAACTCCATGTGTTTCCTTTCTAAACAGAAATAAAGAGGAGTGGGTGGTTTAGAAAATGTCAGGTTTCCTGGCAGCCTCCTTAAAGTGTCCCCAACCCCATTACTTTGTTATAAAGGAAATTGGCGTGGCAGGGTTAAGAGAAAATGTAACAATATCCTTGGTCTCTTTAAAAGTCTAATAGTGGGAGTTCCCGTCGTGGCTCAGAGGTTAACAAATCCGACTAGGAACCATGAGGTTGCGGGTTCGATCCCTGCCCTTGCTCAGTGGGTTAAGGATCCAGTGTTGCCGTGAGCTGTGGTTTAGGTTGCAGATGCGGCTCGGATCCCGTGTTGCTGTGGCTGTGGCGTAGGCCAGTGGCTACAGCTCCGATTCGACCCCTAGCCTGGGAACCTCCACATGCCTCGGGAGCGGCCCAAGAAATGGCAAAAAAGACAATAAATAAATAAATAAAATTAAAAAATAAATAAAAGTCTAATAGTGTCCGGACTTCCTCATCACGGTTTGCCCAGGAGGGAGTTTCTGTTGTGGCTCCGCAGTAACGAACCTGACTAGTATCCATGAGGACACAGGTTTGATCCCTGTCTCGCTTAGCAGGTTAAGGACCTAGCATTGCCGTGAGCTGTGGTTTAGGTGGCAGACATGGCTCAGATCTGGCATGGCTGTGGCTGCGGTGTAGGCAGGCAGCTGCACCTCTGATTCGACCCAGAGGTTTTCCAAGGGAGTCTTTGCTGTGCACTTCATCGAGACAGAAATCACGGACCAGAGAACCTTGTACTTACATTGTCAGGCACATGGGTGACCCCAGGACCTCAGATTTTCGGGGTCATGGACTTTGGGCCTCACTCAGTAAATAGAACATGGGACATAGTTTGATCAGAAATGTAGCAAATGTATAGCAGTCTGGTGGCTTTGCTATATTTTTATCTGTTAAAAATCTCAGTGCATTTAGGAGTTCCCTGCTAGCTTAGTGGTTAAGGATCTGGCGCTGTCACTGCTGCGGTGGCACAGGTTTGGTTCCTGACTCAGGAACTTCTGCATATGTAGAAAGTGGCAACATTTTATTTTATACAACTACTCTCCTTGCAACATAGGAATGCCTTCAACGTGAAGTTAGGATATATATATTTTTTTTCCAAGTTCAGTATCAAATAAATGTTTGTTTTTCTTTTGATTGGCAGGCCATAAACTATAATTACTACTATTCATTGAATGCCTGGCTGCTGCTGTGCCCCTGGTGGCTGTGTTTTGATTGGTCAATGGGCTGCATCCCCCTCATTAAGTCAGTCGGTGACTGGAGGGTAATTGCGTTGGCAGCACTCTGGTTCTGCCTCATTGGCCTGATATGCCAAGCGCTCTGCTCTGAGGACAGCCACAAGAGAAGGTGAGAGGCCGAGCTGAATTTTAACTTCCCCTCGGGGTTGATTTAGCATTTCGCTAAATCCAGCACTGATCCTTTTCAATGATTTTTGTGGACAGAATGTCTAAGGACCTTGTTTCCAAATGCATGTCTGTGGCCAGGATGAGTTCTGTCCGTTTGGAGCCCATGGCTGGCTTCCACCAGCGGGGAGTGAACTTGGAGGACGGGGTACAGACGACTCCTTTATCTCCCCCTCCCACCCCCCCTTCCCCCCAACAAGTAGCATTTTGAGATCCTTTTCGCTGCAGGTGGCAAAGTGTAATTTATGGTCCGAACTGAGAGTGTAATTCATGTGTATTGCATTACAGTTCTCCTTCAGAAAACCCCGGTGGGTGCTACCGTGATTCCTCCTCTTGTTATTTGGGACAAAATAAACTGCCACCCCAAAGAGGCTGTTCTTTCTCTCCTCCTAAAAGGGGGAAAAAAAGGTTCTGGAGGAAATAATTGGGAGAAAAGCATATACATTTCATGAGAATGAAGCTGTTTAAGATGACTTTCTTTAAGCATAGCTGTTTATGGAGTTAGATTAGTCATTATTCAAAATAAATTCAGTTTTAAGTTTACACGCGTCTTAAATTGGTTCATAATTCTAAAGGGCAACACACCTTGGTCCCAATTTGATTTCCATGAGCAACAGGATTGTTTTTAATACTCTGGGCACAGGGCGAGCCGCCACACTTGACCTGCTTCTTAACTCAACCTCTTACATCACGAGGACATGGGGAATGATGGCCCGTTTCCCGAAGTGGTCCTTTGCTCTCCGCTTTCTTTTTGCTTGACCGAAATGTAGGATGGAGCACCCCAAAATGGTATTCGTTCATTTCAGGTTTCATAAGGCTTCAACTAGCTAAGTAGCATTATTCCTGTTAAGTTTCAGGGTGGGCAGAGGGGGACAATAAATTGGACTAATTGGGACCAAAATGCACTGAGCTCTTCAGTGCCTCCAGGGTTTGAGGTATAGCTGGGAGCAGGTGCATTCGTAAGGCTTCACAAAGTAATCATTCTAACATGATTCCTATGAGTTTTGTGACTTACAAGTTTTATCCTCAAGCTCGATGCTAAGGGCCTGAAGAAGCTGTTTATGTCTTATCCTAATGCTGCCTGATTTGACCCTCTCTACTGATGATATTTCTCTGCTGCTGCTGATGCCTTTTCTCAATTGCTGGCATGGAAAAGAAAAGTCTTTATTGTGATTTTGAAGTTGAGTAGGACATTTTTCTTGGTGAGTCTGAAAGTAGCCATTGAATTACTCCTCCTCTTCCAGGATTCTCTCGCTGGGCCTGGGATTTCTCATTATCCCCTTTCTTCCTGCGAGTAACCTGTTCTTCCGCGTGGGCTTTGTGGTCGCAGAGCGAGTCCTGTACCTGCCCAGCGCTGGGTTCTGCATGCTGCTGACTTTCGGATTTGGAGCTCTCAGTAAACATACGAAGAAAAAGGTAACGGGGAGTTCCTGTCGTGGCACAGTGGTTAACGAATCTGACTAGGAGCCATGAGGTTGCGGGTTCGATCCCTGCCCTTGCTCAGTGGGTTAACGATCCAGCGTTGCCGTGAGCTGTGGTATAGGTCGCAGACGCGGCTCGGATGCTGCGTTGCTGTGGCTCTGGCATAGGTTGGCAGCTGCAGCTCCAATTAGACCCCTAGCCTGGGAACTTCCATATGCCATGGGAGTGGCCCAAGAAAGGGCAAAAAGACAAAAATAAAGAAAAAGGTAACGGGGAGCTCCCTGCTGGCCTAGTGGATTAAGGATCTGATGTTATCCCTGTAGTGGCACAGGTCTGATGCCTGGCCCAGAAACCTCCACATGCCATGGGCGCAGCCAAAAAAAAGAGAAAGGTATTGGTCCGGGGAGGCGGTGCCATTCACGACCAGGATGATGGATGGATTTTACTCATGACCTTTACCGCATCTCTGTTCTTAAGAAACCAATTGCCGCCCTCGTACTGGGAGTTTTACTGATAAACACGCTGAGGTGCATGGTTCGCAGCGGCGAGTGGCGGAGTGAGGAACAGCTTTTTCGCAGCGCCCTGTCCGTGTGTCCGCTCAACGCTAAGGTACGTCAGCTGCCGTGTTTGAGGCTCAGCCACTGAGCACCCAGAATGTTCACCTTCCTGTGGAATCCAGCCTATGATCCTGAGGGTGTACCTGGGGTTTTTTGTTTTCTTTAAAAGACTTTGATGATATTTATTAAAATTGCACTTAGCTGAAATAAATCAAAAGAAGTCAGGACAACCAGACGAGGTCAGTGATGCCGCAGATGACTTAAACACGCGTTTACGCATCGTCTGGTTGGTCCAGTCACCCGTTGGAGTGGTGGCAGGGAAGGTCACGGCACGCGTCCAGGCTGGGGCGGGAGGGGGCCGGCCTGGTGGGGGTGCCCACCGCCAAACTGTTTGGCGTGCACCCTGCAGATCACAAGCGCCGGCCTCCTCCTGTCTGTTCCAGCCTGTAACGGAGGAGCTCACTGGCCAGGGCAGACGTGTAGGTTCTGACGTCACCTCTATCCCATCCCCCTCGTCACTGGGGTAACCTGGGCACCACAGTGATAACCAAGATGATGATACCTACGCATGGTCTTGGCTCAGGAAGTTGGAAGAGTGCTGCGAGGGGTGTGGTTGTACACGTTTCTGTCACCTGTGGCTTCTCTGCCTGTGGCTCCTTTTGTCAGATTAGGCACAAATAAATGTGCAGGCTTCAAAGTTGGCAGTGTTTTCATTGGCACCGTCTGGTAGGGATTCGTTTCACTTGCACCCTTGATGAATTGAATTTCTTCACTTATCCAGCTGTGCCTCTTTGGGCAAAACTATTGGGAGCATTTGGTGCCCTCATCTGTCTTCTGGGTTTGTTGTGAGGCCTTAATGAAATATGGCATCAGAAGTGCCCCAGCATGGTACTTAGAACACAGTAGGCGCTCGAGAATTTTTTTTTTTTTTTTTTTTTGCTTTTTGGGGCTGCACATATGGCAAATGGAGGTTCCCAGGCTAGGGGTCAAAGAGGAGCTGCAGCTGCCAGCCTACACCACAGCCACAGCAACGCCGCATCCAAGCTGCATCTGCAACCCATGCGACAACACCAGATCTTTAGCCCACTGAGTGGGTTAAAGCGTCCTCATGGATCCTAATCGGGCTCTTTACCGCTGAGCCACAATGGGAACTCCGAGAAGTGTTTGTTTTCATAGGCTCCTTTTAGTTTCGGTCGTCCCATTAAGTGGAGAGAAGGGAATGGCACTTGTTTAAAATGATAGGCCAAGGAGTTAGGTTAGAATTCTCTGTTCGTATAGATCATCCTTATTATGAAATGGTCCATCTTTTTCTTGGGTTGTCAGAATTGGAGCTTCCTAGGATGCTTAAATGTGATCCTCTGGGGGTGGGGGCTGGGGGGATACAAGGGCTCCATGGACTTCTGTCCTATTTCCACATTTATATTTAAGAGAAAGCAGTGACTTCAGGCAAAACTCTATGAAGAACTCCAATGAATGGTTGACATCTGATTGTGACCCTGTAGTGACGGGCAGCATAAAAGGTGCTGACTCCTTGCTTGTCTTTTCCTTGGATTAAAAATACCTTGTTTGGAGTTCCCGGTGGCCTCGGAGGTGGGTTAAGGATCCAGTGTTGTCACTGTTGTGGTGTGGGTTCAGTTCCTGGCCTGGGAACTTCTGCATGCCACAGGTGGGGCCAAAAAACCCCAAAACCAAAACACTTTGTTGACTTTTTTTTTTTTTTGTCTTTTAGGGCCACACCCACGGCTTGTGGAGGTTCCCAGGCTAGGGGTCGAATTGGAGCTGCAGCTGCCGGCCTACACCACAGCCACAGCACCGCAGGATCCGAGCCACGTCTGCGACCTACACCACAGCTCACGGCAACGCCGGATTGTTAACCCACTGAGCGAGGCCAGGGATTGAACCCACATCCTCATGGATACTAGTCAGGTTCATTAACCACTGAGCCACGACGGGAACTCCTGTTAATGTTTTTTAAGTAAGAGAGTGGATTGCTTCCAGCTTTTATTGTCAGTTTGATTTGCTGACCTAGCCACTTATTTTTAGGTTACTAAAAATAAATTGCCTATGATTTAATTTCATAGATTTGCTTTATTTTTACTTTTTTGTTTGAAGAGCCGTAATTACCCCCTTCTATCTATATAGTTCTTCTCCAGAAGGAACTTGGATTTCTCTGCAGAGGCTCTGTAATTAATCTCCATTATACTCCCTCGAAGGTTTTTAGAGAGAGGTGGTTACTGTCGTTAATTTTCCAAATGGGAAAAACTGAGGCGTGGAAAGCGGGGGGTGACGTTACCGAGCTTAGTGATGCAGGTGGTAGATAGAGACCTGCATCGTGCTGTGCCCGGGTCACCCTAGTGATGAGGTCCGTGGGCCCCAGGTGACGCCTGAGCCTGTCGGTCTGCCCTCGGAAGGGACTTCCTCTGTGAGAGGCCAGAAGCCACAGGGGTGCTCAGACGAGCACACACAGTCGTTAAGTCTGCGGGTGTAGTTTTCTCTTTTAAAAGTAAGGACATACACGCAAGACCTTGTCTTCAAAATGGACCCACTGACGATAACCCTTTCCAAGAACATCTTTCCGTGATGCCACTCAGTCTAAGCAATATAGAATTTTTTTTTTTTACTTTCCACTGTAGATTGAAGCGTAAAGGTTGTCTTCCTTTTTTTCTTTTTTTAAGACCTAAGCTGATTTCAGGAAAGAGGGCTCCTTTAGGAAGACCCCGCTTTCATTGCTCCCTGGAAGGAGATTCAGTCTCTGTCCTCGTTTCCTCTTTAGTTCACGGACTTGATAGTAAGCGGTTGGCACCTGACTCCAGGTTAGGACCGTTTTTTGCAAATGAGACGCAGGGCTGTGCTGGTCTGCATGCGAATCACCCACGGTGCCTTGTGTATGCCTGGCACTGATCTGAGGGCCCAAATTGAGCCAATCAGAAATTAAATTCCTACTGTGGGTGGGATACCAAGTATCTGGTCATATTTGCAGCCATTCTTCGTTTTCAAGGCTTGAAAGTGTGTGGCAGCCTGTAACAGTGAAAGCGATCATATACCACAACGAGATGCTTCCTGAAGGATGAGCCAGGATGGGCTATAGGGTTTTTATGTGTTTAAAACATTTTAGGTTTAACATCAAATGTCAGCAGGAGATTTGACACTAACTCGCGGCGCACGGCTGCTGACCGCGGTGTCTCCCCTGGTTGATGCGCTCTTCGTTTGCAGCTACAGGTCCTCGTGTTGCAGGGCTGGGTTTTATCTGTGACTTCCCGGCTGGTCCCTGGCCTCAGGGTGTGAATCAGAGGCTGGCGGGAAAGTTCAAAATTAACAGGCTTTGTCAATCTTTTCCACTCCAAGGAAACAAAAATCACTTATTCTTTAAACTCTGTTTTAAGTACACTTTCTGAGGGCACTGGTTTTTCACAATGGGTTATCTAGGCAGCTATTTTCTGTTTAAATACTTCTCTCCACGGAAAGGCTGGCCTCTGGGTAGACCTGTCTACGATCTTAGTTGTAGACAGCTTGCCTTCTAGGGCGGTATCCGATTTTTAACCTTTAAGCAAATGTTCCTTTCAGTTGTCTCCGGCATTCTGAGTATCAACAAAACACTGGCCCTACAGCAGAGGGCAGGTCAACTCTTTGAGCTTTTCCTTGAGAAACCAGAATTTCCCATGAACAAAGGGAAGCAGCAGGAGCTCAGGGGCGGAGAAGGGGGAGCGTGTTGAGGTCTGCGTAGAAGCTGGGTTTCTATCTGGGACCACAGGCCCATCCTCCCTCTCAGGCTGGAGTCCCCGGATTCTGTCCCTTTGTGTGGGAGGGGCGGGGAAGCAACAGTTCCAGGATGGGGCTGGGGGAGGCGCCAAACACAAGACAAAACAACAGGCATTTACAGCACGCTTTTCAAAACCCACCATCCAGCCTTAGCACCAACTAGCCTCCTCCAGGCTGTCCCTTGAAGATGAGCGTATCCGTGGATGGACCGTAATTTGGTGCAGGACGTTTGAGGTCTGTGACGTGCCACGCAATAGTACACATTTCCATCGCCTGTGCTTTCCTGCTTGTGATTCCTTTTCTTCAAGGAGGTAAAAATAAACATACAGACTTTAAAACCGGCAGTTGAAAAGCAAATCTCTTGACACATCTGTGCCTAAAGAAGGTCACACTGCTTCATACCCTTCCAGAAATATTAGTGTTTTTGAAGACGCGCTGTCAGTGTAGGTTAAGATTGTTGAGGCAGGATGTGGTTATCCTGTTAAAAGGGGGTTTGGAGTCCAGATGAAATGCTACTCGAATGGGCTCAAACCACTATCGTAATTCATGTGTATCAGTCTGCGAGAGTTGCTATAACAAAATGCCGTAGACTGGCTGGATTAAACAACGGAAGTTTATTTTTTTAAGCTCTGGAGGTGAGACGTCCAAGGTCAAGGTGTCAGAAGAGGTAGCTTCTCCCGAGGTCTCTCTCCTTGGCCTGCACAGAGGCCACCTTCCCACTGTGGCCTGACTTGGTCCCTCTGGGTGCAAGTCTCCCTCTGCGTGTCGACATTTTCTCTTCACAGAAGGACACCAGTCAGATTAGAAGAGCCTCAGAGTCCCGCTGGGGCTCAGGGGGTTAAGAACTCGACTAGGACCCACGAGGATGCAGGTTCAATCCCTGGTCTCAATCAGTGGGTCAAGGATCTAGCGTTGCTGCAAGCTGCAGCAAAGGTTGCAGACGCAGCTAAGATCAGGCGTTGCTGTGGCTGTGGTATAGACCGGCGGCTGTAGCTCCGATTTGACCCTTAGCCTGGGAACCACCATGTGCCTCAGGTGCAGCCTTAAAAAGAATAATAATAATAATAATAATAAGAGCCTCATGTCAACTTACTAGACTTTTCAATTCTCTTTAGGGCCGCACGAGTGGCATATGGAGGTTCCCAGACCAGGGGTCGAATTGGAGCTGCAGCTGCCGGCCTCTACCACAGCCACAGCCACACCAGATCTGAGCTGCATCTTCAACCTACACCACAGCTCACAGCAATGCCAGATCCTTAACCCACTGAGCGAGGCTAGGGATTGAACCCACATCCTCATGAATCCTAGTCAGGTTCATTACTGCTGAGCCACAGCCAGCAGGAGCCATTACTTCCTGGCCTCTTCAAAGACCCAAGCTTTCAGTACAGTGACATTCCAGGGTGCTAGAGCTTAGGACTTCAACCTATGAATTTGGGGGACACAATACAGCCCTTAACATCTCAAAAGAAACATTATTTTAGCTTAAGAAAAATAATAGCGTAAATGGCTAGATCTAGAAACTGCCGCAAGAACCCAGCCCCATCCTCACCCAGCACCCTCATTGATGGGTGTGATACAGTGAGAGGAAACCCAGGCTTCGTAAGCCTGGCTTCAGATCCAGCACCAAAACCTCGGGTGAGATGCTGATTAACCCTGAAGCCAGCCCTCCGCTTGGAAGGGAGGGTGACACCTAACAAGGCTGCCATGAAGAGGGGACACTGTCTACAGTGTCCTCCCCGCGCCTGGCGCCACCCCCTCGGCACCTGCCAGCCAGTGTTAGTGCTGTCACCAGTCACACTGCCTGCACCAAACGGAGTCTCTGTAACATCATCCCCAGGATTGCTGTCGGCCTTTATGTTGCAAACCTCCACAAGGAGCATCTGATGAGCAGTATATCCTCTTGATAATAGTCCTCATGAAACCAGGCAGCTCTCCTGCCCTGGGCTTAGTTCTGGTCCCAGCTCCTTTCCTTCTAGTTTATTCTGAGTCCTGGTACACTTGAGGAAATACCATAAGTTGGCCTCCTTAGTGTCCTCAAATTAAGGTAACCTGAGAATTTCTGGTCGGTTTGCACTTGTGAGTCTGTTTCTTGCAGTTGGCTTTAAAAACTCTATTTTTTAAATTGAGGTAAAATTCTCATAATATAAAATTATCCGTTTTCATTCTTCTTAAAATTAAAAATGGGATTACCATAGGATCCAGCAGTTCTACTTCTGGATGGTTGGATGGATGGACAGACGGATAGTTAGATCCAGAGGAATTGAAAGCAAGATCTCAAACAGATATTTGAGCCCAGTGTCTGTGAGGATGCAGGTTTTATCCCTGGCCTTGCTTGGGAGAAACTGGCTCTCCTGATATCTTGATCTTGGACTTTTGGCTGTGTTTACAACAGCATTAGTCACAATAGCCAAAAGGTGGAGACAGCTCAAATGTCCATCAGCAGGTAATTGGATAAACAAAAGGTCTACATACAATATGGAATATTATTCAGCCTTGAAAAGGAAGGAAATTCTGATACCTGGTACAGTGTGCGTGGACCCTGAGGACATTATCCTCGGTGAAATAAGCCTGTCACAAAAGGACAGGTGCTGTGTGATTTCACTTATGTGAGTCAGATTCATAGAGACAGAAGGGAGGATGTGGTCACCGGGGACTGGGCCCCGGGAGAATGGAAGGTTACTGATAAGTGAATACAGAGTTTGAGATAACGTGAGATGAATGGCTTTCTGGAGAGGGCTGCACAGCAGTGCGAATGTCCTCATGAACATTTCTGAACTGTACACTTAAAAATGGTTAAGGTGATACCTTCTAAGTTGTGTGTATTTTACCGCAATTAAAAAATAAACTAAGAGTTCCCATTATGGCTCAGCAGTCGTGAACTCAACTAGGATCCATGAGGTTGTGGGTTTGATCCCTGGCCTCACTCAAAGGGTTAAAGATCTGGCACTGCTGTGAGCTATGGTGTAGGTCGCAGATGTGGCTGGGATTCTGCTTTGCTGTGATTGTGGTGTAGGCCGGCAGCTATAGCCAATTCTACCCCTAGCCTGGGAACTTCCATATGCCAAAGGTGCAACCCTAAAAAGCAAAAATAAAAATTAAAAAAAAAACACTAAAAAAAACCCTTCCCAGGAGTTCCCGTCGTGGCGCAGTGGTTAACGAATCCGACTAGGAACCATGAGGTTGCGGGTTCGATCCCTGCCCTTGCTCAGTGGGTTAACGATCCGGCGTTGCCGTGAGCTGTGGTGTAGGTTGCAGACGCGGCTCGGATCCTGCGTTGCTGTGGCTCTGGCGTAGGCTGGCGGCTACAGCTCCGATTAGACCCCTAGCCTGGGAACCTCCATATGCCGCGGGAGCGGCCCAAGAAATGGCAAAAAGACAAAAAAAAAAAAAAAAAAAAAAACCTTCCCAGATGTTTTTCAGAATAAAATGATCATTATTAAATAGTAAAAAAAAGTTAATTATTTTAGGAGTTCCCGTTGTGGTGCAGTGGAAATGAATGCAACTAGGAACCATGAGGTTGCAGGTTCAATCCCTGGCTTTGCTCATTGGGTTAAGGATCTGGCATTGCCATAGCTGTGGTGTAGGTTGCAGATGCAGCTTGGATCTGATGTGGCTGTGGTTGAGGCCAGCAGCTGCAGCTCTGATTCGACCCCTAGTCTGGGAACCTCCATATGCCGCAGGTGCAGGTGCAGCCCTAAAAAACAGTTTATCATTTTAAAGTGCATTTAAATGATTTAGTACATTTAATGTACTAACTGGCATTTAGTACATTCACAATGTGCTGTGATTACCACCTCTGTCTACTTCTAGAACATTCTCATCACCTCATCCTCTCTATATTCCTGGGGGGTTTCTTTAGTTGCAATTCCATGAGAGGAATGAAATGAGAAGCGTCAGTGGGAGGCTTGTCTCCGCTGTGCAGCTCCCTGGGTGACAGCACCCTGCCTGTGTCTTCACCACCTGCACCTCGCTGCCCGCTGCACAGGTGTCCCCAGCCCCGTCCTCTCCTGAGCTCGGATGAGCACCTGGCTCTCTCCCCTGGGATGCTCCAAGCCTTTCAACATCAGCCTGATTCCTCCCCTCCCAAATGAGCCTCACCACACTCAGGCCTCCTTGAAAGCCATCGCGCCCCCTCAGTCCTGAAGTTAGAAAACCGGGTTCGGGTTCATTCTTGCCGGGCTCCCAGATGCATATGGATCTGTCAGCAGTTTCTCTGATTTTTTTCCCAGAGTTCCCATTGTGGCTCAGTGGGATAAGAACCTGACATAGTGTCTGTGAGGATGCAGGTTTGATCCCTGGCCTCGCTCCGTGGGTTAAGGATCCAGCATAGGTCACAGATGCAGCTTGTGATCAGGTGTTGCTGTGGCTCTGTTGTAGGCCGGCCGCTGCAGCTCTGATTCTACGCCTAGCCTGGGAATTTCCATATACCACAGGTGTGGCCCTAAAAAGAAGAAAAACAAGCAGTTTCTTGGGGTCCCCCCCTTCTTCCCCACCACCCCAACTCTGTCCACCATCCATGCTCTCTGGACCCAACATCAGCTTCTTCCTGACTCTCACTTGTTTCTCAGTACGATTTATTTTACATAAACATCAATCTGATTCTGACCCTCTGCCACCCTCCTGGCTTTTGTTAGGGGTTGAATTGCACCCCTGCAGAAAGCTGTGTTCAAGACCTCACCCCTGAGTGTTTGGGAAAGGGGTCCTTGCAGGTGTCATTCAGATGTGAGTTTCGATGAGGTCATACTGGAGCAGGGATGGGCCCTTAATCCAGTGTGACTGGTGTCCTTAGAAGAATGGGCAGAGATGCAGACACGGCAGAGAAGCTGTGTGAAGATGGAGGCAGACCGGGGTGATGCCGCTGCTGCCCGAGCTTCGCCGAGGATGGCGGCCACGGTCGGAAGACGAGAGCAGCGTGGACGCTCCCCTCCCTCCGAGCCCTCAGTAGGAGCTGGCCTTGCTGCCCCTAATCTCTGCCTCCAGAGCAACAGGGGGATAAATCCCTGTTGTCCTGAGCTCCCAGCTTTGTTACGGCAGCTGTGGGTGGAGGGTAAACCCACCTCTACGGGGCTCCCCCGGTGCCCTGGTCTCCCTAGCCCTCTGCACTCCTGACACTGGGTTGCTTGTTGATGCCCAGCCAAGTGTATCAGACCTCTGGCACAGGGACTCTGCCCCTTTGCTGCTCTGGCTGGGAGGCTCACTCCACTGCAGCCCCCTTCCAGCATTTTCTGCTGGAAAGCCCTTCATTGGACACCCTTTCCCAACACTCAGCCAGGTACCATCCTCAGACGCCCCTTCCTGCCCTTTGAGTGACACAATTACAGATGAGCTCAGTCGAGTCTGTCCAGGGCTCTAGAAGCGGGCGTACAAATGGTTTGCCCTCCATTGTATCTGTAGCTGGCTGCACGGTGCCCCGGGGTGCAGGCGTTACCCGAGGGAGGGGGAATTTTATTGGTATGAAGTAGAATGTGTGTGATGCCGCAGAAGAAAGATGCCACCCCAGAGGGTGCTGTGTTTGTTTAAATACAGAATCATTGTTGTTTTCCCCACACGCACGTGTGATTGGACTTCGCATCTCAGCTCTGCAGGTGCGGGTGTGTGAAAGATGCAGGGAGTCCAGAGTTTTGCGGTGAAACCAGCCCAGCTTCCTACCTTTTCTGTTTTCTCTGTTGAATTCTTTAGTCAGTATCCTCTTGTCACATGTTATGACACCATCTGCCTGTCACTTGGAATCTTTTGTGGCAGGGTGGGAATTAGGCACCAGCAAGCTGGCCCGGCTGCTGTAAAGGATTTAGCTGAAGTTCTGGTGGGTGGTTTTTTTTCAGTACCATGATCTTTTACTAACAGCTCCAGCAAAGAAGTCTGTCAGCTGATGGCCCAGTTTTTATCTGTCTTTTCAGGTTCACTACAATGTTGGCAAAAACCTGGCTGATAAAGGCAATCAGACGGCTGCCATCAGATACTACCGGGAGGCCGTGAGGTACTGCAGGCGTCTCATCTCACAGAAGGAATGCAATTTGTACAGTATACGTGTCTTATTTTAACCTTCTAGCATTAAAAACCTGTCCTGGAGTTCCCACTGTGGCTCAGTGGGTTAAGAACCTGACATAGTGTCCACGAGCGTGTGCTTTCGTTCTCTGGCCTCGCTCCATGGGTCCGGGACCCTGCTTTGCAATGCGCTGTGGTGTAGATCACAGATGTGGCTCGGATCCCGCGTTGCTGCTGCAGGTGCAGCTGCAGCCCTAAAAAACAGTTTATCATTTTAAAGTGCATTTAAACAATTTAGTACATTTAATGTACTAACTGGCATTTAGTACATTCACAATGTGCTGTGACTACCACCTCTGTCTACTTCTAGAACATTCTCATCACCTCATCCTCTCTCTCTATTCCTGGCTCAGATTCGACCCCTAGCCTGGGAACTTCCATATGCTGTGGTGCAGCCCTTAAAAAGGAAACACCAAACCAAACAAACAAAAAAAAAGTGTCCCCATAAAGACCCCCACTTTAACGTAAATTTGCCAATTCCTGAGAGTTTAGTGAAGACTCCAGGCTTCTCTCTCTACTTCCAGATTAAATCCCAAGTACGTTCATGCCATGAATAATCTGGGAAATATCTTGAAAGAAAGGAATGAGCTCCAGGAAGCGGAGGAGCTGCTGTCTTTGGCGGTGCAGATACAGTAAGCGTTGTTTTTATAGCTATGCTCCTGGTAAAGCAGCATGCTCCTGCCTTCTGGGGCTAAGCCTTTCTTTTCCTTGTTTATCTCCCAGGCCAGACTTCGCTGCCGCCTGGATGAACTTGGGCATCGTGCAAAACAGCCTAAAGCGCTTCCAAGCCGCCGAGCAAAGTTACCGGACAGCCATCAAGCACAGGAGGAAATACCCAGATTGCTACTACAACCTCGGGCGTTTGGTAAGCGTACAGTGCCTGTGGCTGCGGAAGAAAAGCTTGGTTTTATTTCGTTATTCATAATAAGATGAGAATGATAACACGTGCTCTAGCTCGCTACATCTTAGGAAGTTCTTTCGCATATGTTTATCTCCGTTGAAGGTAGCTATTTCCTTCTGTGTAGTTTTTAAGCTCTAATTAGAGAGCCGTCCAACTTGAAGGAGCCAAGGTTAAGAGATCATAAGGGCAACAAGTTAAGCTAAGGGATAAATTACAATTTTTAAAGTCCCTTTATGCCCCATAAAACAGTATTCCAAGTGATTGCCTCTTGATAAACATGGGTTTTTCTGTTTTTTAAACACGAATTGAATAAAAATTGAAATAGGAAAAAACAAACCCATAATGTGATTTCCGAGCCTCCCCCTCCTCCTGCCTCAAGGGACTGTTCCCTGCATTTTTACTGGTTACTGTCCCCCTTCAAAGAAAGCTGTGACTTAGTGGAAATGAACCCAACTAGTATCCACGGGCACTCAGGTTCAATCCCTGGCCCCTGGGTGGGTTAAGGTTCTGGCGTTGTGGTGAGCTGTGGTGTAAGCTGCAGGTGCAGCTTGGATCCCGCATTGCTGTGGCTGTGGTGTAGGCTGGCAGCTACAGCTCTGATTCAACCCCTAGCCTGGGAACCTCCATATGCCACAATTGCGACCCTAAAAAGAAAAGAAAACTCAGGAGCTCACAGAAGAGCTTTGATACATTTGATGGACACAGAACATAATGTGTTTTGCGGTAGCTTTTGTTTTTTGGTTCCTAACAGGATACTTACAAAGATCTTAGTGCTCTTGATTTTCGTTTTAGTTCTTTATTCAAATATTACAGCAGTAGCTCATGTAATAAGTTTGATAATCTTAAAATCTGGAAACAGTATTGATAATGGTGATGATGAAAGAGATGCTGTCATGATTTCTGAAAGGCTTCCACGAGGATGCACAGCTTTTTTCTTCTTCTTCTTCTTTGGCCGCCACACAGCATATGGAGTTCCTAGGCCAGGGATCAGATCTGAGCCACAGTTGCAAGCTAAGCCACAACCTAGGGTCACAACCTAAGGCAACAGTTGGATCGTTACCCCCCTGTGCAGGGCCAGGGATCAAACCTGTGCCCCAGTGCTCCCAAGACACCACTGGTCCCCTCATGCCGCAGCAGAGACTCCATTAGAGTGCACAGCTTAGTTATTAAGGCTGTTGATTTCTTTAATAAAGAAGATAAGGGAGTTCCCTGGTGGCTCAGAAGGTTAAGGATCTGATATTGTCACTGCCGTGGTGCGGGGTCAATCCCTGGCTTTGGAACTTCCACATGCTGCAGGTGCGACCAAAAAGGAAAGAAAGGGAGTTCCCATCTTGGCTCAGCAGAAACAAATCCGACTAGTATCCAAGAGGACACAGGTTCAATCCCTGGCCTCGCTCAGTGGGTTAAGGATCCGGTGTTGCTGTGAGTTGTGGTGTAGGTTGCAGATGCGGCTCAGATCTGGCGTTGCTGTGGCTGCGGTATAGGCCAGTGGCTGCCGCTCCAACTTGACTCCAAGCCTGGGAACTTTCATGTGCTGCAAGTGTGGCCCTAAAAAGCAAAAAAAAAGGAAAGAAAAAAAAAAGTAACTACGCGAGGTAAAGGAGGTGATAACTAACCTCGCTGTGATCATCCTACAGTATGTGCATGTATCACATCTTCGTGCCGCACCCCTTACACTTATGTCAGATGCCAGTTTTAGCTCAATAACTGGAAATAAAGACCACTCACAAATAGCAACATTCTTTAAACAAGAATGATTATACTCTCCCTTCAGCCAACCCTTTAATTTGGTTTCAGGAAACCCAACAGAGGTTCCTAATATATGGAGTTTTTCTAAATAAATGAAGGGGAAAAAAAATCTTTGCCCATTTTGGCAAACTGGAATACATACATAGAGATGTGATTTTTAAAAGAAGTTTATATATAATTTTCCAGAGTTTACCCAGCCTAACCTCACAGGCAGGAGTGCATTGAAGTTGCTTTAAAGAGAACAGCTATTTAATGCTCATGTCAAAGGCCTAAAGCTTCCTGGGCCTGTGGAGCCCCTGTGTGATCAGACCCAGCCGTTCTCAAAACTAGCTGGGCCTCCAAGTCATCGTCTCCCATCTCAGATGCAGGGAGTCACCAGCTGCCTCGGGAATCCGTGTTTATAAACAGCAACAACCTTCCTCAGTGGTTCCCGTCCCCTGTTGTTGCTTCTGCCTCCGCGAGGCATCTGTCTGAACGCTGAGCAGAGAGACGGACCAGGTCCGAAGAAACTCTTTGCAGAAAGAAACCTAGAAAACACGTGCTGCTCTCAGTGTATTGAAAATCCAGGCTTCACTTTTTACCGTGATGGGAATGTGTTCGGTCTAAACTGCTCTGTTTCTGGACCGGGTGGTTGTGATGCTGGAGTTTAGGAGCGGAGGGAACAAGAGGCAGGAGCATGTGACTGACTGATGAAGTCACTTCACATGGCGGATACTTGCTTGTGTAATAAATTTTCTTGTCTTTCTTTTCCCGCCTGGAAGTTCCCAGGCCAGGGGTCACATCAGAGCTGCAGCTGCCAGCCACAGCCACAGCCACATGAGATCCGAGCCGCAGCTGCGACCTACACCACAGCTCCCTGCTGAGCAAGGCCAGGAATCGAACCCACATTCTCATGGACACTAGTCGGGTTTGTAACCCACTGAGCCACAAGGGGAATTCCTGTGTTATAAATTTCAAAGTGTTATTACTTGCATGTTATTACTATTCCAAAAGTAGAAGACACGTTTCAGTTGCCCTGTGTCATGGGAAGACGCCGTCTCTGTATGCTCACGCTAGTGTAGAAGAAGGGAATTATTTCTCCCCGGACGGAGGGGAGATGGCAGTGACATGACTGCGTCCATGCAACAGCAAGTCGTTTGAGGAAGGAGAGTGATGGCAAGATATTCTCATTGTCCAGAGCCCTGTCGCTGTGCCTGTGTTCCTGTTTTTGTTTGTTTTCAACTTCTGTACCTTATGATCGAATTATATCCTTTGATGTTGAAACAGCTTTCTCTGTGAAAGGTGAAGGTTTGAGGAGAGCTAAACCTATTCTAGTGCTAAGCTGCTGTCGGGGAGGGAAAAAGAGTTTTCCTTCTCCCCGCCTAGATTCTCAGACCGGGGCCCTGCCGATTAGACTGGCCGTAGATGAACAGGAGAAGAACAGGTTGTTAACCCGGGCCGCAGGCTTTCACCCGGGAGCGATTCAGTGAGGAGTCACTGGGAGGACTGGCTAGAACTGGGGCTCGTAGAGCCTCGTAGCAAAGAACCGTACACCTGTAGGAAAGGGGTGAGACCAAGGAAGAGAGTTCCGCCTCCCAGGTGACCAGCGGTGGGAAGGCAAACGTGTGAGGTGCGTTCGGGTCGGTTCACCTTCTCCATGGCCCTAAAACTTCCCCAGCGCAGGCAGTCTCGTCCTTTCTCAGAAGTTTCTCAGGGACGCTCCAGGAAAGCCTCTTCTGCATCTGTTGAGTCTCAGATGCCTTCACTGCAGTAATCTTGATGCAAATGGCACATCTGGGGTGGCATTTTCTGGTCCTCTATGTGGTTTTCTTGAATGAGGCGGGGAGAGACGATAAAACGGCACCCTAATGATATCAGTAGAGACCAGAAAATCCAGTCACACCCAAAGCACGGTGGGTCCTTGCAAAGTTAATGAAGCGAGAAGGGGACTGGGGACAAACTGGGTATCATCTGACTACTTACGTGGTTATTGCAGAGTTACCGTCTCTGTTTACTGGGTCCGCACTAGCACTTGTGGGAGGTATTATACGTGACATTTTTTTTTTTTCCTTTTTGAAGGCAGCTCTTTTTGCAGGTTATTGATTGTGAAGGGAGTGTATCTGCCTGTATCCCTCGGTTATACTTTAAAGCTCTAATACCTAGCAATCTTCTTCCTTCCGCTAGTCGCCACCTGTCACTGCAGTGCCTTGGGGTTTAGAAAGTTGAGAATTTATGCCCAATGAGCCAAGTTCCTTCCGAAAAAAGGAAGACAATATAAAATAAGGGATTTTTAGCATTTGTGCTCCAGCCCCTGGAATGCATTCCCACTCTCATGCAGAAGGCCACCTGCAGTATGAACTATATTGAGCCCTTGTACTGCTCTCTGTATATCGTTTACTAATTATGCTACCATAAAATAATCTTCCTTTGTTCCCTCCCGCCAACGGTTCTTATTTAAAGATTTTGCTCTCCATTGTTGTCTAATTATTCAGCTTTTGCCTGCTTGACAGCTTAAAAGCATTAAGAGCTTAATCTTCAACAACTCAACCACTATATTTATATATTGGCAAATAATAGGAACTTAATAACTTAAGAGTTTCTTTTAAAAAAAAAATCCTCCTTAGTCATTCTTTAATAATGGGAGACAGAAATGTGTTTTGATTTCTGGATCCAGATATGAAGAGCATATAGTGCAGTTCCCTGGTGCTGTAGAAAATTGGGACAAGCTGGCGTACTTGGGACACATTACTGATGTTAGAGAATTACAATGCTAGTGACTAGAGTTGTGACCGGAGACCGTTCATTGTGCAAGACTAATTGTATCAGTCTGGACCCATTGGGAAAATCCAAAGCATGCTAAGGATTTTAAATAGAAAAGATTCAGTACAGCAAACTGGTTAGACCGTTGTTGGAAGAGTGCACATGAAAAGTGGGGTTAGGCGAACAGGATGAAGGGGTACCACCAGAATTTAAGAGCTCAGGGAAACACCACATCTCAGGAGCTTCCATCACCTCAAGAACAGAGATGGTGACAGAAGGACCACAGTCCAGCCCTGGGATGTGGAGGAAAGGACATGGCTACTTTAGAGATGCTGCCAAGGACCAGGAAAAAGAGGGAGAATTAGGTGGAAAAGGCTATGCCCTCTTCTAACCATCTGATCATCACCTGTGATTCCTATTGGCAGAGACTTAACAAGGAGCCAAGAAGCAAAGCACCCTGGGAAAGGTAGTTTGCAGTTCATGGGAGGGTGAGCATAGGATTAGTAGGTAAATGATGTGCTTATTACCTGTCCATTTTTTGGATGGATAGTTCTTGCTAACTCAGCCCTTTTCTCTGTTTCCCTTAAAGTGCTTAATCACTTTGTACAGATGCTATAAAGGATAAAGTTGAAGGCAAAATAAGAGTAAACGGTCCCTGATTCAATCTGGTGTTATTCTTCAATAAGTAGTAGTAGTAAGAAGTACTAGTAGTAATACTAAGACTAATAAAATATGTGGAGAAGGTTTTCGTTGTATAAACAAGGTTATAGTGGCTTTCCTGGGTGCATTAGAAAGAATGTCACCACAGATCTTGGAGTTCCCATGGTGGCTCACCAGAAGCAAATCTGACCAGGATCCATGAGGACACAGGTTAGATCCCTGGCCTCGCTCAGTGGGTTAAAGATTCAGCGTTGCCCTGATCTGTGGTGTAGGTCACAGATGTGGCTTGGATCTCACATTGCTGTGGCTGTGGTGTAGGCCGGCGGTTATAGCTCCAATTCGACCCCTAGCCTGGGACCCTCCATATGCTTCAGGTGCGGCCCTAAAAGAACCAAAAAAAAAAAAAAAAAAAACCCAGAATGTCACCACCCAGAATGACTCAGATACATTTCACTTGCTGGAGAGAATTGGCCGAGAAATTAATAAAACATCAAATCTAGAGAGACAATTAAATATTCGTATAATTAGGCAGCCTAAATTATTTCAAGTTGTTGAACTTTACATATTTCCTCATTTAAGGGCTAAAATATTGTAATTTGAATTTCTGAATCTCATGGGAAATTCCGACAACATCTTTAGCAAATAGATATTCACAAATGTTTCCATAATTCATGAAACCTCTCTTTTTCTTGCATAATATGCCACTTATTTGCTGTCTGGAGTCATAGGGCAAGTCCAAATGTTTCTGTCGCCTAATGAAAAGACAGTCTTGACAGTAAATAAGGAAATAGTCTTAAACTCTGATAATCGTAATAATTTTTCGCAGAGTTGAAGTAACCAAGTCCTTCAGACGAGATGCACATTCTTTGAATCGAGTTAAGGGGGGCAAGGGGGGCAAGAGGGTCAGCTGCTAAAGATCCATCACTCTCTCCCTCCGTGTGCTTTTATTAACGATGCAAATTGAGAGCCAGGCCTTCTGTATTCTCTTCTCGGTATTGAACAATCGGCCCTCCCAGAAGAAAGCAGCAGGTCATTCCCTCCTTCCTGAAGGAGGCAAGCAGGCTCCAAATTGCCAAATTACCACTGGAGACTTTCCTGAGGCCATAAAGTATATGTGATACACTCATGGTTTTATATGAAGCTCTGATGTCAGCAGAAGATGCTGCAAGACTGTTTTTCACAAGGTGAATTTGACACAAGCAGCTTTTAATCACATTATATGTTTTGTTTACCATTTAAAATAATACCTAGACTATATGAAGTTCTTTCCAGAAAGATACTAATGATTAGGTTTTTAACTTACCTCTCTTCTATAAACATGATCGGACGTCTGGAATCACTCAATTATGAGTTAGTGATGGAAGGTTTGTGGGCTCAGGAGCTAGACCGCCTGGTTCTGCTCCCTGCTTTCCCGTTTCTAGATGGGGAGTTCTGGGCAAGTGACTTTCTTTCTCTGTGCCTCAGTTAGTTCATCTGTAAAATGTGGACAGTTCTTTACTGAAAAAAAAAAAAAAAAAAAGGTTTTGGCTGTGCCTATGACATGTGGAAGTTCCTGGGCCAGGGCCTGAACCCACACCACAGCAGCCGCCCACGCTGCTGCAGGGACCATGTCAGATCCTTAACCCACTGTGCCACGAGAGAACGCCTCCTTGTGATTGTTTTGAGGATTAAATGAGTTAAGGTGAAAAACTAGAAGCTCAGTAAACGAAAGTTCAGTTTGGTTTGGTTTGGTTGTATCTTGGAGAGAGCGCGCAGCAACGCTGGAATATTGATTTTGGCGGTGGGGTGGGGGGTCCATGCTTTATCTTCAGTATGCAGATCTGAATCGTCACGTGGATGCCCTGCACGCGTGGAGAAATGCTACCGCGCTGAAGCCAGAGCACAGTCTGGCTTGGAACAACATGATCATCCTCCTCGATAACACAGGTACAGACAGTGGGCGAGCTGAGTCAGATGGCGCAAACGGCTCCACGGGGCAGCACCGCTGGGTGATTGGGGAATAGAAGTCAGGGTGCTTGTTCCCTCCAGTGTGTGTTAGTTGTTTTGTTTTTTTTTTTTTAATTAATATGGGGTGCGGTATTTTGCATGACAAAATGTCTGTTCTCCTGGAAAATTGGGTTTCCTTTGACATATTGGAATATGAATGTTTGGGAAGTGACACTTCGCTTAGCGTTGGCATTGAGTCATGGGGGTCAATCTCATTTCTTCTGAAGCCTAAAGATGATGGCGAAATGGCCATCATCCAGGATGCTGGAGGTACCCAGAAATAAAGTAAGAAAATGGCCTCTGGGCTTATGAAATGAACAGTGCTAAGTCCATGTTCTGAAATTCATGGACGATACTCAAAGGGGGTGCCCTCAAACCTGCATTCAGAGATTCTTATTTTCAATACAATGCTAATAAACTTGATGATCTGGCTTCTTAGCCCATAGGAGACTCAGTCAATTAGAAGTTTCCCTGCTCCCCCCATATTAAAAATCCAAGCATCTCAGGGAGTTCCCATTGCGGCTCAGCGGTAGCGAACCCAACTACTATCCACGAGGATGTGGGTTCAATCCCTGGCCTCACTCAGTAGGTTAAGGATCCAGCATTGCTGTGAACTGTGGTAATGCCTAATCCTTAACCACTAGGCCACCAGGGGACTCCACTCAAAAGCTATTGTGGAGCTGCCATTGTGGCTCAGTGGGTGAAGAACCCAATGCTATCTCTGAGGATGCGGGTTCAATCCCTGGCCTCACTCCGTGGATCATGTATCCAGCGTTGCCTCAAGTTTCAGCATAGATCACAGATGCAGCTTGGATCCAGTGTGGCCGTGGCCGTGGCCTCAGCTGCAACTCTGATTCGATCCCTCACCCAGGAACTCCTATTATGCTGCAGGTGCAGCCTTAAAAAGGAAAAAACTGCTCTTTGTGTGTTATGTCAGCATTATGCTAGACTGCGATGGCTTTGCAACTGATAGGATCATTTGTGTGTGTGTATATTGCATTCCACATTGACTTTCTGACGTAATTTATTCATAATCACGCATGATGCACATAAGCCCTGTTAATTAGAGAGGCTACAATACTAGTACAGCATGAACTAGTACAGCAGAAATGTTTCATACATTTTCTGGTTTTTACTCACAGGTAACTTAGCCCAAGCTGAAGCTGTTGGAAGAGAGGCACTGGAATTAATACCCAACGATCATTCTCTGATGTTCTCGTTGGCAAACGTGCTGGGGAAGTCCCAGAAATACAAGGTGCGTGACCTGCAGGCCGTGACCCGCAGCCTCTGGCGGGAGCCCCCAGTGTAACTTCTACCCGGTTAAATTCCGAAGGAGGCCCAGACGGGGGTCACTGCACATGAGTGTGTCTGGGTCAGTTTGCTGCCTGGCGAAGGTGCCCAGAAGATGGATTTGTGGAGGCCAACGCCTCGTGCTCCTGGTCAGAATTCACCCCAGTTGCTCAAACATGGGAGGGGCAGAGAAGCTCAAAGAAGGATCCGTGGTGTCTCTTCCCAGCAGCCGCCCAGCCCCGACATGATGCTGTGATGCTGTCCCAGGCTGTGGGGCGGGAGGGGAGCTCTGGTGTATTTCTGGGTGTTGTCTTCTGCCCGTAGAAAAACAGCCCATGGAGAATATAGGGTTGCTTCTTGCTGCTTCCAAGTTATTCCTCATCTATAGAAAGTCACGGGTCATTGGCAAGGCCCTAGAAGTTTCTGAACAGCAAAACCCATGCAGTATTGGGTCTCGGCTCTGCCTAACTGGGCTCCCGCAATTGAGCAGCGCAGACCATGATTCGGAAGGCGTGTGACTCCCTGTGTATTGAAGGGGACTCGGCGTTACTAACAGCACTGACCTCAGATTGTAATTTTGTGGATCAAAACCACCAAGGGAGCCTGTGAGAACACAGAACCAGGCCCTCTCCCTGTGTCCAGTTGGGCAATGTCAGGGAATATGCTCTTTATTTTGTTTTCATTTTTAGTTGCCCCATGGCATATGGAGCTCCCAGGCCAGGGATCCTATCCAAGCCGCAATTGACCTAAGCCACAGCTGTGGCAATGCCGGATCCCTAACCCACTGTGCCGGCCCAGGGATTGAACCCACGTCCCAGTACTCCCAAGACACCGCCAATCCTGTTGTGTCATACCAGGAGCTCCAGGCATATGCTTTTTTTTTTTTTTTTTTTGTCTTTCCTAAGGCCGCACCCTTGACACATGAAGCTTCCCAAGCCTAGGGGTCTAAGAGCTGTAGCTGCCGGCCTACACCACAGCTGCATCAACGCAGGATCCAAGCCTTGTCCGAGATCTACACCACAGCTCACGGCAATGCCGGATCCTTAACCCACTGAGCGAGGCCAGGGATCGAACCCATAACCTCATGGTTCCTAGTCGGATTTGTTAACCACAGAGCCATGACGGGAACTCTGGCATATGCATTTTTAACCGGCATTTTTGCTTCTAAGACAGAAAGCACACTTTTGGAAGCAGTGTCTTAGTCTTCTCATAAGAGAACTCTTTTCCTGTCTGAGTCAGGGGCTGTACTTCATTTTGGTCACACAAGGCCAAAAAGTAGGGATTGATTCGTATCTGCCGCAGCTTGTTCACTTCTCCTGTTCGGCTCATTGGACAGCATTATCAGTGTAATTTTCTGTAACAGCAGTAAGATAGCTCATGCATTTCTCTCCTTTTTGAACTGAATAATCAGGGAGTTTAATAGCTTCAGTATACATTTTTGAATTTCTAGATTTTTCTCACAGATGACCTTTGGAGGGCTTTCATTTTATCTTTCCTGCACTGCTTGTGTAGAGGGAGGGTGGGGAGATGTGCGAGTTCCCTTCTAATGACTTTCCAGCCACCTGTCAGCCTGGGAGGGGGGTGGGGTATCCAGTGACCACGTCGTCTTCAAGATAACAGCTTGTATTGATTTTTCTGTCATCCCACAGCCTATAAACTGGAAATCCTATTAAGGTGACAGGACCTGGGGTTGATTTAGCTCCCCGTCCACATTGTTCTTTTTTTTTTTTTTTTTTCTCCAGATAAAGTAGAAAATACTCCATATAGCAAAATGGAGAAATGAATTTCCCATTTCTCTACACATTTTGCATCCTGTCTGGGCCGGGGGCACTGAGACTCAGATGAGGCAACGGAAGAGGAAATCTCAAATAGGGAACTTAGCTTTGGGTGCTGGGCAGGGATGCTCGGACAAGGAGGTGACATGGTGACTTGCAGGGGCCGAGCGAGCGGGCCCCTCCCGCCTGGCCACCGTGTCTGTGGTCTGTACAACTCACTCTCTGCCTACGCGCGTGCTGTTTGAGATCATCACTAACCTCTGATTGGTCTCTTTAATGAGCTTGAGGGGGCTCCCTGAGGTCAGTCTTAAGCCCCATTTTTGTGTTTCTGTGGCCGTCCTGCCCGCCGCTGAGGGGCACTGAGTACCTGCTCAGCCAGCAGCTGTGAAACGATGAAACCCATCCCACATCCGCTCCACAGCATCCATGCTTCTGGAATCTATTTGAGTCTTTGATGTGAGCATCTCATTGTATCTGGTGACTGGGGGGCACTTTTTATCCAAGCAGCCCCTTTTCCCCACAGCTGTCACTTAACACTCCTCAGTCTGTCCATCTGTAAAACAGAGATGATGCCTAGAAAGAAACGCACAAGAACGTAACTGTTAAACATTGTATAAATGTATATACATTTATATGTGGCGTTCCCATTGTGGCTCAGCTCTGACAAACCTGACGAGTGTCCGTGAGGATACAGGTTGGATCCCTGGCCTCCATCAGTGGGTTAAGGATCCAGTGTTGCCATGAGCTGTGCTGTGGTTTGCAGATGCAGCTCAGATCCCCTGTGGCTACGGCTGTGGTGTAGGCCGGCAGCTGCAGCTCCTACTCGACCACTAGCCTGGAAACTTCCATATGCCACAAGTGGGGCCCTGAAAAGCAAAAAATATGTGTGTGTGTGTATATACACATTTATATATATATATATTTATATATATATAAATATATATATGTTTATATTTATATATATATATATAAATGTGTATATACACACACACATATTTTTGTGTATATATATTTATATATACACACACATATAGTGTATATATATTTATATATATATAAATATATATATGTTTATATTTATATATATATAGTGTATATATATATATACACAATGTTTCATAGTGTATAGCAGTAATTTTAGTTTAGTGACCATTTAATAAAACTCTTAAGGATCATTAAATTCTATTAGAATTTGTAATGTCTGGAATTCCCATTGTGGCTCAGAGGGTTCAGAAACCGACTAGTATCCCTGAGGATACAGGTTCAATCCCTGGCCTTGCTCAGTGGGTTAAGGATCCAGTCTTGCCACAAGCTGCAGCTTAGGTCGCAGATTTGGCTCGGATCCTGTGTTGCTGTGGCTATGGTGTAGGCCAGCAGCTGCAGCTCCAATTTGACCCCTAGCCCGGGAACTTCCATACACCATAGTGGGGCCTTAAAAAGAAAAAAGTTAAAAGTAAATCAAGAATTTGTAATGCCTTTTGCCATTTAATTTCCAAGGTGTGGCTAATTCCCAGTGTGGCAGAAATACAAATGGCGTGCCTTCCAGTGGTTCACATTGCGTCTCCTGCCGATTCTCTCTTTGCATTGCCTGTTACACGGGGCCTGTGGTTGAAAAGCAGATGACATTCAGAGAGCAGTTTGGCCAATTCTAGACGTTTATGTCACTCTCACGAAGTCTTTTTTTTTTTTTTTAATTTTGACCACATCTAGATAACTACGTATTATTTAGTTGATATCTTTCTTTAAATAGACCCTTTTTTAATGGCTGCACCTGCAGCGTATGGAAGTTCCCAGGCCAGGGATTCAAGCCACAAGCCACAGCTGCTGCTGCTGCTGTGTCCTTTAACCCACTGTACTGCAGGCTGGGGACAAACCTGTGCCTCTACCGCAACCTGAGCTGCTGTAGTCGGAGTCTTCACCCGCTGTGCCACAGCAGGAACTTCTTTAAATAGATTTTTAACACCGACTGATTGTATTTAAAGTGGAAACGTGCTCTCCTTACTAGAAATATAATGTAGGTGAAAATAGAATAATTTTACTAAATCTCACGTAGGGACTATTGCTGAACAAATCTCTGAGCCTGAGGACAGCCGTCTGTGAGCTCAAAGGGAGAGGAGCAGGTATTGGGAGGGTGGCCCAGAGACTTTGTCTGGACTGAATTGCAAGAGAGGAAGGAGAGTCGAAGAGAGAAGGACTGACTGTTGCCACTGGGCATCCTGGGCTCCACTTCCTGTTGGACCACCTGTGTTCACTTTCCAGCTGGAGTGGTCCACAGGCTATGTCTTGTGAAACACCGTCTGAGCAAGAAGATGCAGGTTTAGGGGTGCCACAGTGGTGATGCCGCAACCCCCCCTTGGCAGGGGGCGGGGGGACAGTGTGGCTGAAGTGACCTCTGACTGCTCGGTCCTCGCCACCTAGACGAAAAGGCCCTCACTTGCTCCTCCTTTGCAAGGCCTTGCGCTGTCCCCTGTGTTACCCTAAACCCTGGTCAAATACATTTTCTCTAATACTCTTTTTTGTCTTTTGTCTTTTTGTTGTTGTTGTTGTTGTTGATGCTATTTCATGGGCCGCTCCCACGGCATATGGAGGTTCTCAGGCTAGGGGTCGAATCGGAGCTGTAGCCACCGGCCTACACCAGAGCCACAGCAACGCGGGATCCGAGCCGCGTCTGCAACCTACACCACAGCTCACGGCAACGCCGGATCCTTAACCCACTGAGCAAGGGCAGGGACCGAACCCGCAACCTCATGGTTCCTAGTCGGATTCGTTAACCACTGCGCCATGACGGGAACTCCCGTTTTCTCTAATACTCTTTAGAAAATACGTTCCTTATTGTCTGGTGATGAAAAACAATCCCCGCCTTTAAATGGGCATGTATTTATTTGTTCCATGGCATAAGTCAGCTTGTTACCTGGGTCTCAAAGCATCCTCAAACCTCCACAGAAGGTCAGTTTATAAATGGTGTATTGCTTCTCTCAACAGGGCCATTAAGAAGCCTGATTTAGGAGTTCCCATTGTGGCTCAGTGTGTTGAGAACCCAACATCGTATCTATGAAAATGTGGATTCAATCCCTCACTTTGCTTAGTGGGTTAAGGATCCTGTGTTGCTGTGGCTGTGGTACAGGCTGGCAGCTGCAGCTCCAATTTGACCCCTAGCCTGGAAACTTCCATATGCTCCGGGCGCAGCTGTAAAAAGACAGCACCCCCCCCCCAAAAAAAAGGCCTGATTTCATAGATGAGCATTTCATAGGCTTTGAGTACTTGCAGACTTCGTGTTCTAACAAGGGGTCCCTCCAGCCCCCCCTGCCTCCTAGGCCCCAGGGGCAGTCGCAGGAGCCTCTGAACCCTCCTCTCAGGGCTGTCCCAATGTCACCCAAGGTGGAGTTCGCTCCCCCACAAACCCACTCTTCCTCCTGACGCCCCTTGTTTTGTCAGCGTGCCATCGTTTTCCTCCCTTCCAGGCTCGGAAACTTTGAGTCCTGTTTTTCCTCCCCCGTTACCTCGCCGGTGCTCATACCCATTTCCACTGGCCTGGCCTTGCTAAGAGCGGCAGCCCCCAAACAGGCTGCAAGGCCCGCCCTCCCAGCCCCCAGCCCCCACTCTCCTAAACTCTGCATTCCAAGACCTGACCCTGCTGCAGTCGTCCTGAGTGACGTGCACACTCGTGGGCGTTTGGGAAATGAGTTAAGGGAACCAAGAAATGAATCCAGTGTCCTAACTTGCTGAGCTGACTTGCCTTTTATCTCTACATCTGTGGTCTCTGGGTGACACTGCTTCATCTGCATGTGGGTGGGCGTTTTAAAGTAGACAGAGGTCCCCTGGCTTTCCCGTTTCTCAGATTCGAGGGTTTTAAATGGAAAAGTTTGAAAATCATCAGAGGGAGCGCAGCTGCAAACCACCGCACAGCTGCACAACCCATTGGATTTTTGGTTGGTTTGTGTTGTTTTCATTTTTGTTTGTAGCCTCCCTAGCATGGCAGGAAAATCTTAGTGTTCTTTGAAGGAATTTCCACTCCTGAAACTCAGTGTAGACACTCACTGCAAACCGAGTTCTGAAGGTGACATCCTGCGCATTATCCTGACATCTTTACTCGGTCCCTCACTGACCACATTGCTAAACTCAGGTTTTTCTCTGCCAGCTCCGTCTGAAAGGCGGTGGTTTCAGAGATATTCGACCAGACGCCCAGCCTGTTTCTCAAGAGTGGCAGAGGGCAGGGAAGCCCGTCTCCCTGGACTTTGTAAAACACATGATCCCAGGAGTCCCCCTCTGGCTCAGTAGGTTAAGGATCCAGTGCTGTCACTACTGTGGCTCTGGGCACTGCTGGGGCTCGGGTTCAATCCCTGGCCCAGGAACTCCCGTATGCCCCAGGCGCAGCCAGGTAACAAATAAATAAAGCACATCGTCCTGGATGTGGGAAGCCCCTCGGGAGAAGCTGAAGTAGGACATAGAAGGGAAGCTTGTCCTCGAACGCCCAGCCTTGGTTGTTGAAGCTTAGCCTTGGATCCTGTTAAAGCTAGGTGGCTCTTTAGGAACAAGAATATAGGTGGTGTAATAGTCACCACTGGCAGCTTGTCACCAAGAACGGTTGGGCGTCTTTATTTCTCAGCATTGTGGCGGAAAGGGACCATCCGGCTGGCTGTGGTCCCACAATAAGGAGCTGGGAAAACACTCAGCCGTGTGTCTCTGTGGCTGGATTGGAAGTGACTGCTTCACGGGGAAATGCATATAGGAGGATGGGTTCCCACATGTCAGGGGCATTCAGTCATGGTCACATATGAGCCTGCAGTGGCTGAGGTGACAGGTGGCTATTCTTCCTCATTCTCTTTGCTCATTTTTTCCAGCTGAATGGACTGCTTCTGGGTTGCCCCGGGGGTGTGCGTTCTTAGGGAAGGTTAAACAGGCCCCATCTCCTACCTCAGGAATCCTGGAAGCCAGTCAGTTCATCGATGCTGATGGGAAATGACACTTGTCTGGGTGTCCTCAATAGCCCAGCACGTTCCTGCTTTGACCTTTGCCCCCTGCACCCTGAAATGACCCACTTGCTTGTAGTTGCTGAACTCCTGCCACTTCGGGGAGGCGGGTGGCAGCGTCGTTGGCATATTCACCCTCTCTGTGGCTACGATCCCCTGCTGCCACTGTCACCTTTGTGTGGTCACGTGCTTCCTGACCCATCACCCTTCCAAGCCTCTGGGCTTCCTGAGTGTTTCTGGAAGGAGGTTTCCCTGGAACAAAACGAACAGGTTCCAAGTGTGAAAACCAGGGGTGATCAAATGGCACACAAAACTTTTGCATTGCGTTTGGTGCCTTATTTTATTCTGTATTTCATTTTTTAGGAATCTGAAGCTTTATTCCTCAAAGCAATTAAAGCTCATCCAAATGCTGCAAGTTACCATGGCAATTTGGGTAAGGAAATTTTTCAGTTTGAATCATTGAAATTCTGTGTCAATTTAATGAGATGGGTACATTTCTGTGAAATCACTGTTGGGAGAGTTGTTTTTCAAGTCTAGTATTGGCCTGTATTTGGTTCTAAAACAAAGCTTTTTTTTCCTTTTTCTTTTTTTCAATGGCCGCACCTGAGGCATAGGGAAGTTCCCAGGCCAGGGACTGAACCTGAGCCGCAGCAGTGACCTACATCGCAGCTGCAGCAACTCCAATCCTTTAACTCACTGCATGAGGCCCCAGCTTGAACCCAAGGCTTCACAGTGATCCATGCTGTTGCAGTCAGATTCCTAACCCACTGCAGCACAGCAGGAATTCCAACATGGCCTTTTAAAAGAAATTATTACCTTAATAGGGTAACTAAATAATAGCCAGAGTACAAATCTTTTGTTTTACCCTTCTTTTGAGGGCCGCACCCATGGCATATGGAGGTTCCCAGGCTAGGGGTCTAATCAGAGCCATAGCTGTCAGCCTACACCACAGCCACAGCAATGCAGGATCTGAGCCATATCTGCAACCTGCACCACAGCTCACGGCAACACCAGATCCTTAACCCACTGAGCGAGGCCAGGGATTGTACCTGCATTCTCATGGATACTAGTTGGGTTCGTTAACCACTGAGCCACAATGGGAACTCCACAAATCTTAATTGTATGATCAGAACACCCCCCCCAAAAAAAAAACCCCACTCATTTAATCACCTTCTGAGGATAAAACTCAGATTTCCTTTCTCTTCTGAATGGTCCTAGAATGTTAAACTGAGAAATACTTTGGAAGTTTGAAGTCTGACATATGCCCTTTTGCCTCTTCTGTAAGAGATGGTCCACGCCAGCCTGGTCTTCCCGGCATTCGTCTGTTCTACGTCTTGGCTAAAAACCCATTTATAAGGATTTATTCCCTAGAATTCTGTCCTAACACTTTTCATATCTCAATAATTCACATTTTTAGAACATAGCCTGTTGATGTTTGGAAGGCTCAGTTGTGTACTAGTGTTTTCACCAGCTCTCCTCCATCCAGACTCCGTAGGTTCTCCTTGCAAAAGACATGGAGCATCCGTACTTGCTCTTGTGCTGGTGCAGAAAGCTAGTTTTATTTAGAAAATCATTCTAATAGAGGCTTACCATTCTAATAAGTAGATTCATTTTACTGTCATTTTACAGTCAGATCTTGATGTTGGAGCCCTGAACTCCAGCTGGCAACAAACAAGCTATTCTTTTGCCCAGAGGTGTAGAGGAGTCTTTATTAAAGTAAGTGACTAGCCTTCTACAAGGTCAGGGTGCTAAGCGGTGCAGAAGCCCAGCCCCATCCAGCCTGGCTCCTGGGAAGTTGGAGGCAGCATCAGGAAACTAGCCTTACTCTTCCTTTTACTTCTTTAGGTGACAGTGTTGCTGTCAGGAGATGGATCTGCCTAGGGATGTGGAGGTGTCAGGGAGCAACTGGGAGTAGTTAAACAGTCGCCAGGGAGCGAGATTACCATAAATTCGGCTTGCAGTACAGACAGTGTTATTTTAAACAATGATTTTTGAAAACTGTTTGCAGAGGTTCTGTAATATTTCTTTGTAAAGTGGTTGGGGACACCGCAAGTTGTTCCGAAGCATCTCCAACGGCATTGATCTGTTGCTGTTTCAGCTGTGCTTTATCATCGCTGGGGACATCTAGACTTGGCCAAAAAACACTATGAAATCTCTCTGCGGCTTGACCCGTCAGCGTCAGGAACTAAGGAGAATTACGGTCTTCTAAGAAGAAAGCTGGAGCAGATGCAAAAGAGAAACGTCTGATCCCTTTTCCCTCCTTTTTTTGAGTTGGTGTGTGGGCGGATGAGGCATACCATTTCGTGTTTACGTTTAATCATGTAAAAGTCTTACACATTGTTTGTTTTTTCTCCTATGAAAACAAAGACATGCAAAAAGATTACAGCACCAGCAATATACTCTCGAATGCTTGATGCAGTTTTGGCACTGAAATTGTATTTTTTCAGACAAATGTAAATTCTGAAATTCCAAGAACGATGTCTTTTTTAATTAAAAAGAAAAGGAGAAAAAAAATTCTCTTGCGCGACTTACAGCAGGATTAAACCTGCATTTGGGATGTGAGTCACGTTGCGTGGACTCCTACTATTATTGAACATCGACTGTGAACAAGAAATGACAAACTGACTCCTAGTTTATATAAATATCTAATGTGTCTGTATATTAGAATTTTTATTTAATGACAAGAAAGTAAATTAAGATCGTTGGTTTTTAATTTTTTTCAAACAATACGCTAGGAACTACATTTGTAAGGAGATCGTTACTTGTATTTTTATGTTTTCAGCAGGACAAATAATTGAATGAAGAATGGAAATTGTAACATCTAGGGTATTGACATTTTTTCCATAGGAAAAAATTCACTCCTGCAATATTTTGGGGGTTCTCCAACCTGTGCTGTTTCAAAAACTTTGGAAATTATGTAGTGTCCCACATAAACTATCACTATGAATAGAAAATTCATGCCATGCTTCAGGCAAAAGCAGGCAGCCTGATGTCTTTTTTTCTTTTTGTTATACTAGTATTAAGAGGGCTACACATCCATGTAAGTTGCTTTTTTATGTTAACTGTAAAGCAGTTTTCCATTCAGCTTTCTGGAACCACAGAAAATGCAAGAGTAAATGTTCTCTCAAAAGGAACCACATTTGAGGAGTTTATGACATTTTTAAGAACTGGATTATTTATCCTGTTTTATTGGATAAGAATAATCATGTTTGTTTTGTTTTATTCTTCTATATATACTGTTGACCTTATGACTTATGCAATCTCTGTAATTTCTTATGTAGTAAAATAAAAATTACACAAACCAGTATAAAAGTGTTCATATTGCCTTCTCATTTATTTATCTATTTATTTTGCTTTTTAGGGCCACACCTGCAGTATATGGAAGTTCCCAGGCTAGGGGTTGAATCGGAGCTGCAGCCAATGGCCTGCACCACAGCCACAGCAACACCAGATCCGAGCCCCGTCTGCAATCTACAACAATCAAGCAACACTGGATCTTTAACCCACTGAGCAAAGGTCAGGGATTGAACCCACATCCTCATGGATGCTAGTTGGGTTCGTAACCCACTGAGTCACAATAGGAACTCTTTTTTTTTTTTTTTTTTAATTTTTAAAAATTTTTTGGCCACAGCATGCAGCAACTTGATGTGTATCTCAGTTCTCATGCCAAGTACTGAAAATGCTGAATCCTAACCACTAGCCCAACAGGAACCTCCCCATGCTGCCTTCTTAACAGATGATTTTCAAGTTTTTTGACTCTGTCCTCTTTCCCTTAAAATGAAATCAAAGTGACCTATTCATCCCTTCTAGTAGGTGGCTTCTGTTTGGGACCATTTCATAGAATTGTACTATGGAGTTACCCAGGTTCAACGAATGGGCTGAACGGATCCTCCACTGAGATGAGAATGGATCCTACATTGAGGTGAATTTGATATTCTATGCTCACTTTATGGCGGGGGGGTGTTGGCGGGAGGCGAGGGCAGCCTGGAAGTTGGAGGGGGGCCAGACCAGCACAGAGTTGTAAATCAGTCATTGTAATTTACGATGGTTGAGATACATCAGAAAAGAAACTGCCGTGTTTCAGAGATTTCAGAAATGACCCAGAACAACAGTAAGAATTTATAGAGCTCTTAGGGGCCAGAGCTGCCTTATTCTTATTTATGACCCTATAGGGCTTAGCTTGGCAGATAATAGATGCACTCGATGCTTGTTCTTCTTTTTTTAAAGCAGATTTCTTTCTTTAAAACAGTGCTTGTTTTTGGAGAGTAAAGAAAAAATATTTCTAAAAGCCCCTCAGGATTCATTATATTCCCCCACTGATTAGTATTAAAACTTGACGTCAAGAAGTGCCACTCCAGGACCCCTGTCTACAGAACGGATCCCCTTAGCTTTCACCCGCTCCATCTCTATTCCATCACAAGCTGTCTTCTGTCCAGAGAAAACAGTCATCAGTTTGATTGATATTTCAGGAAGTCTTTTATCTCAGCGGATTTGGGAAGTTGCTGCTCCTTTTTCTTCCTCCTTTTTCCATCTTAAGGTGGCTGCCCTCTTTATTTCTTGGGTTTCCTTTCTAACAGGACTGAAGTGGAACTCTGTCTCCCAGTTCCCCTCTTACTTGGTTTTTGTTTGTTTGTTTGTATTGCTAATCAGAGTAGGGGTTGGGTGGGGGTGGGGGGAATGCCAGAACAAATGTAGGGGTCGTTGCCAGTTCGGGAAATCTGAGAGCCCTGGTCATGGTCCTTCTCCCCCTGAGAGTGAGCATCATGAAACCCTGCAAGGTGGTAAGCAGTGGTTTTCTCTTTATCTTCCCTGTTTAGACACATTCTTACATTTATTTCTTAAAAACTCCACCCTCTAAACATGGCCCACCATGCCTTCCCAGGGCTATTTGGGGTTCTGATTCTATCATTTTTCTTTTCTTTTTGTTGTCTTTTTAGGGCTGTACCCGTGGCATATGGAGGTTCTCAGGCTAGGGGTCGAATAGGAGCTGCAGCTGCCAGCCTATACCACAGCTGCAGCAGCTCGGGATCTGAGTCGAATCTGTGACCTACACCACAGCTCACTGCAACGCCAGATCCTTAACGCACGGAGCGGGGCCAGAGATTGAACCTGCATCCTCATAGATGCTATGTTGGGTTCTTAACCCACTGAGCCACAATAGGAACTCCAAATGACTGAGCTTAAATACTGTGCAGAATAGAAGACCAAGTTCCACAGCAAAGCACTGGACATCTGTGTTCATATTCACAAGTCGACTTTGACTTTGGGGTGAAAAAACCTAGGTCTGGGTCTTGGCTCCAGCACTTCGACGTTATAGGCAAGTCATTTCGAATTGCTAAGCTCGGTTTCCCATCTGTAAAATGGGCATAATAAGACCTCTCTTGCAGTCAGGAAGTACTTGGCTCAATACTTGCCTCAATAAATGATAGACTAGATTTTTGGAGGAAGGTGTAGTTTTTGCAGCAGAACAGGTTTGACCTTCAACGCATTCATCCCCTTGTTCAATAAACATTATGTCCCTTATGTGCCAGACACTCTCCGAGGCACCGGAAATTTCACAGTGAGGGAGTGGACTGAGCCCTTGCCCTCATGCAGGAGGCTAGTGCAGTGAGAGGATGTCAAATAGCCAAACAATTAATAACTGAAGAGGGAGACGGGGGGTCTAGCCTGAAGAGTCAGGAGAGGGTTCTCAGAGAAGGTGACTTCTGAACTGAGATTTGATAGGAAGAAGATCACTCTAGGTCAGTAGTTCTCAACAGGGGAGAGTTTCCTCCCAGGGGACAGCTGGCAAAGCCAGTTGTTGGCTGTCACAACTGACGGGGTGGGAAGATGCTACTGTATACCCTACAATGCATGGGACAATGCACCCCCCCCAAAAAAAAAATCTGGCCCCAAATGCCAGTAGTGCTGAGGTTGAAAAAACCTGAACTGTACAGGAAGAAGAAACAGCATATGCAAAGGCCCTGTGGTGAGAAAGCTAAAGCATTTGGTGAACAAAAGCCAAGGGGGAGTCCAATCCAGGTTACCACATTCTTGCTGTGTACCCCCGTTGGGTGTCCTGGTGCAGACATCTGGGACTGAGCATTGTTACCAGCTCCCCTTTCCAGGGGACTCAGGGAATCAGCAGGCCCCCCCAGTCACCCATTCACATCTGTTTATTTGCAGCTGTCCCAGTGCCACAAGCTGTCAGGGCATTTCTTTGCTTTTTCTAGGTTCAAAATTCTCCATTAGCTGGCGAATCTCCGTCTTCCTAGAGGCACTGAAACATCAAGTTAAATTTTCTGTTTATTTCATAGGAAGAGATATTGGGTCAGTTGCCTCTGCCTTCTCCTTTGGGCCGTGTATTTATGGTAAAAGCTTCACCAGGCATCTGGAGGAAATGATGTGTTACATTGAGACAGAAACTCCATTCACTGAAGGGTCAGCTGTATTGTACGCAGTTAAGGGGACTCTCAGATACACTTACCATATTGACCCAAATAGAAGGATCCCAAGTGTTGAGTAGCCCTAATTTTCAGTAAAGAGACATTTCATATTACTTGAAATCTTCATTAATAAATACCAAATATAACTATTGACTATTATAGCCTCGTTTTAAAATCCCACAGAGTCTTGTCTTAAATGATTTCTCTTGCCTCTAACATTCCACCAAGAAGATGTTAATTTAGGCGATGGCCCCTTTTAAGATAACATTCCCCACAAAATGAAAACCAGAAGCTGGTTTGTGCGCCAAGCCAGAGAAGCAAAGGCCTGACGTGGGACAGTTTGGTTGGGATGAATAAGGCAAGAAAATAGAATGGTAGAGACAGGAGCCTAGAGAATGCTGTCAAATGTTAAAGTTTCTCACTTGTTCTTCTTTCATATCCAATCTCTTCCCCTTTAAAGTTATAGGAATGACAGGTTTTTCTTAACATGGGCTGTTTCTGAGCAGAAAGAAGTGAGAAGAGAGAGACTTTTTACCTCCTACTTTGTAAATGGCAGCGTTGTTTGAAATCATTTTTCCTTCTACATAAAGGAACACGTGTAAGACCACAGAGACACCTTCAAGGCAGCCATGGATGGGTTGGCAGTGAAGCTCCGATGAGGGGTGTTGGTGGGGAAGAGACACCATCAGGGAAGCCCGGAGAACTAAACCTGGTCGATAAATTGTGCTGCTGCACAGGTGAGAGAGATGCTGGGGACCCGGGGCCACCAGAGCGAGGCTGAGTGAAAAGAACTGGGGGGGGAGTTCCCGTCGTGGCGCAGTGGTTAATGAATCCGACTAGGAACCTGAGGTTGCGGGTTCGGTCCCTGCCCTTGCTCAGTGGGTTAACGATCCGGCGTTGCCGTGAGCTGTGGTGTAGGTTGCAGACGCGGCTCGGATCCCGCGTTTCTGTGGCTCTGGCGTAGGCCAGTGGCTACAGCTCCGATTCAACCCCTAGCCTGGGAACCTCCATATGCCGCGGGAGCGGCTCAAGAAATAGCAACAACAACGACGACGACAACAACAACAAAAAAGACAAAAAAAAGAACTGGGGGCAGAGGCAGCCTCGCTTAGACTGTTGACGGAACGAAGGGTGGACAATGCAGACTCATTTGTGAAGCATGCCTTTAAATCGTCACAAGACTCTGCATGCTGTATGACTCTCTTGCTGGTTGTCTGGAAACGGCTGGAATGGGGGGCAGGGGCATACAGCTTGAATGTGAAAGAAAAAAATCTGCGTCACACCCCGTTAGAACGTCATTCTTCCATCTACCAGACCTCAGGCAAGTGGAGTGCGTTGAATTCAGGTCCACCCAGAATTTCAGAGTGTGCCTGACTTTTGGAAATCAGGTCTCAGAGAGCATCACTTAAGGATCTTGAGCAGAAATCGTCCTGGTGCAGGCTGGGCCCGAAACCCGATGATTGGTGTCTCCTAAAAAGAGGAGAGAGGAGTTCCCATTGGGGCGCTGCTGAAACAAATCCAACTAGTAACCACAAGGTTTCGAGTTTGATCCCTGGCCTTGCTCAGTGGGTTAAGGACTGGCGTTGCTGTGAGCTGTGGTGTAGGTGCAGATGCAGCTGGGATCCTGTGTTGCTGTGGCTGTGGTGTAGGCCAGCGGCTACATCTCCGATTGGACCCCTGGCCTGGGAACCTCCGTATGCCACGGGTGCATCCCTAAAAAGCAAAAAAAAAAAAAATTAAAAGAGAGGAGAGGAAACAAAGAGACACAGAGAAAAGAAGCCCATGGGAGGATGGAGACAGACTGGAGTGATGCTGCCCCAAGCCAAGGAGAGCTGGGAGCCCCCAGAGGCTGGAAGAGGCTGGAAGGGGCCTCTCCTAGAGCCTGCGAATGAGCCCAGCCCTGCCCACGCCTTGATTTCAGACTCCCGGCCTGCACAACAGCATTTCTGTTGTTTAAAGCACCTACTGTGTGGCAATTCCTGGCCACTCTAGGAAGCAAACACAGGAAGTGCTTCTGTGGTTCAGCACCTCAGCTTCCTCATCCATAAAATGGGGGTTAATACTACCTTTTTCACAGACCTATTGGGAGATTGAAATGAGAAGAGGTATATAGAGCCCTAGACTCATGATTGAAACAATGACAGTTGAAGGAGGGGAGTTCCTGCTGTGGCACAACTGGATTTGTGTCACCTCTGCAGCATAAGGATGCAGGTTCAATCTTGGCGCCGGAAACTCCATAGGCCGTGCTCAGGGCAGCCAAAAAAACTAAATTAAATTAAAATAATTGAAGGAATGAGGGTCATTTTTCCTGAGGTTTTTGTCCCATAATTAAATGACTCAGAAACAAGCTCATGGGGTTAATAGATGCAAACTATTGCCCTTGGAATGGATGAGCAATGAGATCCTGCTGTGTAGCACTGGGAACTATGTCTGGTCCCTTATGATGGAGCATGAGAATGTGAGAAAAAAGAATGTGTACATGTATGTGTAACTGGGTCACCATGCTGTACAGTAGGAAAAAAAATTGTATTGGGGAAATAATTTTTATAATTAAAATTTAAAAAAAGAAACAAGCTCAGATTTCTATTTTTATCACTGATATTCTAGGTCTGATTAGTTCTATAAGTACTTTAAATCGGTTACACTGTTTATCAAAAGTGCCTTGAGCTTCCTGCATTTCTAATCATTTTATTTTTAAATATGTGGTATTTTTCCAAGACCAATAAAGCTTTCTGCTTCCTACTTGTCAAAAGTGTTTGAGAAAATGTTTTCCCTGTAGATTTAAATTGCAATTTTATCCATTATTTAAATATAGTTTTTTAAGTTACATTTTGATAGCATTAATTTTTTTTTTCTTTTAGGGCCACACCGAGGTGCATAGAGGCTCCCAGCGTCGGGGTCCAGTACGAGCTGTAGCCGCCGGCCTACGCCAGAGCCACAGCAACACGGGATCTGAGCCGCATCTGTGACCTACACCACAGCTCATGGCAACACTGGATCCTTAACCCACTGAGTGAGGCCAGGGATTGAACCCACAACCTCATGGTTCCTAGTCGGATTTGTTTCCACTGAGCCACGACAGAAACTCCTGAGAGCATTAATTTTGATGAAAAGATTCAAGAGAGGAATTTCAAAACAGCTCATTTCTAGAACTTTCTAATAATGTATGTGGATGTCAGCTTTGACAGTGCCGGCCTAGGAATCTGCAGATATCAGCAAACAGGATGATCAGGTGGAAAAAACAGAGACCAGAAGCGTGAGATCTGTCCTGGTATCACTAGCGTAGCCACTTCTTAGCCACTTCTTAACCTGCTGAGCCACAATGGAAACTCCCAAACACTTCCAATTCTGCGATTAGTTACCAGGTCCCTGGAATGAGTCGCTTAATTGCTGCCTGCCTCGGTGGCTTCTAACAAAAATAATGGTGGTGGTGATGGTGGTTGAGTTTGCTGTTAGTTTCTCTTCCATGAAATAGGAAGCCTGGACTAAACCAGGGGTTCTTCGAATATCCTTAGATGCTTAATCTTTAAAAAAAAAAAAATCAACTAAATCTTCTATAGAAGTTCCCTATGAAAAGTTACAAAAGTGACCTGCCTTGGGTGCTTATATAAACACCCATTAAAAACAAAAATCTGTGGTGTAATATAAGAATGTTTGAAATTCCAACACCCTTGTGGAGATAAAATATTTTGAAGCTCTCCATAAATGACAGACTTGTGGTGGCCAAGGGGGAGTGGCGAGGGAGTGGGATGGACTGGGAGTTTGGGGTTAGTTGATGCAAACTCTTATGATTAGAATGGGTAAACAGCAAGGTCCTACCATATAGCAGAGGGGACTCTCACCAATCTCCTGGACTAGACGGTGATGCAAGAGAGTATATATATAAATGTATATATATGTTTAACTGAGTTACCTTGCTATACAGCAGAAATTGGCACAACGTTCTAAGTCAACCAGACTCTAATAAGAAAATTGAAAATATTTTGACGCTTTCTAGTCGGGATGTATCCTAGTAAAGTGAAAAGTTGCTCAGACTGAAAAGGCACAGCTGTGCTCTGCCAGTCATCGGGCTCACACGGCAGAGACGGAGGCTTCTGGGAGGTGAGAGGCAACGACCCTTCTCCTCTGGACATGCTGACGTCGTCATGTGTCAAGGGACCCACTTCTGAGGGTGACCACTGCTTTACTACCCACCGAGAAAGCGTCTGAAAAGCACTATCGGAAGTGTCGCTGATAGAAATCCTCAGGGGGAATGAAACATCCTGCTCTACCTGGAGGGTCCAAGCCGCTTGGACACCAACAAGCAGCCTCGCTTTCCAGCCCACGTGCTAAGTAGCTCCGTTTAAAGCGTTTCTCAATACACGGGATTTGATGACACGGTAACTTCCAGGCTCCAGGTCTATGGGACACTGGGTCGGTTCTGCTGTCCACACCTGACGCCGAGCCTGGGCACACAGCCCTGTTTTGCCTTCCGCTTGTGAAAACACTATTGCCTTTAAAGTCCACCTAACCCGCACCCCTCTCCCGAACCTCTGAACCCCATCTTTGTTTAGTGAGAATCTCAGGACTCTGTGGGTGTGCGGTCTCCCCCCATAACAATGAGCCAATAAATCTGACTTGGTCCAATGATGGTTTTGGACTGGAGGTCTTTGATTAAGCTAGAACGGGCCACATGCTAATCATATGACCTCCATTAGGCCATCTAATCTCTTTACCTCATCTGTAAAGGGGCAGGGGCAGGTGGGGGAGGAGGTGGATTTCTACGTAGACTTTACAAAGCAGGTGTAAGAATCCACTGTGATGGTGTATATGGAAGCTCTTCATGCAAGAAAGATACGTACAGGGTTACTCATTAGAACTAGCCCTTCCAACAAAGAGCGTAAAAAATAAAATGACGCACATTTCAGCATAGATGACCCAGCTACTACCTGGTTTCAGTCCTTATGCTAAAGAGCATGGGTTTCAGGTTCAGCTGGATATGGGCACTCTTGGTTGCTGGCTGCATGCCTTTGAGTGGGTCAGTGAGCCTCTTGGAGCTCTTTCATACATAGATTAGGAATGATAATATCTGCTTTATGCTATTGTTCAAAGGATAGCATGAGGAAAGGGTCCTACTGTGCCAGGCACAGAAGAGCACTCAACATATGTTCATTTCTTGCTTGGGTGGCTCAAGGGAATCAAGCCACGTTTCACCTCATATTGTCTACATGGCTCAGTACCAGGCAAGCATTATTCCCCTCAAAAAGTTACTATTTAGAGAGCAGAGCCAAATCACTTAATTCTGACTTTAAGCAGAACAATGGGGGCAATGTTACAGGGTTGGAGATTGGTTAGTGGCCTCTGTGCAATGTAATTAGCTTCCTTCCTTGTGGGTGGCGTATATAAAGTCAGGGTCATATTACTTTTTTCTGGAACTCTTACAATTATCCTCCTGTTCACGATAAAGGATTTATTTTCCAACACGAATGAGACAATCTCATCGTCCTTTACGCCAGCCTGTTGCTGGTTCTCCCTAAAATTACAGAAGCTGGACAAGAGCATCAACCACCTCAACTGCAATTGCTAGGAAAATTCTGACTTTTTAGGGCCTGTCTTTTGTGGAGAAAAGGTCAATGCCTTGTTTTTAAATATCTGACAGCAGTGCGCATCATCTTTAAAACATTAATTCCAGAAATACCAGGATTGAATTTAAGGTGAGTGAACTTAGCGTCATGAGGTTGGTTTTCTCCGCTCATTAATTTCTTTGCCGTGGGAATTGTGTAGCAGTGAGAGCTGTTGTACTAAGGAGAATAACTCGGCAGAATGAAAAGGAAAAACAAAACAAAACAAAACCTGCTGCTTTCAAATTTAACAAGAACCTTTTAGAATCTGGTTTAGAAAACGGAAGCAGGGAATCCTATTATTTGAGGAATATAGATTTTCTCTTATTACATACAAATTTTCAAAATTGTCCTGATTAGTGGATCCTATGTTGAACTGTAAAGTCCTCTTGTCAAGCGCATTTTGATCTACACAGGGAAAATGATCAAAAAGTAAGTTCAATTAAATAAATATTATAGGCGTTCTCTCATGATGCAGTGAGTTAAGGTTCCAGCATTGTCACCCCAGCAGCCTGGGTCACTGCTGTGGCGAGGGTTCAATCCCTGGCCAGGGAAGTGCTACATGCTGTGGGTGTGGTCAAAAAATGAATATTGTAAAATACTAACTCTGGGTACCATGGTGGAAAGTACTGGAAACTTATCCAAAGGATGCAGGTCTGACCTCTTGAAACTTGGTCCAGGAGGAAGATAGTCATAAAACAACTATCAGAGAGCAGAGAGGAAGTATTGTGGTGGTGGCTGGAGTGAAGGACTTAGGGACAGGCTGGACAAACTGTCTCTGTTAAAGGGCAAATAGAAAATATTTTAGGCTTTGTTGGTATTCCCGTCGTGGCTCAGTGGTAATGAACCCAACTAGTATCCATGAGGACATGAGTTCGATCCCTGGCCATGCTCAGTGGGTTAAGGATCCAGCATTGCTGTGAGCTGTGGTGTAGCTTGCAGATGCGGCTTGGATCCCGTGTTGATGTGGCTCCGGCGGCTTCAGGTCCGATTTTATCCCCAGCCTAGAAACTTCAATATGCCATGTGTGAGGCCCTAAAAAGACCAAAGGAAAAAAAAAGAAGAAAATATTTTAGGCTTTGTGGGTCACATTATCTCAATGGCAGCTACTCAGCTCTGCTGTGATGACAAAAAGCAGCCATAGACAACACTGAGTCAGTGTGACCGTATTTTTCAGTAAAACTTGATAGACACTGAAATTTGAGTCTCACACAATTTTCCTGTGTCATGAAGTATTATTTCTTCTTTGGATTTTTTTTTCAAGCTTTTAAAAATGTAAAACTCAGACTTGTCTGGTGGCCTAGCAGTTAAGAATTTGATGTTGCCATCATTGTGGCCCAGGTTCAATCCCTGGCCCAGGAACTTCCACGTGCTGTGGACTCAGCCAAGAAAAAAAAAAAAGAAAAAGAAAAGTGTAAAACTCATTTCTAGCTTACGGAAACAAGTTGTGGGCTGGATTCCAGTTGGAGTTTATTTAAGGCCAAAGGTGATTATTAGTAATAACTTACTAGAAAGATTTGCTAAATTTCTGTAGATTTTATAGTGTTATTCAGTTGGACTTCAAGCTCTGTATATAGATGGGATCCTGGTTCTGCTGCTTGCTTCACATTATAATTATAGAGTCAAGAGAGGCAGAGGTATTTTTCCATCTATTGGGTGGTATTTGCAAGTCTGGGGCCGTGTGGGAGAGGTAACAAGGAGATAAAGTCAGCCTCTTTTGCACAATACTAAAGAGCAGTGTATTCAGTCACATATAAATTATGCATCTAACACCAAAGCCCAGAAAACAGAGCTTAGTAATTACCTGCTGATATTTAGAAAACAAAAATGGCCAAACTGGATAATTCCACTGAAAGACGATTTGTTAGTCTAAATCCTTTGGGTTGATAAAGGAAATGTTTGCTGAGCTCTAAACCTCGCATAGTGATTTGCCAGCTACTTGACCTTGAGCCTGGAGGGTATGGGAGACCGTGGATAGTAGAGTGACCGGAACAAGCAGGAAAGCACCTGATGGTGGGTGAACGCTTTTCAGTAAGGGACTTACCTGTACCTTTTGAACACAACTGACAGGCTCCATGAGCCAGATCAGTTTCTAAGCAGTTGGCTCGCTAAGGGCTCCTGTTTAACCTACCAGCCCTAACCACACCAAAGCGACCAATCAGTTTCCTTGAGAAATTGAGACTTTTGCCTTTTTTTTTTTTTTTTTTGGTCTTTTTGTCTTCTTAGGGCTGCACCTGTAGCACATGGAGGTTCCCAGGCTAGGGAGCCAATTGGAGCTGTAGCTGCTGGCCTAAGCCACAGCCACAGCAATTCGGGATCCGAACCACGGATGCTGGTTGGGTTCACTATCTGCTGAGCTATGACGGTAGTTCCTCCTTTCCTTGCTGGGCAGCCATGCTCATGGTGTCTGCGACCCTGTGGATGCCCACACAAAAGCAAATTCTGTGGCATCGAGAACCTACTCCAGACTCCCCAGATTGGAATCTGCATTTAAAAAATTATATCTCAATAAATCTGGGGAAAAATAAATTGTCATTATGGGGGAGAAAAGAAGCATTTGGAGAGTTCTCTTGTGGTGCAGCAGGTTAAGGATCTGGCATCACCGTAGTGACCTGGCTTGCTGCTGTGGCACAGGTTCCATCCCTGGCCAGGGAACTTCCACATACAGCAGGCGTGGCCAAAAATAAAATAAAAATTAAAACAGTATGTTAAAAATACACCCGATGAGATTTTTTAGGGCCGCACCCGTGGCATATGGAGGTTCCCAGGCTTGGGGCTGAATCAGAGCTGTAGCTACCAGCCTATGCCGCAGCCGCATCTACACAGAATCCAACCTACACCACAGCTCACAGTAACACCAGATCCTTAACCCACTGAGCAAGGCCAGGGATCGAACCTGTGTCCTCAGGGATGCTAGTCAGATTTGTTAACCACAGAGCCATGGGAACTCTGAGATTTTTTTTATATATATATACTTAATCATGAACTTCTCAAAACAAGAACGAACTCTATAAAAATTATAGCTTTTGAATCTTTTAGGTTTCTTTAGGAATTGTACATCTGTTCAAAACATAACCACATCAGCGTTATTGGGAATGTTCGAATAAAAACCAGATTGTCAAAACCACACATGAGTCCAGCCCACATACATGAGAGTGGAAGAGGCAGAAAGTGATGAAAGGAGATTATTACTAGTCCAGTAACTATATATGAATATAGTATTTACATACTTGTGTGTTGGGTGGAGAGGGGCAGAAGTGGCTTCCTCTCTATCTTTGTGCAATTCTTGTTACCTGGGTCCCCAAAACAGCCTTGCTTAAGCCCAGAATGAATACAGTCTCTAGAAAAAAATTTCAGCTTCCGCTTTTGGTCTTCACTCCTCTAATTTCTGGGGCTGAAATTTAGTCCTAGGATCTAGGAAGCAGAGAGTGAGTCATTTCTTCCACTGTCTCCTACAAACACAATTTCAGTTGAAAATGGAGAATTGGTAAATAGGCGGCAGTATCAAGACCATGTGATTATCTGTACCCCCGTGTGGTGACAGCGCTGCGTGTGGATGCTGGAGGGTGAGGCCTTGGTCATCAAGCTCCAGGTATGAGCTCATTTCTACACGTGTGTGGGGAGGGTGGAGGAGGTGGGGGGGCGGGAGGGCGCTTGGGGGCGTATCTGATGCGGTGTGGCCCCAGGTGTGTCTGAGTCCAACATGGACTCAAGACCAAGGACGCCCAAGTGGGACCCATTGGCGCGTGCGCGTCTTGCCGTCCCAGGTGTGCCCCCGCCAGGGTCCGGTGCCAGGCCGTGCCCAGGTGCGCGTGCCCAGGTGCGCGTGCCCAGGTGCGCGTGCCCAGGTGCGCGTGCCCAGGTGCGCGTGCCCAGGTGCGCGTGCCCAGGTGCGCGTGCCCAGGTGCGCGTGCGGCCCGAACGGGAGGGTACCGCGTCTCACCTCCAGGGGGCGCCGCCGGGGGCGGCCTCCCGGGGCGGCCGCGCCAGCCACCGCCGGGATTTCCGCTCTGCCGCCGGTGCCGGCTCTCCCCGACGGCGCCCGGCTCTGCAGCAGGTCAGGCGTTGAGGGTGGGCTGACTTACCCATGTCCCTGAGCCTGGCCCCGCCACGAGGGTGCCCTGGGGACCTGGGGGACTCCAGGCATCGCTGCTTGTGCGGCGCGTCGCGCCCGGGCCGAGTTCCGGCCCGTGGGAATCGGGAAGTGGGGGAGGGGGAAAGGGGACGGGGGAGGGGAGGGGACAGTGAGGGGGCACGGGGTAGAGCCTGGGTGGTGGAGGGACGCGGGCCCCTGCGGGACCAGCTGCAAGGGAGGGAACACCGGGCCTTTAAGCGGGTCCAGTCTTGCCTTCGGGTAGACGCTGCCTGCTCCCAATAAGGAAAAAAGTAATGACCGTTCAAAAGGTAGCTTTCAAAGGATCTCTCCAATGAGGCTGACACTTTTCCGAAATTCTGTCTTTGATTTTAGAGATTCCTTTTTGCGGGGAGAGGAGACCACGAGCTGCAAAGCAAATCTAAGAACCGCGGCCATTTGTCAGTTTCTGAACTTTTTTTTTGAAGCCGTTAGTGATACAGCTGAGTTTTTGGAGAAATTCCTCTTATTGCCTTGATTATGAAATATAGCTATTGCGCTTTCAGTCTCTTGGCCAAAGATAACACCACAGTCGCCCTGCTGGAAACGCTAAAGAGGTGTGCGTTTTTTGAACACATCTTCGTGACTCCGGGCTGACTGTCAACATTGAAATGATAAAGAAAATGAGATTTGGAGTCACATTTTTTTTAAGCAGGTTATTAATTTTGCAAAATGTCCCAGGGATAAATCAGTATTAAAAACCAAAGGGTCTCTCCAAATCAGTTGGATTGACCCATAGAAAGTGTAGGTCTTAAACGTGTTCATGTGTTTTTTCCCTGTAATTGATGGTTCCTCTCCCTGGTCTCAATTTATTGAAATGCTAATATGGAGAACTCCCACACGGTCCACACATTTTCCCAAAATGCCTTGTTTTCCTGAACTGACTCCTAGAAGGAGCCAGAAGTTCCTGAAGAAGCAGACTTCCTTGGGTAGAGAGCATTTGTATTTCAACAGCTGTGTGTGCAGAGTTAATTTCTAATGGGTGGACCTTTGTACGGCAGTATTTTGGACTGGTTGACCTTGCTAATGCGGGTCCCGAGTCTTAGCACTAGTCCTGGAGGAGGTGGTTATTCATGCTGGCCTTGGGCAGTGTGGGCAGCGGGAAGTAAAATAGAGCAAGGATAGAAACCAGTCCTATTTTAAGTTTTAAAATTTTCTGTTCATTTTCCTCTTATTTTGTATAGTAAGCTCTCTTGAAAGTTCCCAGCTGGATCAGCTCTTCCAGGTGGAGTCACTGAAAGGCTTTGTACCCACAGTCAGCCAGGCTTTTTCCCCGGGGCAGGGCACTCTGGTGTTGCTGGAATTCGGCCTCTGTCTGCCCGTGCTGATTTGAGACGCAGAGACAGAGTTTTGGGTAAAGGAGAAAAATATAGCTTTGTTGCTTTGCCAGGCAAAGGAGGGGCACAACAGATGAATGCCTTAAAGGCTGTGCCTCCCCCTTAGAACTGCGAGTTTTATAGTAAAAAAGAGAAAAACAGGTTTTCAGATAGGAATCAGGATTGGGACAAACATGCATTCTTCTTTCTTTGGGGGAATCTTAGTCGTCAAAGCTGGAGTCAGGTGGTCTCAGTACAATCCTGATGGTGGCCTTCTGGGTTATTGCCTCGAATAACAGTACTTTCGAAAAGGGCCTATGGCTCAGAGATTAGAACAAACTAGGAAGGTTCCTGAAGAACATCAGGTGCTAATCATCTTTAAGCCACAGGCTGTTATGCTCAGGGGGCCTAAGCTTTAGCTTGCAGGTGATTGCATTTAGGGTGCAATTAAGTCAGGGAGAAAGACAAGGAAGCACTCGAAGCTGGTCTGTTTTAAAGTATTCGTTTCTAAAAGAAGCATAAGGAATGTAACTTCTAGGGGTCTAAAGTGCCTATGTTAGCGTGTGTGTTCCTTGAGAGGGAGCCAGGATCCTGTCCCAAGGCGGTACTGCTGTTGCTTAGCTGGTCCTCCGTCCCTGATCAGCCGCTCTCTGAACCTGTCCCTAGGAACTCAGGGAAGGTCATGGTGGCTGAACGAGGCCCATTTCCTAAGAACAAGAAATGGGGGACACAGAAAGGCTCTTGTGCCCGGGAACCCCACAAAGCCGTGTCCGGTTTCACCGGCGGCCTGGCGTGGAGGGGAGTGTGGCAGTGGTTGCAGAGAGACAAGTCCTAAGGAAGGTGACGATGAGAGGACAACGCTCAAGTCATGTTAGTCTTTTCTAGAACCTTCTCCATCCCAGGGTCAGCCTTAGAGACTTTACGAAGAGTCTGTGGGTTAAACAGGCTCAGCACCGTGTTTAACCGGAATTCATTCTTTAATGGAAGGGCTCTTGTCAGTGAAACTGCGCAGGGCAGGACAGCCTTGCCTAGGTTGGATCTGGGAGCTGTGCAGGCGGATCTTACCCAGTGGAAGGTGTTATTACCCCCCCCCCCCGTGGCTTTACAGAGAAGACCCAGTTCCCAGGAGCCTCAGGGTTTGGATGGCACCATGAGGTAACAGATGTGGTGAAACGCTGAAGTGTTAAGAAGGGCGAAATAAATGCGCACAGGCACCCTGAGCTCAGGGAGATGAGTCCCCCCCTGAGAACGTGGGTGGGTCAGGTTCGGGCTGGTCCTGGGGTGCAGAGGAGGGTCGCAGGCAGAGGGCTGGGATGCAGGCATTCCTGGCGGTGGACGCCACGGGCAAAGATAGGCTTAATACGTAACCACGCGGAGAGATGTGGGTGCTGCCGGCGTGGCAAGGCCGCCCTCCTGTGAGGGGGTTGGGGTGGGAGGCCTGCCTGGAGAGAAAGCCTCTCTGGGGATAAACGCTGGTTTTTGATCAAGGCTCTGGGTTGGTTTGGGTTTTTTCTTTTCATTAAAGCAACCAGGAAATAGTATAATGAACCTGTGTATCTTCAGCAAATAGATTTAACAAAGAGTTAAAATGATTTTTCATGGCCATATCTGCTTTATCCTTTTACTGAAGTAGTTTAAATTGCAGCTGACATATTATTTCACCCCAGCGTGGTCTGCCTCCAAAAAAGGACGTTTTCTTGTATGATCGTAGTACCATTGTCACCTCCTAATGAAAATGACAGTAATTCCTTAATGTGTTCTAAAACCCAGTCCACACTCAGTTTTCCCTGATGGCCTCTGAGATGCACTTCGTGTGAATCAGAAGCCTAACGAGGGCCACAGGTGGTACTTTGTTGCGTCTCTGTTGTCTCTTAATCCGAGACAGATGGCTGGCAGCCTTTGAAAAGGGTGGGTCTGAACGCTAGGCCTTGCAGGTCATGTGGTCTCTGTGGCAGCTCCTTAGCTGCGTTGTCCCCAGACGCAGCATAGATGGTCCGGGTGTGAATGAGCGCTTCTGTGCGCCAGTAAAACTGTTTTCATGGTGTTTTGTTTGAAACTCCACCAGCGAGCTGGAGTTCCCTGAGGGCCACAGTTTGCAGACCCCGCTCTCGAGCAATCCTGTGAGTTCCTCCCGCCTTGGTTTCTTTAATTAGTATCTTTAGTATTAGTGATTTATTGATGTCACTTGTTGCCTATGGATGGCTCTCGTGCTGGACTTTCTCAGCTTTTTGTAGAGTTTAGCTTGTTCCTCTGTCTCCTGTATCACCTGTAAACTGGAAGGGAGATTTAAAGGCTTCATTTGGTTCACAATTACCATTTGTGGCAAGTATAATTCAGATGTGGCTTGATTTTTTTTTTTTAACTGAATATATGACTTTAAAAGACTTGGAAACCCACAGCCAGGACCTAGCTCAGTATTCCTAAAATAAGCTTTGCCTGTGGCTGGAGATACACTGTTTCTCATTTTCCTCACTTGAAGGAGTGGATACAGCTGGTATTTCTTTCTCTATTTTGTTGTTGTTGTTGTTGTTGTCTTTTAGGGCTGCACCCCTGGCATATGGAGATTCCCAGGCTAGGGGTCCAAATCTGAGCTGTAGCTGCGGCCTGCACCACAGCCGTGCAGCTGGTATTTCTCAAGCAAGCAAAGCACTTTGAACTCCTTGCAGGGCCTTTCGAACTTGCCTCTGTTCAAAGCACCCTGCCGCCTGCCCCTCGGGCTGTGGTCACATTTTTCCTCTGAGTGGCTGTTGCTTCCTTCACGGGCCTGCATCCAAGGTCTGAGATGCCGGCCACGGGGCTGGGCGATGTGCTTCTGCCTCTACGCCCCTTGGCTCTTAGACACTCATTTTGTTCGCTCACCTTGTCTTCGTCTCACCCGCCGCAGGACTGAGAACCGGATGCTTGGTCCCTGGTCTTCTGGCCCCGCTGCGAGGTGGGAGTCCTTCACCTGGTGTCCTGTTCCCAAGGATTCTGAGGCCAAATGCTTTTCAGACTCACACGTACCACGGTGTGGGGTTCTGGGCTGACGGGGTTTTGAAGAAGCAAGCCTCAAGGTAAGAACGGTTTTTTCCTCTGTTCTAGAGTGTCTGTTGCTCCTAAACCGTAGAGCGTCAGAGGAAGCGTGTTCACGGAGAGTGTCTTTGGAAGTCCTGTCTTTTTGCCTTTCGGGAACAGCAGGGACACTGTTCTCCCTTTTTTGTACACGTTGCTTACGGCCCCCGTGCTCTGCAGAAGAATTTAATCTTACATAGGGAGAAAGTGTCCATCTCTTCTTTAGAGTTTCTTTGTTTTGTGTTTTGTTTAAAAAGACCTGCCCATTTCAAGGTCGTTTTTTTAAAAAGATGCATGTTAACACAGACAAATGAACATATGATTTCAGGGACACATGATTCTGAAAAAGAAGAATGCTGAAGGGGGCTCTTTCTACCGGATAACATAATATTAAGTGGATGAAATGCTGGCCTTAAGATGGGCCCTACATTGATAGGTGGGGGGTTGGGAAGTATTTGGTATTGGGGGGGTCATTATATCATTACTTCTATGTATATTTGACTTCCCATAGTAAGAGATTTCTAAAAAAAAAAAAAGAATGGTAGGTGGAAAAGCCATCGTTCATGTTCAGCAACTGTTAACTGAACACAGAGAGTGTGTCGTTAATAAAGGCCCAGCATCTCAGAACGGATATTTCTCCCATGATGAGCAGATGTCAAGGTCATGGTTACAGGCCCCAACTCCCGAGTCAGACTGCCTGGCTTCAAGTTCCTGGCTGCTCCACGCACTGGTTGGGTCGTGTTGAGCCTTTTAATTTACAGAACGTGGGACAATAACCATGGCTCCCTGATAGGGTTTCGGGGAGGCTTGAAGGAGGACCTCCCACGAGTATCCCCTTGGGTGGCACTTAGCGTTGAGCAAATGCTCAGTAAGTGTAAACGCCGAAGAAAACAGTCGTTTCCGTCCGGCAGGGACCAAGGTGAGAGGTGTCAGTGCTGAGAGAAGGCAGGGGGGGTCATGACCCCACCTGGGCTGGCTCATAGGGTCAGGAGGACTTTTCCAGGAAAAAGACTTTCGGGTGGAGATGGGAGACATTAGTCTTTGAATCAGAAGTCCCCCTGGTTGCTGAAGTGAGAAGGGAACGTGACAGCCGAGAGGGGGCACAGGCGGAGGCTCAGCACCTGGAAGACGCGGCTCGAATTTTGTGCTAGTTTCCTAGTGCCACCGAGCAAGCGCCACCAACTCTGCAGCTTAAAATAGCCCAGATTGTCCCATGCTGCTTTAGGGTGGAAGTCCGGCTGGGTCTCACGGGGCTGAAGTCAGGGCCGTGTCCCATCCTGGAGGCTCCAGAGGAGAATGTGTTTTCTCGATTCCCAGCATCTAGAGGCCGTCTCCCTCCCCCGGGGGAAGAGCACTTCCTCCCTTGGCCCCACTGCCTGCAGCTCCCTGCCCCCAGCCCAGAGGGCGGCCCCACTTTTAAGGACTTGGGGTTAGATCGGGCCCATTTGGACGATCCAGCCTCATTCTGCATCTTCAGGCCTTAACTTTAAGCACAGTGTGTAAGTCCCTTGTGTCACACGGGGTAACGTGATCCCAGGTTCTGGGGATGAGGTCTTTGGGGGCCTAGGACCTCGGTGGCCACGCAGGACCAGGGCAGTTCTCCAGACCCTCGGGGCGGTGGGGTGCTGCTGCCAGGTCAGTGTGGTTCCCCTGCTCTTTGCGGAGATGGTGAGTCGGCCCAGTGGCGTGGTGCTGGGGGGGCCCCCCGTGGAGCTCCCTGGTTTCAGAGCTTGGCCCCGCCGAACCCGGCCAGAACCCGTCTTTGATTCACCCGTGCGCCCTGGTTGCGTTTTTGGTGCTGCGGCTGTTTCACCTTTTAGTTTTTTCTGTTGTCTTGGTCTGTAGAATTGTTGCCGCACACCAGCTTTAAACACTGCCGACTGCTTTAGCTCCTACTGAAATAGCGAGGGTTTGCTCCTCTGACCACTGCCTGGTAGGAAGGCCTGCCCCCCTCACGGGCTTCCTGAAGGGAGGGTGTTTGCAGGACTCTGACGGTTTGAGTCAGGCCAGGGTAGAACCGTGAGAGGATATAAATTGGGGAGAACTCGTGTTATGCCTCAGCCTGTCTGTCTGTCCATTCCTGCATCTGCTTTTAAACTGTTTGAGTATAAATTACCCCTCCTGCCGTGGTCATCTGCACGTAGGAGCATGCAGCTGATAGACTAATGGAAATTATTAATATTTCTACATCTCATGGTGCCTTTAATAATTTATGAGTGTTAAATGAGATTTGAAAAGCATTCTTTTTTTTTTTTTTTTGGTCTTTTAGGGCCACACCTGCACCATATGGAGGTTCTCAGGCTAAGGGTCGAATTGGCGCTCCAGCTGCCAGCCTGCACCACGGCCATAGCAAAGCAGGATCCGAGCTGCGTCTGCGACCTACACCACAGCTAACTGTGACGCCAGATCCTTAACCCACTGAGCGAGGCCAGGGATAGAACCCGCATCCTCATGGTTGCTAGTTGGGTTCGTTAACTGCAGAGCCGTGATGGGAACTCCTGAGAAGCATTCTTTAAGCCATTATTATTGAGAAGAATCACAACTGCCTGCTTTGAATTGAAACTCTTTCTCCCTCGATTTGATTCTCTCTAAAGTTGGATGTAGGAGTTCCTGCTGTGGTGCAGTGGGTTAAGGATCCAGCATTGTCTCCACCGCAGCCCAGGTCACTGCTGAAGTGCGGGTTGGATCCCCAGTCCAGCACAGTGGGTTAAGGACTGAGTGTTGCTGCAGCTGTGGTGGAGGTCGCAGCTGCAGCTCAGGTTCCACCCCTGACCCAGGAATTTCCACATGCCACAGGTGCAGCCGATGAATTAAAATTACGTTAGATGAAGATTATAAAAGCTTAATAAAATCTGTGAGGGGAAATAAGTGTATATTATAAATGAATAAGAAACAGATGGCACTCTTGAGAGTATTTATGAATAACAAGTCACTATTTTCTTCTCTCATTTTATTATAAACATTTCCTGCTCTCCTCAGAAGTAAGCCATGGTGAATCCACAGTGTGAGAATCCACGCAGCCTCCTGTCTTTGCTGTACCTGTGCCATCTGCCCTTCTTTCTTTCTTTTGTAGGTTTTCGTTTGCTTGTTTCTGGAGAATTGTGAAGCAAATATCAGAAACTATGTCATTTCACTCCTAAATATTTTGGCATTGAGTTTTATTTAAAAGTTGAGTTTTTAGTTTTTTAAAAACTACAATCCTAGCTAACAATGAACAAAAAAATCCATAGTATTCTGTAATGCTGTATGCTCTGTTCACATTTCCCCAGTTGTCTGAAATAGTCTGTACATCCTGCTGTACAGCCCAGGGAAGTATATCTAGTCACTTGTGATAGAACATGATGGAAGATAGCGTGAGAAAAAGAATGTATATATGTCTATGACTGGGTCACTTTTCTGTACGGCAGAAATGGAACATTGTAAATCAACTATAATAAAAAAATCTTAAAAAATAAACAGTAACAGTGCCTCTCCAAATAAAGTAGTCTGTATAGCTGTTTAGGCAAAGCGAGATCAAAACAGAGCTCTTTCATAGTATTTGGTGTGCATTCCTCTTAAGTCTCTTTACAGTAATAATAATAATGGATGTGTGCCATCTTAGCTTAATTCCGAAAGCTCCTGTCTTTCCTTTTAGGGCTGCACCCTCGGCATATGGAGGTTCCCAGGTTAGGGGTCGAATCGGAGCTGTAGCCGCCGGCCTCCACCACAGCCACAGCAATGCTAGATCTGAGCCGCATCTGCAACCTACACCACAGCTCACGGCAGCGTCGGATCCTTAACCCACTGAGCAAGGCCAGGGATCGAACCTGCGTCCTCATGGATGCTAGTCGGATTTGTTTCCGTGAGCCATGACGGGGGCGCTCCCCCTTTATTTTTAACTCTGTGTTTTACAAGAGTTGTCTGCTCTCATGCTTTCATTCTTCTTTACTGTTGTTATTACTTGATTTTGTATAAAGTAAAATTGACCTTACTGGAATATAGTTGACATAGAAAGTTGTGCTGGTTAGTTTTAGGTGTACAGCTAAGTAACTCAGTTACACGTATTTCTGTTTCTTGTCAGATTTTTTTCCTATATAGGTTGTTACACAGCATTGAGTTGTGGCGCAGTTCGAATCCGAGTAGTATCCATGAGGTTGCGGATTCGATCCCCGACCTCGCTCAGTGGGTTAAGGATCTGGTGTTGCCGTGAGCTGTGGTGTAGGTCGCAGATGCAGCTCAGATCCTGAGTTGCCGTGGCTGTGGTATAGGCCGGCAGCCGTAGCTCAGATTTGATTGCTAGCCTGGGAACTTCCACATGCTGTGGGTGGGACCCTAAAAAGCAAGCAAGAAAAGAATACACACACACACACACACACACACACACACACTGTGCTATATAGAAGGTCCCTGTTACATGTCTATTTTATATATATGTGTGTATATGTCGATCCTAACCCCTAATTTACCCCTCGCCCCACATTTCCCCTTTGGCAACCATGAATTTGGTTCCAAGATGTTTGAGTCTGTTTCTGTTTCATATGTTCTTTTGTATCATTTTTTGTTAGTGTCCACATATTAATGATCTCATATGATATTTGTCTTTGTCTGCCTAGTTCACTTTTATGATAATTTCTTGGTCCATCCATGTTGCTGCAAATGGCATTGTTTCACTCCTTTTTATGGCTGAATAGTTTTCCATTGTATACATGTACCACATTTTCTTTGTCCATTCCTCTGTTGATGGGCATTTAGGTGGCTTCCATGTTTTGGCTATTGCAAATAGTGCTGCAGTGAACATTGGGGTGCATGTGTCTTTTTGAATTATGGTTTTCTCCAGATAGATGCCCAGGAGTGGGATTGCTGGATCATAGGGTAGTTCTATGTTTAGTTTTTGAAGGAGCTTTCCCATTGTTCTCCATAATGGTTGCTAAAATTGACCTTTTTTGTTGAATAATTTTGTGAGTTTTAACATTGACCCCTGTAACCATCATCACAGTTCTGACACAGAGTGGTTCCATCATCATCAGAAAAAGAAAATCAGAAAACAAAACAAGCCCTACCATATGCTGCCCCCTTGCAGTGCAGCCCTCCCTCTCCCTCTAACCCCTGACAGCTGGTCTCCATCGTTGTCATTTCCACCTTTTCCAGGATGTCACGTCAATGAAGTTATATGGTGTGTAACCTTGAGACTGGCTTCTTTCGTTCAGACGGTGTCTTTGGGATTCGTCCACATGGGGCTCCTTTCTCAGCGCCGCGTGGTAGTCCATCTTAGGGACATACCACACGTCTACTCATTCACTGTTGAAGAACATGTGGGGTCTTTCAGTTTGGTGGGATTATAAATACAGCTGCGTTTGCTTGTGGGGGTTTATGTGATCAAAAGTTTTCATCTTTCTGACAGACCCCTAGGATGGGATGGCTGGGTCAGATGATAAGTGTATGTTTAACTTTATAAGAAACTGCCAAGTTGTTTGCCAGAGTGGCTTTACCCCACGATTTTTTGTCCCTTTCAGGCACGTATGAGAGTTCCAGTTGCTCTGTATCCTTGTCAGCACTTGATAGTGTCAGGTGTTTAAAACTTGAGCTACCCTAATAGGTGTGTTTTTATTTTTAATGAGCTGATTTCAGTTTTTTGAGTATTTTAAAAATATTTTAAATAATTATTGAATAAATTACTGACTTAAATACATTTGACATCCCCATTACAAATACTTCTGTTTTTCTGGTGATACTCTGCATTTAAACATGTTAAGGATTCTATATTGGAGAATAACTAAAACTAGATTATTTCATAGATAGGAGTCTTTTTGCAGCTCACCCATTGGCACGTCACATTTGGCGAAGGACAGCGGTACCTGGCAACGCGGTGCCTTTTGCAGCGATCATTCGTTTTCTCTCTCGTGCATGTCTCGTTCCTGTTTTCACCTCAGGAACAGATAGCGCTGTGATTGGACTTGGCATCCGTTTTAGGCTAGATTGTATTGATTGGCGGATGGTTAATTACGTGAGCGCAGAGGGATGTCAGCAGAGAGTCATTTCTTTGACTGCCTTTTAGGCATGCTGAAAACTGTCACAAAAGTGGACGGCCCCGCTGCCTGAGGCAGTTGTAAAAGCTTGCCTTTAAGTGCCCTTTCCCCTTATTAACGCATGTTAAGCTCAAAGAAGAAAACGATTTGAAACTTGTAAACGAAGCTCACACGTCTCTCTTGGGATGATTTAGGGACCATGGTCACGGGTCACTCTTGCTTCAAAGTGTGGAGTTGACGCCCAGGTTAATAGCAGAATGTCCCTGCTGCTGTTGTCACCTCAAAGTCTCGGTGCCCAAGGCCATTGCGGAGGGAGGGCCTGTCTTTAAATCCAAGTCTCGCCCATTAGCTGCTATGATTGGAGCTTCCAGCGGGCGGTATTCTCGAAAACAGAGTGGATGCAGGTGTCATCTAACTGGAAGGAAGAATGGTGTCCACATGGGTTCGACTTTGTGACTAGAATCTCTGCTTTTGCTTCTGAAAAGTTGCTGGAGACCTTCCTTTGTGACTTTGGGCTTTAGAAAGAAAACCAGCCTGATGGAGGGAGATTGAGGGCAGATGAGATGGGCTTGAGGTTGCTGTGGTCTGAAGCCTCAGAGGCCAGGGACCTAGGAAGATTTGGCTCAAAATGTAAAGAAAAGGGATGGGTTTCTGTGGTTGTCATTTTTGGTTTAATAAAAACTAACACATTAATGGACCCCTTTACGTCCATAAGGATTGGAATAAATAAAAAATGGTGAAGGATTAGTAAGGATGTTACCTCCGTTGGACCCACGTTTTTGTGTTGTTTAAAGTTATGCATGCTCTTTAAACTTACGCTTGTTGATAGTAATAAAGTCTTAGATATTTTGGGGGGGCGGGGTTAGAGGAAGGGGTAATGGAAGCGAATTGGGGCCTTAAGTCTGGGGATTAGAACACCAGACCAATACACCTGCTGCCCCCTGGTGGCGGCGTATTAAGCAGTGCGGTTCAGAGGTGAGGAAGGCTGGCTGGCAGGCGGAAAAGCCGTGGTGCCAGAGGATTACAGAGGGTGCCAGGAGGTGGTTTCTCCTCCCAGCTCCTCTCATAATTACTACCGTCATTAGGATCCTAGGCAGATAATTTAGTGCGATTAAAGTATGGCATTCACTTTCTTCAATTTTTCAAATGTAATTTCTAAAGTTTCTTCCTGCTTTAACCTTTCATAATCCTCCAATACAGCAGTGGCAGATATGCAGTGAAAAATGTCAGGGTCCACTTTTTCCTTTTCCAGCTGAATCCTAACAAATCCCGAAGATTTAGTCAAGAAAGCTGACTCCAGAGTTACTCCTGAAGCTGAAAATGAATTTGGCTCTTGGCAGCAGGCTGCGTAGATGCACCTGTGGCATAGTCCGTAATTAATCAGCCTGAGAGCCTGAGAATATGAAAGCCCACAAGTGACAGCATCTCAAACGTAATTTTCGTATATTTAATAGTGGTTAAAAAACATGCACCTTAGCGTCTTCACCATTTTTAAGTGTAGACTTTGGTGGTGGGAAGTCCATTCATATCTCTGTATCCTCGGAACTGTCTCATCCTGCACAACTGAAACTACCCACTAAACAGCAACTCCCATTCCTTTTTCTCTGCAGCCCTCGGCCACCATCGTTCTCCTTCCCGCCTCTGTGAGTTTGATGACTCTAGGTAGCTCGTTTAAGTGGAACGTTTGTCTTTGTGACTCGCTTATTTCACTTCACATAATATCCCCAAGGCTTATCCGTGTCTTCACACGTGGCGGGAGTTCTTTCCTTTTTAAGGCTGAGTATTGTGTGCAGAGACCACATCCTGCTATTTGTTCATCTGTTGATGGACACGTGGGTTGCCTCCACATCGTCGCTGTTATGTTGTTATCGTTATTTTTATGATTCTGTATATTACTAACACAGAGACGGTTTATGCAGTTCTCTTCTGTGTGTAAAAGACTAAGCTTCATTATGAAGAACAGCGTTCAGCCGTGCCTGATAACTAGGGTGTGCTCTCTTGTGTGGCCAAGTCACAGAGGAGAGAACATCTGTGGGACCCAGGCTCTGCACCAGGCCCTTGTATGTCTGTGATGCCTTCTGTCATTTGGTCATTTTAATAATTCTGGGATTCACACTCTCTCCAAAGGGGACTAATACGTGTTAAATCACCGCGTGCCAGAATTCTGATGGACATTGTCTCGGGTAATCGTCGTCCGTCCCTGAGGTGAGCGTCGTTGTCCCCGTTTTTTAGGTGGCACAGCTGAGGTGCAGAGGATGAGACGCCTTGGGCAAGGTCACAGCGCTAAAGGCAGTGGGGTTTCGTCTGACCAGGAAACGAAACCCGTCCAGTTCAGGAGCATGTGCCCTTCAGTCTGTACCCTGCTCCCCCCCTGCCAGGAGTGGCACCCACACCTGTGATCCGAAGGATGTGGGAACAGTATTGAGATGTGGCACTGCTGTCCTCATTTATTTATAGGGAAGCTTCCGTCGTGTCTTCCCATTAAATCACAGCCCTTCGGGTTTTCCTTACAGAGAAGCAGCGTCCATTCAGATGAATTCGTCTGAGACATATCAAGCCTTGCCTCCTGGGTGGTTTTGCAGACTCCCCAGAACTTCCAGAAGGGTGGTTCTCCTGTCTAATCCCCCTTTTTCTTTCTTGCTTTTTTTTTTTTTTTAGGGCCAACCTTGCAGCACATGGAAGTTCCCAGGCTAGGGGTTAGGTCGGAGCTGTAGCCATTGGCCTACACCACAGCCACAGCAACTCAGGGATCTGAGCCACATTTGTGACCTACCCCATAGCTGATGGCAACGCCAGATCCTTAACCCACTGAGCGCAGCCAGGGAACGAATCTGCATCCTCATGGATCCTAGTTGGGTTTGTAGCCTGTTGAGCTGCATCAGGAATCCACTTCCCCTGTTTCTGAGGTGGGGTTCCCCGCCCCTGTTGGCTTGGTGCAGAGCCGGGACTGTTTTCACTGCCCTGAGCCCCCTTGATGCCGTGATGTTTGGGGCTGGAGCTTTGATCTGCTCCCTGCACAGTGTTTTTATCTGGGGGCCGGGGGGGGTGTCATTGACTGTCCTTGTATTTGCTGGTTTTTTCGGGGACCCGGGGAGGCCCGCTGCACCGTTTCCTCTCATCCGGGGTCTCATGAAGACAGGAGCGCCCTGTCATCTTCTCTAAGGGTTCTGGTGCACGTGGCATGACTCATCCTGGGAATTTAAAAACCTGGAGGTGGGCGAGGGTCGAGAATTCTTCCCCGGGTACATTCGAGGTCGTCCGTAATCCCCCAAAGCAGGATGTTGGCCGGGAAATAGCAAAAGTGGGAGCAGGCGCTCCTGCTGGGGCGCGATGGGAGGGGTGCTGTCTTGGGAGCGCTGGGGCGCTGCCGGGCCGGCACAGCAGGTTGAGGATCCGGCATCGCGGCAGCTGCAGTGCCGGTCACAGCCACGGCTCAGGTCGGATCCCTGGCCCGGGAACTCCATGCGCCGAGGGGTGGCCAGAAAAGGGGGAAAAAAGTGGGAGTGGCAGAAATTGCAGTTGCCACCAAATTCCCATACTCTCTTCCCCCCTTCGTTCCTGATTTCGGTTTTCCTGAGCGCCCGTGTTCAAGGCTCAGTCGAGGAGAGGCTGCGGGAAGCTCTGCAGCAGAGGGCAGCGGGTCAGCGCGGCGAGCCCGTCTCTCCCGCCTTCGCCGTTCCTGCTCCTGGGCGGCCTGCTCCTCTCTGAGGGGCTTGGGGGTGAAGCCACGTGCCAGCCGCAGCCCCGACACCTGGCGGGCGAGATCCCGAGCACGGCCCTGCGTGTTCCTCCCCCACGGAGGTGCAGCCACGCGGGTGGGGAGCCCCAGCCTGGGTGGGGTGAATGGGGGTCACCCTGTCAGCAGGTGTCGGCTCCGGGGCAGGGTGGGGGGCTGGATTGGAAATGCGTTACATCTGGAAGGGTTGGTGGTGCAGGTAGTTGTGTTAAAGATCACGGGTGCTGGGTCTCCCGCTGCTGGAGGAGGGAGCCACAAAGACAGAAAAGTGCAAAACGAGGATGCTCCTGCCTGTGGCTGTGACTGTGGCTGGTGTATTGGTGTGAGCACGTGGTTTTCGCTAACCATAGATGTAAATGAGTGTGTCTTTATGTGTCTGTGTGTATGTTTATGTGCACAGAAATGAATGTCTATCCTGCGGGCAGATAACACGCTAAGAGCAGTGAGCACCCCGACTCGAGATTAGCTTCTCATTTCTACCATTTTCCACTAGCGGCTGGGAACCAGGGCTCTTTGGAGGAACGGCTGGTTCTAGGGCTGGGACAGAGGACGCCCGGGGCGAGCCTGGAACACCTCGTGCAGAGAGCAAGGCAGTGCCCAAGGCCGGTGCGGCCAGGTCAGAGGGACAGAGAAGCCCCCTGGAATTCGCCCATCTGTCCAAATTGAGGACGGTTTGAGCATCAGAGTGACTAATGACTCTGTTGGGTTCTAAGTCACTGAGTACACTAGGCAACCCAGAGTCTGTACAGATAGAACCAAAGCAGCGAACCTCTGGCAGGTCTGAGGGTGAATGAGGGTGCTACATAGGGTCAGAGAAATTTCCTCCGCTCTTATAAAGCAGGGGTGGGGAGAATAACTTCACTGTGGCCGTCACCACCTTTATCAGGTGATCAGAGCACACGTCCGCAGTGAGGGGACAGATTGCAGCCCTGTGCCATTGATAGGCAGTGAGAAGAACACAGCACCACTTCCAGAAGATTCTAGCTGAAGAGAGGTGACCTGAATTTAACCACGAGGCAAAGCCAGGGAAAAAAGAACAGATGGCCTGACATCATTAAAAAACGTGAAAGTCAAAGACTGAGGGATTGTCCCAGGCTGGAGGAGACGGAAGGATAAGACGAGGAATGCCATTGGGATTCTGCATTGGGTCCTTTGACAAGTGACAAAACTGGAAGGGTCTGAGAGCAAGTGGTCCAGTGGCCGTGTTGGTGTCCTGCTGTTGAGGGCTGTGGTCTGGTGGTATGAGAGGGTCCTTGGGGGAAATGGATGTGAACAATGCGGGGGATCCAGGTTGGCAGCTCTCTGAGCCCCTGGATGCCCAGCGCACCCCGCGTCCTAGGGCTGACGGCCGCGTGTCTGGGCCCCTCAGCCAATGGGGAGACGGAGCTGGGGAGCTGGGAGGCAGGGCCGGAGGGCTGCCGTGTTCCAGGTCAGCTCTGCCCCGAGGGAGGATCACGTGGGGAGGGGATGTCTGAAGTGACCTGGCAACATCCGTGCAGGCTGAGAAGGATTTGCCAGGCGGCGTGAGGAGGTGCGGGCTCCCAGGCAGTGGCAGCCTCATGAATGGAGGTGGGGACGGCCTGGTTGTGGCCGAGAGAGAGGGGACCAGACAGTGACTGGCCTGTGTGAGCCAAGAGGAAACTTGGACTTGACCCTTTGGAACGTGTTACCTGGAAACGTGTAACGAATTACCCCGCCATTCCTGGCTGCAGCAGCAGACATCCGCCCACAGCTGGTGGATGAGAGTCCGAGGGCCACTGGGGGGGTGGCGCTGGTCCCCCCGGGCTCTCAGGGCTGCGGCAGGGCTGTGGTCTCCCTGGGCCGACTTGGGAGGGTCTGAGCTCACACATGTGACAGCCAGCAGGGCCCCTTCTGTCCATCTGGGGAGACCTCAGTCCCTCTCCATGCAGGTGTCTCCTTATGAAGGCCCATAGCATCGTAGCTGGCTTCCCTGAGGGGGACAGGGCACGGCGAGCCCCCCAGATGGAGCCACACTCTTGTTAAAACTAAACCTCGGGGGCGACATCCCATCAGCTGCTCTGGGCTCTGTCTGTTTGAAGCGAATCACTAAACCCAGTCTCTGCACAGGGGCTGGGGATCACACACAGGGACCTGCAGGCCAGGGGGCAGGATCATGGGGCCCCCGGGGCTGCTCGCAGAGCCCCAGGCTGGGAGCAGGGAGGGGCATGTCCTTCAGGCAGTGAGACAGCGTAGGGGATGCTCATCCCGGGTGAGTTGAAGTGGGAGGAAGGAGGAGCCTTGCTATCAATGTACAGAACTGCCCGGAGCGCTTGGGGAGGTGGGGGCACCAGGTGGTTCAGGTTCTGCCCAGGTGACATGCATGCACCTGCACCTGCCGCAGCCATGTTGTCTAAAGGGTCTTCTGATAAGATGCCGACTGTATACAGACTTCTGCTGCTGGCTTATTGCTGATTGGTAAGCAGATCTGTTCCTGGACTTTGATGGTTAGAACCTAGCTTCTGCGGAGAGGGTTTTGTGGGGTCCCTTTGCTGCTGGGAGACAGGGGAGAGCTACTAGGTAGTTACCTCGTTTTAAAACACGTTCAGCTTGTGCAGCGTCAGGGCTGTAACTTGCAGTCTCATCTTACAAGTGCTGCCCCTGGGAGATGGCGCCAGCGCCTGCATTGTCGGGTGGTCAGCAGGCGGGACCAGGCTCCGCAACACTCATGCCTCCGTCTCTCAGATCAGCACTGTGGCCTTTACTCGTGATGTCGGAAGGATTGATTCTCGCCTTCCTGAAATCTTTGAACTAAATGTAAGTTACTTTAAAGAATGATGTTTTCACAGATCTTGGGCTTTTAGTTTCAGTCATGTCATCACCAAACCGATCTAAACAAGATTAACTGAATTTGGGGAGGAGGCAGGGGCCCGGGGCCACAGGATTGAGGAGAAGGGCGACAGGCCATCACTTGTGACCTGTTCATATCCAGAAAAAAAAAGTATTTCAGGGTTATTTCACTCCAGTCTTTTCCTTGCATCACTATGTTCAAAATTAAAAACAAATATCAAAAGCCACCTTTAAACCTGTGTGACTGCTGAGAACATAGCTGCCTGGGTGCCTCTGTGCTTCTGGAAGGTGTGAGCTGAGCCACCACAGGCTTCCCTCCCTGACGAAGGCCTGGTCGCCACGGCCTTGGGCACACTCAGCACAGAGCAGTAAAGTCCTGAACTGTGTTATGCTGGTGACACCAGGTGTTGAAAGTAAAAAATGTAATTATTCCACATTTTTGAAAAGTGATTATTCTTGTTGCTTAATGTTTATACTTAGGCCGGCCTTGAATCACAGGAGAGTAAACATATAATGTGCTTAGAAAATTTATATTCAGCATATTGTTTAGGGAACAATCTCATAGTTATATAAAATGATAGGGAAATTTAAAGGACTAATATGTACATGTACTGAACTTGGAAAGGGGCCACCTTTTAGTTATCCTAAGATTTTCTTTTTTGGTATTTATGTATTTTGTTTTCCTTTTTGTATAACTCATATATGAAGCATTTTTCTTAAAAAAAAAAAGGTGTAGGCTTGTACACATGTTAATATTTGGAATTTTGCTTTTCTGGTTAAGCTTTCCACGTAGCATGAAGGTTAAACTAAAATCTTTTCTAGAAAATTGGTGAGCATGAATTAATGTGCCTTGCTGTTCTACCGTATTCAGTGTGAGGAATCCCCTCCGATCCAAAAGTAATTCTTCAACAGCATCAACATAAAGCTGAAAGACTTAGAAAAGGTAAGATGTGAAAACAGCCTTTCAGTCTATCAACCAAAAGACCCTTCCTTAAATGAGAAAAACTAGAATCACCTAGAGAGTGTCTTAAAATGTTATATTTTATTGCTAATACATCATCCTGTCCCTTGACTCCAGACTTAGTAGATGAATCTCCCTGGGCGCCTGGTCGGGGCAGGGTGGTGGTCGGGAATAAAAACGCTGAACGGTCCCCTGGGTGCCGGGAGCTCAGCCGGGTTTGGGAATTCTCAGCGGCAGGGGACAGCCCTGGGCCGCGTCGCCGACGTCTGGCTCCCTCCGCTCGCCGAGGGGCCCCAGGGACCAGCCCATCCCCCCGGTTCCCTGCACCTGCCCCTCTGGGGGCCCCAGTTCTGCCAGGATGGCCTCCCCCACCCCCCAGGTGACCTTTACCCCTTCAGGGTCAGTTCACGGTCCAGATCACACAGAGGGAACTCCGTGTCCCTCTTCTTCCTGACAGTCTGTGCCAGCACCTTCACTGGCCACCCAACACGTCATATTCTAATGGTATATTTTATCTGTATCTTTATAAAGTTTTTTTTTTTTTAAGTGTTAGAGTTTTTCACTTTGAGGGGACATTCACATAAAAGTAGCCATTTTTCAAGTGAAGAATTCGGTGATGCTTCGCACTTTGCTGATGTTACGCCACCACCTCCTCCACCCGAACCTTCTCATCACCCGCAAGGAAAGCCCCGCCCCCAGCCCGTGTGTCTCCATTGGCTCCATCTTCGCACCATGCCCTCTGAGCGGTGCCCTTCCCGACTTCTTGCCCGAGGACATTGCTGGCCTCTGCCCTGAGCCCCAGCGAGCGCGGGGGACGGGCGCGCACCCTCATCCACCGCGCTGCTGAGCGTCCACTCGGGCCGCATCCCCTTTGCCATCTCCGGCTGCGGGGAGTGCGTGGTGCGTGTGTCTGCGGTGAGCTGGCGCGTCCTCCATGGCTCCTCTTTGTGTTGGAGGAGGCAGTTTGCAGCCAGAGACTTACTTGGGAGCTGCTGTGCTGTCATTTATTTCTTTTGATCGAAATAGAGAAAATTGGCTAATGGAGAATTCCCAGGACCAGACGGGTGAACTGGTTCATTTTCTCCCCGCGTCTTGCATTATGGGGAACTAGTTAAAGCGGGGCCCCGCCCGGCAGGAATTCAGTAGGAGAGAAAGTAACTAGAACGTAGGGGGGAAGGTGACCAGTGCACTAAGATCAGAGAGGGCTTGGGGAGGGAGGGAGGACGGGAGCTGAGCTTTTCAGCCTGGGTTGGATTTGGGCGGGAAGGTAGAAATGCGCTTGGTCCAGGTGGTGGTAAGAGATGAGGACTGGGGGGCGCTGGGGAGGGCTCGGGGAGCAGGGGCCGAGTCAGTGGGGCTCAGTGACAGTCGCAGGGTGGACTGCGGCCAAATAGCTGGACGGGACATGGGGGCATCATGAGCATTGCTGGGAGCCCTAAGGTTTTCCATCTGGGCCTCAGGAAGCTCCCCGTGGCTTGGGGTGGGGGTCTTGGCAGGGAGAGGCCCAATGGCTATGAGGAGAGGCCACAGGAGGAGGGTGGCAGGTGGGCAATTTTGGATCCGATGCTGATGAGGGAGTTGGGAGAAGAACTGGCTTGGAGGGGACAGCAGAGAGTCCGGCGGGTGGGAGGGGCCAGCGCAGCCCGAGGAGCTGCTTGGCAGGGGCTGAGGGGGGAATGGAGAGGACGCCTGAGGCAGCAGCGTGATGGATGAACCCTGGTCAGACGTCCCAAATCCAGGATGGAGCCGTAGCTTCTCTCCTTGGCTTACAGACTGGTGGGTGATGTGTCTTGTGGCTAAAACCTGCTCTCCTGCCTGGGCTGGCAGCCAAGGAGGAGGTGGTTATTTAAAGAGAATTTCCTGTTTGTTTGACAAAAATATCCAGATAATGTAGTGATGTGAAATAAACCTCTTTGCACCTTGATTTGTTTGCTGAAAATGTGAAGTAGTAAAAATGAAGTAATGGGAAGGGAAAAAATCATTTCTCCTGTGTTCTCACCTGGTCTCCCCTCTGTATCTGTGCACACTGGCGTCCAGCTCTCCTCCCTGAGGACACAGTCACACTGAATTACCCCAAAGATCCACTTTAACTTATTCACCACTTTAAAGCCCCTGTCTCCAGGTGCAGCCACATCCGATAGATCCGAGGCCTGGATTTCAACACAGGAATTGGGGGGGGGGGCACAATTTAGCCCGTAATAGATGTAAACGTGGTTTATCCACTAAGACTGTATCAACTCTGCTTGCAGGTCAGGAGGAGGAGCCTTTGGCTTTGCTCTGTTTGCCACCGTGGTGTTGGGGCCGGGATGGGGATGGGAGCATTGGACCACGGCGGCAGACCTGCTGGTTGGCCGCTGACTGGCTGTTTGACTGTGGGCCCGTCGAGCCCTTGTTAGCTGCGTTCTCCGTCTCAGCCCCAGGTGAGGTGCAGACGAAGGCGCCGGCTCCGTGAACTGCCGTGAGGGTTGAGTCCCTTAGGATCTGTAAAGTGCCCAGGAGTGCAGCTAGTCCCTCGTAAGTGCTGTGTGGTTGCTGGTGGTGATGACGGGTCAGCCCAGGCTTGGAGAGGGCTGTGTTTATGCAAAGGAAACCATTGCTTTTCTGGGCAGAACCAAAGTGTATGTCTGAGAATGGCAATCAAGAGGTTGCCCTCAGGGAACTTAGCTGCACACACACTCTCTGGAGTGTTTGCTGTCAAAGGCACGATACCAGAGGACACAGGTCGTGGGTGGGCTCTTGTCATTTTAGCGAAAAACAAAGCCTCACCACGCTTCTGTGTACTCCTGGGATTTGAGCTCGTGGTGGAGCCTGTGAGGTGGGCAGGATGGGGGCGTGCCCCCAGGGAGGCTGGGGTCCTCCAGGGCTGCCTCGAATCCAGTCCTTTGAATCCCACAGCCGCACAGGGGCCTGGAAGACGCCCCACGGTGCTAAGGTTCCCCTGTCTTCTCAGGGCAGGGAGACTCTGGACGGTGACCTCTTGAGCAGAATTAATAATTTTTAATGTGTCTTTTATATTCAAAATAACTGCTACCTATGCCCTCAATGTTTGTGTCTCTCCAAGATTCACATGTTAAAATCCTGACCCAGCCCCCCCTCGGAGTTCCTGCTGTGGCTCAGCAGGTTTAGAACCCAATGTAGTGTCTGTGAGGATATGGGTTCAATCCCTGGCATCACTCAGGATCTGGTGTTGCTGCAAGCTGCAGCACAGGTTGTAGATGTGGCTCAGATCCTGAGTTGCTGTGGCGTAGGCTGCCAGCTGCAGCTCCGATTTGACCCCTAGCCTGGGAACTTCCACATATGTCACAGGTGTGGCCCTAAAAAGAAAAAAAAAAAAAAGAAATCCTAAGCCCCAATGTGATGGTACTTGGATCTTGGGCCTTCGGAAGGTGATGAGAGCAGGAGGATGGAGGCTTTGTGTGTGGGATTAGCGCCCTTGTCAGGCGACCCCGGAAAGCTCCGTGGCCCTTTGCTCCGGGTGGGGACACAGTGAGGAGATGTCCTCTGGGAACCAGAAGGCGGTCCCTGACTAGACAACTGGCTGGTGCCCTGACTTCAGACTTCTCAGCCTCTGGAGCTGTGGGCATAAATGTTTGTGGTTTATAAGTCATCCTGCCCATGGTGATGACGTAACAGCACCCCGGGCAGATGAAGACAAACTCTCATTCGGCGGGGGTGCCCGCACATGGGAGGCTCCGTGCTGGCTCACGGGTACCCACCCCTCCTCTGTGAAGTACAGTTGAGCCATTGGACGGAGACGGAAACCGAGCTTAGGGGTGCCATCATTTGCCAGCATCACTGCCCAGGCCTCGGATCCCGAAGCCAGTCCCCCCCACTGGCAGCCCTCCTGCCCCTGGGGCCTCAGGCAGGTGTGTGCAGCGCACCCCGGCCTCGCTGTGGCCGAGTTCTCAGGAAGCGGCGCTGACCCCTCTGCACTCTGCTCCTGAAGACGGCAGAAGAGGACCGCTCGGAGGACGCCTGGCCTGGGCTGCGCACGTTTCACAGTCACATCATGCGGCGTTCGTGTCCCCAGAGAAGAGAGGCCCGTGTCTCAGAAGAGCTCTCAGGGGCAGGACAAGCTCGAAACTGGGTCAGAAAAGGCAGTAGCGAGGCAAGAAGCGGGTCTCGCCTCTTAATAACCGTCAAGAGGGGCAGTTTAACTAACATGGAAGGTTCGCTCGTATGAGACACAAAACCCAATCAAGCAGTTGAGGGAAGTGTCGCTCTCTGTGGTGAGTTCAGAGAGGTTTGGATAAGCAAGGGTCAGTTAATGAGAGAAATAGAACTTGAAATCCGGAGCTGAGCGGTTACAGTGTCCGGGGGTATCTGTGGTTAACGAGACACAGACGAGCGCAGCCGGGAGCTCCGCCACGAGGGAGCTCGGCCACGAGCAGAGCAGCGTCGGAGGTCAGGGAGGGAGGAGGGGCCGTGGGCTGGGACTGGGCGGATGAGGCCGTGTGTGGCCCGCGGGGCCTGGGGACATGTGCTAATGATGAAATGATCCTGAGCCCTGGAGGGAGGGGGCAGGGTGCAGTCTGGGGGACACTGTGGCTGGCAGAGATTTTCTCAGTGACATGGGTCTTGCAGATGACTTGTCATGGTTCTTCAGAAGATAACTCAGGTGTGCTTCAGGAACACACTTAAACACACACGGAAAACTGGGACAAGAGTCTAGAAAAACAGAGATTGATTGTGTGAAGAAATGGAAATGTCTGTAAAAACAAAACCAAACCAGAAATGCAGACAAGCCAAAGGGATCCGATGGGGTCAGATGATGACGGCGGGGGAGGTGGATGGAGCTGACCTGGTAGCGTCACTAGGGCGAACGGCAGACGGGCAACTGTCAACAGGCTTTGCAGGCCTGAGGCCACGCCAGGTGCTCGATGTCCTGGTGACATCCCCTCCCAAGGGCCTGGCCGAGGAAGGGGTTTTCACCCAGCCAGGAGGTCTGATGCCACAGCCAAGCTAGAACTTGACTCCGGGCAGTCCCTGGTGTCTCTGAAAATGGACTTGAGCGACGCTCCCTTGGGGAAAAGCTAAAGAGAAGCCTTGTCAGCCAGCAGATGAGAGCAGGGAGGGGGGATGCATCGCTTTGACATAGAAAATAAGACCTAAGACTCATGGAGTGCTGACCCTCTGCAAGAAGCAAGGAAGGCGTTCCCGTCCTGGCTCAGTGGGTTAACCATCCGACTGGTATCCATGAGGACACGGGTTTGGTCCCTGGCCTCACTCCGTGGGTTAAGGATCTGGTATTGCGGCAAGTCGAGGTGAGCTGTGGTGTAGGTTGCAGATGCGGCTCGGATCTGGCATTGCTGTAGGCCGGCAGCTGTAGCTCCAATTTGACCCCTAGCCTGGGAGCTTCCATATGCCGCAGGTTCAGCCCTAAAACGCAGGAAAAGAAAAGAACCCAAGCTACAGTTGAGGCAACGCTGGATCCTTAACCTACTGGGCTAGAGCAGGAACTCCTCAATGATTTTTTTTTTAATGTTCAATGAATTTTGACAAATGTACATATTCGTGTAATCATACTGGGATGCAGAACTGTTCTGCCAACCCAGAGGGTTCCTCGTGCCCCTCTGCAGTCCGTTCTCTCTCCCCTGTGCTCAGCCCCCAGCAGCCACTGCTCTGCTTCCTGTCCCTATGATTTGCTTTTTCCAGAACGTCATTGGAATCATACGGCATTAGTCTTGTGTCTGGCCTCCTTCACTCAGCATGTGCATTTGAGATCTAGCCATGTTGCTGTATCTCTCTCCCTCAATTTGTTTACGGATTCTTGAGTTGGTTCCAGTTGTTGGGTCTTATGAATAGAACTGCTATAAACATTCGTGTACAGATCTTTATGTGGACGTATGAAATCATTTATGGCAGGTGCACTCCCAAGAGTGAGATTGCTAGGTTTTAGGGTAAATACACGTTTAACTTTGAAGATTGTTTTCTGACATTGCTGCACCATTTTGTATTCCCAGAAGCAAAGTATAAGAGTTTCAGTTACCCTGTATCCTTGCCGCTTATACTTGATATAAGTAGAATTTTCAGTTTTACCCATTCTGGGGGGTATATGATAGGATCTCATTATGGTTTTTATTTGCATTTTCCTAATGACTAATGATGTTGAGCATCTTTTGGGGTGCTTACTGGAAATTCATACATCATAGGTAAAGTGTTTAAATTTTTTACCCTTTTCTTTTCCTTTTTCTTTTTTTTTTGGCTACATCCATGGTATATGGGAGTTCCTGGGCCAGGGATTGAATCTCAGCCACATCTGGGACCTACACCACAGCTCTTGCAACACCAGATCCTTAACTCACTGTACCAGACCAGGGATCAAACCCAAACCACTACAAAGACAACACTGGGTCCTTAACTGCTGTGCCTCAGCAGGAACTCCTTTTTGCCCATTTTAAATTGAGCTGATTAGCTTCTTCCTGAGTTGTAAGAGCTCTTTACATATTCTGGATACCAGTCATTTATCAGATATATGGTATATGTTTTGCAGATCATTTCTCGGAGTCTGTGTTTGCCTTTTCATGTAATCATGGGTGCCTTTTGAGAGCAGATGTTTTTGATTTTGATGAAGTCTAGCTTATCCATACTGTTTTAACTACTGTAGCTTTGTAGTATAGCTTGAAATCAGGAAATGTGAGGCCTCCAGCTTGTTCTTTCTCAAGACCACTTTACTAGTTGGGGTCTTAGGTAGTTCCATACACGTTTTAGGGTTTTTTCCCCCTATTTCTGTGAAAAACACAATTGGGATTTTTTTTTTTTTTTTGTCTTTTGTCTTTTTAGGGCTGCACTGACAGCACATGGAGATTCCCAGGCTAGGGGTGGAATTGGAGCTGCAGCCGCCAGAGCCACAGCAACGCCAGATCCAAGCCACTTCTGCGACCTACACCACAGCTTATGGCAACACCAGATCCCTTAACCTACTGAGCAAGGCCAGGGATCAAACCCGAATCCTCATGGATACTAGTCGGGTTCGTTAACTACCAAGCCACAACGGGAACTCCTGCAATTGGGATTTTGAAGGGATTGCATTGAATCTACACATAGCTTTGGAGAGTATGGGCTGTTATGGCTCTTGTGACCCTGTGTATTTCTGTGGTATCAATTGTAATGTCTCCTTTTTCCTCTCTGATTTTATTTACTAGTGTCTCTCCTTTTTTTCTTAATCTAACTAAAGGTTTGTCAAACGTATCTTTAAAAAGAAACAAAAACATACTCTGTTATTTTATTATTTTTCTTGTCTCTTACTGATTTCTGCCCTGATCTTTGTTATTCCTTCCTTCTAATTTTAAACTTAATTTGTTTCTCTTTTCTAGTTCCTTGAGGTGTAATAGTTGTTTACTTGAGATCTTTTCTTACCGTGGGCATTTATCACTGTAAATTTAAAAGTGCTTTTGCAGTATCCCATAGGTTTTGGTATGTTGTGTTTCCATTTTTGTGTATTTGAGGGTTTTTAACTTTTTTTCTTTTGATTTCTTCTTTGACTAATTGGTTGTTCAGGAGTATATTGATTAGTTTCTACTTATAAGTTTTCCAGGGTTCCTCTTGTTGCTTTCTAGTTTCATAATACAATTGTGGTCAGAAAAGATACCTGCTGTGACTTCAGTCTTCTTAAATTTGCTAAGGCTTATTTTGTGACCTAACATATGATCTATCCTAAAGAAAGTTCCATGTGTGCTTGAGAAGAGTGTGTATTCTGCCACTGTTGGGTGGAATGGTCTATATAATGTATGTCTGTTAGGTCTATTTGGTCTAATTTTTGATTCAAGTCCAATGTTGATTTTCTGTCTATATGATCTATCCACAGATGAAAGTGGAGTTTCAGAGTCCCCTACTAATATTGTACTATTGTCTATTTCATTGTTCAGGTCGGTTATTATTTGCTTAACTCTCATGATGGGTGCATCTATATTTATGGTGGTTATATCTTCTTGATGAATTGATCTCTTTATCATTATATGATAACCTTCTCTGTCTCTTATTATCATTTTTAGCTTAAAGTCTATTTTACATGATGCAAGTATAGCTTTCCTCTCTCTCTTGCTTTCCCTTTGCGTAGAACATCTTTTTCCAACCCTTCACTTTGCACATATAAGTGTCCTTAAAGCTGAAGTGAATCTCTTATAGGTAGCATATAATTGGCTTTTGGTTTTTTTTTTTTTTAATTAATCCAGGCACCCCCTGTCTTTTGATTGGAAAATACAGTCTACATTTAGGGTAATTATGGTAGGTAAGCACGCACTAATACCATCTTACTGTTTTCTGGCTGTTTTGTAGTTCCCTTGTTTCTTCCTCTCTTGCTGCCTTTCTGTGATGGGATACTTGGATTCTTTTCTCTTTTTTAAAAAAAAAAATTTTAATTAAAGTATTTGAATTTACAGTGTTGTGCCAATTTCTGCTGTACAGCAAAGTGACCCAGTCTCATTCATATATTTATATACACATACATACATTCTTTTTTAAAAATACTATTTTCTATCATGGTCTGTCCCAAGAGATTGGATATAGTTCCCTGTGCTATACAGTAGGACCTTGTTGTTAATCCATTTTATTTTAAAATTTATTTATTTTTCTTTTTAGTACCACACTTGCGGCATATAGAAGTTCCCAGTTTAGGGGTTGAAGCCGAGCTGCAGTTGCCGGCCTACACCACAGTAAGACGGGATAAAGCTGCATCTGCAACCTATGCCGCATCTCATGGCAACCCCAGATCCTTAACCCACTGAGAAAGGCCAGGGATCGAACCCTTGTCCTCATGGATACTAGTTGGGTTCTTAACCTGCTAAGCCACAACGAGAACTCCTATCCATTTTAAATGTAATAGTTTGCATCTGTTAACCCCAAGCATCCCACTCCCTCCTCCCTCTTGGCAACCATAAATCTATTCTCTATATCTTTGAGTCTGTTTCTGTTTTGTAGATAGGTTCATTTGCACCATATTTTATTTTATTTTGTCTTTCTAGGGTTGCAACCTCATATGGAAGTTCCCAGACTAGGGATCCAGTCAGAGTTGTAGCCACTGGCCTATGCCACAGCCACAGCCACAGCCACGCAGGATCCAAGCTGCATCTGTGACTTAAACCGCAGCTCCTGGCAATGCCAGATCCTTTAACCCACTGAACAAGGTCAGGAATCAAACCCGAGTCCTCACGGATACTAATTGGGTTCGTTAACCACTGAGCCATGATGGGAACTCTTGTGCCATATTTTCAATTTCTACATATAAGTGATATCACATGGCGTTTTCTTTCTCTTGCCGACTTGGTTCCCTTAGCATGAGAATCTCTAGTTGAATCCATGTTGCTGCAGATGGCATAATTTTTTATGGCTGAGTAGTATTCCATCAAATATATGCAATGCGTATTCTTAATCCATTCATGTTTTACCTCAACATTTAGGTTGTTTCCATGTCTTGGCTATTGTGAATAGTGCTGCAATGAACATAAGGGTGCATGTATCTTTTTGAGTTATAGTTTTGGCTGGATATATGTACAGGAGTGGGATTGCCGGATCGTATGGTAGTTCTATATTTAGTTTTCTGAGGAACCTCCATACTGTTTTCCATAGTGGTTGTACCAATTTACATTCCCACTGACAGTGAAAAAGGGTTCCCTTTTCTCCACACTTTCTGCAGCATTTGTTCTTTGTAGACTTTCTAATGATGGCCATTCTGACTGGTGCAAGGTGGTACTTCACTGTAGTTTTGATTTGTATTTCTCTAATAATTAGTGATGTTGAGCATCTTTTTTGTGCCCACTGGCTATCCATATGTCTTTGGAGAGTTAGCTGTTTAGATCTTCTGCCCATTTTTCATTTGGGTGGTTGTTTTTACTGTTGAGTTTTTGAGTTGCATCATTTGCAACTATTTTCTCCCGTTTGATGGGTTGTCTTTTTTTTTTTAATTTTTTAAATTTTTTAATGGTTTTCTTTGCTGTGTAAAAGTTTCATTAGATCCCATTTATTTTTGTTTTTATTTCTGTTGCCTTGGGAGATTAACCTAATAAAATGTTGGTATGCTTTATATCAGAGAATGTTTTGCCTATATTCTCTTCTAGGAGTTTTATGGTGTGTCTTTTTTTTAAGATTTTTAAATTATGGTTGCTATATAAATTATGGCTATGTCAATTTCTGCTGTACAGCAAAGTAACCCAGTTATACATAGATATGCATTCTTTTTCTCACATTATCCTCTACCATGTTCCATCACAAGTGATTAGATATAGTTCCCTGTGCTGTACAGCAGATTATGGAGTCATATCTCATGTCTTAAGTCTTTAAGCCATTTTGAGTTTATTTTTGTGTATGGTGTGAGGGTGTGTTCTGGTTTCACTGATTTGTATGAAGCTGTCCAGTTTTCTGAGCCCCACTTGCTGAAGAGATTATCTTTTTCCCATTTTATATTCTTGCCTCCTTTGTCGAAAATTAATTGACCACAGGTGTCTGGGTTTATTTCTGGACTCTGTGTTCTGTTCCATTGGTCCATATATCTGTTTTGGTCCCAGGACCACACTATCCCGATTACTCTAGTTTTGTAATATTGTCTGAAGTCTGGAATAGTTATGCCTCTTGCTTGGTTTTTGTTCCTCAGGATCGCTTTGACAGTTCTGGGTCTTTTATAATTTTTTTGATTGTTTATTCTAGTTCTGTGAAAATGTCATGGGTAATTGGATAGGGATCACATTAAATCTGTAGATTGTTTGGGGGTAGTATGGCCATTTTAACAATACTAATTTTTCTAATCCAGGAGCATGGAATATCTTTCCATTTCTTTGAATCTTCTTTGATTTACTTTATTAATGTTTTATAGTTCTCAGTATATAAGTCTTTCACCTCCTTGGTCAGGTTTATTTCTAGGTATTAATTTTTTGAGGTATGATTTTAAATGGTATTTTTTTTATATTCCTTTTCTAACATTTCATTGTTAGTATACAGAAAAGCAACTCATTTCTGAATGGTAATCTTCTATTCTGCTACTTTGCTGTATTCGTTGATCAGTTCAAGTAGGTTTTGTGTGGAGTCCTTTGGATTTTCTATATATAGTATCATGTCATCTGCATAGAGTGACAATTTTTTCTCTTCCAAGTTGGATACCTTTTATTTCTTTTGTTTGTCTGATTGCTGTGGCTAGGATTTCCAATACTACATTGAATAAAAGTGATGAGGGGGGGCACCCTTGTCTCGTTCCAGATATTAGTGGGAAGGCTTTTAGCTTTTCTTCATTGAGTATTATATTGGCTATGGGTTTGTCATAGCTTTTATTAAATGTTGAGATATGTTTCCTCTGTACCTAATTTGGTAAGAGTTTTTATCATGAATGCATGTTGCATTTTGTCAAATGCTTTTGCGCATCAATTGAGATGATCATGCAGTTGCTGACTTTTCCTTTGTGAATGCGGTGTATTACACTGACTGATTTGCGTATGTTGCACCATCCATGTGAACTTGCGATGTTATATGCTGTTGGCTTCAGTTGGCTAAGATTTTGTTGAGAACTTCTGCATCTATATTCATCAAAGATATAGGACTATAATTTTTTTTTTTTTGGTAGTATCCTTGGCAGGTTTTGGTATTAGGGTGGTGGTGGCTTCACAGAATGTCTTTGGGAGTGTTCCTTCTCCTTCAGTTTTTTGGAAAAGTTTAAGAAGGATGGGTATAAGTTCCTCTTTGTATGTTTGGTAGAATTTGCCTGAGAAGCCATTTTATTTTTGGGGAATATTTTTATTACGTATTCAATTTCACTTCTAGTGAAATTATCTATTGCTTCTAGATTCAGTTTGGGTGGGTTGTATGTTTCTAGAAAATTGTCCATTTCTTCTGGGTTGTCAAGTTTGTTGGCATATAATTGTTCATAGCAGTCTCTTATGTTTTTTGTATTTCTGTAAAATCAGTTGAGATTTCTCCTTTTTCATTTCTTATTTTGTGTATTTGGGTTCTCTCTCTCCCTTTCCTTTTGGTGAGTCTGGCCAGAGGTTTGTCAGTTTTGTTTACCCTTTGAAAGAACCAGCTCTTGGTTTTATTGATTTTTCTTTTCTATTGTTTTCTGAATATCTATTTTACTGATTTCCTCTCTAATCTTTATGATTTTCTTCCTTCTGCTAACTTTAGGTTTTGTTTGTTCTTCTTTTTCTAATTGTTTTGGTGATAGGTCAGGTTGTTAATTTGAGATTTTTGTTTTTTGAGGAAGGCCCTATATTGTTAAGAATTTCCCTGTAAGAGCTGTTTTTGTGGCATCCCATAGATTTTGTATGGTTGTGTTTTCATTGTCATCTGTCTTGAGGTATTTTTTAACTCTCTTTTTGATTTCCTCGTTGACCCACTGGTTTTTAGTAGCATGTTGTTTAGTCTCCCTGTATTTAGTTTTTTCTCATTTCTTACAGTTGATTTCTAGTTTCATGCCATTGTGGTCAGAGAAGATGCTTGAAATAATTTCTGTACTCTTAAATTTGTTGAGGTTAGTTGTGTGCCCCAGTATATGGTCAATTCTTGAGAATGTTCCATGTGCACTTGAAAAGAATATATATTCTGGATTTTGGATGTAATGTCCTGAAAATATCAATTAAGTGTAAATGTTCTATTGTATCATTTAGAATCTCTGTTGCCTTACTGATTTTCTGTCTAGAAGATCTTTCTGTTGCTGTGGGTGGGATATTAAAATCTCCTCCTATTATCGTATTCCCATCAATTCAAGAGGATATTATACTTGTAAACATAGATGCCCCTAATAAAGGAGCACCCAAATACATAAAACAAATATTAACAGACATAAGAGGAGAAATTGATTCCTTTCTCTCTATATTTTGTGACTCTGCTGTAGGTTTTTGCTTGTGGTTATTTACCATGGGGCTCAGTAAAACATCTTACAGATATAACAGTCTATTTGACACAGATAACAACTTGCCTTTGATTGCACCCAAAACTCTACTTTTACTCCCTGCTTTTTGTGTTTTAATGTCATAATTGACCTCTTTTATATTGTGTAATCATTAACAAACTATAGTAACTGTAATTATTGTTAACACCCTGTGTTTAACCTTTATACCACAGTTAAGTGGTTAACACACCAAGTTACAGTATTAGAGAATTCTGAATGTGGCGGTGGTGTTTACCTTTACCAGTGTATTGCATATTTTTGTATGTTTCCATGCTGCCAGTTAAGAGTCCTTTTATTTCATTTTGAAGAACATACGCATTTCTAATAAAGCAGGTCTGGTGGTGATGAATTCTCCGTTTTTGTTGGAGTAATTCCTTATTTTCCCCTCATTTCTGAAGGGTAATTTTGCCAGATAGGGTATTCCTCATTGGCAGTTTTTTTTTTTTTTTTTTTCTTTAGCGCCTTGAATGTATCATCCCATGCTGCTCTCCTGGCTGGTAAAGTTTCTTAGAAGAAATCCACTGATACGGCTTAATGGGTGTTTCTTTATAGATGACAATCTTTTTCTCTCTTGCTACTTTGGGATTTTCTTTTTGTCTTTGATTTTGACATTTTTCTTATACCGTGTCTTGGAGAAGATCATTTTAGATTGAAATAATGAGGGATCTATAGCTTCATGATTGTGAATGTCCAGTTTTTTCCCCAGGTTTGGAAAGTTCTCAAGCATTTTTTTCTTTAAATAAGTTTTCTGCTCCCTTCTCTCTCTCTTCTCTTTCTAGAACTCCAATACTTCATATATCACTTCTTTTAATGGTGTCCCATAATCCTCTTGGGCTCTCTTCACTTTTTTTTTTTTTTTTTTGCTACAGTGTGTAGTAGCTTTGATTACGATTTACATTGCCAGACTAGGAATTGAACCCAGGCTACCAAATCCTAAACACACTAGACCACCAAAGAACTCCCCTCTTCACTCTTTTTTTTTTTTTTTTTAGGGCCTTATCTGCAGCATATGGAAGTTCCCAGGCCAGGGTTCAAATCAGAGGTGCAGCTGCTGGCCTAGGCCACAGCTACTGCAACGCAGGATCCAGGCCATGTCTGCAACCTACGCCACAGCTCATGGCAATGCCAGATCCTTAACACACTGAGTGAGGCCAGGGGTCGAACCTACATCCTCATGGATACTAGTTGGGCTCATTACAGCTGAGCCCCAGCAGGAACTCCCTCTTCACTCTTTTTCATCCTTTTCTTTTTGTTTGCCTCTGACTGGGTTATTTCAAAGTTTCTATCTTCTTTTTTTGGCTGTGCTCATGGTATGCGGATGTTCCTGGGCCAGAGATCAAACCCACTCCACAGCAGTGACCAGAGCCACAGCAGTGACCATGCCAGACCTTTAACTGGAACTCTATCAGAATGCCTATCTTCTAATAAGAGAGTCTTCCTTCCATCCACTTTTGTTTGTGGATGGATGCTAATTTTTGTTGTGGGGAGGGTGGACAGATCAAGGGACAGCTTATGACATCATGATGCTGGCATCACTCAGAGCTCCATTGATCTTAGTATCTGTTATGTGTTTAATTCCACGGTCATGTTTGTATAGCCTGTAGGAAGTACTGAAATACAAGCTTTGTTTAGTTTTTTCTTCTGATGGTGATGCTCTACTGCAGTTTTCACTTCTTTCATTGAGTTCTTCAGCTACAGAATTTCTCTTTGGTTCTTTATTTCTGTCTCTCTGTTCATTTTCTCATTTCGTCTGTGTATTGTTTTCCTGATTTCATTGACTGCTTTTCAGGGGTTTCTTGTAGCTCAAGTTACCTGAGAACAGTTACTTGTAATTCTTCCAAGAGTAAATTGTAGATCTCCACGAATTTGGATTTGGTTACTGGGAGATAATTATGACCCTTTGGTGATGTCATGTTTCCTTATTTTCCATGTTCTAGCAGTTGATAGCTTCTTGCTTTTATGAAGTCAGTGCTAAAGCTTAAGTTTGTGCTTCCCCTGGCCTGCTTTTTGTGCATGTTCCCTAGCCTTCTACCAAGTCTCACTCTCAGGAGCGCATAAAGGAAGCTGGCCTCAGAGTGGGAAGAGGTGTGGGTGAGGCACGTGGGATGCTGGCAGTGCCTACAGTTGGGAAGATCCTTGGGTGAGGCTTCCCAGCAGCTTGTGGACAGGCTTCCTGACGGAGTCCAAAAGGCAGATAGCATTTCATGACCTCCAAGAAATCGAATCTACTCTTCTTCCCATCTGCTCCCTGCCTTCAGTCATGGAGCCCCTGATTTAATACAACCGGATGCTGCTGGAGAGAATGAGTCTCTCTGGCAGTATCCCCACAGCTGGGGAAGCTGGGCATGCACCCACCCTCTCCCATTTCCCTGTGGGAGAAATCCTGGGCCGAGGAGGTCTTGTTTAGCCATAAACGGGCCGCCTTGGGGGAGGGTGATGCTGGCATGGTCAGGCTGTTCCTCTTACCTGCCCATTGTGTCCAAACACCTATTTTCCTGCTCCGGCGGAGTGCTGGAACCTCTCCTCTGGGCACCTGGATGCCACTGGGGTGTGCTCGTCCGTGGTGACTGCCCAAGTCAGTGTTCTCCAGCTGTTCCCAGGTTGCAGCTGAGAGGGGCTGGACCCATTCACAGACTCCTCCTGGTTACACAGCCTGTTACCTGATGCACAGGTGGGTGAGACACTGCCTCAGTCCCTTGGTGAATGGTGCTGGACCCCACAGCTTTCACAGAGGCACTTTTGTTTGTGGATGGATGCTAATTTTGTTGTGGGGAGGGTGGACAGATCAAGGGACAGCTTATGACATCATGATGCTGGCATCACTCAGAGCTCCATTGATCTTAGTATCTGTTATGTGTTTAATTCCACGGTCATGTTTGTATAGCCTGTAGGAAGTACTGAAATACAAGCTTTGTTTAGTTTTTCCAATGTTATTTTCACTATTCAGGTTTCTTGAACTTTATTGTAAACATTTTAGAATTAGTTCATCAATTTCTACAAAAAGAAAAAACTCAGAACTTATTTGATTTTCATTAAGCTTATGTTGACTCTATAGTTCAATTTGGAGATAACTGTCATTTTTACAACATTGAATTCTGATCCATGAAAACATGGTATATATCTCCATTTGTTATATATTTAATTTATGTCAATGGTGTTTTAAAATTTCATCTACACATCTTACATATATTTTGTTTATGTCTGTATGTATTTCAAATTTTGTGTGTGTGTGTGTGCTACTGTAAATGATACCAGGTTTCTTAATTTTTTTCTTTTTCTTATTCTTTTTTAGGGCCGTACCCACAGCACATGGAAGTTCCCAGGCTAGGGGTTGAATCGAAGCTGCAGCTGCCGGCCTACACCACGCCACAGCAACTCGGGATCCAAGCTGCATCTGGGATCTACACCACAGCTCATGGCAATGCCTGATACCTGGCCCACTGAGCATGGCTGGGATTGAACTTGCATCCCCACGGATACTAGTCAGATTCATTTTCACTGCGCCACAAGGGGAACTCCCTGGGTTTTTTTATTTCAAGTTCCTTTTTTTCCTCTGCTAGTATATAAAAACACAATTGATTTTTGTGTATCGACCTTATATCCTAAGACTCTGCTTAAATTCAGTTATTAGTTCCAGTAGCTTTTTGTCTGTTCTTTAGGATTTTCCATACAATCATGTCAACTACAAAGATGGTTTTTTTTTTTTTTTTTGGCTTTTTAGGGCGACACCTGTGGCATATGGAGGGTCCCAGGCGAGGGGTCGAATCGGAGCTGTAGCTGCTGGCCTATGCTGTAGCTCATGGCAACGTTGGATCCTTAACCCACTGAGGGAGGCCAGGGATTGAACCCTCAACCTCGTGGTTCCTAGATGGTTTCATTTCCTCTGAGCCACGATGGGAACTCCCCAAAATAGTTTTATCTCTTCCTGCCATGTATGCCTTTTCTTTCTCTTTATTACCCTGGCTAAACTCCAGTATCCATCCCAGTGGAATCACTGCCTTGTTTCCAATCTCAAGAGGGAAGTATTTGATTACTCATGATTAAAAAGGGCCTTAAGAGTTCCCTGGTGGCTCAGCAGGTAAAGGATCTGGCATTGTCCCTGCTGTGGATTGGATTACTGCTGCGGTGAGGGTTCGAGCCCCACCCTGGGAAGTTCTGCATGTGTGGGTGTGTGGCCAAAAAAAAAAAAAAAAAAGGTGTTAGATAGAGGTTTTTCATAAATGCCCCTTCTATTCCAAGTTTGCTGATAATTTTTATCATGAGTTAATGTTTGTCAAATACCTTGTTTTGCATCTATTGCAACCCATCAGAAGGTTTTTCCCTTAGAATCAATTAATATGTGATGCATTGATTGATTTTCAAGTATTAAACTTACATTCCTGGGATGAAATAGTTCTAGGTAATGATGTTTCATCCTTTTTATATATTTTGCTAGATTTGCTTTGCTAATATTTGTTCGGAACTTTTTGCATTTATGTTCATAAGAGATATTGGTCTGTAGTTTTCTGCAAGTTTCCTTATTTGGTTTTGTTATCAAGGTAATATTAACCTCATAAAAGGAGTTGTGAAGTGTTCCTTCCTCTTTATTTTCTGGAAAAGCTTAATACTGGCATTATTCCTCCTTAAATGTTTGGTAGAATTCCCGAGTGAAGCCTTCTACCTCTGTGAGCAGAAGTTCATAGAGCTATTCCATGTCCTTTTTCTTTACTGAGCTTTGGCACTTTGTACTTTGTCTTTTTGCCATTGCTTGGGCTGCTCCCGTGGCATATGGAGGTTCCCAGGCTAGGGGTCTAATCGGAGCTGTAGCCGCCGGCCTACACCAGAGCCACAGCAACATGGGATCCAAGCCGTGTCTGCAACCTACACCACAGCTCACGGCAACGCCGGATTGTTAACCCACTGAGCAAGGGCAGGGACCGAACCTGCAACCTCATGGTTCCTAGTTGGATTCATTAACCACTGAGCCACGACGGCAACTCTGATACTTTGTGCTTTTAAAGCAGTTTTTCCACTTTATCTAAGTTGTAAAATTGACTGATATAAAGAGATTCTCATATATCTACCACCCAGCAGCAATAATGATCAAGATTTTGCCACATATGCTTCACTGATCCTTTTTTTTTAACTTGAAGTATTTTAAAGTTCTAGACACATAGTATTTCGCAAACCCTTGATACTTCCATATGTATCTCTAAAAAACAAGAATTCTTTTTTTTTTTTTTTTTGGAGTTCTCGTCATGGCTCAGCAGAAACAAATCTGATTAGTGTCCATGAGGACGCAGGTTCGATCCCTGGCCTTGCTCAGTGGGTTAAGGATCTGGTGTTGCCATGAGCTGTGGTGTAGGTCATAAACGTGGCTCAGATCCCGAGTTGCTGTGGGGTAGGCCAGCGGCTACAGCTCCGATTTGACCCCTAGCCTGGGAACCTCCATATGCCATGGGTGCAGCCCTAAAAAGACCAAAAAAAAAAAGAAACAAATTTTTTTTTTATAGACACATATGCCATTATCCATTCCTAATATATATATATTTGCCTTTTCTAGGGCCACTTCCCAAGGCATGTGGAGATTCTCAGGCTAGGGGTCTAATTGGAGCTGTAGCCGCCAGCCAATGCCACAGCCACAGCAACACTGGATCCTTAACCCACTGAGCAAGGCCAGGGATCGAACCTGCAACCTCATGGTTCCTAGTCGGATTTGTTAACCACTGCGCCACAACGCGAACTCTGTTTTCCTAAAGATGTTAACTGTGATTCCTTGGTGTTATCTTTCGGTATATATCCGTAGGATTTTCCTGATTGTCCCAAAAATGTCGTTTTATAGTTGACATGTTCAAATCAGCACCTAGACAAGGTCCACACCTTACCCAGGGCTGTCATGTGTCTTAAGTCTTTAATCTAGAGTGGCTCACCCTCACCTTTATTTATTTACTTGTTTGTTTATTGTCTTTTTAGGGCCGCACCCGTGGCATATGGTGGCATATGAAGGTTCCCAGGCTAGGGGTTGATTCAGATCCGTAACCACTGGCCTTCACCACAGCTCACAGCAACATGGGATCCTTAACCCGCTGAGCGAGGGTCAGGTTCGAACCTGCGTCCTCATGGATGCTAGTCAGATTCGTTAACCGCTGAGCCACGAACAGGGATTCCTCACCCTCACTTTTGAAAACAGTTTCTCCCATAGAATGTGTCACATTCTGGGTTGGGCTGTTTGCTTCCAGTTGGTGTCACTTGACTCTTTTTTCCACGGTAGGCGTTTCTTTAGTCTGAGAGCGACTGGGTTATGACTAGGGGCCCCTGTACCCAGGGGCCCTTCTTTAGCTCTCCTGCCCTGGACGGGCGGAGGGGGGAGCCTTGCGTTTCACGGCCAGGGGAGCAGCTTCTCTGTCCAGCTCAGGCCAGGCCACTGCCGTCGGGTCTGCGTCTCCCTCCGTCCAGACTGCACTCAGTTATGTGTGGCACTGAATTGCGTATCTTCGTCTTGCTCCCTGTGGTTTCTTGTGTGTTTTAAGTCTTGTCCTCACAAATCTGTTCTCACTCTCACCGTGTGTGTGTGTGTTCTACGAAAGCATGACCCGTCAGAGACGTGTAGAAATCGCATCGCTTGATGGAGTCTCATAGCAGGAACACATGCTGGCTAAAATGCTCAGGCTATTCGCTTAGCAAAAAGGGTGGATCAGCCTGCTGGCGCATCTCTGATCCTTCTCTTTCTTGTGACGGAAAGCACACTGTAAACTTCAGAAAAGAGAGAACATTCCAAGATGGAAAACAGAGCTGTTCTGTTGTTTTTGAAACAATTTTGAAAAAGTGGTTAAACTGAACGTAGCAATGTCTCTGACAACCGCCAAGCGGTAACAAGGTTTTTCACCTTTTAACTGGATTTTACTCTCCCAGGAGTGGGCTGCATGTCATTGTCTCTTGAGTGCTTCTCATAGCCAAGTATAGACCCAGTTGTGTGTTTTCGTCATGTTTAGGGTCCTGGGAACCATCCGAAGCTCTAGAGGCCAAGGTGTGTGAGCCCAGGGAAGGCTGGTCTGGGTCTCCCAGCCACTGGCTTCTCACAGCTGGCTCCAGCTCTCACGTAGCTTTTATTTTTCAATTTTTTATTTTTTGGCTGCACCCACAGCATGCAGAAGGTCTGGGGCCAGGGATTGAACCTACACCACAGCAGTGACAACATTGGGGTCCTTAACCTGCTGAGCCAACCAGGGGACTCTGGTTACATAGCTCTATTTATTTATTTATTTATTTAAATTCAGGGCTGCACACATGACATCTAGAGGTTCCCAGGCTAGGGGTCAAATTGGAGCTTCAGCTGCCAGCCACAGCCACAGAAATGCCAGTCGGGCTGCGACTGTGATCTACACTACGGCTCATGGCAGCACTGGATCCTTAACCCATCGAGCGAGGCCAGGGATCAAACCCACAACCTCATGGATACTAGCTGGGTTTATTGCCGCTGAGCCACAACGGGAACTCCTGGTCACATAGCTTTTAAAGTGGGTTTTGGGTTTGCTTTTTTGGGTGGGGATGTAGTGTCTAAGAGGGTTGGATTCACTTGGTTCAGGGCATCGAGTTCCTTCAAAGCCCGCGTCATTCCAGCAGAACATATTTTTCTAGGAATTTTGGAAACAAAGTATTCTGACTGGCATCAGGGAGCAGTGAGCAGCTGTATGTTCAGGATGCACACGAATGTGAGTAAATGGATCCATTTTCTGTATTCGAAAAACATGTTCAGTTACCTGCCCTTAAATTTCCTCCCCTACTCCTTTCTTGTAATTCGGAGTTTTAATTTCTCTCTCAGCTGTTTGAATTGAATTTTACTAGCACTAATTAGGAAAGACCCAAAAGGATTTGAATGCTTTGGGGGGCACTTAATTAATCAAAAAGCCTTTCAGGCTTAATTTTGAGTTCTGTGTTTTGTTTTTCTTTCTTTCCTTTTTTTTTTTTTTTTTTTGGTCTTTTCTAGGGCTGCACCTGCAGCATATGGAGGTTCCCAGGCTAGGGATTCAATCGGAACTGTAGCCGCCGGCCTACACCACAGCCACAGTAACGCAGGATCTGGACCGCATCTGTGACCTACACCACAGCTCACAGCAACGCCAGATCCTTAACCCACTGAGCAAGGCCAGGGATCGAACCCCACAACCTCATGGTTCCTAGTCAGGTTCATTAACCACAGAGCCACGACGGGAACTCCTGTGTTTTCATTTTTTAAAAGGCATCTTTTAAAAAAAAATCCTTCGACAGTGGAGTTAGGTGTGTGCACAGGTGTGTCGGGGGTGACCCCTCCTGTGCACTAAGGGGGCATCAGCTTTTCTAGATTTGCGTTCTTCTTGCCTAGCTGAGGTAAGTAGCCAGTATCTTTTTCGAGAATTTAAACTGGTGTTTAATAATCTTAGCAAAGTGTAATTTTTTCAAGTTTTATTAAAGTATAGCTGATTTAGAACATCGTGATAATTTCTGCTATACAACAGTGATTCCATTATACGTGTACACATGTCCATTCATTTCCAGATTCTTTTTCCATATAGACCATCACAGAATATTGGGTAGAGTTCTCTGTGCTGCACAGCAGGTCCCCCGTTGGCCAGTCATTCCATACACCAGTGTGCACGTGCCAATCCCAAACCCCCAGTCCATTCCCTGCCCCCACCACCTGTCTCCTTTGGTAACTATAAGTTTGTTTTCAAAGTCTGTGAGTCTGTTTCTGTCCTGTAAATAAGTTCATCTGTATCCTTTTTTTTTTTTTTTGTAAGATTCCACATAAAAGTGATATCATGATGTTTGCCTTTCATTGTCTAAGTTCACTTAGTATGATAATCTCTAGATCCATCCATGTTGCTGCAAATGGTGGAGTTTTTCTTTTTAATGGTTGAGTAATATTCCATTGTATATATGAACCACATCATCTTCATCCATTCCTCTGCTGATGGACATTTAAGTTGCTTCCATGTCTTGGCTATTGCAGATAGTGCTGCGATGAACACTGGGGTGGATGTATCTTTTGAATTGTGGTTTTCTATGGATAGATAGATGCCCAGGACTGGTTTTTCTGGATCATATGGTAGTTCGGTTTTTAGTTTTTTTGAGGAACCTCCGTATTGTTTTCCATTGTGGTTGTACCAGTTTACATTCCCAGCAGTAGTGTAAGGGGGTTCCCTTTTCTCTGCACTGGCTGCACCATTATTGTCAGAAGACTTTTTGATGGCCATTCTGGCTGTTGTAAGATAGTATCTCGTAGTAGTTTTGTTTTGTTTTGTTTTGTTTTTTTTGTCTTTAGGGCCGTGCCTGTGTGCCTGTGGCACATGGAGGTTCCCAGGCTAGGGGTCGAATTGGAGCTACAGCTGCCAGCCTACACCACAGCCACAGCAATGCCAGATCCAAGCCACGTCTGTGGCATACACAACAGCTCACTGCAACACCAGATCCTTAACCCACTGAGCAAGGCCAGGGATCGAACCTGTGTCTTCGTGGATACCAGTCAGGTTCATTTCCACTGAGCCATGGTGGGAACTCTGACATAGTAGTTTTCATTGTAGTTCTGATTTGCTTCTCTCTAATAATGAGCAATATTGAGCTTCTTTTCATGCGTTTTTTGACCATCTCTTTATCTTCTTTGGAGAAATGTCTATTTAGGTCTTCTGTCCATTTTTTGATTGGGTTTTTTTTTTCTTTTATATTGAGCTTCATGAATTGTTTATGTATTTTGGAGATTAATTCCTTGTCAGTCACATCATTTGCAAATATTTTCTCCCATTCTGTGGATTGTCTTTTTGTTGTATTTATGGTTTACTTTGCTGGGAAAAAACTTTTAAGTTTAATTAAGTCCGTTTGTTTATTTTTGTTTCTATTTTTATTACTTCAAGAAGATATTGCTGTGGTGTAAGTCAGAGAGTATTCTGCCTATGTTTTCCTCTAAGTATTTTATAATATCTGGTCTCATATTTAGGTCTTTATCCATTTCGAGATTATTTTTGCGTATGGTGTTAGAAAGTGTTCTAATTCCATTCTTTTACATGTGGCTGTCCAGTTTTCCCAGCACCACGTGTTGAAGAGACTTTTGTTTCTCCAGTGTATATTCTTGCCTCATTTGTCCTAGGTGTGTGGGTTTATTTCTGGGCTTTCTATCCTGTATTTCTGTTTTTGTGCCAGTACTGTACTGCTTTGGTGACTGTAGTTATGTCATATATTCTGAAGCTAGGGAGTCTGATTCCTCCAGCTCCATTTTTCTTTCTCAGGACTCTGTGGCTATTCAGGGTCTTTTATGTTTCCACACAAATTTAAAATTTTTTTGTTCTAGTTCTGTGATGAATGTCAGTGGTAATTTGATTGGAATTGCATTGAATCTGTAGGTTGCCCTGGGTAGTAGTTATTCTGACAGTATTGATTCTTCCAAATCCAAGAGCATCTTTCCACTGGTTTGTGTCATTTTCGATGTCTTTCATCAGTGTCTTATAGTTTTCAGAGTATAGATCTTTTGTCTCTTTAGGTAGTTTATTCCTAGGTATTTTTTTCTTTTTTATGTGATGGTAAATGGGATTGTTTCCCTAATTTCTCTTTCTGATCTTCCATTGTTAGTATACAGAAATGCAGTAGATTTCTGTGTGTTAAATTTTTATCCTGCAACTTTACCAAATTCATTGATGAGCTCTTAACAGTGTTCTGGTAGCATATTTAGGGTTTTCTGTGTATAGTATCATGCCATCTGGACACAGTTAATTTTACTTTATCTTTTCCAGTTTGGATTCTTTTATTTCTTTTTCTTCTCTGATTGCTGTGGCTAGGACTTCCAAAACTATGTTGAATAGAATTGGCAAGAGCAGACACCCTTGTTTTCTTTTTGATCTTAGTGGGAATTCTTTCAGCTTTTCACCATTGGGAATGATGTTAGCTGTGGGTTTGTCAGATATTGTCTTTATTATGTTGATGTAGGGTTCCTCCATGCCCACTATCTGAAGGGTTTTTTTCAGAAATGGATGTTAGATTTTGTTAAAAAAGCTTTTTCTGTATCTATTGAGATGATCATATGGTTTTTATCTTCAATTTGTTAATGTGGTATATCACTGATTGATTTGTGGATACTGAAAAATCCTTGCATCCCTGGGATAAATCCCACTCAATCATGGTGTATAATCCTTTTAATGTATTGCTGGATTCAGTACTAGCATTTTATTGAGGATTTTTGCATCTATGTTCATAAATGATATTGGCCTGTAATTTTCCCCTTTTCTGTGTGGTTTATTTGTCTAGTTATGGTATCAGGGTGATGGTGGCCTCAAAGAGTGAGTTCGGAAGAGTTTCAGAAAGATAGGTAAATGTTTGATAGAATTCACCCATGAAGCTGTCTGGTCCTGAACTTTGGTTTGTTGGAAGTTTGTTTTGGTTTTTTTTGGGGGGTTTTTTTTGTCTTTTTTTTTTTTAGGGCCACATCCCCGGCATATGGAGGTTCCCAGGCTCAAGGTCTAATCAGAGCTGTTGCCACCAGCCTATGCCACAGCCACAGCAACGCCAGATCCGAGCTACACACAGCTCGTGGCAATGCCGGATCCTTAACCCACTGAGCAAGGCCAGGGATCAAACCCACATCCTTATGGATACTAGTTAGGTTTGTTACCCCTGAGTCACAACAGGAACTCCAGATTTTTGTGTGTGTGTGTGTGTTTTTTTTTTTTTTTTTTTTTGAGGAAGGCCTGTATTGCTATGAACTTCCCTCTGAGAGCTGCTTTTGCAGCATCCCATAGATTTTGAATGGTTGTGTTTTCATTATTGCTTTGCTGAAGAAGGTATTTTTTCATTTCCTTTTTGATTTCCTCTTTGACCCACTGGCTTTTTGGTAGCATGTTGTTTAGTCTCCATGTAGCCAGTTTTTTCTCATTTCTTTTCCTGTGGTTGATTTCTAGTTTCATGCTATTGTGGTCAGAGAAGATGCCTGAAATAATTTCTATACTCCTAAATCTGTTGAGGTTAGTTATGTGCCCCAGTACGCGGCCAGTCCTAGAGAGTGTTCCCTGTGCACTTGGACATGCATATTGGAAAGAATGCATATTCTGTTTTTTTCAGATGCAGTGTCCCAAAAGTATTCATTAAGTCTAACTGTTCTATTGTGTCATTTAAGATCTATGTTGCGGGATCGGGAGCTTGGGCTTATCAGACACAACTTAGAATAGATTTACAAGGAGATCCTGCTGAGTAGCATTGAGAACTTTGTCTAGACACTCATGTTGCAGCAGAACAAAGGGTGGGGAAAAAAAATGTATTTGTAATGTATACATGTAAGGATAACTTGATCCCCTTGCTGTACAGTGGGAAAATTAAAAAAAAAAAAAAAAAAGATCTATGTTGCCTTACTGAATTTCTCTCTGGAGGATCTGTCCATTGATGTGAATGGGATATTAAAGTCTCCTACTATTATTGTATTCCAATCAGTTTCTCCTTTTATGTCTGCTAGTATTTGTTGTATGTATTTGGGTGCTCCAATTAGGGGCATATATATTGAGGAGTGTAATATCCTCTTCTTGAATTGATCCTTTTATCATTAAATAGTGTCTTTTTTTTTTTTTTTTTGGTCTTTTTGCCTTATCTAGGAGATAAGGCACATGGAGAGTCCCAGGGTAGGGGTCTAATTGGAGCTGTAACCACCGGCCTATGCCAGAGCCACAGCAACACAGGATCCGAGCCACATCTGCGACCTACACCACAGCTCACAGCAACTCTGGATCCTTAACTCACTGAGCAAGGCCAAGGATTGAACCCGCAACTTCATGGTTCCTAGTTGGATTCCTTGACCAATGTGCCACGGACAGGAACTCCAAATAGTGTCCTTCTTTGTCTTTCTTTATGGCCTTTGTTCAATAGTCAATTTTGTCTAATGGTGTTGCTACTCTAACTTTTCTGCCATTTCCATTTGCATGAAGTATCTTTTTCTACCCCCTCACTTTCAATTTATGTGTCCTTTGCCCAAAGGTGAGTCTCTCATAGACAGCATATTGTAAGCTCTTGATTTTTTTTTTTAATCCAGCCTGCCACTCTATGTCTTTTGACTGACATTTAAGGTAGATATTGATAAATATGTACTTATTGACATTTTAATCCTATTTTCCAGTTAATTCCATGTTTCTCCTTTTTCCTTTCTCTTTTTTTGTAGTATTTGTTGTAAAGCTGGTTTAGTGGTGCTGAATTCTCTTAGTTTTTGCTTGTCTTTTGTAAAACTTTGAATTTCTCCTCCTTCAAATATGAATGAGAGCCTTGCTGGTTAGAGTATTCTTGGTTGTAGTTTTCTTCCTTTCATCACTTTAAATGTATCATGCCACTCCCTTCTGGCCTGCAGCGTTTCTGCTGAAAAATCAGCTGATATCCTTATTGGGGTTCGTTTGTATGTTATTTTTTGCTTTTCCCTATCTCCTTTCAATATTTTGTCTTTAATTTTGGTCAGTTTGGTTTAACATGTGTCATGGGGTGTTCCTCCTTAGGTTTATCTTATATGGTACTCATTATGCTCCCTGGATTTGAGAGGTTTTAGGCTATTATCTCTTCAAGTATTTTCTCCAGCCTTTTCTCTCTCTTCTTCTGGCATCCCTATAATGTGAATGTTGGTGCATTTAAATTTGTCCCAGAGTTCTCTTCGACTCTCCTCATTTCTTTTCATTCTTTTTTCATTATTCTGTTTTCATCGGTGATTTCCACCAGTTGGTCTTCCACCTCGCTTATTCATTCTTCTGCCTCCTATATTCTGATACTGGTTCCTTCTAGTGAATTTTTAATATCAGTTACTGTGTTTCTCATCTCTACTTGTTTAATCTTGAAATCTTTTATTTCTTTGTTAAATGTTTCTTGTAATTGACCATCTTTGCCTCCAGTTTTTTTCAAATCTTGGATCATCTTTACTCTCATTACTCTAAAGTCTTTTTCATGTAGGTTGCTTGTTTCTAGTTCACTTATCTGTTTTTCTGGGGTTTTGGCTTGTTCCTTCATCTGGCACACACTTCTCTTTTTCACTTCGCACAGCTTTTTGTGAGGCTACAGGGTTGTAGCCTCTCTTGCTTTGGGTGTCTGCTCTCTTGTGGGTGAAGTTGTTAACAGCAGCTTGTGGCAGGCTTCCTGATGGGGAAACTGATGCCTGCCCTCTTGTAGGTGGAGCTGAGTCTCCTGCCTCTAGTGAGTAGGGCTTTGTCTCTGGGTGTGATTAGAGGTGGCTGTGTGCCTGGGAGGGCTTTAGGCAGCCTATTTGCTGATGGGGGGGGGGGCTCTGTTCCCACCCTGTTTTTTATTTGTCCTGAGGCTTCTCAGCCCTGATGGGGGCGGCAGATTTTTCCAAAATGGCAGCCTCGGGGGCGGCGGGGGAGCCGATACCAATGATTAGACTCTGAGACCTCCACCTCCAGTGTCCTGCCCCTACAATGAGCCACAGACACCCCCTGCTTTACCCAGCAGACCTTTTAAGACCCTCAGGTAGGTCTGACCCAGGTTCTTATGGAGTCTCTACTTTGCCCTGGGACCCAGTCCACATGGAATCCTGTGTGCACCCGCCGAGATCGGAGCCTCTGTTTCCCCCAGTCCTGTGGAGTGTCTGCGCTCAAGCCCCGCTGGCCTTCAACGCCAGATGCTCCAGAGGCTCCTTCAGTGCCAGGCCTCCAGGCCAGGGAAACTGACATGCGGTTTGAAATCTCAGCGGGAAAACCTCAGACTTTTTTTCTAATCTCTGGGTCGCCCACCTGGCAGGAATCAGATTGCTTATAATGCAAAAGTGCCCCTCCTGCCACCTCAGTGTGTGGCTTCTTGGTCTTTGTGTGCAGGACCTCTTTTTTCGTAGCTTCCAGTCTATTCTGTTGATGGTTGCTCAGCAGTTCGTTGTGGTTTTGGGGTTTTCATGGAGGAGGTGAGCTTGAGTCCTTCCACTCTGCTGTCTTGTCTCCGAATCCGAGCTCACCAGGGAGGAAGTTTATTGTTCTGGGCTCAGATGGCCCCAGTGGGCACTTCCTTTCCTGCCCCTCTCTGCACTCCTCTGTGCACCAGAAGTTTAGCTGGCCTGCCCTGCTGGCAGGCTTTGGGCCACCCCATTTTGCTTTGTTCACCCTGCATTCTTAGGGTGCAGTGGAGTTTGAGGCATGCACTAGATCCTCAGTGATACCTGCGAGGGCTTCAGTGTGTAGTCACTGACCAGGGCATCGCTGCACAGGCTCTTTTTAGCTTTTTATCCTTTGTGCTCCATCTAGTTTCACTCACTTCCAGGTGCATGTGCAGAGGCCTTGCAACCAACCCTTCAGACCAGGGTTCCTTGAGCCAAACAGCTCGGGCTGCGTGCTCAGGCACTGCACAGACACTTTGTAGAAGCTGATTCTGAAGGGGAATCTCAAAGGCCTGACTTCCGGAGCCCCATGGAAACAGAGTGCAGGTTGTTCCTGCTTTGTGGGTTTGGCAGTGCCCAGCAGCATTGGGGCCCTGTGCTGGTGGCTTCTGAGCAGTGGTCAGGGTTCCTTTTGTGGGTGTGGTGGCGTTCAGAGCTGTTGGGTTTGACGTCTTGTAGCTGTGTCTGGCCCACGGCACTGGCGGGGCCCCTGCCTGACTCACCTGTGGATCCTGGGCCCCTGGAGCTGAGCTCCTGTGGCGCACATCTCCCACCACCTGCTGTGGCCTTGCCCCCCTGGCCTGGGTGAGGTGAGGTAGCCCCGAGGTCGGTAGTGGCTTGGCTTTGACCTTTGATCCCTCTTGTTCCTCCAGAGCTATGAAACAGTACGTTAAATAGTGGGGCCTGGACCCAGGCCTCGCCAGTGGCCTCATCTGCATTTATAATTATTGACTCACTTTTGAGTAGCCCTGACTGCTAAAATGCTTATCTAGAGTTATTTAAATGGGTAATTTCTCTTCTTTCTAGGACAGATTCTTAGCAAACCCCCTAGAAGGGAATGGCTTTGTGTGACATCTTATGATTGTCCTTCTGTGCTGCTTCTAATGTAAATTTGAGTTGCATTCCCATTTCCCACCTAAGAAAGCAAAACTGTCAAAACCGTCTTAAGCATTTAAGCCTTAAAGTGTTCCTGAAAGACAAAACCTTTTAAAATAGCCCACTAATGGGTCGTCATTCCCTTTCCTGCATTGCTTTCTGGCCAAGTTGTCACCAAGAACGAGAAAAAAAAGGTCTTCTGGGGGCCTCCAGGTAGGTGGGAGCCCCCTGCCTCCGGCCAGCCTTGCGGGCCCTTCCCTGGCCCTGTGGAGAGCTGGGCTAGGGCCAGATGCCCACTCCTGGCTCTTCCTCTCTGATGGGGGCTTGCTCCAGGCAGCATAAACATGGTCTGAGCAACTGCCAGCAAGTGAGTTAGAAGCTGCTCTCTAGCAGGCTTGCAAAAAATATTCTAAAAGGCAAATCATTTGCCGCGTTCCTGGTGGCCAACTGTGTGAAGTCTGCTTAGTCAGCAGCCTGTGCGGACGGGCCCTGGGTGGGTAATGACAGCTGGTGAGGCCCGAGTCTTAGTCCCAGTCCCTGTCCCCCAGAGGTCCCTGTGCCCTCGGCCACACCTAGGGCTGCCTCCTTTCCAGGAGCCCAGTAACAGAAGTCTGTCTTGCTTCCTATGTTGGATTCCAGAAAATGAGTTAAAGGGAGGCCACTACAAATCCTTTTTTTTTTTTTTTTTTTTCACTTTAGGAACACATCTGCGACATAGGTTTCCAGGCTAGGAACTGACTAGCCTACACCACACCCTGGCAATGCCAGATCTGAGCCACGTCTGCGACCCACTCCACAGCTCACGGCAACACCAGATCCTTAACCCACTGAGTGGGTTCGTTATCACTGAGCCACAATGGGAACTCCCACAAATCCATTTTAGAAAGACTTTGGAAATACTCAGATGCTTGTGGAGATTCAAAATAAAAGATATGTTTTTGTTGTTGATTAGGGATTGTGAAGTATGTTGAACTCAGATAAAAATGTAAACTGCTAACTACAGACTGAGTGGCCTACAAACTGCCATCTTTCCATGATCTCAACTAACGTTTTCTTTTTTTTTGAGATTAGTTTTTTTTAATGTGTAATTTACAAACAAGGAAACGCACACATTACGTGCACAGATGGGAGACTCTGACAAATGCATAGGCCCACAGAGCTGCAGCCCTAACAGAAGCGCATTTCATCTCCCAGAAGGTGCCCCACCCCTACCTGCCGATCGGAATGCTGCCCTCAAGGTTGGTTTTGTAGGCTCTGTGAGGTTCATGGATGCTGCCCCTGGCCCTGCTCCCCAGGAGGCTAGGAGGCGGGGGCGGGAGGGACTGGCCCAGAGTCCTGGTCCAAGTCCAGCGCACGTGGCTCTCCTGGGCCTTGGCTCCATGGCTGCGCAGCTGAAGGCAGTGGTGGCCGAGCCGTGGGACTGAAGGTGGCTTCTCTAGACTGGCCTCCCGGGCAGTATCTGAACCTGTGGTTTTTGCGACAAAGAGAAATTGGGAGACAGGCTGAGAGATTCCAAACAGGCTGAAGGTCTGTGGGGCCTCCTTGGGAATGTGGAGCGAGGGAAACCCCTTGGTTTGCTGCAGCAAGTATTAAGTGCCGACTGCATACACTGAACTGTGCTGAGTGACATGGAAGATGTGAAATAGAGACAGACCCTGCCCTTGAGCTTGTGGTTTCAGGAAACAGTTGAGAGAGATGGATTCCAGGTAGGAGACAGTGCAGAGGGAAAATGCAGGGTCCCTTGCTTAGCAGGCTCTGAAGTGCCGAGGAGGCCCAAGGAGCAAGCCTTTTCCCTTCAGCCTCTCATTTTGTAATTCATTATTATTACATATTATTTTATTACTTATATTTTAATTATATATATAATTTTACTATTATTAAATTCTGGCATTGAGTTTATCATTTATCTCTATATTGTGCAACCTCAGTTTCAAGTTTAAATGCAAATACATAACTCATGTGGAATCACAGAAACGATAATATTTTGTAACTCGGGCATGCATATGTATCTTGTTTTTACCAGGACTGGAAACTGCTCAGAATTAGCTCAGCTGTACTTATTCCACTTCTTGACATGTGCTCACTCTGCCCACCTGTCTGCCCTTGGTGCCTGACGCTGGCAACTGGGAGGGCAGGGACCCTGCTGCTCCTCCGTAGCCCTCGACACCCTGTGTGTGGTCTGTGTGTGCGGTGGCCTGTACCGACACCGAGGAAGGAAGGCCAGGGCAGAGCTCCTTGCTTGTTGGCGTTGCCTGGAATGCGTTCAGAGCAGGTTCTGTTTGGAATGGAAAGGGGACCTCGCCCAGCTGACGGAGGTGCAGACACAGTAAGCTGCTTCATCCTCGCTCCGAGTCTCAGTGAATCCCACCCGCCGTGGGTCCCCTGAGGATTTGGAGCCCCTGGGGCACGGAGCGCGCTGGGAGAGGCTAGGCTGCACCTTCTCTGCGGGCGAGGACGCGCCAGCATCCCGTTAGCCTTGGCTCACTCGGGTCCAGGTAAGGGCATTAGCGGCTCCGGGACAGGGACCACTTGTGAGTGTGTGCTCCGCGCCCAGTCCAGGCCTCGGGGATGAGGTGGAAACGGGGGTGTGGGGCCTTCTCAGGCCCCTGCCCCTGGGGCCCCCCGGGGCCGGGCGTCGATCCTGCTGTGCGTCTGGGCGGGAGGCGGTGGGAGGAGCGTCTCCTTCCGGAGCCAGCAAGCCTCTGCGGGGCAAGGACGGCGGCGAGGCCGGGCGGGCTCATCTCTGCTCTGCATCCCGGCTGAGATGCGCAGCGAGGCAGGGAGCGAGCGGATCTCGCTCTGCGTGTTAACTTGAGAAGGTAAGGGAAGCCCCCCGCAGGGGCCACTCACAGTGAAAACGCCCTCAGCCCTACTCAGAGTGTCCCCTCTGACCCCCGGGGGGCTGGCAGGTGGAGCCGGCTTCCTGAACATTCCCAGAGTCCCCTCCTAACAGACGTCGGGGGCCGTCACATCTCCCTGTGGTCACCATGTGCTGTCGAGGTGGCAGCACAGTGGTCTTTAAAGTGGTGTGGCCTTAAAAGCTTTCTTCTCTTCACAGAATTGCTGTGGGGGGCAAAGTGTACAAACCTGCAGGACGGTCGCCCGGTAGCAGGCAGGGCTCCCTCTGGGCATCAGGACCCGCAAAGGCTCAGTCTGGGGGTGGCTGTGGGCACGGACCCCGAGCGCTTGACTTCAGAGGCACCACGGCCCTCCGGCCGCTGGTTAAGGTCAGGCGGCTGTTTTGCTGGGATGTCCGGCGGGCGGGGCCGCTCGAGCCCGGCTCCGGTGCAGAGGTCAAGGGCTTCGTTTCTTCACCTGTTTCCTGCAGCCCTGGAAACTTCTCAAGGATGGATGTGTAGCTATGGCAGACCCTCAGGAAAAAGTAACGCCTCGGTGGGCAGGGAGGGGGGGGGGTCTCTGTAACATAAGGAAAGCGCCCCCCAACTCCCCCTCCCCGGGAGAGACACGTGTGCTGCTCGAGTCCTCCGCCCGAGGCCAGTCCTGTGCCCCCGCCATGTGAGACCATGGCAGCTCGGCCTTGCTGCAGCTGCTCCTTGGCCGTGCCAGCCAGCGTGGCCTTGGCGGGCCTTTGATGCACGATATTGGATGACAGAAGCTAATTATCCGGCAAACGGGGACGGAGGTGAGGGCTGCCCCACGCTTCTGATCCTGCAGCAGCTCGGCTTCTGGCCAGGGGTGAGTGGTGACCCCAGAGCCAGCCACTCGGCCTGTCTTTTCTAGCACAGTCTAAACCCGACACGAGGCTGGTTTGTGACTCGGAGAAAACAGTAAAATCTGACTTCGTTCAAACTATCTGACATTTCCTTGTATCGTTAAATGTTAATACAAGACGAATACTGCTGGAGACATGTCTTTTTTAAAGGTTGGTTTCATGTGAGAAGCAGGTGTCCATTTAAATCCCTCTGCAAATTAGTTTAAGAAGAGCGAAACAGCAGCCCGTTTCTCTTTGGTTCACCCGGTGTGTGTGTGTGTGTGTGTTGAAATTCGGCCCCGGCACGTGCTGTCCTTCTACTTTGTCAGCCATCATGTTACTCTTAAACGCAATCCTGCCTTTTACACTCTTGCCACCAGGTGGCCAAGAAGAAATATTAAGCAGGAAAAACCCAACAGTTACGTGAGGGACTCATAATTACTTTGAATTTCTGCTGCAGCGATGAAATATGAAGCTCTGGACGGACTGTGTTTGAGTCAGCAAAGTGCTGACAAAGTGACAGAGGCATTTCAAGCAGCGCCAGGCCAGATGGACATTTCCATGCGTGTTTTTGTTTTCTTAAATATTGACAATGTTAAACTAACCACATTTTGCTGAAGTGAAACTTTTGAGATGCTCTCTGAGCCCGTTGCACCTCTGTGCCAACCCTGGAGTTGGCATTGCTGGGTCTGGGACAAGGGCTTGGCTTTGGGGCTTTCGGTTCCCAAGGGGGACGGTGACTGTGTCCTGACCACAGCAGGGCCTCCCGATCAGGAGAGCTGTTTGCAGAGACACTGCTGAAGTTTACTTAGAAGCAGTCCTAAAACCCAGAAGTCAGATGCGCCAAACTGAATGATAACATCTCGTCTGTCTCGCTCGCTGTTTCTTTATATCAACGGTAAGATACTGTGGGGACAGTGACATACCCGGGCGGAAACGCCGTAGGCTCCTCTCCACGGAGTACATCGGTCGGGGGACAGACAGGACCCGAGGGCAGGAACCCACCCCGACCTGGGCGGCGACGGCACCTCGAGCCGGCGGCTCTCGGCCCGTGAGCGCCAAGGCCCACGAGGTCTGCAGGTTGCAGTTTGCCCTTCGGTTCTCTCATGTATTAACTTTGACAAGTAACCTCCTGGTTGAACATGATTTTACCCGCACTTCATTTTTCTGATTCAAAGGCAACACGAGCGCCTTAATCCTCTAATGGGAATTAATTGCTTGTTGCAGCGCTTAAGGCTGATCCTTCTCAGTCCCCATGGGGATGAGGCTCTTCCTGAAGCGTCTGAGAGTTTGTTGTTCAGAACACAATCAGGTAATGGTTTTCTCATGAAAGGAGCCAGAAAAGCAGAATATTAATTGTCTTTTTAGTGCATAAGTCTCAAACTGATATTATAAAGGGTAGATTTAAGTAGATAAAGTGTAGAAAACTATAATGTGGTCATTCCAGCCGGCTGTATTATTTCCTAGAAAAGAAGTTTAAACTTTTTATTGCCAAGTTTTCTTTTATGAAAACAAGCTATCATCTTCTGCAGAAGAAAGTGACTGATTTTCTGCAGAGTAGGAATCCACACCCCGTGGCCTAACCGTGATCATTTCTATGGAATGTCACCTTCCCAGGTGTTCGCCTTGACTCATAAATCGACACCACAACTAATGCTTGACATGCTGTTCCCTGCAAGGGCTGGTCTCACCATTGGTGTCCTAGAACAGGCCTGCCTGGGAGCATCGCCTCAGCAGAGCTGGAACCCCTCTGGAAGAGCCCAAGGGCTCCCTACAGCTGTTGCCATGCATTCATTGAACCGAGTGCGTGCATCTTAGCCAAGCCTTCAGCCAGTGCCATGGAAGGAACTGCATGGCAGGAGGAGCACAGGGTGGAAGGCATGGCAATCACGAGCCTCCACGGCCGTGTCCCCTTCGGCCGTGGCAGCGCCACCCTCTCCTAGCCTCGCCCAGGGGTGTGTGCATCAGGAGGGCCCAGTCTGTTTCTGGTGTGAAATGAGTCCCAGGCATATTCAGAGTTAGCCCACAGTCAGGCCTGAGAGGATGTGGCCCATGCAAATAGACTTTTCACAGGTTCTGTTGGCTGTGACCTCAGAGCAGCCCTGGGAAGTCAGCAGAATGATAGACAAGGTACAGGAGCAGAGGGCGATAAGGAACTTGAAAAAACCAAATGAAATCCAAAGCTAGGAGAGGAAGGAAATAATGATTAGAGCAGAGATGACCAACAGAGAAAATCAACAAAATCGAAAAACTTTTTCCTGGATTAACAGAAAAAATACAAATAACTAAAATCAGAAAGAAAAGCAAGAAAATCAAAACTAGAATGAGGTATCACCTCACACAGGTCAGCATGGCCATCGTCAAAAACCCTACAAGCAATAAATGCTGGAGAGGGTGTGGAGAAGAGGGACGCCTCCCACACTGTTGGTGGGAATGTAAGCTGCTGCAACCAGTGTGGAGAACAGGGGGAGGGTTCCTTAAACGACTAAATAGAGAACTAGCCCATGATCCAGCAAGACCTCCCCCGGACATATATCTGAAGGCAACCATAATTCGAAAAGATACATGCACCCCAATGTTCACTGCAGCACTATTTGTAATAGCCAAGACATGGAAGCAACCTAAATGCCCATCAACAGAGGACTGGACAAAGTAGATGGTGGTACATATACATAGTGGAATATGACTCAGCCATAAAAAAGAATGAAATAATGCCATTTGCAGTAACATGGATGGGCCTAGAAATTAGCATGCTAAATGAAATACTATAGGAGATCACTGACTCGAACAAAAGATAATACAAAAGAACTTAGAAAACAAACAGACTCAAAGATTTTTAAAACCAAATTCATGGTTACCAAGGGGGAAATGTGGGGCAGGAGGGATAAACTAGGGGGCTGGGACTGACAACATACACACTATTGTATATAAAATAGGTGACAAGGTACTTACTGCATAGCACAGGGTAATTTACTCAATGCTGTGTAATAACCTACATGGAAGAAGAATCTGAAAAGGAATGGGTATATGTATACCTGAATTACTTTGCTGTATACCTGACACTAACACAACTTTTTAAGTCAACTATACTCCAATAAAATTTATTTTAAAAAAGAAAAGAACATTACAACCCATTTTAAAGAAATAAAAAGGATTATAAGAGTATACCATGAACAATTATATGGCAACAAACTGGTAACCTAAATGAAATGGATAAATTCCTAGAAAACACACACCTTACTAAGATTTAATCATGACAAAATAGAAAAGGTGAACAGACCTTTAACTAGGAAGGAGATTGACTCCTCAATCAAAAGCCTCCCTACACTGAAATTCCCAGAACCAGACAGCTTCACTAGTGAATTCTACCAAACATGTAAAAAGAATCCACACCCATCCGCCTCAGACTTTTCCCCAGAATCAAAGAGGAGGGAAATTTCTAGACTCATTCAGTGAGGCCATCACTACCCTGACAAACCAAAGCCAGAAAAAGACACTGTAAGAAAACTATAGACTAATACCCCTGAGGAAGACTGATGCAGAAATGCTAAGCAGAATCCTAGCAAACAGAATTCAACACACTGAAAGGATCATATACCATGACCAAGTGAGATCTATGCTTGGAATATAAGGATGCTTCAACATATGGAACTCAGTCAATGTAGTATATATACTCTTCTGACAGAGTGAATAAAACACCATCATCTCACTTGATACAGGAAAGCATTTGACAGGAGTCACCACTACATTATGATAAAAACTCTTAAACTAGGGCTAGAAAGCAACTACCTCAGCCTTGTAAAAGCCTTATATGACAAGCCCATGGCTAACACCACTTTCAGTGGTGAAAGAGCATTTCTGCTAAGATCTGATCAGGAACATGACAAGGATGTTGGCTTTTACCCCTGTAATTCAACAAAGCACTCAAAGTCATCCCTGGAACAGCCAGGCAAGAAAAAGTAATAAAAGATACTGAGATCAGAAGGAAAGAAGTAGAATTCTCTCTGTTCACATGATCTTATGTAGAAAACCCTCACAATTCCACAAGAAAACTATGAAAGCTAGTAAATGAATTCACAGTTGCAGGATATAAAATCAGTTTCACTTCGGTGCAGTAACAATGAACAATCCAAAAAAAATTTTTAACAATTCCACTTACAGTAACATCAAAAAGAATAAAATAGAAATAAAGGTAACCATAGAGGTGAAAAACTTGTATACTGAAAACTATGAAACTTGCTGAAAGAAATTAAATAATGGAAAGATAGCTGAAGTCTATAGATTGGAAGACTTAATATTATTAAAATATCAATACTACCTCAAGCAATCTATAGATTTAATACAATTCTTGTTAGAATTCCAATAGTGGGTTTTTTGTTTTGTTTTTAAAGAAATAGAAAAATCCATCCTGAAATTCACATGGCATTTCAAGGGACCCCAAATAAAAGGAAGGCAATCTTGAGAAAGAAAAACAAAGATGGAGTTCTCATACTTCCTGATTTCAAAACATACTGCAAAGCTATAGCAATCAAAACAGTATGGTATTGACATTAGGACAGATATGTAGACCAGTGGAACACAATAGAAAACCCGGAAGTAAATCCTTGGATGTATGGCCGAATGATTTTTGACAAAGGTGAGAAGACCAATGGGGAAAAGATAGTTTTTTCAATAATTGGAAAATCATATCCATAGGCAAAAGAATGAAATTGGGCCCTGCTTTATGCCATATACAGATATTAAGTCAAAATGGATAAACGAGCTAAACATGAAAGCTAAATTATAAAACTCTTAGGAGACGACACAGGGCAAAGGCTTCATGACTGAGCTTGCTAAGGATTGTTTGGATGTGACATAAAAATTTAAAACTTCTGTGCATCAAAAAACACAACAGTAAAAAAGCAACCTATGAAATGGGAGAAAATATTTGCAAGTCATATCTCTAATAAGAGGTTAATATCCAGAAAATATAGAGAATTGCTTGAACTCAGCAATTAAACAATCTAATTAAAAAACAAAAAGCCATGAGAACCTGCTGTATGGCACAGGGAGCTATACCTAGTCCCTTGTGATGGAACATGATGGAGGATAATGTGAGAAAAAGAATATATAGATATGTATGACTGGGTCACGTTGCTGTACAGCAGGAATTGAGAGAACATTGTAAATCAACTATAATAGAAAAAATAATCTTAAAAATCAAGAACAGGAGTTCCCGTCGTGGCACAGTGGTTAACGAGTCCAACTAGGAACCATGAGGTTGCGGGTTTGATCCCTGCCCTTGCTCAGTGGGTTAAGGATCCGGCGTTGCCATGAGCTGTGGTGCAGGTTGCAGACGAGGCTCGGATCCCGCGTTGCTGTGGGTCTGGTGTAGGCCGGTGGCTACAGCTCCAATTCGACCCCTAGCCTGGGAACCTCCATATGCCGCGGGAGCGGCCCAAGAAATGGCAAAAAGACAAAAAAAAATCAAAAACAGGCAAAGGACTTGGAGACATTTCCCCAAAGAAGATAGACAATGGCCCACACATGAAAAGATGCACAACATCACTAATCCTTTCAGAGATGCGAGTTAGGACCCGCACTGAAACACCAGCTCACAGCCTTCAGGGCGGCCTCTGCGCTGTCAGAAGGAGAAAAGAATAGGCATGGTGGGATCGGAGGGCGCCTGGCCACAGCAGGTGGGCGTGTAAAAGGGTGCAGCTGCTACGGAAAACAACCCGGTTCCCTCAGAAAAAGTAATGCGTAGGTAGACTCCCCGTACGACCTGGCAAGCTCGTTTCTGGGTATATATCCAAGAGAATTGAGAGCAGGGGTTTGAAGAGAGAACCGTGCCACCACGTTTATGGCAGCAGTATTTGCAATAGCCAAGAGGTGGAAGCAACCCAAGTGCCCACTGACGCTGGATGCATAAAGTGTGGCAGATGCAAGTGGTGGTGTATTATTTAGCCCTAAATAGTTTAGGGAGGAGATTCTAACATGCGCTGCGATGTGGATGCACTTTGAGAACATTACGCTCAGTGAAATGAGCCAGCCACAGAGAGACAGACACTGTTCGGTCTCACCTATATGAGGTCCTAGGGTATCAAGACTTAAAGAAACAAAAAGCAGCCTGGGGCTGCCAGGAGGGGGCGTGGGCAGTTCCTGCTGAGTGGCACCGAGTTTCAGTTTTGCAAGAGAAGTTCTAGAGAAGCATTCGAGTGATGGCTGCACACCCATACAAAAGCACGCAACACAACGGAACTGAACAATGGCACATTTCACACTCTGGGTATTTTATAAATTTTTTTTAAATCCGACAATACACGAATTACTTCTCTATTTTTTTAAAAATCAAATTATGTTGGGGAAAAAAAAAAGAATACAGGGAGTTAGGGTCCTTACAGCCTACCACTGCCACTTTCAGCCAGGATTCCTGAGTCATCTGAAGAAAAGCTCTTAAACATACACTAAAAGAGAAGCGAGGAAATGAGGAAAAGAGGCCACACGGGGAAAGATAAATACTTTAAAAACCCTCCAGATTCATGGTAACGCACATCTTCCCAGAGAGGAGAGACGGAATTAGGCTGTGAAAGCGCAGGATGCTGACAAAATGCGGGAACAAGACAAAGACCTGGGAAGGTATATGATGGCAAAAGTCTTTTTAAAAATAATAGAAGAATTGGAAGGTAAACTCTAAAGAGCAAATTGTGAAATTAATGCAGGATATGCAGCATCTGAGTTCCGGAGACCGGGAGGAGGAGAGGAAGAGAGCTCCCCACGACCCTGGGTGATAGCGAATGAAAAAACCCACCAGAAGATGCCTCATTAGAGAACCTCAGAATCCAAGGCAGAAAAGAACCCTAGGAGCCCTCGGAGAGAGGAGCTGGAGTCCTGCACAAAGGCTGCTGGGGCCCAGTGGCCCTGGATGGCTCAGCATGAACTGGGGGCATCAAAAGACCAAGAAGAAATGCCTTTAAAGTTCTGAAGGAAATTATTTCTGGACTTCTCTACCCAGCTACACATTAATCAAGGCTAGGAAAGAATAAGCTCCCATAAGATGAGGGAGTTAACCAAGAAGGGGCCGTGGGACCCAGGGTCGGGGCTGCAGGAGGAGCTCAGCCGCCCCCCCTCCCTGGGGCGGGGGAGGGGAAGGGCCCTCGGACCCAGGCTGGAGCCGGAGGGGAGCTGGGAGCGACGGGGGGCCAGGGCTGAGAGGAGCCGGACGGTGCTTTGAGAAAACATGAGGCCACAGGGCTGTCAGAGAAACTTGAGCAAAGAGGAAAAAAGCTGAAGCAAGTTTTAACTCCAAGAGAAACAACAAGTTGTCCAAGGAAGGAGATTAATCACAGTACACTCTGTGCCTTATCTGAGAACAGTGTTGACATAGTTCTAATGCTAAACTCAATATGGGTTTAACCAAAAACTGGGGGGCGGGGAGGCAGACCCTGGGCTCCTAGAGCAGGAACAGGCAACGCAGCCTTACCCAGGGTGCAGGACCGGCAGGGGACTGACTCCCGCGCCGTCTCGTCTCGGAGAGCCTCCGAAGCAGGTGGCTTCCTCTGCTTCCTCTGACAGTCCAGGCAGACGAGGCACAGAGAGGTTGAGTGGTTTGTCTGAAGTCACACAGTAAGTGGCAGCACCGGGACATCAGCCCAGGCACGTTGGTTCTGAAGTCTGGGCGCAGCTGCTTGGGGGCAGGAAGGCAAGACCGTGTAAAACAGGAGGCAGTGCTGCCACCGGCAGTGTGGAGATAAATGCCAGACCACGAGGGCAGAAGCTTCCGTGCGTCTCGTCAAGGGAGCAGGAATGGGTAGGGATTTATTTTTCTTGAAGTTGTTGGAGGGCAGTTGCCTGGTGGACTAGTGGTTAGGACTCAGCACGTTCACTGCCACGGCCTGGGTCCGCTATCTGGTTCCCTCTTGACTTTTACTGTATGGACACACGTTACCATAAAACTCGAACCAAAGGAGGGGAGCAGAGCATCAGTGATGAGGCGCGTGGGCCTCCAGTTTCGGCTGGTTTTGCGGGGCTCTGCGACCTTCGTCCTCACCCGCCCGAGCTGCGGCCTCGAAGGGCCGCGTGGCTTCCCAGGTCTCTCCATGCTTCACGTTCTGGCAGCGACCGGGGCGGGCGGTGATTGAGAGCGCAGACCGGGCACTGAGGACTGAGCAGCGGGCGCATCCAGATCCAGCTGGAAGAGGTGTGAACACGCGCTCCTGTGTGTGTGTTTGGGGGGAAAGGCGGGGCTGGCTGGTCTCCGATCCAGACCGGCCACCAGCATCCTGTGGGGGGTTCGGGTCCCCTAGGCCCACCTTGCTCTCTGGATGCCCCCTCCCCCCATCTCCACCCTCCCAGGCACCCGCCCCATCCCCCAGCGGCAGCCTTGCCTCTTGGTTGTGCGTCCTCGGTGGCATCAGTCACGCCCAGCACCCCAGGGCGTGTGCCTGGCCAGAGCTAAGCCCTGCGGATGGCCTGTAACCCCCCCCATCCCTGAGCTCCTGACGTTCCACAGGCTCTTGGCCGAGACAAGGCAGCAGCCGTGCTGGTCTCGGGGGCTGCCCATCCAGATGCCCTAAAGGGGTGGGGCAGGGCGAGGCACAGCCCCCCAGACTGTAAGTAAGGCCCTGTGAGTTAGGGGTGACCCCTTCAAGCGAGGGCCCCTTGGCCAGGCGACTTGGCAAAGAGGGTGGCAGAGCCCTCTGGGCACAGCAGGGCCGGCCCCGCCGTGTCTGACAGGCCCGGGGCAGCGAGATGCCAGGCTGGAGGAGGGGCCCAGCTGTTGAACTTTCCAGTTCTGTTTGAGTCACTCTTAAATCACCTTGGTCCCTTAGGTAACCATCTGTGTCCCAGACCCAGGGGAGAGGTAGATACTTACCTTCTGGCGGGAGCCAAGGTCGCTGTGCTGAGTCACAGTCACAGGGCGGCGTCATTATCCTCAGGGACCTTGAAGAAGAAACAGTGAAAGGTGCAGTCGAGGTTTCGCCAGGTCGTGCGGGACCAGAATGGAAGTGAGTTCTGAGCCGGGAGTGCTCTGTGGTAGCGGATTCCCGGTGATGGTGTGTGTGTGTGTCCATGTGTATGCGTGTTGTATATACATATGGACGATCCTATTTGCTTATCACTATTTCTGTTTTTCTAAATATTTATCACTTAAAGCCCTTTTAAAAAGACTGAGAATGAACTGCTCTGCAAAACCCCAGGTCTGCAGGGCTTGATGCCAGGCCTGGATGTGGCATCCGACAGGCGTGTTCTCAAACGGAGCCCTCTTCCGGAGAAATGTCTGGAAAGGGGGTTGGTCGGGCTTAGCGGGCTCTGGGGCGGGGGTGGGGGGCGCCCTCGGAGCTTCCCACGGGGTCGGGGCGCGAGACACCTGACGGCCTTGGTTTCTGTTCCGCAGCGGCGGCCGCATGGCCCACGTGTTCGTGTACGGGACCCTGAAGACGGGCCAGCCCAACCACCGGGTGCTGCTGGACGGCGCCCACGGGCGCGCCACCCTCCGGGGCCGGGCCCGCACGCTGGAGCCGTACCCGCTGGTGATCGCGGGGGAGCACAACATCCCGTGGCTGCTGCAGCTGCCAGGGCACGGCCGCTGCGTGGCCGGGGAGGTCTATGCCGTGGACGAGCAGATGCTGCGCTTCCTGGATGAGTTCGAAGGCTGCCCGGACATGTACCAGCGCACCCTGCTGACGGTCGCCGTGGAGGGGCCGGCCGGCGGGACCGTGCAGTGCTTCGCGTACAGCACGGCCACCTACCCGCCCGAATGGCTCCAGCTCCCGCACCTCGATGATTACGACTCGCAGGGGGAGCACGGGCTGCGCTACAACCCGCGGGAAAGCAGATGAGAAGTGCAGGGGTTCAGTAGCAGGGGACCCAGAGCCCGACGGTTACAGACCTCGGCGGGGCTGCAACTCAGTGCCAAAGCCCCCTAACGCCCTTTGAAACATTTGCAAAACTCTTACCTGTTCGTGGGGCGGGGGTGGTGGTGGATCTTTTGCAATGGCAGCCGATTTCCCAAATAATTTTGATTGATATATTGATAAGATTGTTTCCTGAAATCTGTCTGGCTCCTGCTGCTTGATTGCTTGCTGTTTAAAGAGCATCATGGGCTTGAATGTACCCGATGAAAAAAATTCAGGATTTTAATTCTCCTGACATTTTGAAAACTCATGTTATCGTGCTTTTCTTAACGTGTTTTTTCCTGCTTTGCTTTAATCTGAAGATAACATTTAAAGTGAATGTAAGACTTTGTGTGGCAGCTAGATTTCAGCAGCCCTGCTGTATTGATTCAGACCCGTAGCCCTGAGAAAAAAATTTTAAAAGCTGATTTTAGATGTCTCGGTGTAATAAAAGAACCTCACAACCTGCTGTACTGTCTTCTAGAGTCGTTTTGAGTATTACACTACTCTTCATAATTGTCAGATCACCTTTCTGCAGATTATTCAAGATGATCATTTAAAATAAAACCAGATGTTGTAGAAAATTAAAATATTGGTGCTGTCGTTGGTCCTCTTTTTGAGTCTACTTATTTGGTAGAGGATTCTTTTCTTTTTTTGCCTTTTGTCTTTTTAGGGCCGCGCCCACGGCATATGGAGCTTCCCAGGCTAGGGGTCTAATCGGAGCTGTAGCCGCCAGCCTCCACACACCATAGCCACAGCCGACCCGGGCCGTGTCTGCGACCTACACTACAGCTCACGGCAACGCTGGATCCTTAAGCCAGTGGGCAAGGCCAGGAACTGAACACGCAACCTCATGGTTCCTAGTCAGAATCGTTTCCACTGCGCTACAATCAGAACTCTATGGTAGAGGGTTCTTTTCATTCTAATCTGGCAAAATAACAAGCACCCCCCGTGCTGGCAGAGCAGCCGATGACCCTTTTTCAGACAGAGGCTCGGGGAGCCCAGTGCCAGGCGCTCTCCCTGCTCCCAGGGAGCGGCATTTGGGGGTGGGCCTTTCAAAGAAGAACCAACACATTAGTAATTTGTTCTTCAGGCCTGACAGAAAGCTTAGTTTCCAGATACAAACAGCACTTAAAATAATTTTAGCAAAGCACCAAGTACCAATTACTACCCACCTCCATCTGATAATCTGTCAGCGTAGATTCCAACCAGCGCACGACTTGGCCTCTGCTTACTTACCAGCCAAATACAAGATGTATTCTAAGAATTTCAGAACCAAATGAAAATGCAGCTGCTGATCCTGAGTAACCTCGTCTCCGTCGGGGGAGCTCACTTACTCTTCAGCTTAATGGTAGACTCTGATCACTAACTGCATCTGGCACAAAAACAGGATTGTTATTTTTAGGCGTTTTCTTAACTGGAAACTCGCTTCACAGAAACCCAGAAAGGCGAGGATGGGTATCAGCTGATGAGCTGTGGCGGCCCCACCCGCCGCTGCTGGGCCAAGGGAGCCCTGAGTGGTGCCCGCTCCAAGGCCCTGGGATGGGGACCCAAGGACTCACCGTCAGAGCTGCAGAGGTGGGGTTTCCAAAACCAGCATCTGCGCTGTACGGGCTCCAGGAGCTTACGAACAAGTGCAGGCGGAGTTAGGTCCTCAAGCAGGATGGGGCAGGAATCAGATTATAAGGAGGCAAATGCGAACTTAGTGAAACCGAAAGCAAAGAACTGGGATTTATATAAAATTCTTAAAAGGATCCCAACAAAATGCTAGTATTCAAAGTCTACTGGCACAGCCCATAGCCTCTTATGTACATTGTCTTCATTCAAAAAAAGGGCAAACTAATATTTAGACAAATGCTCAGTTTTATTGATTTAATTTTGACACTAGGAAATCTCACAGCAGAAGTACAAATCATATGTACAAGTATTTATATCAATAAAAATTTCCGTTGGTGATTTTTTTGGCAGAACGTTGGTTTTGACTATATGTGGAATAAATATGGCCGTGTAAAATCTGCTGCACGGGGCGTCGCTGCGGAACGCCTGGATAAATCGAGTGTGAAAGAATTCTAATACAAATGGCTAATTAAATGGGGTGATGACGGAAAGGCTATAAATACTTCATTCCAGTTCCACAAGCAGATCGCCTTCTCCAACTGTGTCTCCAGCTTTACAATGCACCGATTTCACCTTGAGTTAAACAGAGAGGGGAGAGTAAAAATTACTGCCTAGACTAGGAAGCAGCAACCTCAGCATCCTTGCCCAGCCGGAACACTGGGCTGGAGGGCGCCCGTCAGAGGGGACTGGCGGCTCCGACATGAGCTTGGGGTGGGCTGTGGCCCGCTCCCTTCCCCTCTCCTCTGCAGAGCAGAGGGTCTGCGTACTGTGAATGGGAGGAAAACTGGTCTCTCGGAGGAAGAACCGCCGGATGCAGGCTCTCAGGGCTGCTCCCCTGGGCTCTGTGGGGGCGGATGCACCGAGGGACTCCAGCTGACCAGGCAGGGCCAGTGTGCAAGGCCACCCAGAGCCCATCAAGGCCCTGAGAGCAGCTGGGCTCCCATGAGACACGGACCCCAGGGACATAAACCACGCGGCGGGTGGGCTCCGGCTCCTTCGGGGAGCTGAGGCCACATTCATCTTTGCAGCAGGGCCTCAGTCCAGCACACTGGCCCCTGGCGTGCATCTGACGTATATTCTGGGTCCCCCAAATGAGGCCGAGTTCTCATCACAAATCTCACGACACTAATGCAGCACAAACGTTAACTAGCCCCAAGGAACCAACAGAACAATTTTTACACGGGCAGAAATCAAAGTTTTCTTGTTCACTTCTTAAAAGTAATCAGATGCAGAAAGCAGGATTCCCAGAAGGCTGAAAATCATGCCAAGCTCCTCTCCCGAGCCCCGAGGTGACTGGGTGCAGCTGTCTGATGCCCCTGCCAGCCGGGCCGCCCGCAGGGCCTCCGCCCTCCCCGGTGGGGCCAGACTGGGCAGCCCCCTTGGCCTGTTCTCCGAGCATCGGTTCGTTTCTTTTTCTCTGAGGCACACACCTCACTGTCAGCTGACAGTACCTCTCCACCAAGACAACTACGTCCCCAAGGCTCTCTGGCTTCGCAAGTGTGGCCACTGCACAGGACACAGCCAGCCTGTGCTACTGTCCCCATCCCAGTCGTCCACCTCGCCTTGCTCCTCTGTGCACGACTCCCAAACCAAAGCATCCTTCAGACAAGGATCATTCTGCCACAAAGGATGTCTTTTTAGTCACAGGAAGAATAATGAAGTTATTGCCCAAAAGGACTTTGCTATTGTCTTCAATGAGAAAATGCATTTCAGAAGTTTCACTTCTGACAAATTTCAGCACTAATACATCTTCCCTTCCCCCCCCCCCCGCCAAGCTGTTAAGTCCCACGTGTGTATGTGAGACTCAGCTCCTCTTGATCTAAAACTGAATTGTTCTCTTAGTGGAGAAATTATCTTGAAGGGTTGCATCAGTTTTTGCAGTCTCGAAAACCATTTCCCGCTGTGTCACCTAAGCCTCAGATAACTAACTGCCTCCGAGACAGATGTAAACATTAAAAATTAAAGACCCCTTAATTTGAAAGACATTGAGGTGAAAAACAACGGTTCTTTGACTCCTGGACGTCACACAGACTGTCCTGGAAGGCCCATAGGTCACATGGATGCAGAGGGAAGGGGCTCCGATAGGCTGGGAGACCCCCCTCGCCGTCCCTCTGAGGCCTAACTGTCCCAGTGGTGTGGGTTGGCAGGAACTTGGGGACATACCTTGCCAGTTTTCCCAGCTGTCATACTGTTCTGCATCTTCATGGCTTCAATCACACAAATCTCCTGACCCTCTGCTACCTGGAAAACAAACGAAAAAGTGGAGAGCCATTTTGAAGGCCTTCTCCTTCTGCAACGCCATGCAAGCGGGAAGCCGCTGGGAGAGTCTTTGTTAAATGTGCTGACCTGTTACCCGGACAGCAGCAACGGCCTCTGCCGCTTCATCCTTCAAGTTCACCTTGAAGGAAAAAGGCCGCCCTTCTACCGTCAAGCTCTTGAGAGAAGAACATCCCTGATGTTGGAGGATGGAGGCCATGGAGGTGGGGCCTTCCTGGGAATCTCTGCATCTGCCTTTGCCACAGATGTGGCACAAAATGGAATGTCTTCCACTTATATCAAGTGTCAAGAACCGGCACATCTCTGCAGACGGAAGGATCTGTGGTTTCCAGGGGCCAAGGGGGAGAGGGGCGTGATTGCGGATGGGCACAGGGCTTCTCGGGCGTGGTGAAATGTTCTAAGACTGACTGCGCGGATGGGCGCACAATTCTGCGAACAGAGAACACCCCCTGAAGTGGACACTTTAAAGGCGTGACCTGTATGTGAACTGTATCTCAGTAAAGCTGTTACCAAAACCTGGGGGTTTTGTCTGTAGCCCTGGGAAGCTGGGGACAACAGCCAAGCATCCAGGCCACGGGGACCACTGTCTCGGCCTTTGCGAGACACACCCAGCAGTGACAACCAGTGGCTCCTGGACAGGCCCCATGGAGCGATTTCCAGATTCCGCCCATTCCTTGCAAAGAGACCCATAGCTCCCAGGGGTGCTGGCTGGCCTTCCGTGAGGAGGGAAATCCAGGCGGAGCTGGGTGTAAGACTCCGGGGGTAAAGCCTGGGACTCCCCCTGCCACCACCAGCACCAGGGCTCAGCTGTGACGGAGGGCCCTTCTATGTGGTCTCCTTTCTCTGCCCTTGATGGGTAAGCAGCCAGGAGCCAGGCTGGATTCTTCTTCTGTCTTTGTGTAAAAGGGCATCACAGTCAAAAATGGGAGGATGGGAGCTCCCACTGGGGCTCAGCAGTAATGAACTCCCCTCGACTAGTATCCATGAGGACGCAGGTTCCATCCCTGGCTTCACTCAACGGGTTAAGCATCCAGCATTGCCCTGAGCTGTGGTGTACATCGCAGACCTTGGCTCAGATCTGGCGTTGCTGTGGCTGTGGTGCAGGCCAGCGGCTACAGCTCCAACTTGACCCTGAGCCTGGGAACTTCCATATGCCGTGGGTGTGTCTCTATAAAGACAAAAAGAGGAAGAGGAGGAGGAAGAAGAAATGGGAGATTGGAACGTCCTGGGGCACCCGGCTATGTGGGATGCTGCAGGGCATCCTGCCGTGGGGTGCCTGGACACTTGCTCCCGTCCCATGCCGTGGGAGAGCCTGGAGGAGTTTCTTCCTGAAATCCCCAGACGCTCCCTGAGCCCCCCCTCCCGGGCCCCCGCGCCGCACAAGCTGTCTCGCTGGCATGGGGACTGACTGGGCCCCACGCATTCCTCTCCTCCGCTGGTCAGGTGGTGGGCTGCTTTTTCCTGGCACAGAAATATAGGCAGGGAAGGGATGCCAAAGCTTCGGTGCTGGCACAGAGGCGACACTGCGCCAGAGAGCTGGGCTTCCGCACAGTGCTCGTAGCCCTTTGTGACTCATGGTCACCTGGCACCTGGCTTCCAGAGAGTGGAGCCTCAGCTGTGGGGGCCACTCTTCAAAACAGAGGGACAGCAGTGAGGGCAGCTCCGGCCAGGGTGACGGGATGGCCAGGCCTCCAGCATTGGGGTCGTGGCATATGGAGCTTCCCAGGCTAGGGGTCCAATTGGAGCTGTAGCCACCGGCCTACACCGCAGCCACAGCAACGCGGGATCCAAGCCACGTCTGCGACCCACACCACAGCTCACGGCAACACCGGTTCCCCAACCCAACTGAGCAAGGACAGGGATCGAACCCGAAACCTCACGGTTCCTAGTTGGATTCATTAACCACTGCGCCACAACGGGAACTCCTGCTCTCTTTTCTAAGGCAGGCAGGGACCAGGCGAGATGGGAGGAGGGCCAGTCCCCAGAAGTGGCACCTGCCATTTCGCCCCAGGAGCAAAACCCTGGCGGGCCCAGATCATGTCTCTGGGACAGAGGCCGAGGGTCCAGAGCCGGCCTCGCACAACCACATCCCACCTGCAGGCAGGGCTCCTGGGCCCGGGCTTTCTGAGAAACAGATCTGAATCTCAGCTGTGGAAGCCCACTCCCCACCAGGGACCGGCTCGCCGCCTTTGGGTGTTGGTAGCCCCTTCCTGCACAGACAGGCCAGGGCCCGTGGCAGGGAGCTGGGAGCGCCTGCCTCAAAAGCGCCCTCCACATCGGCACTTCCTCGACCGGCGTGGGGGAGCCCAGGGCCCTCAGAGCCATCTCCCCATCCCCGGTCCCGCCGGCTTCTCTCCACGGCAGGAACTTGTTCTCTGCTCAGCCCACGCTTGGCACTGCTGGCCCAACGGCACCCCTCGCTGCTGCTTTATGGGATCCTGGAAGAAGTGAATTCGCAGCTAAAATGCGACTGCAAAAAAGAAACCAGTGCACCTGGGAGATTCCCAAATGGTGGCCCCAAGAGGCCAGAGGCCAAAGTGACAATGACACCCATAAGAAGCTCACAGAAGGACAGCTGGCCACAGTGGAGGTGAGATCAGGGCCTGGGAGCCTGGGGGCAGCGGGGGGTAGGCAGCAAGTTTCTGGGGCTCCACTGCCCTGGCAGCTCTGTGTGCTCAGAGCGAGGGTGACGCAGGCGGCAGCCAGTGGTAGGTCCCCAGTCGTGCTTCAGAAACACAAAGCCTCTGATTTAGGGAGTTCCCATTGCGGCTCAGCAGGGTTCGAACTCAACGAGTATCCACGAGGATTCGGGTTTGATCCCTGGCCTTGCTCCTGGGTTTAGAATCCAGCACTGCTGCGGTGTAGGTCACAGATGTGGCTCGGATCTGGCGATGCTGTGGTGCAGGCCGGCAGCTGTCGCTCCCATTCAACCCCCAGCCTGGGAACCTCCAACGCTGCTGCGGGCGCTGCTCGCCCACCTGCTGGGCCCACCGGCGCGGTTCCCACGATAAGCGATAAGCGGGAGGACACCTCGGCCTCCGCCTTCCAGTCTGGAAGCCCCTGCCCCTCCCAGGCTCCCCCGGATCCCCGGCCGGCCAAGGCCGGGCTGGTGAGCGGAGAGGGGCCGCCACATCAGCGCCCTGCGACAGCGCTGCGGCCTGGCCGGCGAGGATCTGCGCGCGCCCTACACTCCAGTGAACCAGCCCACAGAGGCTTAATGATTGTGACAGGATGTCCCCGCCGTGGGCCTTACAAAATGGTCACAAGCCTGGCAAGTCTCTTCGATAAACCTAGTCAGCCTGATGTTCTCCTCCGCGCCCCGTCTAATTGGTGGAAAGTTTGGAGGTCCGAATCCCGCATCTTTCATCCGGCTTATTGCGTCCTCTCCTTTGACACGGGGTCAAGGTTCACATTCGCATCCGATTATCGGTGTGCACTCATTAAGCGGGAGCCCCGCCTCGGCCCAAGACGAGGGAGCTGGGGAGGGCCCTGAGCCCATTTACTCAGCATATTTTGGCCTGTTCGGGGCCCCGAATGTCACCCGGCCCCACTCTGGGCTGAAGAGTTTCAGACATCTCCAGCTGATGATTAATTGTGAGTGATGGGAAATAAAATCCAGTAAAGCCAGCTGCTTGCCATGGTCGGCAAAATGACTCTAATGGATAAAGGCTGCCAATTTTCCAGTTTTACTGGCAAGTCTTCCAAGTGTAATTAAGGGAAGTTATAAATGATATGGAAATCTATCAAGTTCCATTTATTTTCAGAGGACTCTTTCCCCAGAGACTTTTATCTTCAAGCTTAGAGTCTGCTTTGTTGTGCTAATGATTCGAAAGCCACTTCTTATTTCTGATTAAAGCCCCCAACACCCTTCTACCAAGTTCACTTCACTCCTTCCCCAAGGATGAAAAGCCCCAGAATCTTCCCCGGCACGTGTCCCCCTGGGAAAACAAGCAAAGACCGGGACGCACTTGGCAACTTGTATCGTTCAAACTGCAAATGCGCGAAGAAAGGCCCAAGAAGGTGCGGGGGCGGGGGGCGGGGGGGAGGAGGAGATCTCCACCAAGGAAGCCCCCAGGCCCACACGCCAAAGCTGTGCTCAGTACCCGATACTCGTCAGAAGGTAGTGTTGCTCACTAATGTTATTTGGTTTGGAATAAAAGCATGAAAATGATGGCAAAGGCCTAAAATTGGAGATGTGAAGGATGACTGCACAGTATTCCATTTCTCAATTTCATCCTTCAGAGCCACGAAACGGGGGTGATGCGGGGACGGGATGAGCTGCACAGTAACAGCTGCGGTCTCCCCACACAGGGGAGGCCCTTCTAATGGGCTAAGGTCTGTTTTGAACAGACGGGGAGTAAGAAGACAAGGTTCCCTACGAAGAGGGTGCAGGCGTAGTTCTGATGAAGAAAATGATTGCGGGAGTCAGACTTCCTTTGAGCCGGCCCCTCCCCTCTTTCATTGTCCCGCAACCGGGGCTGGTTTCAGGGTGTGTTCTCCTTTAAAGAGAGGAAAGAGGCCATAAATGGCGCAGAGGGACCCCCTTGTACGCCTGCTCTCCGGCAACTGGAAGGATCGCGTAGGAAACGGTGCCAGTGGCATATGGCTTTCTCCTGCGCTAAACATTCACACAAAAGACAGGTTCATCAGTCATTGGAGTATCTGGATAAAAAATTAGCTCCTGATGGATGGTATTTTGAGCTTACCTGCTGCTCGTACATTACCAGAGAAACACGGGTTTGGAAGCCCACATGACATCAGGAACCGCAGACCATGAAATACGACACGTGCAGGAGCACATAATGTGCGCCAGATTATACAAAATAATAAATAAGCTATTTAAACCCTCTGCCTAAAACTGGGCCCGCTGCAAGGAACCCTGGGTCACGTCTACGCAGGCCAATTAATGCACGGCATCTGCTGTATAGAAGCGGGGCACAGAGCACTTCCGAATGATTTCGGCAATTAAAAGAAAACTGTTTCCTGCCTGTTCAGACAGCAACTGTTTCAATGCAAGAGTGAGCACCAAATCACTGCGTGCAGCTGAAAAATTAAGTCTCCTTTTTGGGGAAGAGGGGTGGGTGGGAGGAAGAATTTTTATGGTGAAAGGAGCCTTCTTTTGTTGTCCTATGTTCTGTGTTTTTCTGCCAAATGAGACAGAAGGCTCGCAGGGCTTACCGGCCCGCTGCGGTCTCCCCTTCTGTTGCGCTGGGCCCCCCGAAAGCAGGGATCGATATTAACCCCGCTGCCGCCTCCACCAAAGTGAAAACCCTTCCATTGCGTTTTTAAAGGCGGTGCACTTAGAACACAGGTGCCTGAATGCAGCGCATTTGAAGGCTCTCGAATCTACAGCAAGACAGACGCAGTTAACAGCCACAAGCAAAAGGCATCTCGGATTTAGTTAAAAGGCACTGCGAGGATCTGATTATAATAACTTCCTCTTTCTGAGCCGGAAAGATAGTAGGCTGGTGAATATCCCCTGATGTTTCCTGAAGGAGAAACGTGGGCTCACGGCGGCCCGGCCCAAGATGTTCCCGCAAAGAGGGTGGGAGCAGCGCTGGGGACACTGGGCAGCATTTACGCAGCGGTGGACGGGACCATCGTCGGGTTACAAAGGCGAGGACAGGCGACCAAAGGGCTGCCAAACCCCGTATTTCCAGTCTGAGGCCTCCTTTAGTGGGTCTGTGCACCAGCAATCCACCCAGGAAGGCGCTCACGGGGACACAGAGCCCTCAAACCAGGCACTGGCCAGGCCTTTGGGCCTCCCCCCAGCTGCCTCCCCGGACAAGCTGGGCATCCACAGGGCACTGAGAGGCTGGGGAAAGAATTAGGAGAGACGTGGTCCATATTAAGATGAGGCCAGTTTTTCTTAAAATTCCTTAAAATGAAGAAAATTATGACTCCCTACCACCCTCTAATTCAAAACTGGAGTCAGAGCCTCTAAGCTACAGAGAACTAGTTAAAATTGAGGCCATTTCCAGGATCTTTAACAAATCAGGCTGGATTCGAGGCCTTTGTGAAGTATGCTGCTTTAAAAGACTCAGTGAAATAGGGCTTTTAAAAATGTATTATTATTATTATTATTAGCAAAACGGTGAGAAAAGATCTTTTGAATCATGTTAAGGTTGAGAACTTCAAAACATTTAAAACAAAGATAACATCCCCCCTAATCCCAAGTAGGTCATCTCTTGAAAAATAAAATCAAATGCCAAATTTGTAGACGATTCACCTACAATACTGATTGACTGATCTACAAAAATATTTCATCTCATACCGATAATTATCATGAAGTTAAACTGTAAAAATCCCCAAATTGTTACCACCAACAAAAAGTAATCATACCATTTCTAAATAAATGTCATCTGGAAAAGAGAAAAAGGCCAAATTCCGGGTAGCCACTACTTCTGAGAGCAGGGCAGGAATTCCCCTGGGGAGAGGCTGCAGGGCAAGTTCACTGCATAAGCAAAGTTTTATTCTTTTGTGTGTGTGTGTGTGTGTGTGTGTGTCTTTTTCCAGGGCCGCACTGGCGGCATAGGGAGGTTCCCAGGCTAGGGGTCCAATCGGAGCTGTAGCCGCCAGCCTACGCCAGAGCCACAGCAACTGGGGATCTGAGCCTCATCTGCGACCTACACCACAGCTCATGGCAACACCGGATCCTTAACCCACTGAACAAGGCCAGGGATCGAACCCCCAACCTCATGGCTCCTAGTCGGATTTGTTAACCACTGCGCCATGATGGGAACTCCAAGGGTTTTATTCTTAAATAAAAGCTAAAGCAAATACAGTAAAGGCGGGGCGGAGAGCATATGAGTATGTGTACTGTCCTCTATAACTTTCTATAACTTTTGTTGTAATATTGCGCAATTTAAAGTTTAAAAAGGTTACACAGTGAATGCACAGATCTGCATGTGCTTTGGAAAACAACGCGAGGTCTGGGTGAGAAACTGGCAACCTGTCAAATAAGCCGCTTGAATGACCACCACTATAAAATACGTACATTTAATTACTGCAGTTATTTTATGATTGCCAATCAAGGTATTCAGAAACTGGAACACCTATCAAACAGCCAGGCCAGGTCCCCTGCCAGGGAAAGATGTAGCTTGATACTGAGTTAGGCGATAGAGGCTGGGGGACATGAGATACCATGCCCGCGTCTGGAGGGCCCAATTGAGGGCCCGATCCAGCGCCCTTTTCCTGTTGAAAACCTAAAGGCCAAGGAGGCTTCAGCTCCTGCTTCTCCAAGAAATGAAATGAAGAGATCTTGTGCCGAGTTCACTCGCAGCTTCCCCTAGACCAGCTGTAAACTGGATTACGGATGGTTTAGGGACAAAGGGCAGCTGTGACTGTCATTCTCTGAAATGGGCACCTGTCTCCAGAGCAGTGGCTGTCACCTGCCTGCAGCCATCTCCCTCAAGGAGAGGCAGGGAGGAAAAGAATTCAGGGCGAAATCTGGGTGGGACTCCTAGCGATGATTACACAGCGTCAGTTCTCATTGGTGGGACTTCATAAGGAGACCGTTTTTTAACCCAAAATATTGTTCAGGAGAACAGTCAGCTCAAACAGCTAATCATTGTTCTGATAAAAGTCAGCTCTATGATAAGGCCTATCTTCCCAAACCTCCTCCAAACTCTGTCTTACTCAGATTGAACAGGCGAAGTGGCAAGGAAAGAGCAGCAAGCAACAGGTACTTAGTATCAGCGTATTCTTTCACCTGGTCTTACACACTCATCATTCACAAAACAGTAATTAAGAAGGAAACCTAAGTGGGTACAGAGCCTGCGTCTGGTTCATGCCTCACCTAATTTGTGATGTGTTAAATACGATGGGTATTTCTGATGCAAATCTGGGATGACTGCAGATCTAAACACAAGTAAGAAGACTCTTAAACAAAGATTCTCTTTATTCCTCTCTCTCTTTTTTTTTTTTTGTCTTTTCTAGGGCTGCACCTGCGGCATATGGAGGTTCCCAGGCTAGGGGTCCAATTGGAGCTACAGCTGCCAGCTTACACTGCAGCCACAGCAACGTGGGATCCGAGCCACATTTGTGACCTACACCACAGCTCACGGCAATGCCGGATCCTTAATCCACTGAGCGAGGCCAGGGATCGAACCTGAGTCCTCAGGGATACTAGTCGGATTTGTTAACCATGACAGGAATTCCCATCCCCTCATTTTTATTTTATTTTATTTTATTTATTTTTTGTCTTTTGTCTTTTCTAGGGCCTCACCTGAGGCATATGGAGGTTCCCAGGCTAGGGGTCTAATCGGAGCTATAGCTGCTGGCCTACACCACAGCCACAGGGACGCCAGATCCGAGCCTTATCTTTGACCTACACCACAGCTCATGGCAACACCAGATCCTTAACCCACTGAGCGAGGCCAGGGATCAAACCTGCAACCTCATGGTTCCTAGTCGGATACGTTTCCGCTGCGCCACAACGGGAACTCCTCATTTTTATTTTTTGTTTTATTTCTGATATCAAAAGGCTAACCCAACAAACACGTTCATACTATTTTATACTTCAAAGTCAAAATGAAAATTGTGCTACAAATTCAGCAGCTGTAAGTCTGATGCTAGAAAAAAATGTATACAGCGTTATTCTGAAATAATACATGGTTTTTATTTATTTTTTCTTATTTTTGGCTGCACCTGTGGCATATGGAAGTTCCCAGGCCAGGGATCGAATCTGAGACACAACTGTGACCTATGCCACAGCTGCAGCAATGCCTTAACACACAGCATCGCAGTGGGAACTCCCTATTTTTTAATATTTTTGTCCAAGACTATCATAAAGACAGAAATTTAAAAACTTAATATGAGTTGTTTTTAAAATGCTACTTTGGTGCTCTCTGTGGCACAACGGGATTGGCAATGTCTTGGGAGCGCTGGGACGCAAGTTCAATCCCTGGCCTGGAACGGTGGGGTTAAGGATGCAGTATTGCTGCGGCTGTAGCATAGGTCACAACTGCAGCTCAGATCCAATCCCTGGCCCAGGAACTCCATATGCTTCGGAGTGGCCAAGAAAGAAGAGTTTTAAAAATGCTTCTTTGATGATAAAAGTGGCCCCCTGGTTTATGACATTGTTAAATGTACAGAAAAATAGGCATTTTTCACATTGAAATAGAAATGTGACTGTGAAAATATTTTCAGAAGGCAGATAAAAAAGGCACATAGGAAAAGCATGTAAGAGTCATTCTGTCAACTGTTTTCTGAATTAAATGTGTGATTCTACCTGTTCCCAGCCCATTCCTACTTCATTTCTTAGAGGTTTGCTTGCTTGTATGCGTTTTACTGCTGATGAATTAGCACCCCTCCTGATATACTCAAAAATTCTATTACACAATCATTTTTAAAAATGATTTTTCTATCACATTTAATGTAGATAGCATGCACCAGACATTGAAAGAGTTTTAGCAACTTTTGCTGTGCAAATCAAAACAAGCACTTCATGTAAAACCCAGCTTCTGCACTGAGGGAGGGAAGACCTTCCCCACGAAGCTCTGAGCTCCCTGACCACTTCTAAACGGCCAGCCCAGGCCACTTCGTCCTGAGGTTTTAAGCTCCGTTCGAACTGTTTACTTTGCGGAACAGATGTGTTATTATCTATGTGCAATGCGTTATTGCCAGGACCACCGTTCTAAGACCTGTCAAGTTGTACTTACGCTAAATATAAAAATTACAGATGACTGGAGTTTAACCCTATAAAAAAAATAACATTACAAAGGAAAACAGAATACTTCTAGGCCTCGAGTTTTTTTTTTTTTTTTTTTGGTCCTTGTTTTACCCTTGAAAATACGCAGGGATGATTGAATCCAATATCTTTCTACCGATAAAAGTGAAACCCTGGCTCAGCTATTGTTATTGCTGAGAACAAGACAACACGCCCTGCAGTGTTAAAATAATTTTAAACCGCAAAACGTAAAAGCTACAATTATTATTTTCTTATAATGGTCTCAAGTATGTGCCCTGCCTTTGGTCCCCAGGAAAGTTTCTTGTGTTTTAATTACACAAGGCAGATTCGACTGCCGCACTTGGTACGAGAGCTGATTCAGCGTCCCACCCTGCATTTGGTTTAAGCAGTAGCAGTCTGCGACACTTGTCACCAATAAGAACTCAAGGGGAAATACTGTTTTATCAAAAACAGTGGTACAGAATATGAAAGGAAGTTTGCAAGGACCAAAAATGGCAACCTGGAGCGAGGAATCAAAGAAAGCACCTGCTCTTGTGAGCGGCCTGGCGCACGCGTGCGCAGAGCATGTACAAGTAAGGTGAAGCCCAAGACGGGGGGCTCTTCCCCAGGCCACCCCCTACCCGCCACCTCATGCATGAGTTCTGACTTTAAAGGGATACCTAAAATAGAGGCCCACTTCATTCTCAAATCAAGCCACTCTTGAATACCCACATTTAATTATTGGAGGTGGTTTTCACTATCCGAGCTCCTCCAATGAGTGAAGGACTAATAATACCGCATTGTTCCACTTTTCTAAATGCCTCGCTTTCCCACATTAAATTATTAACCAGGAAATGCAAAATATGAAGGCTCAACCCTTCTGGCACCTGGAGCAGCCAGACTAGGAGGAAGCAGTTGCTGGAAACAAGAAGGCTGCAGGCTCCCATTCTCCAGGGAGGCAGGCGGTGGAGGCCCCCCCCTGCCTCCCCCACCACCACCCCGTGCTCCCAGCAGGAGCTGCCTCCCTTCTCCTCCCTCCCTCCCTCCGCTCAGGTTCTGAGTCAGGTGTTGGAAAAGTAAGGATTTCAGTTAAACACTTGCTTTTTTTTCCTAAGCGCAAATGTGATTTTATAATTAAAGCCACACAATTAGGACTGACAAGCTCTGGACGGCTGTACACAGCCTCTGCGTCCAAGAAGAGCTGAAGCAGGAAGATGAAGAAACCAAAATAACTCCTTCACCTTGTTTACCAACCCACACGTCCAGTTACTAGAAGACTTCCCTGACTACTCCGGTGAGAGTCAGCTGTAGGCATTGTTAACGCCAAGGCCAAGGGCCTATCTGCTTAGGAGCCTGATCCTTTCGGGGAAGAGGCAAACGCCTCCTCCGTATTCAACACACACATGTAATTTTTAAAACTGTGTATCCCCTCTCCCAAATCCTTAGCACTAGGATGTTGGACAATCATGTAAATGCTTTCAAGTAAACAAAACGATTCATAGCTCCTGAACCTCTTTTATGCTTTTCTAGAAAAGCTGGTAGTTCCATTGCTGTATCATCAGGTGAAGCAACTGTTGAGTCACTTTTCCTATGTCACAGGGCTAATCATTTAAACCATTGCAACTGATCATTTTTTTTCTTAATATTCACCTATGGCGAGTACTTTTCTAGAAGCTAATGCCAACCAGCAGGAGTTTTCCTCAATGTTATTTTACTTGTGTTAATAAAGAAATACAGAGGTCGTTTTAACATAATCTTTATAGGAAAATACATAAACTCCTGTGACTTAACCGAGATACGAAATGGAATCATCCGTTAAAGATGATCGTATTTGGCTGTCATCTTCCAACACAAAAATAAAAGTGCAAGGACTTAAATCTCCTTAGAAACCCTCAAAGGTCCCATCTTTGTTTTCTTTTTACTGTTGCTACTGATCCGTAGCTCTGTGCTCTGTGACAATGCATGTATCCTACCAGTCTGTCCACAGCCTGCTACCTCAAGATGGAAAATGTGAGGAAATATTCATACAGCTTTGATTTATGCCTTGATGTCACAAGGTCAAGATGAACAACTCCACACTGTGATCCTAAGTTTTATTTATCACGTTATGGAAGTGCTCTGGGACTACACAGATTACGGGGTTAACTTTCCCTTAACACCCTTCCCACTTATTCCAGAAAATGTGCAAAAAGGTCCCCCATCGGAAGGTTACGTCTTGGCGTGACTTCTTCAGGGATCCTTAAACCACAGAGAGCTAGAGAGGAACCAGAAATTTTAAATAAAACGCCTCCCCAAACACTAAGTTTGCCAAAAAAACCATGAATCTGGCCTTGTTTCTGCTCCAGTCCCAGGTCCTTTGCGAGGAGAGGCACTCGGAGGTATTGCCACTGATAACCGAATTCAGATGTGAAACACAAAAGCTACGACGCTGCTGTTCCGTGGGGGTAGCCTGACTCAAGAAAGAACTGCCAGAATACAAGGGGATCCTGCTTCCGTTTGCTCCCCCCACCCGCCCCAGGGAAGGTTCTTACCAGGTCCCCAGGCTTGACAGAGACAGCCACTACCACGCCTGGCATCGGGGAGTGAAGAATACTGCTTGTGTCCTCAGCTGCTTTTTCCAGCATAAATTTGTTCAATTCTGCGGCCAGTTTGGTTAGGATATGTACCTTGTACTTTAGGAGGAAAAGAAAAAAAGAAACATAACTGAGATTAGCTGATGAACTTGCCCTCAAACGTAGAATTCATTCAGAATCAGTTTTTAGCTTTTAAATATATGCCCTGATGTTAATGGTTTCTAATTACTATACACAAAACTGAAATTTATTAGTTTCTGGTATCCGTTGTGAGCCAGTTGCTGAAGATACTTCCTGAAATTTCAACCACTCCAGTAATTAGTGATAAACAGTAGTCAACGTGTGTCATTATGAAAAACATCCCAAAACTCGATAAAGGGAAGAGTGAGAATGTCCTCGAAGTCCCTTCACCGCTTACAAACTTCGGATTGACACAAATGCCGCAGCACCGTCAGCCAAAGGGAGGACGGGGCGCTGCGCGCCCTCGCCAGTAGATGGCAGCAGACGGCTGTGTCAGACGCCCGCTCCCCTCCCAGCGTGCCGGCCGGCGTATCCCTAAGTTAAGACAAAGGGTTTCGGTGTTCGTTTGGGACATAATAATATTTAAAATTCAAATTCTTTCCAGGGACATAAAAGGTTACAGTCGCAATTGGAAAAGTTAGCTTCTCCTTTCCAGCACAACATCACGTGGTCTCTCGGATGTGACAAGATGCTCAGGGAGGATGGAGATGAAGTATCAGGTGCATCTCTTCTGCACTGAAACAAATTATTGTAATGCAAGATTTTAAAAGCCACTGAAAGAAAAGGATCTGCACAGGCCGGTGCTTTAACGGCACCTTTTGTAGGTGGGTCTCCAACAATGAGGGGTACATGAGAGGCATTTGGTCAAAGAGAACATGCCTAGTGAGAACCGCTGCCTGGCAGGAAAAATCCCAGATCTCTGTGAATAAGAAAAGGGGCCACAGTTTGGTCTGTCCAAACAGAAACCAACAAAAACGGATGGCAGAACTGTTACTTGGTGAGGCTAGAACCGCCACCTGACAGTGTCTGGATTCGTACCAAACTGCCTTTCCCTGGGGCAGACAGATGAGCATCAAGGCAGCTCCACTTGGTTCCCCAAAAAAAGCTGCCATAACTCAAAGCCTCCTGCAGGCACGGCGATAGCGGGGATGCAGAGCAAAATGCAAGACCCCTTCGTTCCGATCCAGTCTCCAAGCTCTGTACAGGGCCTGTTTTCAAAGGCCTGGGTGGGGGGAGGGCCACACGGAAGAGCTTTGATGGCCTGAGTTCCAAGCAGCTTTGCGACACTGTGACAGGTTGAATAATAACATCTTTTGCATGTTTCTTTACTCCTGAGCCTGTGTTTGGCAATCAAGACATATAAGTGTCTGCCGGTTTCTGAAGGATATGATCCTTAAGTGAAATTACAGTGCAAATAAAAGCTTTTTGCTCCTATTAAAATTCATCTGAGTCATAAGAGGCAGGGGGAAAAAGCAAGGAGAGTGAATTCTGCTGTCAGTCTAATAAACCTTCTGGGCAGAGGCCCTATTTATCAACGATGAATTGTACCTCAAAGTCCTTCATTAAATCCTCTGGGGTGGGGGGAGGAGGGGTTGAAGGAGATGGGAGAATATAATTGTACCAAATTGCACGATTTCAGTTATCTGTGCCCTGTCTGCTTTGGAAAGGAAAATCCAACATCACTAGAAGCATCGGAGTCAACAGAAAAAGTTACTTTTCTAGCCGGCACCTGCCTGGGCCACTCCTGCGGCCATTGCTCATTTCCCCCGCCGAACACAGATCTTTTGTTTCTTCTTACTTTTTGCACAACGTGCCTTCAAAATATGAATTTGGGGAAAGTATCTTCCTACACGGAGAAGAGGACGACATCACATTTCACCATTGGCGGATACCTTCCGAACTCATTTCAGCTACACCGCAAATAAGTCTTAATATAAATAAAGTGCTAGGCTTGTCCCAGGCTCCATTTCGCCCCAGAAATGACAAGATCCTGACTAAAACTGGGTCCTCTGACTATTTTTATAATTTTCGTATCTTCTGGATTCCTTTCTCTGTAGGACGCCTGCTTGGCTTGGAGAGAGATGTAAAGGAATCACAGAACTCAGGGCCTTTAGATGCGGTCTTTGTTACTGATGAGATGTTCCTTTTCCTTTTGTATTTGTTTATTGTTCTTAAATCTGTTTGGGGGATAAGCGACTTATTGTAATCACAAGTAAAAAATAACAACGGCGTAAGTGCCTCAGGAGAGGCCCTGTTGGAAATAGTTGGCTTAGACATGACCTTTCTGAATATAAAAAGAGGGGCCGGAGAGAAGGTTCTCTTTTTAAGACTACCTTTGAAGTTGTCCTGACCCCTTTGGCATGCCCACACAAGCACGCCTTCTTAAAACAACCTCTTGGCTCGCCCGTGCCAGGATGGGAGCTAAGTGGAGAGCAGCATATGGGCCCATCAGAATGAAGTGCCTAGTGAGAACTGTAAAAGCTTTTTGATGCCCCAGAAAAGAAGTCATTTAAGAATGTACACTAGGGCTTTCAAAGCTTATGATCAAAACTGCTATTTATTGGTTCCTCGGAATTCTTAGAGGACACGGGGCAGAGAGGTTCGAGATTTCAGGAGAACGCCCTGTGCCGCGTGCAGTTTGATTTCATGCGAGGTATTTGACTTTCTGGTGGGTTCTGCAGAACTTCCCCGGAGAGTCTCGATTTTAAGTTGTTGCTATGGTTTTCAAGCGGATGAACCACCATGTTTTGGCGGCTGGAGGCCACGGTGTTCAAGGCTCGCTGGCAGGACAGAGAAGCACAGTCTAGAAGGTTGACCCCTTGCCAGGCCATGAGAAATGTCTGCTTGAGGATGATAAGCCGCTTGCTGGTGGGAGCTGAGGAGGGCACCTCGCCCTGCGGGTTTAGGGAGATGCCTCCAAACCACAATCAAATGAAAACACACGGCACAGCATGAGCAGAGCAGAGAACAGGTGCTCCGGGGCTCGGGCTCCGCAGCCCATAGGCACCAACAGCCGGGCAAAGGCCGTACCTGATAACCTAATTACGGGCCAACGACCCTGGCCCCGGTTTCTAAGCAAGCTAATTTTGTGGTGTCTGCCATGTAAAACCGTGTCTAAGGAGAAAATTTCTCCCAAAAACTTCAAAGGAAAGAAGGAAAAATCACACCAGGCATAAAAGGATCAGGACAAAAAGTGCAAGAGCTGGATGATTCAAAGGAACACAATGGAATTGTTTTAACAATGAACATACAGCTCTCAAGGAGGGAAAGGACAGAGGCGGAACGGTGGGGGGCGGGGTCCAGTGGATTCTTGGGGTGAAGGGGGAGGCCAGTCATGGTTCTGGGGGGGGGGGCCGCTTTGTACCAGAACTTGGTTAAACACCCGAGGGGCCTTTGCTTAAGCACCCTGCTCGGCGCCTGGGGCAGCCGTGGGCCATCCCCACCCTGTGGACACACACGGCACCCAGATGGTCACCGGAGCCGCATCTGCTGTGGTGTGTGAGTTCAGCCCGTGCCCCTCCTCTGGGAGCTTAAACCAGGCCTTTCCCAGGCCTCTAGAGCCACCGGTGGTTTGACGCAGCCCACGTGCTCACGCGCTTTGAAGATTCAGGGGCCCGAGGGCGCCGCGGACGTGTTTCCAGTTTGTTGACATGTTTTTCCAGTTGTCATTTCAGAGCCTCTTAAAGCAGGCTCAGCTCCACGTTTCCTACCCGTGTCATTCCTCCCAGAACAAGGAACATATATATGCGCAGCTGAGGCCCTGCTGATGTTTTCTTCGCGTCCACCGAGGGCCCTCTCGGCCGTCACCGGGTCAAGGGTCAGTGGTGACACTTCGCTGTCATTTTCCATCAGTTACCTTAACATCCGGAAGCACTGGCTTCATGCTGAACACCAACCCTCACTGAGAAAGGTGCAAAATGTCCCTTCTCCAAACCCATGGACCTCTCCTCCAAGTTTTCTACCTTCCGTCCCAAGGGTCTCCAATGTGCAGCTGTGTCTTCATTCCCACAGCAGGGAGAGCTACCACGCAACTATTCCCCTCGAAGTCTGCTTTCCTAACTCTGAGCCGGAGATAAGTTGTCATGGTTTTAAAGGGACAGAAATGGGTAGCGGCAAAAATGACGTCTGTGTGTATGACTGGGTCACTGTGTTGTACAGCAGCAGAAATGATCACAGCCTTGTAAATTAACTCTACTTCAATAAAACTTTTTAAAAATGAGGCACCTTGGGGAGTTTGCGCTGTGGCACTTTGAGTTAAGGCTCTGGCGTTGCCACAGCTGTGGTGCAGGTCACATCTCTGGCACGGATTTAATCCCTGGCCCAGGAACTTCCACATGCCACGAGGGTGACCAAGATAGAAAGAAAGAAAAAGATGTGTCTTGGAAAACACCGGTGTTTCAGAAAAGTAGAAAAAAGAGGCACAAAATCTAAAGCATTCAGGTGAAATCAGAACTGTAATTCAACCTTGTGTTCCACTCCTAAGTGCTTTATGAGCCACTCAATTCATACAACGCATGGGTTCGAAGCCAGGCAAAAGACATTCCCCTCTAACTCCAGCATCGGGCCTACAAAACCAAACCAACAAACATGTCCCGGAAACAATCCTAAAAGCATTCAGAATGAAGGCCCATCGCTGTCTTCCTGGAGGTACCAGCTAGGCAAGGCAGGTGACATGAACAGACAGCAGTTAGAGTGCCTGGTACAGCTGCAGTCACCGGGCAGCCTGTTAGCATAATGCTGTGACATCTCCATCGGCACAGTCTCAAGGTAGCTGTCAATCAGGATGCATCATTTAATCCAACAGCACTCGGAGGACTTTCTCTGACAACCCCCATGACAGCATATCTACAGCTCTATTTATATCAGCGACCGCTTGTGTTTACAATGCTGTTGTAATTAGAAAAGATGCAACAGGCAGCAATATTATTGAGATCTCCATTTTGCAGGATTGCCCTGTAAAGTGTGATCTTGCTTCACAGAGTCACGCGAAACGACAAAAGGCTATTTTCTTCAATCTCCCAGCTCAGACAGCGCTTCATTTGCAGCTATCTGTAATTAGATTAATGGTGTAGTGTAGTACAAAGCAGGCCCACTTCACATCAGATAGCATATGAATTAGGACAAACACTTATTTCAATTCCAGGCAGAGAAAGCAATGACTGGGGTATTTAGCATACCCTTTATGGTGGAATGAGATGTTAATTGTGTACCATTACCTCTAAACTGCTTGCTTGTTGTATAAATCACTGTGCTAATTGATGCAGAGATAGAAATGTAGCCACAGGCAAGAAAGCAAAGGAATGAGGGCTGAAGATGGTGGATAAAGGATTATCGAGGAAAACCATATGGAGATGAGGTTCCTTTGAAACCTTTCCCGCTGCCCAGGAGCAGGCTTTCTTAAAAGTACAGAAAAACTCTTGCACCAGGAAAGAAAATTTCATTTTTCCACATTTCTTTTTAAAAACACAAATTTCTTTGGCAAGTTCCCGGCTGCCAGAAATCCAAACAAGAGGTGGGTGGGATTAATCTGCATATACCTAATAAAAAAACAAACAAACCAAAAAAACACGGAGTTTTCCAACAGCCAGAGTGCCCTGAGTTTTTGGCTCTCCGGTTATTAAGTGAACTCGGAAACTACCTCAAGCGGATGTTTCTGTTACATCCACGGGGCAAAAAAATACACTTCCCCCAAGACCTGAAGTTGTTCTTAGGGACCCAAACAGAACACAACACAAAAGTGTGCTGGTTTGGGTGTGTGATGAGACTTCAGTGATGCACTGGCTGAGGATGTGAATCCAACAGACGAGAACCATTTTCATCCGCCATTGAAACAACGGCAACACCACCACCACCACCACCTGACCGCTTCTGCTCATGATTTCACATCCACAGGAAGGAACAAGAAAGGCCTTTTTTTTTCTTGTTTTTTACCCCCTGAAACTGGCAAAAAATAAGAATAAACAAAAGCACATAGTAATTGAAAATGCTGCTCCTCCTTGTCAAAGTGTCCTATTCAGCACTCAACAGCTCTTCTTAGGGTAAAGGGAGCATCTCAGAAGCCCAAATATAGACACCAAATGCTCTGCTCCAGAAGCCCAACTGTTCAAGGTTCACGGATAAACGTGCTCTTCCGAAGCTCATAAATCGAGTGCGTGCACCCGTGTATGTGTTCACAATTTTTTTTAATAGCAAAGCAACAGCAAGGTGCAAATTACTGCTGTGCACTTTTTCACAAATTCAGCTGCTTAGTAATTAGCACTGTTATAACAAAACTTTACACAGAGAACAAATACAGTGGGTCAGTTAATAGCTCAAATTCTCAGCTTCAGAGTAACAGTTAATATATCCATCTACTGCAAATGCACACTTAAGGACTACTACACACAGCTTAGCCTTGGGAAATATGAAAGCCATATTCACGTGTGAGATAATAAAACCAGGTCCCAAGAAACCAGGACGTCTGGTTCAAGTTATCACCCCTGCAACTTGGGTGGGGGGAGTCTAGAGAGCCTTGGCTGGGGCAACAGAACACCTGTACTGCAACTGCAAATTCAACAGTTTAAGGTTTGGGTCATTATGCGAAATAATACTTTGAAAGAAAAAAAAAAAAAAAGACTATGAGGAAACATCAAGGGCCCTTGAAATGGAAAAAAATGCCTGCAAAATAAATAGCTCGAGCTACCCGGAAACAACACCTCCCAAGCGTGCAGCGAAAGGACAGAATGGAAATGCACCGAAGGAAAGATCTGGAGGCGGCGTCAGGTGCTCCCACCCACTCGTCACTTTCTTGGACCATTTAAACCAGAGCAGCAGAGCCCACAGCAAACCGCCAACAGGCCCCTCACTTGCCGGTCAGCGATGCTGGTGTTAACAGGAGAAAATATATGGTTTCTGATATTGCGGCCCAGCTCCTCAGCATTCGCTCCCTTTAATTGAAAAAGGCAGTTAAACACAAAGTAAATCATTCAGTCAGGTTCGCTGTTTAAGGACATGTAATTGACAATGTCGATACGCCGCCATGGTGACAGAATGTGCCACTTTCAATACGTCCGCCTGCATTTATGAATCAATCCATCCTCGGGGTTTCATTTTTTAACTGCTGAGTTGGTTCTTGAACTTCAGCGCGTCACAAAAGAATCTCGACAGCCGTGAGCAGCAACCTCTCTAAGGGCAGTTTCGGAGAATCACAAAAATAGAGATGGGAGGAAAATTCCGACAAAACCACGAAAACGTGTGCAGTCATTTCAGCAGCTCATCTTCCAAAATTCTGGCTAAAATAGGGAAAGGTTTCCAGAAACGAACAATTACCTTCAGGCTAACAGCAGACCCTTGGATGAAGTGGGTCTGTATGTATCTCCAGCTAGTTCCTAAAAGACACCTTCCCCAGAGAGGAACATACAGGGAGGACTGTCAACCATACAAAAATCTAACCTCATTTTTCTTATTGCGTTTCTTAATCGGAAACACCAGGGTCCTGCAATTCTAATATCCTAAGATCAGCAACTTTTCCTTTTGCACAATAGTGCTGAAAATGAAATTAAACATTAAATCCAGCCCTTAATAAAAGGATTTATTTCCCCGGTGGGGCCCCACTGAGGTTACTTTCCTTGTCATCTGAAACGCTTGTGTCTTAATATGGACCCAAAAATGATAGAAAAGAAAACAAAAAACAAAACCCCTCCTGTACAGGGAGCCAGCCTCATTCCTGGTCCCAGGGAAGGGACTAAGAGGGCAAGTCACCAGTGGGTCCCAGCAAGCGTCTGTTACCGCAGCAGCTTCCTCGGAGCTGGGCGCGTGGGCCGCTGTGTGCAGGTGGCCCCCATAGAGGGGCCCAGCCTCTGCCTCACCCAGGGGCCCACAAGCTGTCTACCATACGGCACAAAGGTAATTTGCTGGGATAAGTGGCACTTTGCCGTCCACAAAGGCAAGTCCACTGACAAGGCCCTGTACAGAACTCGCGACCAGAACGTGTGCCTTCTGTTTGCTCCGGAGCCTCCATGACACATTATGACCATAATGAGTCATTTCTTTCTTTTTTACAACAGAAAAATATTATAGATCTTTGAAAGCCTTCTACTCAATTAAGTAACAATACCAACCAACATCTGTTAACAGTACAGGCTGCTTCCATTCTGAGTCCTCAATTGTTTTATGTAATTACGCGTTTATAAGGTATGTGGTAAAGCAGTAAGAAGGTACCTTTTCAAAGCACTATATAATTTAGGGTACAATGAAACGCTCTCTTGAAAATCTATAATGAGGGCAGCATCAGCTTACAGGAAAGTACAGGAAATGTTATAAAAACACAGTTATGTAAAGAAGCACACAGGTGGGGAAGGGCCCCATTTTGCCATGTCCCCCCTCCTTGCTCCTTCCCTTCTGTGGGACCCGTTCTGTGCTGCTCTCAAGTGAGAGTGCCGCGGTCTGCAGAGTGCAGAGTAAGCAGAAGACCTTGGGGAACCCGGCCTTCCCTGGCAAATTCCTCAGCGCCGGCCTGGAGCCCAGAGGCCTGGGAGGTGTGCAAATGCCAGGAGCTCTTCGATAACACCTTGACTTCATAAGGATTTTTAATTTTTATTTATTTAGGCCACACCTGTAGCATACGGAAGTTTCCAGGCCAAGGATCGAATCCAAGCCACTGCTCTGCCATACCAGACCCTTCCTGAACCCAGTGCACGAGGCTGGGGATAAAACCACACCTCCACGGCAGCCCAGGGTGCTGCAGAGACAATGCTGGATCCTTAACCCCCTGTGCCACAGTGGGAATTCCTATGAGGATTTTTTAAATGATAAAGTATTTTCACTATTATGCATTCACTGAAGAAACTCAGGATCCAGTACACCAAAATGTTGACCATTAGTCGAGAAAATGTTGACTATCAGCAGAAATTCCAAAGTGAAAACATGTAAGGACCAAGCAAATATGATTTAAGATGACAGTAATTCTGTGTCATAAACTGCTGGCCCAGAAGACTACAGCAGAACATGACGAAAGCGAATTATAGCCCACCTCCCCGAAATGCGGCCCTTTGGCGTGAGGACTGTTCTGAGCTGAAAGCAATTAGACCTCTGGCCCCCCTTCCTGTCTAAAAGCCAGGCACAAGTGTCCTTTGTAAAGGCGTGTCTGTCACCAGGGAGAGGACCACTCCAGGGCCAACTCTTATCACCTGAGAGGACCCTTCTCTGCATAATAAACCTCGCCCAACGGCCCTTTGTAAATCATTCATTTCTTAGGTATCTTCTCACAACCTACCCCACCCAGAGGCCCCCAACCCCCTCTTCTTTGTCTACCCTCTTCTCCACTCTGTACTGCCCTTTGTTAAGAGGGCATATAGCCCCCAATTCCTTTTTTGTTTGTTTGTTTTTTAGGACCACACCTGCAGCATATGGAAGTTCCCAGGCTGGGGGGTCGAATTGGAGCCACGGGCTTCCAGCCACAGCCACAGCCACGCCAGATCCGAGCCACATCTGCGACCTACCCCACAGCTCACCGTAATGCACCATCCTTAGCCCACAGACTGAGGCCAGAGATTGAACCTGTGTCCTCATGGATACCAGTCAGGTTTGTTACTGCTGAACCACGATGGGAACTTCCAGCCCCCAGTTCTCCCTGCCTCCTTCCATCACATTTCTTAGTGACTCCCATGTACAAGTAAATAACATCATCTGCTTTTTTCTCTTGTTAATCTGCCCGGTCAGTTTAATTGACAAGGCTCCAGGCTTGAACATAAGACAACAGAGGAGAAAGTTTTCCTCCCCTGAACAACCCGACCACCACTGGTCCAAACTGCCAGGAATGATCCCGAGCAGGGGGTCTCTATTGCTTAGCAATCTTATCGTTCAGAATTCTGACATATCTTAGAAAGTTTAACCAGAGCTACTAAATGGCTGTCTGACACGCTACATATTGTGCACTATACAGAACATACAAGTACTGAACATACTTTAAAGCCATGTGGCCAATCGCGGGGACAGGAGATCCAGCTGTCACGCTGGAAATGGCAAGAATGAAAAACAAATGTCTTAGAAGCCAAATAGCGTGAGTCTGATAGCACCTTTTGGCCAAATGACCTATCTTCCCAGAACAAATTTCTTCATTTCTAAAACCAAGAAAATTAAATGAGTAAGTCAAGAAAGAATATGCAAAGTAACTAGCAAGTGCAGCAGGTAACTATTCACTAAATATCATTTCCTGTCTCCTTCTCAAACATCTCAGATTGTCCAAGAGACAGTGGTGGACTTTTAAAAAATTGTATATTGTAAGGCAGACTAGTAGAAGGGAAGAAATCATAACGATTAGAACAGAAATAAATGAAATAGAAAATAAAAAGCAGAAAAGATAAAAAGAAAAACTAAAAGCTGGTTCTTTGAAAAGATAAACAAAATTGCTAAGCCTTTAGCCAGGCTCATCGAGAAAAAAGGGAGAGGGCTCAAAGCAAAAAATCAGAAATGGAAAAGAAGTTACAGCCAACACCACAAAATACAACAGATCATAAAAGGATACAGAACAACTAGATGCCAATTAAATGGACAACCAAGAAGAAATGGACAAATTCTTAGAAACGTACTATTTCCCAAGACTGAACCAGGAAGAAATAGAAAATATGAACAGATCAATAACCAATAATGAAGCTGAAGCAGTAATTTTAAAACTCCCAATAAGCCAAGTCCAGGGCCAGGCAGCTTCACAGGTGAAGTCTACCAAAAATTTAGAGAAGAGTTAACACCCATCTTTCTCAAACAATGCCAAACAGTTGATGCGAGGATTAAGCGCATCCTTTTATAAGGAGCACTCAGAATAAAGGCAATGCCATCTAAGTAGTTGACAGCCATTGTTACTGCTGGTTTTATCTTTATTATTAATACATGTCCACAGATAGAGGAGAAACTAAGTAAAGGGGGGGGGACCATTTCTTTTTCATACTCTACTCTGCTCAGAATACTTCTGGCCACCCAGTGTGTGGGCATTTCCCCAACACCAAGTGGCTCTCCAACTCTCTTTGAATGACAACTGGGTGTTCTACGATTCACTTCAGTTCTGATGCTATGATCCCACAGGTTAAGGGCTCAGTCTCACTCGGTTGCCCCCACTCCAGATGCCAGTCCCTAGTCCAGGCTGTCACCTCTGCTTCTGATGACCGTCTATAAGCGAGAGGGTCCCACAACCCTCTCCTTAGTCCCGATAATTTGTTAGGATGGCTCACAGAACTCAAAAAACAATTTACTTACTAACTGGTTTACTATAAAAAACGATACACGAAGGAACAGCTAGGTACTCGAGATGCGCAGGGCAAGGCATGGGAGGATGGGTGCAGAACTTGTGCGCCTCTCCAGGTGCACACCTCCCAGGCTGTCCCCCAGGCTGGGAGCGGTTTTGAAAGGAGCCTTCGTTACATAGTCATCATGGATTAAATCACTGGATATTAGGGATCAGGTCAACTTCCAGCCCCTTTCTCCTCCCTAGAAGTTGGGGGTGGGGCTCAAAGCTCCAACCCTTCCATCACCTGGTTGGTTCCCTGGCAACCAGCCCCTCAACCTCGAGGTCTTCATAAAAGTCACCTAAGCGCTGGTGGGGTCGAGAGGGGCTTGTTATAAATAGCAAAGGATGCTCCTTTTCCCTTGATCACTCATTTCGCTTAGGAGTCCCAAGGGTTTTAGGAGCTCTGTGCCAGAAATGGGACAGAGACCAAACATATATTTCTTATTATAAATCATAATCTCTTAAGTCAGGGTTCAGCCACCAGCACTCTCGGGATCTTCCCTGAGAAGACAATGGAGGGCGGGTCCAGAACTAAGGAGAACACAGGATCTAAGTCTCTCTCTCAAGAGAACATATCTTACGAACACATAGCTTATTAATCCTTCAAGAAATTCAGTGAGAATTTCCCCTGATGATATTTTTAGCCTAATACTTTGGCCTTCCATTCAATTCTCATGAGTTTTCTCCTGACCTGAAACCTGGCCCTGTCTACGCTGATCTGACCATCACACTCTGTCCCCAGACTTTGGGGCCGTGCTTCTAATTCCACACGGCAGAAGAATTCACATTTGAGGACTTGAGATTTACTAGAAAGGAGAATTAGGGACTGAGTGAAGCTTGAATGCTCTTATAAAATTTAAGATGTATTTTACGGACTTAACCACAGTTACAGGCTTGCTATCTAAGTCCTCCAATGTAGAGGCGTGCAGAAAAGCCAGCAATGCCCCTCTCTCCTCCAGTCCCACTCCCCGGAAGTCATGCTCATAATCTGTATTGACAATCTTCTCATAAATCTATAAAACACAAACACACACATCCAAAAGTTCAGAAATGCTTTTACACTGGCGAAAACACAATGATATCTATCGGCCTGCTTACAAGGGGGGAGATCCTTGGAAAATGTTTTGCCCTTTGGCATCCCTGACTCACTCTGCTAAACACAAGGATGTTTAAGACAGAAAGACCTGTAGGCCACTTCTCTTTCTTTCTTTTTTTTTTTTTTTTTTGTCTTTTGTTGTTGTTGTTGCTATTTCTTGGGCCGCTCCTGCGGCATATGGAGGTCCCCAGGCTAGGGGTTGAATCAGAGCTGTGGCCACCGGCCTACGCCAGAGCCACAGCAATGCAGGATCCGAGCCGCGTCTGCAACCTACACCACAGCTCACGGCAACGCCGGATCGTTAACCCACTGAGCAAGGGCAGGGACCGAACCCGCAACCTCATGGTTCCTAGTCGGATTCGTTAACCACTGCGCCACGACGGGAACTCCCCACTTCTCTTTCTTTTTACAGGCTTAGTTCATCTGGAGCACAGGGAAAATTCCCAACATCCTCCACTGCACACAAACTCTGCCCCTGATAACTCTAGAATGTCTGGGAATAGCCCCAACCGGCCCTGTCAGCCCCCCATACACAGGGCTCAGCTCCCGTCTCTGGAGAATTATAACCTGGGTTGTAAATATGACTTGAAGGCTCCCCGCCCCTTGCCCAGCGTCTCCGACCATCCCAAGGCTGCACCGGTAAATCACACGTGCTGCTATGTGCTCTACCTCCCTCTCCTTTCCTCAAATTTGTGGCTTTTTTTTTCCCCCTAATTATCCCCAACAGTGTGACTTGTCATCTATATGGAACAGATAACTCGGCCTGGTTTCAGTGACTCCGTGGTGATTCCGTGGAAGCCTCTGTCCTTCACCGGCCTAAGAGTATGTATTATCTCAAACACTAATATTCATACCAATCAACATAAAGCTCTCTTAAAGTTATATATTGTTAGCACTCAGTGGTTTAGAGTCTAGAGGGCCAGAAATGCCAAAAGCAGTCACCAAACGCTTTAGTCATAGAAATTAAGATCTCTTCCCTATGGACAAATTTGTAAGTGACAGCTATCTAATCCAATTGAAAAAGGCCTACCTAACTCTTACATCACAGTTAAATAATGCTACCCAGTGGCTGTGAAATAACAGGAGGAAATAGTTCGCTTGTGACTATCATCTGGAGACCAGGACTGAATCTCAGCTACTCTCTGCTGGCCTGCAGTTCTTCCTCTGGGCTGTAAATTCTGGCAAGAGAGTCCCGGGAGGGAAAGGATGGGATGGTTGCTGTTGAGCAACCTTGCTTCACGGCATCTCCCTTAGAGAATCCACCCTGAATCAGGCGCTGGCCTCCACCACACAGGCTGACACACTAGACTTCCTCTGGGAGCTTAGACTGGATCATCCTCAGCTAGACAGTGAGCTGGTGAAGCTCACAAGAAACTGATGCGTAAACCACTGATGAATTCACAATCAAATACATTTATAAAGGGAGGCAGCACATCCCCTAACTGCAGTGTGGGGACGTGGCTGTTTGGCAAATATGGACTCCGCAGCAGGGGCATCGGTGGGTCTCAGGCAGCTCTCTACTAAGTTAGCACGAGCAGTGGTTCTCACATGAGAAGCATCAAAACTCTCCTGGAGGGCATGTTAAAACCCAGAGTGTGGGACCCAACCCCCAGACTTGCTGATTCCAGACTGGGTTGGGCCTTGCATTTCTAACAAGTTGCCAGGAACCACACTTGGAGAAGCATGGACCCGAGACATTCTTCTCCAATATTAGAACAGCCTTCCTAATGGGACCATCTTGGACCATTTCGGCTGCTCTAACAGAGCACCACAGACTGGTGGCTCAGAAACAAGACACTGACTTCTTACAGTTGTGGAGGCTGGGAATCCGAGATCAAGGCGCTGGCCGATGCGGAGTCTGGTGAGCCCCACCTCCTGGTTCATGGATGGTCATCCTTTGCCGTGTCTTCATAGGGTAGAAGGGGTAAGGGCTCTCTCCAGGGTCTGCTTCATTAGGGCACTAGTCCCGCTCGTGTCCTGGTCAACCCCGAAAGGCCCCGCTTCCAAACACCATCGTACTGGGAGTGAGGTCTCAACACACGGACTTTGTCAGGGAGACGAGCATTCTGCTCACAGCAGGGACCTTAACTCCTGTCCGCTCAGAAGCCTTGCTCTCCCTAGACTCAGCTGAACGTACAAATGCTTCTTTGACTCTTGTTCTAGAAGAAAAATCTTCTGAGTGACATATTCTTTCTTCATATGTGATAGTCACTGATAAACCTAAGACCTTGTAAGTACAGTATAGGGGTGGTACTCAATAAAACTGGGGTTCAGATTCTGACTTTGGGTGGCCTATACGTTATCTCACTTTTTAGCCTCATTTCCTCATCCATTACATGGGGGAGAATACTGCCTATCTTATAGAATTTTTTTTTTAAACTGTGTAAAAAACCTTGTACGCTTATATTAAGATTTGAATGAGATAACATATGAGAACCGCCCAGCACAGAGTGCCCAGTGAATGGTAACTATTATCATGACTTTTGTTATGAACTGAATTGTCACCTCAAAATTCACATGTTGGAGCCCTAACCCCCAATGTGATTACATGTGGACACAGAGCCTTTAAGGAGGTAATTAAATGAGGCCATGAGAGTGGGGCTCAGTGCAACTGGTGCCCTTATAGGAAGAGGAAGAGACATTAGGAGTGCACATGCACAGCGGAAAGACCACGTGAGGACAAAGGGAAAAAGACAGCCATCTGCAAGCCAAGGAGAGGGACCTGAGAAGAGACTGAAACCAAACAGGGCCCTATGGGGCCCTCCTGGGTACAAAAGCCCCTCCAGGTCCCCTGGTTCTTGTTTGTAGAAAAGGCTTTAGTCTGTTACAACTTTCCTGAATTCCCAAGAGCAGACTCAAGCAGATACTAATTAGGGAAGTGAGGGAATGCAGAACCAAAGGAAAAGCAGTCAAGCAAGAAAAGTAATGATAGTTTAAAGACTAGTTCAGCAATAAAACTGAGTCCAAGTTCTATCTCAAGGGATATACATAACAATCGGATGCATGGCTTTGAGCTGTTCTGCAAAAACTAAGACCCACACCCAGGTAGAGGATGGTGACTTCAAGCTGCCTGAACTCCAGACTGGTCAAAACTAGCAGGCTGATGATTAAGATTCTTGAAAAATCACCCTGTTACCATAACATCAGCCAATCAAAAGAAAAGTTCACCAGCAGCAACACTTATGGACAATGTTACCTTTAAAAACTCTCAGCTGGAGTTCCCGTCGTGGCGCAGTGGTTAACGAATCCGACTAGGAACCATGAGGTTGCGGGTTCGGTCCCTGCCCTTGCTCAGTGGGTTAACGATCCGGCGTTGCCGTGAGCTGTGGTGTAGGTTGCAGACACGGCTCGGATCCCTCGTTGCTGTGGCTCTGGCGTAGGCTGGTGGCTGCAGCTCCGACTGGACCCCTAGCCTGGGAACCTCCATATGCCGCAGGATCGGCCCAAGAAATAGCAAAAAGACAAAAAAAATTTAAAAAATAAAAAATAAATAAAAACTCTCAGCTGAAGACCTTCCAGGAGTTCAGGTTTCTCGAGCATGAGCTGCTCATTCTCTTGGCACCCTGCAATAAACGCCATACTTCCCTTCACCACAACCTGGGATCAGTAGATTGGCTTTGCTGTGCAGTGGGGGAGTGGATGCCAGTTTGGTTCAGTAACAAAAACAAACTAGCTGACACCCTGATCTTGGACTTCCAGATTCAGGACTGTGAGGAAATAAATTTCTGCTATCTAAGCCACTCAGTCTATGGCTCTTTGCTATCACAGTCTGAGCTAATAACCCTGCTCACTGGAGGAGCACCTCTAACGTATCTTTTGCATATATTCAGTCTTGCCCATTTGATGTTTCAGAGTTTTGAGAGTGATTTGGTGTCTACAGTTACTCCCCCACTAATTCTTCTTTGATCTCAGTTGCTGTCCCTGAATTAGATCATATACATTATTAGAAGGGTGAGATTAGGAAAAGAAACATGTTAATATAGGTGGAAGGACTCGATGGTTCCATAAACCTTCGGAGGTTGACGAATAGCTCTGTGCTCAAAGATTCTTCTGGAGAGGGATTCTCTTTAAATGAGTATACATTCTGATGAACTGAAACCAGGCATAACTTCTCAATATCTGGGCAAATGGGAGAGTACTCATTTGATCTCTTGGTTTAATAAAACTATGGGGAAGCCACAAAGTCCTAAAATAGTTGCCGAGGTAACTTCAAACGGAATGCATATGTGACTAAACAAACTTAGTAAGTTCAAAACTCTTAGTATATCCAAAGGAGAATTCTAGTCTCAATAAATGACAACAAGTGTAGCACTAGATCACTGTTGCCTTTGGTCTGGCATCTGCACCAGGAAATCATACACTGAACAAGTTTAACTTGTATTTAACTTTCAACCTTTCTACAACCTTATAATACACAGTCTGGGAAATCCATTCATTTTGATACTAATCACTTGATGAAAATGGTCCCTGGAGAAAATAAACTGAACCAGAATTGCTGAGCTCCTCTCCCGGACAGGAGTCCATTCTTGCCAAATTTATTTAGTTCAATTAACTTCAGAGGTGATCTGAAACCTGGAGTAACCTGAAGATTATTTGAATATTGTCTACCTTATTTTTTAATGAGTCTATTATTCATTTCCCCCAAATGACAAAAGCATGATTTAATTGAATATTCCTTCAAAACACTACATCAGAGACTCCTAACTTGGAAACAATAAAATACTAGCGCCTCTAGTAAAGTCTCAGGACATGTTGTATGATTTAGAAACATACAAAATATTTTTTTCCTGGCTTCTTCAGTGTTGTTTTGAAAATCATTATCCATGAAGGAAAAAACTTTTTTTTTTTGTCTTTTTAGGGCGGCACCCATGGTATATGGAGGTTCCCAGGCTAGGGGTTGAATCAGAGCTGTAGCTGCCGGCCTACACCACAGCCATAGCAACACCAGATCCGAGCTGCATCTGCAACCTGAGCGAGGCAAGGGATCGAACCTACATCCTCATGGATACTAGTCCGGTTCGTTTCCGCTGAGCCACAGAGGGAATTCCAGAAAAAAACTTTTAAAAATGTCAAATATATTTCAAATTTGTTTACATCAGGAAGTATGACAAAGGTCACATGAGCTTTGGTCTTATTTTGGTCATTCAACATGATGCGACAAAGTGCTTCTCTGCGGCAAGCGCTCAGCAGTGGAAGGATGGAAGCCAGGGGCATCTGTCCACCTTGGGAGCACTGGGAACCACACGCTCTACCAGGAAAGGCACATGAAGGGCTGGAGCCAATGTTACTAAAATGTCACTTGCCGCAACATGAAAGTCTGTGTTGAGGCATCCTGCAGGCTTGTCCATCACCCTGCCAAATAAAAGAGGTCATCTGGCACCAGGAGAGTGAGGATGGAGACACGTGGCCTAGAAACAGCGATGCCTGGGCCAGAAAAAAAATAGGAACAGTTTCTCTGTCAAACATTAGAAGCCATCAACATCAGATTACACATATTTCACTAGTACCTTATACCCCAGGGAATGGCTAGATAAGCCACTTCTTGTGGTCCCACATCCCAATGGGATAGCAACTGCCTCCCAGGGTAATAAGCTCTAGTGTCTCCAGGATGTGAACAACGATGCTGACTGACGGGGGCGGGATCTGATTTCCTAAGCTTCTGCTGGGAACAGTAAAGGCTACTGGTATTTTAGAACGGGTGAAAAAGGTCCATGTGGAGCAATGGAAGCAACCGCTTAGCCTTCTATGCATAGAGCGCACGGCTGTGATTTCTACCCGACTCACGGGTTTTCCCGACAGCATGCACTGACAGCCGTCATTTTGCCCACCATGCTGATGGAAGCCTTGCTGACTGCCATCGTCAAGTCTTAGACCCAGAGAATCGAGTCAGCGCCTTGTTAAAAGGTTTCACCAAGGTATGGAGGCAAAACCCAACATTTTTCTCTACTATAAGGAAATATGCTAACATAAAAGAGCTGAATCTTGAAACTACTCCCATCCCAGAAACATCACTGTGCAAGAGTTCAACAGGGAGGAGTTGATTTTCGAACATAAAGAATACAGTTGGTTAAGAGAATATTATTCATCCATAAAAAGGAAGAGAGTGCTGATACATGGTACAATGGCTGAACTACAAATGTTATGCTAAGTGAAGGAAGTCAAAAGCAAAAAAATATTACATATTATATGATTCCGCTTACATGGAACATCTAGACTAGGGAACCAGAGATGGGATGTACATGAATGGACGGCCACCAGAGTCTGGGGAGAGAGAGGAATGAGAAGTGATTTCTACAGGGGTGCCCTTTGGGGGTGTCAGGACTATAGAGATGACAATATTGTTCCTATACTAAATGCCACAGAAGAGTACATTTTAAAATGGTTAACGGGAGGTCCTGTGTGGCATAGTAGGCTTGGCAGTGTCTCTGGAGCACTGGGACGCAGGTTTGATCCCCAGCCTGGCACAGTGGGTTAAGGATCTGGCATTGCCGCAGCTGCTCTGTAGGTCACAAGGGCAACTTAGGTCTGATCTCTGGCCCGGGAACTCCATATGCTGTGGGGCGGCCAAAAAAGAAAAGAAAAATGGTTAATAGTTAATTTTACATTATGTAAATTTTAACTCAATTTTTTTTTAAAAAAAAAGAATAAATACTTTTGGCCACATGAACATGGTAAAGCTTTCACTTGGAAGTCTCTTTATGAGTATGGATGCTGCTAACCAATTCATGGCTGGCCTCTCTTTTTTTGTATGTTCTCTCCAACAGACAGGAATAACCTCCACAAGGTAGGAATCAGAGTGTGTGGTACAGAGGAGACACTCAATTTTGTAGATGAAAAAGGAAAAGACTCTATAATCTTTTTGGCCAAGCTATACATGCCTCCATGTGAGCAAGAGGAAGCAAAAAGCAACTAACTATGAAAAGTTCCAACACTGAAGGATGAGATTCCATGAGCCTCAAATATGACTGTTTCTCTTACAGAGAAATTTATGGGGTCTTAGAAATCCTGAAGAATTCTTTTCAAAATTTTTTTCTGCCTAGACATCAGTGAAATTTAGACAGAGGTTCGCACTCTTTTTCTTGCTGACGGTATCATGCATGTTCACATTGCAAAGATGACCTCACTGAGAGGCGGACAAAGGAGACATCATGGCATGAATTTAATTTGAAGACTCTCGGAGAGTCAGTTTCTTGACAGAAGCCTGGAAAAGCCCCAGCCATCCTGACTATATCTGCTACCTCATGCCTCGGAAAGTCAGCAAGTGTTGCCGCTAAAGTCAATTTTTTTTTTGTCTTTTGTCTTTTGTCTTTTCAGCACTACACCATGGCATATGGAGGCTCCCAGGCTAGGAGTCGAACCGCAGCTGTAGCTGCTAATCTATGCCACTGTCACAGCAACGCAGGATCCGAGCCTCGTCTGCAACCTACACCACAGCTCACAGCAACGCTGGATCCTTAACCCACTGGGCGAGGCCAGGGATCAAACCCAAAACCTCATGGTTCCTAGTTGGATTTGTTTCCGCTTCGCCACGACGGGAACCCCTAAAGTAAAATTTTAATTGACGGAATGTCAGAGAAGACAGAGACCGTTTTACCATATTCCTCAATTTTAACTTCTTGTTCAAGCTAAAGAATAGCAAACTTCCCAGATGTGTACTTCAAAGCCAAAATCAGGTTAATTTTTCGGTTTCATTTGCACAATTTTTCATATTTTTATTTTCATTCATTTTTACACTCAAAAAATGAGAGGAAAAAAGTGACATTTCTTTGCAAAAATAATGTTTGTCTTCAATGACAGGAAAATCAATTTCCAGTGCAATAAAATAAACTATACATCCTGATGGCGTAACTTCTGTGACTATCAAATATTGTGATCCCTTCCTGCTACAAAGCCCCACTTTTCTAGTATTTTTGGCTCTGCGTAAATTAGTGGGGAGAGGACTATGAAATTCAGAGACAAAAGAGACCCCACAAATCCTGAGAAACAAAGAAGCTGGTCTCTGCTTTGAGCTTCCCATGAAGCCTCGTGCCCTCGGATTTCCATCCTGGGAATTCCATGATCAGAGAACTCAATCCTAGAACTCAAGCTGCCAACCTTGGTAATTTCCTCAACACATTATGCAGTTCCATGGTTCCATGGCAGTGTTTGTGGTACTCTATCCTTCTAGAATATTCCCCCCATTTCCTTTGGTTGGCTGACTCATAATCATTTCTTAAGTCTCTGTCAAAGAGTCATTGAGTCTGGGAGCCATCCCTGAAGACTACTTACTGGCTCCCACGGCACCCTGGCCACCTGTCTGTCTTATTTAAGATATTAGGTTGAAATTACCAGATTAAGTGTCTATTTCCTTTACTAGATGCATAGAAAAAGGAAGGGCAGGAACTTTACAGTGAGGAACCAAACACCGCCTTAATTAACTAAGCTATTGAAGGAATGGCACCAGGAACGGGGACAACACAAACATGTCCTCCTCCGATGTGGCTTACTGGGAAAGACACAGCATCTCCTCTGTGGTATTCCTGCCACGGTGCATAAATTAACCTGATGATGAGGAAACACCAGGCAAACCTAAACTGAGGGACCCGTGATGAAATAAACGGTCCGTCTTAAAAAATGTAAGGGTCGTCAAAGACAAAGACCGAGGAACTGTTCTGGACGACAGGCTACTAAAGAGACATGAAAACGAAATGCAACATGTGATTCTTTTTTTTTTAGGGCCGCCCCCACAGCATATGGAGGTTCCCAGGCGAGGGGTCGAATCAGAGCTACAGCTGCTGGCCTACACCACAGCCTCAGCCACGCCAGATCCGAGCTGCGTCTATGACCTACACCACAGCTCACGGCAATGCCGGATCCTTAACCCACTGAGCAAGGCCAGGGATCGAACCCCACAACCTCATGGTTCCTAGTCAGGTTCATTAACCACTGAGCCACAATGGTTCTGGTTCTGTGATTCTGAATTAGATCCTAGGACAGAAAAATAAAATTTTTTCTCTTGCTATAAAAGACATTAGTAGGAAAAAAATGTATATACATATATGTATGTAAAAAAGGAAAGGTTTGTAGGTTAGGCAATAGTACTGTATCAATGTTATTTTCCTGCTCTGTGGTTGTATCAGGGAATGTCGTCTTGTCATTAAAAAATACACACTTAAGTTTTGTTTGCAACTTACTGAAATAGTTCAGAGAAGAACAACTGCACAGAGAGAGTGAGTGAACACAATAAAGCAACCACGATCAAACTTTAACATTCGAGGAACTGGCAAAATTCTGCGGACATGGTACTATTTTTGCAATTTTTCCCTAAGTCTTAAGTTATGTCAAGATAAGTTTTTTATAAAAGTAAAATTTTAAAGAACCAAAACCTAAAGAAAATTTTCCTTTAAGATGAGAATAATAAACTACGGGAGTAGAAAAGTATACGCTATCGCTACGTTCAGGGTAGATGAGAAAATCCGCAGTAATTGCTCTGAAAGTGAAACCACTGGTTACGCAGAGTGCTAATTGGAAGTTGGCGCAATTCCAGGTCACCGACACTATCTCCCAAATCAACCCAACAAACGGGACAGCAGAGCAGTGCAAGGTATTTTCTTCGTTGTGTGGTCATAAATGAGAAGTAAGAACACTGCAAATAACTCTGAGCTAGCGACGTGCTTTACAAGTAAGTATTTCTCTACATGCTTTACAAACTAAAAAACCCCAGCTCTGCCTTAAAGGCCACCATCCTACAAATACCCTAGACAAAACAGAAGGGACAATGCGTCGTCCTGGGAGAACAACGGGTAGTCTGTGGATGCTCTGGGCCGGCAGCGGCATCATCTAAATGGGGCCGGACATCTCAGAGAGCTGGCATTTTCTATCCTAGGGTTAACTGTACTAACCACAGGGCTGGGAAGCACAGCAGAAGGAGACCTGTGTCTGCCATGATGTTGGCAGGAAGGTGCATGTGCGGAGGTAAGACGTGGGACCAGGCAGAGACCAGTGAGCACTGCGGGAACTGCCAGGCATCGCAAGGGAGTCCTCGATAAACACCACCACGAAGGGAAAGGAATCGATTTGTTGGCCCAGCCACAGAAGGCAGATTTCACCCCAACACAAGGAAACAATTTCTAACAGCTCTCCAACGACAGAATAGTGACCTTATGAAGCAGCCAGCCTTACACCACTGAATATATTCAAGTATAATGAAGACACTCTCTTCAACTACTACGGGAATGGATTCTTACATCACCCAGGCTTGATCTAGAAACACTGAAAGTTGAGTTTCTCAATGGTGGCATCACTGGCCTCTACCACCAGATGTCACAGTATTTGGCTCCCAGCTGTGACAGCCAAACCGTCTCCAGATGTTGGCAAATGATCCCCGGCCGAGGCACCCCTGGCAGCAAACTTGTCTGAGTCTGTGTGTCAGGAAAATGAACCACCACAGGATTCCAGAGGTGAGGTGCAGGTAGTCGGGGAAAGACTTACAGACAAGAGACGATTTTCAGTAAACCTTGGAATAAAAGAATTCTGGAGAAGGGCAGCCAAACAGACAGGGCTGGTATGATCCAGGTGTGGAGGCGGGATCATGAGAAAGCCAGCTGGCCAAGTAGAAAGGTTCAACAGTAGATAAGGCTGGAAGTATCTGTTTTTTGTTTTGTCTTTTTTTTTTTTAGGGCTGCACCTGCAGCATATGGAAGTTTCCAGGCTAGGGGTTGAATGGGAGCGGCAACTGCTGGCCTACACCACAGCCACAAAACGCCAGATCCGAGGAGCGTCTGTGACTACACCACAGCTCACGGCAATGCTGGATTCTTAACCCGCTGAGCGAGGCCTGGGACACCAAGTCCTCAGGGACACTAGTCGGGTTCATCTGCGGAGCCACCTTGGGAACGCCTAGACCTATTGGTAATGAATTGTGTGGAAGGAATTTCCAGTCTCAAGTCAAGGGTACTTAGGCTGGCTTCCTATCCATGTCAACAGGAATGTTCGTTTGGGGTGCAGTCCTGGAAGAAACAACGTTATGGGAGAATGAGGGGGTGCTGGAGAGTCAAGCAACAAGCCATGTTATCAATTCCTCCTTTTCCAGAAATGTTTAAGGTTTGCTTTCTTAGCTGCCATTGCTCTCTGCATCTGAATGACACAGAACTCTCATTTTCAAGTCTATTTTAAAGAGAAGCCGAAAGCCAGCGAGTAGGGGATTCGAGGGAGAGAGAGCAGCACTTCCCAGACAAGGGACTGAAAGGCACTGTGGTTCCTGCAAGACAGCAGAAGGTCACACTCTGCCACAGCCAAGCAGAGCTCATGCCAGGAAGGCTGGGGTCTGCACGTGGGTGGGCGACTGCAACTTCAGTCTTTATTTGCCTTGGTTCTGTGTATCCAGACCTGGACCACAGAAGTTTTCCCAAGTCACCCTGGGAGTGTGAGACACGGGGCTTGTGGGCTGAAACCAGGCCCCGCAGCGCTACCAGAAGCAGAGGCTCACGGGAACTCTGGGCCACAGATGCGGGACGGGCTTGTCGAAGCCCCTCTGCTTGTAAACTGCCCGCCCTCGCTGATGACCTTGGCTTTAGCTATTCTTCTTTTCTTTTTTCCCCTCTTTAACTGCATACCTTCCCAGGCTCAGGTAAGCCCTGCTGCTTCCCAGGTACTGGGAGTCAGCTCCCCTTGCCCCCTGCTCCCACCTACGACCCCCCTGCTTACCCCATAAACACCCCAACCTCCTCCCCTTCAGGGAGAGGGTCTGAGACGGGTCCTGTGTGAATAGACACTTGCTCGGCTGCACACCTGGCTACCCCGGCGTCTGGCTCACTGTGCAAACACACCCGGTTCAGCACCAGTAGCTGCGGGGGCGGCAGAGCAGCCTCAGGCCATCGTTAGCCTGAGAGCCCAGCCGCCTGAGTGCATTGGTCCTCTTGTTGGTACATGACTCACATGCACTCAGAGGCACCTAGAAAGGCTCCGTTCAGAGGGTCTTTGGAATCCTGAAGGCTCAAAAAGGGACATTTCTGGTGCACGTCCTCTGGCCTGGCACGGGTTGGCGATGCAGCATCCAAGAAGCCTCTGGAGGTCTGACGATGCCAGCAGAGTCCCCACTGTGGTCGGGAGTCCAAGGGGACCAGCCATAGGGCCAGCTCAGTTGTGAGCTTCACCGCGTGAGAGAGCAGACACCCTTCTGCTGATGTGACTGCTTTTTGCTGTTCAGAAAAATGACTGACTGAGGAGCAGGAAGCTGCTGGCTTTTTGTAAGAAGCACACTGAGCCCCCTCGTCTCCAAGCAAAGGAAGCTTTTCCAAGGATATCTTCCCTGGCATTCCAAAAAAACTCCTGAACCGGGACCTCCAATTGACCCGGCTCCTGCTGGGTTCCAAGCCCAGGTCACTTTTTGGCATCATCTTCAGCTTTTCCACTGTGTCTTTTAGGGAAAGGAGAAGCCACCTGCCTCACCTTTATTTAGACTTCTATTCACTAAAATATTTTTATTTTAAAAGAGAGAGGAAAAGACACCAAAATATTTATATTTAGAGGCGATTTCAAATAAAAGCGTTACGAATGCAAATGAGCGCTTTCACTCGGGCCTCCCGCCGAACCCGCCACTAAACTGCAGCACCTTCTGCCAAGCATCTCACATGAAATGCAGGCGCTTTCTCGAGGGCTAAGAAAAAGTTATTAGGAGTGTGAGCTTGGGCCATTACTTCACAACTGAGTTAACCTCTGTCCCAAGGGCAACATTCGGCAGCTGTCTGTACTGAGTCAGTACTTCCTTTGCAGTCTTTTTTTCAAATACTTTTTTTCTTCGATTTGGGTAAATTACCCTTTGCATTTCTGCCTGTGACTAGAGGCATGAAACAAAGTTTGGGCCTACCTCTTGCTGTGGTGAATAGCTGCCTGCTTTTTAAAAGGCAGAAATGGAAGGAGCAGAGTCATGTGATGTTAACTCACTTTTGAATTAAAAGTTACAAAACGCTCGACAGATAAGGTGCACAGCACACAAAGGAAGCCCTGATGCCCTTCCAAGGCGATAGAAAACGTCACTTTTCAGACGTATTCAGGGCTTGTGTTTATAATTTTGTCTCTTAATATGCATTTCTTGCCCCTAGAATCAGCACCATCTGCTTGTCCAAAATACTTGTGAATCTGGGCCAAGCATACCGAACAGACCCATTACCAGAGTGATTGCTCCTCACACTATTTGAGGTCGTACAGACAGGTGGTTGCCTGGCTAGCAGCACCAGCGAGCATGTGTTAGAAGTGCAGATTTGGGGCCTCACCCTAGACTTAAGGAATCAGGAATTTTCTTTCTTCCGTTCTTCCTTCCTTTCTTTCTTTTCGCCATACTGCGGCATGTGGAAGTTCCTGGGCCAGAGAGTGAACCCGTGCCACAGCGCTGACCCAGATTGCTACAGGGACAATGCCAGATACTTAACCCACTGTGCCACAAGGGAACTCCCAGGGGCCAGGAATTCTGGGAGGGGGTGTGTGGCTGTCCTGGTCTAATGAGCCCTTCGGGTGACCTAGCGTGAACTCAGGTTCTTAGTGGCTCAGAGGGCTCGGCCCCTCGCAGCCTAAGCTCTCACTGTCTCATTTCTTCACCAGGAGGACTGAGATAATGAGAGCAAACTATCCCACAGGATACAGGACTGCTATGAGAAGCAGAGCAGCTAATGCATATAAAATGTTTACAGTGGTCGCCTGGGGCTGGCGGTGGGAGCCGGGATTGGCTGCAAACAGGCAGAAGGGAACTCCGGGGCGATGGAAGAGTTCTAACACTAGACAGTGGGGAGGGCTGCTCAACTGTATAAGTTTACTAAAAATCATTACCTTGTCATTTACAAGGGTAAATGTTACTGTCTGTAAAGTGTACTTCAATAAAAATTTAAAGTGTTTAGAAGAGTGTCTCATTCATAGTAATCGGATGATGACTCATCATTTAAGTCATTCGAACAGACTTATCAAATTATACGTGTTCGAAAAGGAACTAACCTCCCTTCGGGGGTGAGGGTCTTCCTTTGCCTTAATGTCTTGAGTGGGGTCTGTGCAGTTGCCTCTGATTGATTCAAAAAGTAAACTGGGCCTGTGGCAATCCTTCTTATTATGGAGATTTTACAGACGGACAAAATGAGAGTAATAGCACAGAAATATATCGATGGCTAAACTGACATGCAACCAATCCACAGGTATCATTCTCCTTTCTAAAAAAAAAGTTGGGATGCATATATTTGCTCTAATTCATAATCACTATATTTCAATATGCAATGACATCATAAACTGTACTATGATATGAAGCAATGGAAGATAAAATACAGAAAGAGATAGAGGTGGCCTCGGAAAGAAACTTAGAAAACAACTACTTTTTGGTGCCAGAACTACATATAAGTGGGCATTTAATAATATTTACTGATTTTGTTGACAATTGACAATGCCGAATTTTCACTGAGCTCTGTGTTCCTGGAAAAGAGAAAGAATTACAGAATCCTCCACTTTTTTGCATCTGGTACGTGACTAAAGGCAAAGAGCCACTCTCCGCAGATGAGTCAGGCGCGACTCACTGTCCACTCTTGCTTGTGAATCCCCCGGGACTCGCAATGGTCCCGGCGTCCCTGCCTCTATGCAACTCGAGCCTTCCTCCTCTCTGAGACACTCCTCACCCATAACCAACCTCTCTCACAACTGCCTGAACAAAACTATCTTCCTGATTATCTGGTGCAGTTTGCTTTTGACACCCCAAATATAATGATCCAGTTTCGCTGGCCTTTCTCTCCACTCCTGGTTAACGATGTTGTTTTAAAGAACCTTTTACAATTATTTTAGAGCATACACATGTAGGCGCAGGCGTACACCTACCATATTAGCTTTTTAACTGCATGTATTAGCGCACAGAACAACAAGGAGAGGGTAAAATTAATTTGCACAAACAACTAATCACGTGCAGCAGAGATGGACACGCTTTTTCTATAAAAGGCCAGATAGATAGAAACTATTTCGGCTTTGCATGTCATACTGTGTCTGTCGTGACTACTCAGCTCTGCTACAGTGTGAAAGCAGCCACAGACAGTCCATAAGGGGTCGGCCACATCTGTGTTCCAGGAAAACACACACACACTCGCGTTCCCGCTGCGGCTCAGCGGGTTGAGAATCCAACTAGTGGAGTTCCCATTGTGGCGCAGCAGAAACGAATCTGACCAGTATCCATGAGGATGAAGCTTCGATCCCTGGCCTGCTCGGTGGGTTAAGGATCCGGTGGTGTTGTTGTGAGCTGTGGTGTAGGTCATAGACGCAGCTCAGATCTGGCGTTGCTGTGGCTGTGTTGTGGGCCAGCAGCTGCAGCTCCAATGTGACCCCTAGCCTGGGAACTTTCATATGCCGAATTGGCCCAAAAAAAAAAAAAAAAAAGGCAAACCCACAAACAAAAAAACCAAACAAAACACACACACAGATCAGCTAACTGAAATTCTTAAAATTCTATGCAAATTAGGAATTGATAAGTCATGAACTTAATGACACTCCATCCAGTAATCCTCACGTTTTCTTCCAATTATTCCCAGTAAAAAAAAAATCCATGGGGAGAGACCAGAAATCTGGAGTATGACCACATTAAAGAGTGTGGTTTTCTCCTTTTATATCTTTAGTAAGAGCACTGCTTTTTTATAATGTAAGTTCACATACTTATGCCCCCTTAATTTTTTTTTTTTTTTTTTGGTCTTTTTAGGGCCATGCCTGCAGCATATGGAGGTTCCCAGGCTAGGGGTCTAATCGGAGCTGTAGCCATCCGCCTACACCACAGCCACAGCAATGCAGGATCTGAGCTGCGTCGGCGACCTACACCGTTGCGTCATGGCAACACCGGATCCTCAACCCAGTGAGTGAGACCAGGGATCAAACCCACAACCTCATGGTTCCTAGTTGGATTCATTAACACTGAGCCATCAGAGGAACTCCATGCCCCCTTTAATTTGTTCTATTGCATAGGTAAATGTAATTCTTTATAGTTTGCAGCCTCTTTGTCTTATTTTCATTGTTTTCTTCCTCAAAAGTCAGTGATTTTCATTTCGGCAACTTTTGTGTGTGGGGGGGGGGTTGCTGGTGGCATGCAGCAGCTTGATGGGGGGGTCTCAGTTCCTAGACCAGGGCTTGAACCCAGGCTGCAGTGGTGAAAGCGCCAAGTCCTAATCACTAGACCACCAGGGAACTTCCTCCCTCAGCTACTTTTCATTAGTACAATTTCTGTACCTTCATTATGTTTCTCAAACATGCTGAACATATAATATATGCTCATTATTAAAAAAAATTTACCAGAAGAGCATGACAGATTCTACCCAAATTAAACAACTTTTAATGTTCCTGGATTCAATCTTCCAAGTTTGGGTTTTTAAAGCAAAATAACATCCCATACATACCATTTTAACCTTATTTTTTCATGTCACGGTATAGTTTATATTGCATCTTTCCACGTTAACAAGTCTAATTTTAATGGCTGTGTATCCGTATTCTACCATATGGGATTTCTTTAATCAAACCTCTGCTGATGGATAGTCTTGTAGTTTCTAACAATTTTGTTAATATGAAAATCACAGACATGTAGCTTTGGGAAGTCATCCAATTGGTTTCGGTGGGCTTCCATCTGGGGACCCTCCCCCTCAAAGTCACCTAGGTGGCAGTACACAGCATCACATAGGCCCCAGCTCCTATCCCTGGTTCTGGCCGATAGGACTAGAGGGCAGCAAACCTTGGATTAGCCAGTGACCCACCACACATCCAGACAAGACAAGATGAGATGGGCCAGTCGGTCTCTCTCAGGAATGAGGCAGTTTCCAGGGCGAGCATGACTTAGAGGATAATGGAAGAGCCTATGACAGGAGTGGACCTGCCCACGCAGACCTGAGTTAAAAGGCAGAAACTGAGGCCAGCAGAGGAAGGGTGGGTGGAGGCAGACCCACCAGAGGAGGGCATGGTAATGGTGACACACAGAGTGAGAAGGTCCAGGGGCTGACGGAGATGGGCTTCTGGATCCCAGCTTCCCCATCGGACGGCCCTCAGGCTAAGTCCCGCGTCTGGTACTGGCTAAGGGACCCTGGGAAGATTACTTAACAGCTGCATGTCTCAAGTCATTTGTTTCAAAAATGAATAATAACAGTATTTACCTTATGAGAAGATAACCCGAAATGCCTCACATATATTGTGTGCTCAATTTACGTCGGTAATCAGGATTACAGCGTTATTATTATGATCTGAGCCAGCATGGATGCAGAAAACCATGAGCTAATGCATTCATTCCCTAGGGCCTGGACGACTGGCTCTTTCCAAAGGCCTCTGTACACACACCTTGGTCATAAGTTTAGGAAATTAATTTCCTGCAAGAGAGAACGTAACTAAAACAATTCCTTAAGATACATTCCTAGAGCTGGAATTGCCAGATTGAAGAGGAGTATAACCCTCTTGGAGAAACTCGCATTACTAGCTGCTCATGCCGGACACGGGTGTGGGCTGATCCTCTGAAGGAACTGACCCGGGGAACACCTCAATTCTAGAGATGCTTGCCACTCAAGACGTGAAGGTTTGTAGGCGCCTGTTGTTACAATACAGTTACCTGCATTCAACTTCAGTGTGGGTCTCGGAAGCCACAGCTAGAAACTGACAGAGCGCCCACAGCACCTCCCCACCAGGGCTGCCACAGTGAACTGGTTCTGAGCAAAGACCCAAGGACAAAAGGACGGGGGAGAAGAGATGGCTCTCCCAGCCAGGGCTCTAAAGAACCCTGAGGCTAATGCATCAGGAGCCCCATCCACAAACCCTCTCCACGATGGCGAGTGCGAGGGGGGGGCGGTGCTCCCTTCTGCACACCCCCTCGCCCCCCAGCCCCTCTGTGTAGACTGTGAGATCTCAGAGCGATGCACTCTCTTCTGCTCTGAACTGACTGAGAGAGAGCAAGAGGAAGGAAGAACAGAAGGCCGAGCCAGCCAGCGTGATGGTGTCTCAGGTGACCCTCCATCCTATCGCTCCGTCAAAGAGTAAGCAATAAAAATAAAACTTAAAAAGTCCAAACCATACCTAACAAGAATTTGAAGTAGTGCTTTGATAGACAGTCACCAGAAACACTGGGCGGGGGTGGGCAGAGGCTCTTCGAAATGGATGCAGCCAGACTCTACCCAGACCTGATACACCGCTGAGTTAAAATTTACAGTGAAAAAGGAGTACCTGCTGTGGTGCAGTAGGTTAAGAATCTGACTGCTGTGGCTCAGGTCGCTGTGAAGTAGCAGGTTCGATCCCCAGCTTGGGGCAGTGGGTTAAAGGATCCAGTGTTGTCGTAGCTGTGGCATAGGTTGCAGCTTTGGCCCGGGAATTTCCATATGCCATGGGTGTGGCCAATAAGTACATAAATAAATTAATTAATTAACAGCGAAAAAAGAAAACAATAGTTGTTTTCTGAGTTCCATCTGTCTTTTCGTCGTCTGGCAATATCAGGAAGAATCTGATATTAATAGTGGGCTCTCAACCTAACGCCAAATATATCTTCAGGAAGAAAAAGAAAAAGTCAAACATCTCCAGTGATCTTTGTAATCTCAGGCTTTTATCTCAAGGATCCTGCACATGTTAGAAGTTTAGAATGGCAGCACAGGAGTGATCACAATACATCAAAAACCTGAAGTACATTTTGATGAGTTTTTCTAGCCCTTCCTTAGTAAATTTAGTTTTCTATTTTTGGCGGGCACAACCATGTGCTTACCACTTATAGCGTCCGTGTGCCTTCCTTGGGATGGGTCAAAGCGTCAAGGGTTTCGGGAGAGCCTCGATCAGTTCCTGCCGACCACTGCGTATTTGCTAGTGACTTAAAATAGGGCTTCAGTTCTTACGTTTCAGGGTTCAGATCATAAACACAAATGACCACCTGAGACCTCAGAGGACCGGATGTGAGCTACTTATAGTAAAACTGAACCAGAAACAAGAATAGCAGGAAAGCTGCCTATTTTCTTGCAGTGAAGTCCTTTGAAGTAAACTATTTATTAAACATCATATTCCAGGGTTCAAGACAAAACCCTTTGAAGGCAGGTTATCCTACTCTGCACAGTGGCCCACTGCTAACGAATTGCTTCCTTTTCCTTTCAGGTTTTCTTTTTTCATTTGTGAAACTGAAACCAGGATTGTTTTCTTCTATCTATGACGCTAGCGGGCACAAAGCACCACTTCCGGCAATAATGTCCATCAATAGAAAGGGCATTAAAAACACGCCAGCCTGTCACCTTCTCACCGTCACAACAGAAGAAGATGTGCTCATCAAGAAGTTGCTAGATACACCCACCCAGAAAACGAGGTTACAAGACATGATAGCACAGAAGGACTAAAGATGGCAAGAATTCCAAACAACAGGATTTCATTTTTTTTTTTAATTTAAAAGCAAAACTGATCTACTGCATTTCCTATCTCAAGACGAAAGATGCACATGCCTTTCTCAGCTAGCCTTGTTCCACTTCTCAATAAAGCCCCCGAGACACACCAATCCCAGGCGCATCTTAAAGAAATATTCAAAAGAAGAGCACAAAGGCGATGTCGTTTATTTTTCCAAACTAATCATTAACTTAAGAGTCTTTGCCTGAAGAAGTGGGACATGAAATGCCCATCAGGCCGACACCTGCGCTAACGCGTCCCGGGTGTGAGGGCCCAGCCCTGGCCGTTCGGGAGCACTGTTTCTGGCTCAGCACGTGCTGAAGAGAAAGGACAGCGGCATCGCTGGACACGTGACTCACAGGTCTGTCTCAGTGTGGCTGGGAACGACGGGAAGCTTTTTAAAATCTAGAAATACATCAAAGGGCTAATGCAGATTAAGCTCTGCTCCTTTTTTTCCTGAAAGGCTCACTTTTGTTCCTAATATAAAGACTTAGATGGTACTTCTTTAGATCATAAAGCGAGTTCTACTTTTAATGATGGATTAAAAATTATAAAAGTAAAAGATGGCTTGTTCTCACTGTTCTTTTTTTTTTAAGTGATGAATGCAGGAAAGGACCAGTCTGGGCCAAATTTATCTCTTGCTGACCTTCAGGGCTATTGAGTAAGCCAAGTATGATGTTAGCACAAAGTCAAATCTGGATAATTTAGTCACTTTTTGGCCGATTCCATTATTAGATACATTAGATAAATATAAAATAGCACCTATGGTACACATGGTTTTAAAAATAGTACGAATCTTCACTCTAAATTAGAGTTAAGTGAAATACACTTGTGCTCACACTGGTCTTTTGCAGCAGAAAAGCTTGTTATATCAATAGAATAACTATTCATTCATTAACGTTAATGAATTAACACGTTCACAAAGGAAAACAGAGCCCACTGGGTTTCCTAATCAGCCTGCCGCCCTGCAAATTTCCCCAGGTCTACAGCTACCCTCAGCCCTGCCCCTCCAGCCAGAAAGGCTGTGCTCTTCCTGTGCGCCCTGGGCATTCCACAGGGACCCTGGGCCTGGCCTTCCCTTTCACTGGGACCCTGCTTTATCAACTTCTCCTCTCCCCTGGCTCCTTCTCTTCAGCCTAAAACCAAACTTGCGTCGTTCCCGATGAGAATCTGAATTCTCCCTGGACTCCACATCCCTCCCCGTCCCCCGCTCCTTTCCCTCCCTCTGCTGGCCCCCACCAAGCTCTCTGCAGGGCGCTGGCACCCACCGCTCTACCCAGCTGACAACCTAGCTGAGGCATCCCCACACTAGCTATTTCGGGGGAAAAGACTGTGTCATATAGAAATGTTCTAGAACGGAGAAACAGAGAACCAGTCACAACGAGTGAGTTACAGGCTCTGGATCTAAATTAAATAAGTTGCCCTTAGGAAACAGCTATGGCAACCAGAAAGTTCCCAGGATCATGTCTCGCAGAGGTGAATAAAACTTTATTCCTGGGTATAAATCATAGTTCCACAATACTAGTTAAATTTGTTGAGTGATTACATTGTGCCAGGAACTGTGTCATTTGTGGAAAGAAATTTCAGACCACAAGATGAAAACACAGCTGTTAACTTTGTTTATCTGGCCATGCTCACAGCATGTGGAAGTTCTCAGGCCAGGGATCAAACCCACACCACAGCAGTAACCAAGGCTAGAGCAGTGACAATGCCAGATCCTTAACCCACTGAGCCACCAGGGAACTCCGTGGCTCGTAACTTTAAAAAAGGAGAATAAAGTGACAAACGTCAGAATCCAAAGGCTTCCTCCTCCCCCCTTATTCGAGCTTCCTGCCACCACTACCGCCCCCAACAGGGTTCTGAGAACTGAGCTTAGCGTCTTCCAGTTTTGCAACGAGGAGCTACGAAAGGCGACTCTGTGGACACAGCAACGTTTACTCACTACACTGTATTTACACCAGCTGGTTGCCACTGGGGACTTACTTGTGATTCATATTTCTGTCCTAGGAAATTAGTCCATTTCCCCAGCACCTAGAACACAGACTCGCATATAATATGCACCTGAGAAATGCTTGTTGAGTGAATGAATGAATGAATGAATGAATGAGTAAATGGGTCACAAATTTCCACGGCTATGCAAAACAACAGCGCAACGCAGACAAGGACTTTTCCCTCTGAGCTTCTGCTAATTTCGAACTAGTGACTCGGAAAGATTCTTAATATGGTTTTCCTTCTACACAATATTAGTGCTAATTAAATACAGTGTCAGCTATTACAGCCCTGACAAACACATGTAGGTGGTCGGTCTACAGAACAGGACTGATATCTAAATGACTAAAGAATCACAGCACTGGTATTTGAAGCTTTGGCAAATATTTTCACAATGTGAGTTACCAAAGCAAACCGTCAGCTCACAGGCAACAAGACGGGACTGCCCAGGAATGTGCGAAAAATATTATTAGTTGGTTTAAATCTCAAATGTTACAAGATGCCTATTAAAAAATTATAGGAACCGCATTAGCTTTCTCTTCGATGCTGATTCTTCTTCTTTCCTCTCTTTATGTAATGACCTTCCTACACAGTATGTGCTATCATTAAAAAAAAAAAAAAAAAGCCTAGGGAAATAAAAGGAACTGCTTGCTTAACATAAAAAAAAAAAAAAACATTTCATTTGAGAAAGGAAGAGACAGCAATGTAACAGAAAATGTACAAGAATTAAAGTGTGTGTGCTTTGTTGTTTTGTTAGGGTTAAGTTTGTTTTAATGAACAAAACAACTAACGTGATTTGGCTACTTTTGCATCTATTATGCATTCTAGGGAAAAGGAAGAATCCTCTGGAGAAAATATTTTAAAATGAGTCCTGTCCTCACACCTAGCATCAAAAAGGCATTAGGTGTTAACAAGACTAACTGTGGTGGTCATTTAACAACACATAGAAATACTGAATCTTTATGTCATACATTGGAAACTAACATAATGTTGGGTCAATTGTACCTCAGTAACAACACAAAAAGCCAGGAGCACACGTTGGCATGGATGTGGAGAAACTGCCTCATTCACACACTGCTGAGGGGAATCTAAAATGGTGTGGAAAAGTCTACTTTGGAAAAGTCTGGAAGTTCCTCCAAAAGTCAAACACAGAATGGCCAGGTCACCCAGAAATCTCACCTGTAGGTATACACTTCAGAACAATGAAAATGTTCATCCGAACAAAAACATGTATAAAGGAGGGTTCACAGCAGCATTATTTATACTTTGCTTAAAAGACTGAAACAACTCAAGTGTCCAGACTGAAGCTGTGGTATGTCCAGAAAATGGAATACTACTTGACCAAAAAAAAATTTGAAGTTCTCATGCTACACCATGGATAAACTTTTGAGAACAAGATAAAGTGAAAGAAAGTCACAAAGACCACATATTGCATGGTCCTGTTTCTACGGAACACCCAGAATAGCAAATAGACAGAGACCGGGAGTAGACGAGGAGCTGCCAGGGGATGGCAGGGCTGAAAGAAAACGGGGAGTGACTGACAGGTTTGGGACTCCTTTTGGGAGTGATGAAAATGCTCTAAAACTGACTGTGGCGATGGGTGCACAGCTCCGTGAAGACTGAAAAATAATGAACTGTACTCTTGGTACAATGGGTGAATCCTGTGGAATGGGAATGATATATCAGCAAACATTTTTTAAAGGTTTTAGAGGCAGCCATTTGCAAATTCTCTATAAATCAAGCACCTGTATTCTGGCCAGAGGCAAAAGGCAAAAATGAACACACAAGAGACAAAAATAGTAAACATGCAACATATTTACAAAAACAGCAAATACAGCAATGTTATAATAAGTGTAAAAAAACTACTTCTCAGGGCCAATACTTAGAATTATGTAGTAAGTGGGATATTGACTACTGAAGTAAAAAAAACCCAAAAAACTACTTTTTACATATATAAAAGTGTGAGTCTTTAACTTGGAAGTCAAATTAACTTATTTGCATTTGAAATTGAAGAACACAAGGGGTTCAGTTTCTAACGGTTTTGACCCATTTTAGACAGATATTTATTAAATATTTATTAAAATGCTTTAGCTTGAAATACTATAGCCACCAGAAAGAAAACAAATATGAGCAATTCAATTCTATACTTTCTGTTCAATAAAACTCGCTTCTCCATGGCAGGTGGTACAGAGAACTCTACCCAGGGGGTTAATCAAAATTCCCTTAGAATAATTGAAAAGCATCTGCATTTTTTCCCCAGAAACCACAAAAAAAGTCACCATAAGCAGAACACATCATCTTGATGATGAGCCCTGAGCCTGTAGCCACACAATGTGCTGTCCCCAGAAAACAAGTGACAGGACACAACAGCATTGTGTGATAAGCCAGCGATGTCTGCCCCGTGAGACGCCAGGAGATTCTTTAAAAATCAAAAGATAGGCAATGATGAGTTGCATGGGCGACGTTTTGCTACTGTTGCGGAGCAAACAGCAGGTTGTGACCAGTGCGATCATTCTCAGAGCAGGACAGTGCCCGGAAAGACCTTGCAGGTCACCGACCTCGACCCTTCATGTCACAACAAAGAAAACTGAGGTTCAGGAAGGTCACGCAGCCAGTTTAAAGCATTACTGGAGCTAGAAAGGAGATCTTTCAGGACTCGTTTCATCATTTCTTTTTTCCCGTCTGTGGACCACAGAGGGTGTCCCCTAAGCAATGGACGCTTCTCAGGAACCTTCCGAGAGGCGCGCTTGTAAAACTCCGCACGGAAGTGCGAAGCGAACCGTCTATGACAACGCGCGCGACCCAAGAGCTTGGGGACCCTCAAAATGTCAACCCAAGTGGTCTGTGTGCCAGCCTGAGGGAGGCAGCACTGCACACGTACATCGTGCAGGTCTGTGATGAGAGTCTGGGCAGCTGCAGCCTGCGTGTGCGCACGAGTCCTCTCGGCGGGAAGATGGCAGCAGCGCTGAGCCCAGGAAAGGAAAGGGCGAGCAGGTGGCCTCGAGGTCTTCCGGAGGAAGATGAGACGTGATCTGCCAGGTTTTGGCTCAGTGCAGGTACACTGGGGTCCCCCTCCGCTCTCGTTATCATGTAACCCAGACTAGTCCCGAAATCATCCTAACTAGTTTCTTAATTATTCTGGTGTCATTACTCAGTCAACATTCTGGAGGGCAGATTTAAAGACCTGGTCACTGGAAGAAATCTTCCTCACCTCAAATTAATACACACACGTGCTGGTTAGACATCAGTCTACGTGAGTTTCATTCCTGGACACTAGTTTCCTTGGATCTGAATGTTCCCAGGTTCTCTGTGCGTTAATCATGGGTTTCTATCTCTGTATCTTACAATGATTTTATATCTGAAGACTTGACCGGAGTGAGTGTGCCCCTCCCACCCCAGGCGAGCTCACGCCTAAGAACCCGGGAGCCCGCTCTCATCCTCAAGCAGCCACCACCGTGATCTAACTTGTACACCAAGCCACCAACTTCCTGCCCCAAACCATCCCAGGGCCAGGTGCCAGACAACTAGAGACCACCCCTAAGTCAAATCCCACCGACATTGTGCAGACTCGTCAATCCTAAACTGTTTACCCAGCCCTGCTCTGCCTGTTTGGCAGAAACCCTGATAAAGGCCTCTGCCCGTGCTTCCCCGTCACTCCATTTCGCCTCCTACCAAACCTGGTGCTTCCCCAGTGGCCCTGGGTGGCACAGGGTAGACGGGGTGGGGAAGGCCCTTCTCTTGGGAAGTGGAAGTAACAGATCCTTTCAGCAGCATTAACCTCTCTGTGTTGGCACTAGGTCCCCTCCATAAATAAAAATCCTGCAGGTACCTGGCAGAACCCGCGCTGAGTGAAGACCAGACAAGCAAGAGCACTGAGCGCCAGGGCGGCCAGGCGTGCAGGGGTGGTCACTGAGGGGCGAGGCCATGAAGCTCCTGCCAGGGCACCACTCTCACCTCCTCACAAGCTCCGCTTCAAGCCACAAGAGCTGCCTCTTGGAAGAAACAGGCTTTGTCGAAAGCTCAGACCTGCTGAGGCCCGGGTGGAGCACATGGCAAGTGTTTATGTAGGTTTACCTGCAACCAACTGATAAATGGAGACAACACTATCTAATGGATCTTTCACTCTACACAGCTGTGGCAGTAACAGAGATGGTCCAACAAGAAAACTCTACTCCACCGATGGGCAAACTTGAACTGTGAAAAGCATTCTTTTTAAAAGGAAATGGAGAGGAGTTCCCGTTGTGGCGCAGGGGAAACGCATCTGAGTAGCATCTAGGAGGACGCAGGTTCAATCCCTGGCCTTGCTCAGTGGCTTAAGGATCCGGCATTGCCGTGAGCTGTGGTGTAGGTTGCAGATGTAGTTGGGATCTTGCGTGGCTGTGGCAGTGGCACAGGCCAGGGGCTACAGCTCCGATTCAACCCGTAGCCTGGGAACCTCCAGATGCTGTGGGTGCAGCACTGAAAAGTCAAAAAGAAGAAAAAGAAAAGAAATGTAGACATAATCAAGAATATTAAAAGACCAACGTCAGAGTCCTTTGGATCATAACTGCAGGCGCTGATTAAGAGAAACACTTCATTTGTAGGACTGATACTGGTCAAAATGCTGTGAAGACACAGATGCTCACAAAGAGAGTCATCAATGTCAGGACCAGACAGTAAACCAACGCACATGACATACGTGTACATGGGGCCCAGTGGTGCCCCTAAGACAATCAAGGTGCCTGTAGTTTTGTCTGTTTACGAATTAGGGCTGCATGAGATAATCTAGACCTAGAGCAGAAGAGCTGCAGACGGCTTGTCCAGGGGGCAGGTAAGAGTGAGTCTGCAGAGGGTTAGGGCTTTGTGAAGGGGTGGGGAGATGGTCACAGGTGTTTATGTGCCCTTCCATACTTACTGTCTGGACAAGGACACTCTGGCACCAGTGACATTTAGGTCAGACAATTCTTTTGCAGGGGGAGGTCTTGTTTATTACAGGATGTTCAGAAGCCTCTTTGGTCGGCAATGCTTGCAATAAATTTAAAGACATTTACCCATCAGATTCCAGGAGCAGCCCACCACTTGTAACAACCAAAAGGTCCCCAGACACTGCCAAAGGTCCCCAGGGAGCACAACCACCTGGGCTGCGAACCACTGGTTTAGACCTGCAGTATTGCAAATATTGCCAGGCACCTGTGTTTCAGTAACTGCCTGCGTTATTCCTAAAATCTTCCAAAAGTTCTCAAAAGTTTGGCTCAATCGAACAGTGGAGGGTGGAGAAAGAGAGGTTAAATACTGGCCCAGGGACACTGCGTCTTTCCTAACACACTAGCGTATATTCCACACCCTCATCACCGTCGCCGGGGGCTGAGGCTTCCTTACGTCCTGATTGAGAGGAAAGGCTCGATACCAAACTGCAATGTTAATCTATTTTTAATATCCACAATAATTACTTGGAGAAACATAACCTTTCCTAAAAAGCAATATGAAAGCAACTCGCATGGGGAGCCAAAGGGCACAGACCTCCAGCACTCTAGGCTCTAAGTCCAAACCCAGAAGAGGAGGGTCAGCCCCCTCCCCCAGCCTCCTCCACCAGGTCGTCGGGAGTAATTCCGAAAGGCGGAGGGTCACAGGAGGTCCCAAAGCCCAACCGCACCCGTGCCTGTGTCAGGAGGCCGAGGTTTGTCATTAGCTCTGGCCTTGCATGTGTTCTGTGGCTGCCCTAACTCCCTAACTATATGAGCCATTCCGACAAATCACTCATCTGTATGTTTCCGGCAGTGCCATCACCTCCTCTGTGACAGGAAAGGGTTGGTTGGAGCTCTAGGACACAGCTGAACTCCAAGGTGACTGTTAGAACTCACATACTAATTATTCCCCTACCCTTCAATAAGGCAGGGGTTCCATTTCAAACAAGGGTACTTGGCAGTTTCTCGTGTCCCCTGACACTTGGTAATTACCTAGGTAATTAACACTGATACCTTAGTAATTACCTTAGCTGTCCCCCACAATCTTGAGAATTTACACCATACAGAGCATATGCCGGCTTGGGAAAGCTACCTCTCAGAGTACATACTTGAGATCCTAATACTACTGGACTCTCCCAAGCCTTGCCAGGCAGCCTGCCACATGCTTCCCACACATGGGGGAAAGAGCCACAAAATACTAAAGAGCTAGGCAATTAAATGCTAGTTGGAAAAGAGCAGAGCAATATTTCTTCACAGCTGCCACTGGGAGGGGACAGGTGTGACATACTCCACTTGATGCATCTCACCAGGATGATGACAGGACAAAAGTCAAAGTGGAGGCCATTGAAGAGCTGTGACTTCTGCAAACACTCTTGCTGAGGACTCTGGATATGAGAGTCCCACGTAAACGGTAACAGTACCGGCTACGCCAGTGGTTAAAATGATCCAAAAGAACGGAATGCAGTTTCACAAACTAGAACTTGGCCTATCTTTCAGGAATGACCATCCATGGCAGAGCTGACATAGGAGCCCACTGAGAACACTAAGAATAAGTAACCCCCACGGCCAATAGTTAATCACGTTCCTAAGTCAAATCAAACATGAGGGTAGCTAGGTATTTTCTTTGCATAAGGCATCTGAGTAGGTCAGGAGGTATATAAGACCTTGTAAGCTTTCGGCCACTGAGAAATATCACATTTGTTCTAGAGAGAGAGCTCAGCTTTAGAACATTATAAATGAAATGGGAAAGAAAACTCTGAAATCCCAACTATATTACATACAGTCTAGGCCACTGGTTCTCAACTGGGGTGCTGCATCTCTACCCCCAGGGCCATCTGGCAATGTCTGCAGACACTTTTGGTTGTTATATCTGGGGAGGTGTTCTGGCATCTAGTGGGCAGAGACCAGGGATGCTGCAAACTCTCATAATCCCTAGAGCTGTCTCCTATAACCAAAAACTATCCAGTTCAGAGTGTCACTACTGTCAAGGCTGAAAAACCCTGATCTAGGCCAGAAATAAAAATTACCACTACCTTGTGGGTCTAGGACTTGAAATAATTCAGACAATCTAGCACTGTGCAGTTGCTAAGTAAAATTAAAAGATACAGTTGATGATACTATGGGCTTAATCTTACTTTTGGTCCCATCATGCCTCTCCTTGCTTAAAAAATATATCTGTATTATGATCATATACATTAATCAGTTAATTAGTTCAAATTATCAGATGCTTGTCCTATCCACTTATTATAACAAGAAATACCCAGAATATTGTTCCTATGCTCGATTCATAACAGCAGTAATATAATGTAATTTTTGGTATCCGTTTCCTAGATACTAGATACTAATTCTACATTAAGTGTGAAAATATATTCCAAATACTAATCTTGGGCTCTTTTAAAATGATTTCTACAAATGTAGATCCTCAGGACTTAACTCAAATCTAGGGATTCAGCTTCACTGCAATCTGGAGATTTGCATTTTTGGCAAAGCTTTCCAGGTGATTCTTACATATGCTCAAGTTCAAGAACCACTGTCTGACTTGGCTTCCATGAGAAAGAGCTGCCATTTCTGCATCATTTGCACCATAAGGTAAACAAAAAATCAATTAATTTTACGTATGAAAGATCAGCAATACAGAGTACTACACCACAGTGGCCTTAAATGGTTTACCGAAAATAATAACCTTTCAAAGTGAGGCTGGTACACAGAATCCCACAAGCACCATCATAACGGGTCCTATATCAAAAGTATTTGGCCTTTGAAACCCAAGACACCAAAGACTTCCCACTCAAGGTTGTTATTGGTGAACTTCATGACTCTTCAAGGAGGCAGAGGTTGTTAAGTGTCTTGCTGCCACCGGTCAGCTTTAAATTCGTCTTTTAATTTAGCGTTTGATGGCAAACTGCTTGAAGAAGTCAAATCACAGGATGAACAAAAATTAGACTTTCCAAATAAAAGAGCAATATTTTCCTCCTGAATTTTTCGGTAGATTGCCTAGCAAGTGTGATCTCAGTTGAGATTACAATTGCAGACGACAGCACGTCCCCAAAGAAAAGTAAGAAAAAGGAGGGAAAAAAGTGAGGCAAAATGACTGCGGAAGGAGATAGTATTCAATATTTGGGATAGTTGAGCTACTCAATGCCAAGTTCCCAGTATTTTCAAGCATTTTACCAACATTTTCTTACTCAACCATTACCAATTCCATAAAAGCAGATGTTTTGCTGCTAAGAAAATTGAGGACCAGGGAGTTCCCGTCGTGGCTCAGTGGTTAACGAATCCGACTAGTAACCAGGAGGTTGCGGTTCCATCCCCGGCCTTGCTCAGTGGGTTAAGGATCCGGTGTTGCCGTGAGCTGTGGCGTAGGTCACAGACGAGGCTTGGATCCTGCGTTGCTGTGGCTCTGGCGTAGGCCGTGGCTACAGCTCCAATTGGACTCCTAGCCTGGGAACCTCCATATGCCGCAGGTGCAGCCCTGGCAAAGACAAAAAGACGAAAAAAAAAAAAGAAAATTGAGGACCAGAGAATTTAAGTAAGTTGTTCAAGTTCTCAAAGCTAGCAAGTGGAAGCTACGGGATTTTTAAATCCAAGAAATCAAGCCTGACTTAGTATACTCCCCAAAATTCACTAACTTGCTGGTAGTTTACAGAATTTCTTGTGAATATACGACTGAGTAATTGCAAATATTTTAAACTGAAAACATTTCAGAGTGTTGTGTGTGTGATTTTTACAACTAACTCTAAGGTGCTACATGGCTTGTCTACCTCAGAAATTGAGTGGAATCAAGTAAGCATTCTAAAACCCTAAGACATGACACAAGAGTAAGGCATCATGTTATTCATTAAAATTAATTTTGAGGATCTTTGGCAGATGGCAGCAGGATTTTCAGATTCTTTGAAATAATTAGAGACACCCTAGGATACTGTGAAATCATGATTGAGGTTGCACTAAATTGGCTTCCAATAGCCACATACAATAGAAATGATTTGGACACTAGATAATGTCATTTTTAAATGGTTATATTAAAAACCAGGCTAGAAGATGATGCTAGAAGCCTTCCTCTTGGATGTGGGCATCTGCCAGGTATCCGTCCTGGGCCTGTCCCCTCCCGCGTGACTGTCCCCGCAGGTGATCTCATTTCCTACAGGGCTTCACTGCTTGATGTCCACAAAGACCAATGACATGCTCACCCTTTACATCCGAGATGTCCCCCTGGCATTTCAGACTTAAGGTGGTCAGAAACCCAACGCCCCACCTCCGCCGCCTTTCCTCTCCTGCACTTCTCCTCTGGTTTTGCGCCATGGCTCCCTGCATCGCTGATCACATCTAGAAACCCCAGCATCACCAATTCTCCGTGAGACATAAAACTAGACTCTGGGTCCTCAGGGGGAGGCTTTCAAATGTACCTCTTCTTCCTTTGCCCACTCTCTCTCTTTAAAATTAAATGTAAAATTAAAACAAAACAAAACACACCTCAGGTGATACTGAGACGCTCTTCTTTCAAACCCTTCAACGTCCAGAGAATGGAGTCCAATCTCTTCAGCAGGGTCCCACAACACCCAGCTCCTGCCGCTCCATCGTCCCTTCCACCACAACTCTGTCACCTGTCTGCCACCCTCACTAGCTGGCCTGCTTTTCTTTAAACACTTGGGTGACCCATCACTCTATACCCTCATTTATTTTATTCATTTATTCCCTTTGCTTTCTCCATCATCATCACAAAGTACAGTTTCTGAACATGCTTGTCTCAGGGCTGGTGCAGATGCTGTTCCTCTCTATCTGAAATGCCTTTCCCTGCTTGCAAACTCCATCCTAAAAGACTAAGCATGAGCTGGACATATTCACAGGGAGCTTTTCAAATTCCTCCACTTCCTTTTCCCAAGCCCCAGAAAACCTCTACTGCCCACAAACCTCTATTTTCACCCTTGTCACACTAATATTTCTTTATCCTTAGTGGACAGTGCGCTTACTTCCGGCAGAGAGGTCCTTTTTCTTTGAATTACCAGAACTCAACGTCCATCACACAACAATAACCAATCAATACAAGATGCCTGACTACTACGACTCCCAATAGCTGCTAGGCATTAGGCACGCCCACTAAAGAATGTACTTGTCTAGTGGGGGATGAAATGTAGCTTCTTAATCAAAGACCTATGCCCTGCAGTCTATATTTTATCTATTTATAAATAGGATTTTTATCAGAAAAGAAGCAGTATGGCTAACAGGTCTATAATTTTCCTTGCCAGCACATCAGCCTTGGCATGACCCATCTCGGCTCTTCCTGTGTACTCGTGAGATTGGTTGGTCAGTGTCTTCCTGAAGCCCCTGTGCCACTTAAGGGCAGAGACCAAGCCACATTCATCAGGCACACCTCCTAGCAAGTAGCAAAGCAAGCAGTCCACGACTTCTTTTAAATTTTTCTTCAAAATGCCTCACACAATGGGATATTAACAACTGCACTTTCAAATTATATCCAGCAAGCCAATTTCACACTTAGACTCTAAGTTTACTTTCTAGTAAACTTAGAGTCTAAAAGTTCATTCTTAATTTTGTCCTACTGCTACACAGAAAACACGTAACCGCAAAAACCGTGTTCAAGATTCAGATTGCATTTAAGAGGTCCCTGGTGGCCCAGTGGGTAAGGGGAGGGTGTTGTCACTGCTGTGGCGTGGGTTAAATCCCTGGCTTGGGAACTTCCACACAAAGAAGACATGGCTTAAAAAAAAAAAAAAAAATGGACTGCATTTAGGGCCCTTTCCAATAAAATCTTATTTTACCCACATTTTGGCTGAAATTTTGAAAACTGGGGGAAATGAATGCAGGATGGCTGCCATAGATACACTTCTTAGCATTACAAAACTATCAAAAGAACAGACAGACTTCATGAACCTTCCACAGCGTCTAGCCTGTAGCCACCTGCTTTCTATGGCTGGACAGGAAAAGAGTCAGGAATAAGAAGAGCCTGACCGTGGGGGTGGAGCCCTGCGTGTTTGGGGCGGAAGTGGCTCTGGGGTTCCATGCCAGACACTTTCCAGTCCTCCCTCTTTTCCCCATCTGAGGAAACTGGGACCAGTGCAACTTGGGTTAAAGTGGGCCAAGTCCCAGGTAGCTCAGTCAGGTGTCCTGCCAAGGGCTAAGCACGCATGGAAAGCTCGGGTGGCTGCCCAGGGGCTGGGACATGGAACTAGGGTGCAAGAAATCCCAACAAGCCATTGTGTCACGCCTGAAACCCCACTGATACAGAGAAAGGGATGGAACAGAGAAGGAAGAAAAAGGCAAATAAAGACTAGAGATGAGTCAGACACATAAACAGAGGGATTTCTAAGGTATGGAAAACCAAAGAAGTTCTCTGGATGTTTATTTTTAGAAGACAATAATAACCAAAAATGTATGACATAATTTACTTCTCAAAAGAGTACCGGTAAAGAAAAGCAAGAACAACCCTAGTTCTTTTTCATTTGCCAACTATTTGGATTTTAATCAAATGAGAGTTTAATAAAATTCAATATCTGTGAGTTTTCAGAAAATGTAGAACTTTTTTTTTGGTCTTTTGTCCTTTTCCTTTTTAGGGCTGCACCTGCAGCATATGGAGGTTCCCAGGCTAGGAGTCTAATCGGACCTACGCCAGAGCCACAGCAATGCAGGATCCGAGCCACGTCTTCGACCTACACAAAAATATGGAACGCTTCACGAATGTGTGTGTCATCCTTGTGCAGGGGCCATGCTAATCTTCTCTGTATTGTTTCAATTTTAGTATATGTGCTGCGAAAGCGAGCACAGAAAAAGTAGAACTTTTGATGATGTTTCTGTATCCACAGATATGAAGGATACAGATTTGGGGTCCTATGATATCAGTTGACAAGATACAGCCTAAGCTTCAGCTCTTGCTAATTAAACGAATCAATTAAGAGACTCCAGTTGCAACTGTGTAGCTGCTGTTCTATAGTAGCAATAACAACCCCGCGGGGAGGTCTTTTACTACATTAAAATGCTGTCCTCCACGACTCCATCTGATATTATTAGAAACAGTTATTTGTGTCTTGCTGTCATATTAGTAGCAAAGGCAAATTGTGGAAATATGCAGACCAGAATGGTCCCAGTATGAGATCAGGTTGGGTTTTCAGCCTCCAAGGGAACAATTGCTGAAATTCCAAAGTTCCCCAAAGTTCTTTAATGGAACTGATAAATCTATCAGCACAGCATCCATTTAGAAACGAGGTAAGGGTCACATATTTACATACTTTCCTGCTAGGCTGATACAATTCAACTAGATGAATTATCATATTAAGTTTACCCTCCTGAGTTAAACTGATGGAGTTCAAAATTGTTTTTGATGGTTGTCATTAATCGCTGTTACTTCGTAAATGCTTACTTTGAAATCTAATTGTGCTAGCGTATCAAGGGTCATATTAATACCATTCTTAATGGTAAATCTTTATAAAACATGTTTATTCTACTGATATTATCGCTCAAGCTTTCAAGGCTAATAAGAAATAAAGTATATTTATTATCAATAAAAACTTAATTTAAAATGTACAATTGGAGATTTAAATTAGCTTTAAGAACTTCAGCATGATTTGGTTTCATTAAGATCTCTGGCTAAGCTTCAAAGACATATAATTTGATAGTTCCTCAAGAGTCCTTGGGCAAATGCCAACAATACAGCTATGAAGAGGCTGCTCAGTGGATTTCTAAGCTCATTTTCTCTTTCAGGCAGTATGTATGCATTGTTTTCACAAGGAAAAAAAGTCAGTCTTAGTGCGATACCTTTGTCTTAATATTATGGCCTTTTAAAGATAACAGTACTTTAAAAACTAAATATAAACAATACTTGCAATATAAAACCCGTGATAAAATGGTAACCTCTGCATTCCTCAAGCAGTAACAAGATACTCATCCTTATTGTCAAACACAGTTTAAAGTAAGGAATTTGAGTTACGTAAAACATTGGACCTCTTCCATTTCTTTGTGAGTTTATACTCTCTGACATACATAAATAAGCAAAACCCAGACAACTTACAAAGTGAAATCAGGCACAGATATCCTGGAAAAGTTCTGGGATGTGTAATTTACCAACTAAGTGTGTATTATGGACTAAAAGGTAGTGTTCCCCCAAAATTCATATGCTGACGTCCCAACCCCCAGTTATGATGGTATTTGGAAGTGGCACCTTTGGGAGGTTTAGACGAGGCCTTGACAGGGGGCCTGACAGAGGAAAGGAAGGGGCTTTCCAGGGCTTGTGCCCGATACATTTGAAGAAAAGCAACAAGGCCAACTGAGTTTTAAAAGGATCACTTTAACTGCAATATTATTAATGATACAGCAGGGAGCAGGGATGGTGGGGGGAAGGCTGGCTGCTCTAAGAATTTGAACAAGAGATGACAAAGGCTCTGATCAGGATGCAGGCAGTAGGTGGTGTGCAAGAAAGAGGAATCAAGGAAAAGACAAGGTTTTAGCTCAAGTTGCCATTTTCTTTCTCTTTTATTTTCTCTTTTCCTTTTTTCCTTTTTCTATTTTTGCAGCACACCCACAGCATATGGGTCAAATTAGCTGCAGCTGCCAGCCTACGCCACAGCCACAGCAACGCTGGATCCGAGCTGCATCTGCAACCTACACTGCAGTTCAGGGCAATACTGGGTCCCTAACCCACCAAACAAGGCCAGGGATGGTACCCCGCATTCTCATGGCTACTAGTCGGGTTCATAACTTGCTAAGCCACACACAACGGGAACTCCCAAGTTGCCATTTTCTGAGATAAAAAGTACTACAGGAGAAACTTTATGTTTTTGGATCTTTGCAGGTTCTAGGTATTAAGAACTCAATTTTTAATAAATGCACCCCAAGAAATCTGGTGCAACCAGATATATGCAACCTTAGAATCCAAGAAGAGAGACCAAGTAGCAGAGGTGGCATAAGTGCCCTCTCTAGAATAAGCATGAGGTACAGAAAAACCTTCACATAAGAGAGAATTCAAGGTAGCTTTTTATGAAGGTATTTTTTAGATGAGATTAACGTTTCAATTAGTAAACTTTGAGTGAAGCAGATTACCCCGTACAATATGGGTGGGCTGTGTTCAATCAGCTGAAGAAAAAGGATGCACCTCCCAAGCAAGAAGGAATCCTGCAAGCACAATGACTTTGGACTTGAACTGCAACTCTTCCCTAGGCCTACTCTGTAGGTTTTGGACTTGCCTCCACAATAGCATGAACCCATTGCTTAAAATCAATCAACCAATCAACCAATTAATCAATCTCTCTCTGTGTATATACAAAAATATAATACACACACACACCCTATGGTTCTGTTTCTTTGGAGAACCATGACTAAAACAGTTTCTTCTGACATGCATTTAAATAATATTTAAAAATTTTAATTAGAAAATAAGTGCATAAAACCTATTTAATACTTAATCAGAAAAACAAAAATAACCACAAGTCTCAGGTGCAACAAAAAATTTATAGCACATTGAGCAGGTACCTACACATATACTTTAATCCATAAACTTTACATATATATACTATAAAGCACTAAGTAAATGCATGTAATTATTAACATCCTTCCTATCTCGATGGCTGCAAAATCACTTACCTTTTTTTTTTGCAATACACTTTATTTTATTTTATTTTATTTTATTTTTGTCTTTTTGCCATTTCTTGGGCCACTCCCGCGGCATATGGAGGTTCCCAGGCTAGGGGTCGAATAGGAGCTGCAGCCGCTGGCCTACACCAGAGCCACAGCAACGCGGGATCCGAGCCGCGTCTGCAACCTACACCACAGCTCACGGCAACGCCGGATCGTTAACCCACTGAGTAAGGGCAGGGATCGAACCCGCAACCTCATGGTTCCTAGTCGGATTCATTAACCACTGCGCCATGACCGGAACTCCAAAATCACTTACTTTTTGATCTCAGCCATAGGCTTCTCCTCTGATATTCTCAACTCACAGAGCTAACAAATACCCAATGTGAGGTTACCACCTAAGCGACGCACCCAAAGGACACGAATAGACATTTTATAGATTATAAAAGATACCTAGCAAACGAATACATGGAGAAATATTCAAATACAACAGCAATAAACAGAGAAATGCTAATTAAAATAATAAGGTACCTTTTTCTACAAGTTATTTTGAAAATTATAAGAACACTACTTATGTGATATTTATAAACTTTAAAAATAATAGCTATAAGGTAAATTTCACTGGGTAAAGCTGAATGATTTTGAGAATAACTAATACTAGTTAGAATGCAATCCAAGATATTTATAAACTTTAAAAATAATAGCTATAAGGTAAATTTCACTGGGTAGAGCTGAATGATTTTGAGAATAACTAATACTAGTTAGAATGCAATCCAAGTGTTATTCTCATATACAATGAAAGGTATTCTAAAGATATATGAAATAATTGGCAACAATGCATATTAAACCATAAAATTATACATGGTTTTGACTCTATTTAGGAGGGAACATAGCTCAGACGCTTTTGAAAATATCTCACAAGTGTTTGAAAATAATTCAAACTATTAAAAAAGCAAACCACATGAAGCTGTTCATTAGAATACCATTTGTAATGGGCAAAAAATTAGGGTACCTTAAATACCTAAAGGCTGGGATTCCTAGATAAGTAAAATATGCCACATCTACTCACCAGAATGTTCAATATAGTTTCATTTAAATAATGCTTATATATATTTAATAGCAATATGGAAAATGACTGATAGGATCTTGAGTGGAAAAAAAATCAACCATGTTGTACAGCGGAAAAAAATAAACAAATTTAAAAAAAAATCAAGATACAAAATTATGATTCAGCTTCATTATAAGTGTGGACTCAGAAAAATCAAGATACAAAATTATGATTCAGCTTCATTATAAGTGTGGACTCAAAACACATGGGCTGAAACTAACAGATCACTTTTTCTCTCTGTAAATTAAGAAAATATACAAAATAATAATTCTTTCCCACTTACCACTGTACCAAGAAACTGAATGCTCATGTTGCCACCTGCATCTCGAGAAAGACACTGGGGGGAAAAAAGAGACATAAAATGAATCCCCATCCACACAAAAACATGTACGCGAATGTTCACAGCCACGTTATTCCCAAGAGCTAAATAACCCAAATGTCCATCAAATGATAAAATGGATAGACAAACCATGGTCTATTCATCGAATGGAATACTACTTGGCCACAAAAAGTAATGAAATACGGCTACATGTTACCACAGCAGTCAGTCACAAAGGACCACGTAACAAGAAATGTAATGGGGTCCGTCTAACAAGAAAGGTCCAACCCAAGTCCACAGACAGCGAAAGTAGACGCGTACAGTCTGGCTCTTCTCTGATGGAACTTGTGTTTAAAAACAACATAAATGTTAACATTTAAACCATTTTCAAGTGTAAATTTCTGCAGCGTTAAGTATATTGACACTGTTGTTTAACAGATCTCCAGAACTTTCATCTTGCAAATGTGACACTCCACACCCATCAAATGACAAGCCCCCTCCCCTACCTCATCCTAGTAACTGCCATTCTGCTTTCTGTTTCTATGAATTCGACTACTTTAGAGGTATTTTAGATATCTCGTACAAGTGGATTCATATAGTAGTTGTACAACTTTTGGGGGCGGGCTTATTTCACCTAATGTAATGTCCTCAAGGTTCATCCATGCTGTGGCATGTGACAGGATTTCTTTCCTTTTTCAGACAATAATATTTCCCTGAATGTACAAACCGCATGTTGTTTATTCGTCAATCAGTGGACGTTTTGGTTGCTTGCACACTGTGAAAAATGCTCAATGAACATGGGTGGGCGAACGTCTTTGAGAGTCTATTTTCAACTCTTTTGGACATGTAGATCTAGAAGTGGGATTGCTGGGTCATATGGCACTACTATTTTTAAATTTTTGAGGAAACTCTATAGTATTTGCCATAGCAGTTGTACCATTTTATAATTGTACTAATTGTGCACAATGGTTGCATTTTCTCCACATTCTCACCAACACTAGCTATTTTCTGTTTTTTTTTTTTTCATAGTGGCCATTTTGCTGGGTATGAGATGATATCTCATTGTGGGTTTTGACTTGCACATCTCTGTCAATTACTGATATCAAACATCTTTCATATGCTGGTTGCTCATTTGCGTATTGTCACTGGAGAACTGTCCATTCAAGGCCTCTGACCACTTTTTAATCGGGTTATATATTTAATCTTTATGTATTTTGGATATTAATCCTTTACCAGGTATATGAGTTGCAGGTATTTCTCCCATTCAACAGGACACTTTTTCACTCTGTTGATTATGTCCTTTGATGCATAAAAGTTTTTGAGTTTGATACAGTCCAAATTGTCTAGGTTTGCCTTTGTTGCCTATGATTTTGGTGTTATATCCAAGAAATCACTGTCAAGTCCAAAGGTCATGAAGCTTTTTGCCTACGTTTTCTTCAGGAGTTTTCTAGTTTTAGGTGTAATGTTTAGTTCTTTAATATGTTTGAGCGAATTTCTGTATATGGTGTAAGATAAGGATCCAATTTCAATCTTTTATGTGTGGCAGATCCACGCTTTTAGAGAAAATCTACATGTATACGGCTATCAAATTTATATTTTTAACTCCCATTTGTCATCTGAATTCAAGACTCGTGTAGTCATTTTTTAACTGGACACCAACACCTGGCTACCTAACGCGCATATTAAATCTCCCAAGTCCAAACATAATTCTTGATGTGCTTCCTCAAACCTGCTTCTCCTCTAGCAGTCCCATCTCAGCAAATATTATCATCATTCACTCAGTTGCTCACTTTTACGGCTTTAACTTCCTTCATACCCAGTATCCAATCCATTTGCCAATCTTTTCTGCCTTCCCTCTAAAACATGTGTCAAATTAGTTTACGTCAAGCCATCTCCACCGCTACCATCTTAGTCTAAGCCAAGGGTTGGCAACTTTTTTCTTCACAGAGCCAGGTTTTGGTAGGTTCTTCTTTTGATACTTGCCTTTCGCCTAACATTATACTGTGGTATAATCACTTCCAATTGAAGGTTAAGTGGAAGATCCTCGATTGTACAGGGTTATAGAGGCTTTAAAATATGGAAATTTCCTTTGCTTTTGCATTGAGGTTTGAAAAACGCTGCTGGAACTATGGTCCACTTCTGGTTTTAATCTTTTGACAGCCTCGGGAGTATAAAAAGCAGCTTGGGAGTACCCATCGTGGCTCAGTGGTTAATGAATCTGACTAGGACCATGAGGTTTAGGGTTCGATCCCTGGATCCCTGGCCTTGCTCAGTGGGTTAAGGCTCCGGCGTTGCCGTGGGTTGTGGTGTAGGTCACAGACGAGGCTTGGATCCCAAGTTGCTGTGGCTCTGGTGGAGGCCAGCAGCTACAGCTCCGATTCAACCCCTAGCCTGGGGACCTCCATATGCCAGAAAAGACCAAAATAAATAAATAAATAAATAAATAAATAAATAAATAAATAAAATGAAAAGCAGCTTGACATTAGTTGTGACTCAAATGCTAGTTGTCAAAGTGACTTTACCACAGTATGCATTTTGCATGTAAATGATGTTTTGTCTTTCAATTTCAGGTTGAGTTCATTAAGAAACATTATCAAAGTGTGCAGCACAAGCTAATTCTCAAAGCCATTCAATGTCTGATGTGCCATAATAGTGGTTGAGGACAATTCTTTTTGTTTAGAAAAATTTCAATCTTGGTCCTGTGTCAAAGAAATCTCAACAAACTTCTAAGACACTGAACTGCTGTGTGATAGAGAAAAATCACAGCATTAAGATTCTACTTATAATAAACTCTCCAAAAGCAGCCACGGATAGATATAAATGAATAAATGTGGCTGTGTTCAGATAAAACTGTATTTATGAAGCTGAAACTTGAATCTCATATACTTTTCATGTGTCATGAAACATTATTCTTCTTTTAATTTCTTCCAACCATTTAAAATATAATACATCCAAACTTTTAAAAACCACTCACCTTGCGAGCAGTACAAAAAGTAGCAGTGGGTTGGAATTCGCTGACTCCTCATCTAAACCATCATCAGCATCTCTCATGCGGGTGACCACAATGATGCTGCAAATAATTTCCTTGCTCCACCCCTGGTCCATCCTTAAATCACATCATACCATTCATTCTTCTATGCAAAACCCTTCAAAAGCTTTGCAGTAGGAATCAAATAGAAACCATACTCTCTGGCTTATGAAGAGCCGACATGACCTGGTCCCTCTCTATCCTTTTCTACTCTCCTAACAATTTTCCAGACACTGGCCTTCCTTCCGGCCTCCACACAAACTAAATTTGCTCCTGTCTCATAGCCTTTGCTCATGCCATTCTTACTTGGGACTTTCTTCCCCTGCATTTTTGGATCGCTTCCTCCTCCTCCTCCTCATAGGTCTCAACTCAATGTTCACTACTCAGAGAGGACTTCCTAACCATCCTGCCTAAAGCTACCTCCTCTAATCACCTCCTACGAATTATTCTGCTGTAGTCTCTGTGGGCCTTCTTAGCATCCACATTACCTTATTTATGCGTTTATTCCCCCGCTGCAATGTAAGTCACGGTCACCGATGTATTCCCAGAGTCCAGGACACTGCCTAGGTCATGCCAGCATTACCTTCTATGTAAAAGGTAGTGAAAAATTCCTTTTCTTTACCCTTCAAGGGCCAGACTGATTCCCAGGCAAAGAGGAGTAATTTTGCACAATGGAAAATGGAGATGGGCTTAGAAATGCATATTTTCACATTAAAGATAAAATTAAATTGTAATAACGAATATGCAAACCACAGATACAAGTACCAATAAATTGCCTTTAATTTTGCATTCAATGTAAAGCAGATTAAGGAGTTCCTTGGCTCAGCGGGTTAAGGATCTGACATTGTCACTGCTGTGGCTACAGTCGCTGCTGTGACTCGGGTTCAATCCCTGGCCCAGGAACTTCTGCATGTCACCAGTGTAGCCTAAATAAATGAATGAATAAAGTAGGTTAAAATTATACATATTATGAGCATCCAACTTTTTACCTCACCACAACTACCACAGTCTGTATACTTGCATTGACAGAAAGAAAACCCAAACCTGATATATCTCAGCAATAAGGACTGATTTAATAGAAAATAGGGAAATAAAATTTCATTCAAAAATTGGAATTTGCTTCTGTGCAGGAAACAAGAATAGATATTTTCCCACAGTCTAGAATGAAGACAATTTGGTTTCAGAATCCACAAAGAACAAAGTACTCGATGCCCACAAGGAGTGTGCAGCATGCCAAAACAAACATGAACTGACCGCCTGATAAACTAATAGCAACAAGTAAAATACAATAAAAACGAAAACTTTTTTCATGAAACATATTCGGTCCTTAGTAAAATATTTTCTCCAAATATTTCACCCCTTTTTCTATTTTAAGTGGTACTTCATAGCTAGATAAAAAGGTCCTTTCCTCATTTTGAAGTCTGCTCCAACATTTACAAAATACACTCCTTTTTTCTTTCTTCAAGGAAGAGAACATTTAAGAAGTAAGACTTAGTTAACAAAATAATTTCAACATTTGCTAGAATAACATTCATACAAAATTAGCAAGATTGCTCACTCCAAAAGAGCAAAAACATTCACAAAATATAAAAAGGTTCCAAATATATCTTCCTAAGATAATAAAATCAGAGGCAATTTCACCTTTAAGAGTAATCTCACTGAACAGTAAGAGGAAGAAATAGTAATAGTTTTCTTTTTCCTCTCACTGATTTCCAACTTGATAATACGTTTCAAAGGCCATTACTGTGGGATTTGTCTTATCGGTCCCCAGTGCAGCTGCTTGTATTATTTTCCACGTTTGCTATAATCAGTGTTTATACTATTCAAAATCCTCTTCTTCTGGCAGCTACTAAAACATAATTTTCTAGTTAACAGATAGTAGAGGAAAAAAGAGTATGTATGGAGTGTTGGGGCGGGGGAGGGGATTCACAAAGATATTTTTCCATTATGCTAAATTTTTAAAAGCTACTGCCAATCATAAAATGTATGCCACTTGAGACAAGAAAATGGCCAAGATTCTAGACTATGTTATAGAAGCCAGTAGACTTGCATTGAAATTAATATTTTAAATTACAGTTGTAAATACATCCCAGCTGCTAAATAGTGATTAAATTTTTTGAAGCCTAGTGAAAGGAGTTATTTCTGTTCCACTGGTGGGCTTATTTCTAAGATGTGTAACTGTAATTGATGTTTTCAGGAATGTGAAAAGGAGATGGTTAATAATTACTCTTTCATTTCCTACTTCTTTAGAAAAAAATACCAACCTCTACTTATTTCAAGTTATATATTTTTATATCCTATACATTCTACGTAGATGGTTTCATATTACATTTAATGATTCTAGAGCAGAAGCATAAGGTACAAAATAGTAGCTAATTACTCCTAAGGGAGTGGAGATGAAGAGAAACGTCTACAAATCACAGGAAACATTTATTTGGGGACTAAAACCATAAGATCATAACTTCCAAATTCACTTTTTTCCTTCTTTTTTTTTTTTTTGGACTGGAAAAGTATAAGCAAAAATGTAAGCCACTTCACTTAAGTTTTCAATTAAAATGTTAACATACTTATTTTAACATCTATACACATTTATTAGGATTCAAACTGAAGTTTGTTCTTACAGACGTTGTGGGAGTTATTCTCATCTAAAACACAGAAAAAAGAAACTAACATTTTTAACCTCTGAAGTGGTGACAAAATCCATTCCCTTTCTTCAAAAACAGAAAATCAAGCTTAAATTTTAAAAATCGATTCAAATTCTGGGCAGATAAGCACTTGCAAATATATCACAGATAGTTACACATTCTGCAAACACAGTAACATCTCTTCTATTGCATTCATGTGCTTGTATAATATTCTACGTTACAAAGGCCCACTGAGCATTTTAAGTTATCATGTTATATAACCTGTTTAACCCTGCAACCAATGCACAAGTAATCCATTTAATCTGGGATTCTGTATAAATAACATGAGATTCATGTGACACTATTCCAAATTTGTCCGCTTTAACATAGAAAATTAGTTCCACTTAGTTGAATATCAATGATCTATTCAATGCAGGATGCAATAGTGCGGCAATCAGCTTTGTGCTTTTATTTATAAGAAATTTATCTTCTCTTGAAAATATTTAAGCAAGAATATGAAAACGAAAAAGATAAAAGCCTTCAAAGGTACACTATGAATAGCTTCGCATCACACAAATGTGAAAATTGTTAGACCTTAGCAGGATCTCGAGATATTTTCAAAAGTATTTAGCTACTCTTCAGGCCTGTAGACAACCTGCTGTGAGCAGGTGGAGAGAAGAAATCAAGCCACACAAAGAAACAGGCCAATAGCAGTTAGTCAGCTCTGCCTGCAAATGTTCAAACAACGTGACTTCGCAAAACGAAAATCTAGCATGTAAAACGCTAACGAGAAACAATGTATTAAATTCCAGCAGACAAATTACACTGTACGAAACTGAGAACCACTCCAGTTGTTCAAAGTAAAATGGAAGCCTCTTCAAAGTTAAAAAAATATTACTTCACAGAACATAGCCCTAGGGGGGAAAAAAAAAAGTTGTATTCATCCAGCATGTTCCATAGTGAAGGTGCTAGGATGTGTGAAAACAGCAGTGAGCTTAACATGTAGAGAAGAGCAAAATCTTTTGTGTCAACACTTTAATTATATGCTTTATTTAGGCAGGAAATTTTTCCACTTCTAAAAAATAGGCCTAATTTTTGTTAAGCTTCTAAATTAAAATTTTAAAAGGTTGTCACCTAAATAAGAAATTTATCCTCTGTTTTAAAATGAATTTAATTTATCTATTTTAACTTTAAATGATAAAAACCAAAACATATTGACCCATGGGGGAGCACTTTAAAAAAATGTGTTTTTTTCCCCTTCTATAAACATTCTGATTTATAAAATGTTTTGTTTGTGAGCTAACTAGCCACACATGGCTATTGAGAACCTGAACTGTGACTAGTGTAACTGAGAAACTAAATTTACAATTTTATTTAATTTTACTTTTATTTATTTTTTATTTTTTTGCTTTTTAGGGCCCCACCTGCAGCATATGGAGGTTTCCAGGCTAGGGGTCGAAATGGAGCTTAGCCGCCGGCCTACACCACAGCCATAGCAATGCCAAATCCGAGCCTTGTCTGAGACCTACACCACAGCTCACGGCAACACCAGATCCTTAACCCACTGAGCAAGGCCAGGGATGGAACCTGCAACCTCATGGTTCCTAGTCAGGTTTTTTTCCACTGTACCACCAGGGGAACTCCACAATTTTATTTAATTTTAAATACAGAAGCAATGTAATATATTTTTTCTTTTAAATACAACTTCATTGATTTGGTCCATTTCACTTTAATCATTCCATTATTTATGTTACTGTTGTCATATGCTTCATTTTCTTTCTCTCTCTCTCTCTCTTTTTTTTTTTTTTTTTGGCCACTCCAGGGCATATGGAGCTCCACACCAGAGATCAGATCCAAGCCACAGGTGTGACCAATGTCAGCTGTGGCAACATCAGATCCTTTAATCCACTGTGCCAGCCAGGCCAGGGATCGAACCTTCGTCCTGGCACTGCAGAGATGCCACTGATCCCCCTGTACCACAGCAGGAACTACATATGTTTCCTTTCTGGTATCATACTAATAACCTTTTAATATTGTTTCATATAGAAACTCTAACATTTTGAATAGACTAGGGTAAATAAAACCAGATTAGTAAACGAATTGCAAATATAGCTCAATTAGATTTCCACTGGACAATCTGTTTTTATTTTTGTTTTTGTTTTCTGATCTTGTAGTCAGAGGAAGTTCCCGGGCCAGAGATCCACACCACAGCAGTGACAACACCGGCTCCTTAATTGGCTGAGACACCCGGGAAGTTCCAGGGCAAAATGTCTCATTCCACAACTTTTTAAATTGGTAATTTGGAAATCAGAATATATCTTTCCACTAAAGAATGAGAAAAGGTGGTTAACCTCTCAGATTACGCCATTAAGACATATTTAATAAGCACCATTACCAATAGATTCTACGTACGCAATGAAAACAGGAGGAATGTGTTGGTATATATCCAATTTAAAAAAAGAAAATAAATACAAAATACTACCATTTTATTTTTTTGAATGATAATATTTGAAGAAAAAATGGTTTAATTACTAGATGAAGAAACAGATTAAACACTACGCGATTCTAAAAGGTCCTTAGGTACCTAAGAAATTTCAAGGTTTATATCACCAGTTCTTTATTATAAATTATTTCATCTCAAAATAAATGATCTCCTGGAGTTCCCATTGTAACTCAGTGAGTTAAGAACCTGACTAGTATCCACGAGGACGCAGGTTTGATCCCTGGCCTCGCTCAGTGGGTTCAGGATCTGCTGTTGCCACAGGCTGCAGCGTAGACCACAGGTGCAGCTCTCATCCTGCATTGCTGTGGCGCAGGCCAGCAGCTGGAGCTCTGATTTGACCACCCCTAGCGTGGGAACTCCATATACTGCCAAGTGCGGTCCTAAAAAGACAAAAAAAAAAATTATATATATACACACACATATATATATGTATATATATATATATATATATATACACACACACACACACATATATATATATGATTTCCTCCCCAAGACAGGTAAATGCATCACTAGCTCGATACTTAAAGTTTTTAATAATGATGAGAATTTGTGTCCAAGAGTGTGATTTTCTAAGTCTTTCTAAAGCAGCATGTGGATATACTGGAGTAAGCCGTGGTGTGAAGCAGACTTAATGAGCAACGACTCGGCAGGGACACGGGGGAGAGAAGTGCAAACATCATGTGCACACACCCCTGGGAAAGAAGAAATGAGGAAGAGCCCAAGGGGGCCTTTGTCTGTACCTACCAATCCTATCAACAGGTGGTACTGTGAGCCTTCAGCAGCTCAGGCGCTCGCTCCCCGCTGCAGAGGAAGGCAGATGGGAAGAAATGTGCTAGATAAGCAAGAGTCTTCTGGGCAAGGTCCCTGGGAGCCCTCCCATTTCTCTTCGCTCTCACAGAAATTACAGTGACTCTGCATCTGCAGAGATCAACCAGCCATGTTATCCAAGACTATATGGATTGCGTCAGTGTTGGAAGATGAGGAGTTTAGGAGAACTGATGAAATGGTTAAGAGGGCTTTCTCAGGACCACAGCTTAATTTGATGAAGGCCTAGAAGAAATAAAATCTAAATCTTGAAATGAAGATAAAGATAAAGCTGATTCATATCTGAGATTATAAAATGCAAGGTGACTACCCACTCATCCACCCTGTCAGCCATTCACCCAGATACTTGGCTTCTACCAGGGCCAGGATCCCAACAAGACAGCGGAAATTCAAGGTGAAAGTGAAACTGAAACAGGTAATTTAGATCAGTTAAAGGAATTCGGTAATTTATAAAATTCATTATCCAAAGAATGGTACATGCCAAAAGACAATTTCTTTTAAAAGAAATTAATGGATAGGGAGCTGCTGTTGCGGCGCAGCGGAAAGGAATCCCACAAGTATCCGTGAAGATGCGGGTTTGATCCCTGGCCTCACTCAGCAGGTTGGGGATCTGGCACTGCTATGGCTGTGGCATAGGCCAGCAGCTATAGCTCTGATTCAACCTCTAGCCTGGGAACTTCCATATGCTGGGGGTGTGGCTCTAAAAAGCAAAAAAAAAAAAAAAAAAAAAAAAAAATTAATGGATAATATTAAGCTCATGAAGCTTACCAATGAAAACCAGGAAAATGAATAGAAAATGTGTTGGGTAAATAGGAAGGTGATTACTAAAGCAAAGATATGCTTCCTACCCAAGTATTTCATCATCTAATCAGGTAAAGATGTAGTCACAGGGGTTTAGCAATAAAACTCAATAGGTGCTAAATGCCCATATATCCTTAAGAAATATGCTAGACTAGGCTGCCTAGTAGGACATGCTAGGAACTGTGAAACCACCAATTGCCCCTTCTCACCTCAAGAGAATATGAAATAAGTTAAAAATTCATTAGAGAGGTGGATTCCTTAAGCTAAGAATCAAGGTTGGACACTTTAAGCTAAGTGAAAGGAGCTCATGAAAATCCCTTGGTTTTCTGAAGGTCCTGGATTTCGAGGACCACACAGGGAAGATAAGCAATGCTTTTGATGACAGAGAAAAAAGAGTTTGGCGAGGCAAGGACTTCTAACTATTTCTTGTGGCCCAGATATGGATCGTGGAGATGAGACCCAGGCTGGGCCATCATGAGAGACCCTGCTTAGAGGAACATCTAGAGGGACAGGATCAGGAAAAGACAGAGCAGGCATCAAGGGTGCTGCAGGCGAGGAATTCTCCCAAATACACAGAAATGTCCTAGAGGACACCAGGCAGTCTTGGACATTTCTCATGCCCCCAAAGGAGGAACACTGGATTATAGCTGCCCTGGTCACCCCGTTCGTCCAGCATGTCCCTCCCCATCTTTACCCTGTCCCCCTGCTCTGGAGACCCCAGGGAGCAGCTTAGGGGGGAGAGGAGAGCAAGCAGGAAGGGAGAAGGCAACACTCTCATCTTCCTATAAACATTTCTCAGCCTGAGAATTTTACCTGTTTCTACCAGGAAAGGTCTTAGCAGCTTGGACATGACTAGACTTTTAAATACGCTTTCTCCCCAGCAGACTATGACTGGCTTATTACCTGGCAGCCACTTTACAGACTGAGAACTGTACACAGGTTCACGCAGAGGAGGAAAGAATAAGCTGAGAGAATGACTTTGAAAGAACAGTGGTAAGAAAGTTGCTTCTACTGGCACTAGAAGTTCCATTTCCACAGTGAGCTGGCTACACCATAAAATAAGGAGAGAAATGGCCCGTATTAGGAAGCACCTTGAATGCTTCTTCAATAACCACCTAAATAAATCTAAATTCAATAACTATCTAAATAAATCTAAATAAACTTTTTCAATAACTATCTAAATAAACTAAATGAATCCACAAGGAGATACCACTTCACATCCATTAGGAGAGCTATTATACACACCACAGTGGCAGCCACCTGAAAATAGCTGCCACTAATAGGAGGTTATTTTTAAATGGGAACAGGGTGATGAGAAAGTTCTAGACATGGATAGTGGCCATGACTGCACGACAATGTGACTGTACTTAATGTCACTGAACTACACACCCCAAATTGGATAAAATGGCAAATTTTCTATTTTATAATTTATGTATATTTTACCACCAGTTTAAAAAACCCTGTTACAGGAGTTCCCATCGTGGTACAGTGATTAACGAATCCGACTAGGAACCATGAGGTTGTGGGTTCAATCCCTGGCCTTGCTCGGTGGGTTGAGGATCCAGCGTTGCCGTGAGCTGTGGTGTAGGGTGCAGACGCGGCTCGGATCCCTCGTTGCTGTGGGTCTGGCGTAGGCCAGTGGCTACAGCTCCGATTCGACCCCTAGCCTGGGAATGTCCATATGCCGCGGGAGCGGCCCTAGAAAAGGCAAAAAGACAAAATAAAAATAAAAATTTAAAAAAAAAATGCTGTTACAAAATAATGTTGAAGAAAGAAAAATCTAAAAAAAGTGCAGGAGATTTAATCTCAGATTGGCATAAAACTCTGAAGTTCTATCACTACTGCTTGCTTTTAGAAGCTGATAGATGACTTGTGGCTTAGTATGTAAGAGCACAGAATGCAGGGTTCACCTTCAAAACCTCGCTTTTAAGAGGATAACCACCTCACAGTGACAAGAAAGGTCAATAAGAAACGTATTTTAGGAGTTCCCATCGTGGCGCAGTGGAAACAAATCAGACTAGGACTTAACCCACTGAGCAAGGCCAGGGATCGAACCCACAACCTCATGGTTCCTAGTTGGATTTGTTTCCACTGCGCCACGATGGGAACTTCCCCCTTAACCCCCTTTTTATTATGAAGACACACTAACCTCCCACAGCAGCATTTTGATGGACATTACTTTCCTCTGCAAAAACGTTTCAATGAATCTCCATCGGTGATGGAAAAGCACACTCTTTCCACTTCCATTTGCAGCTTGGCTTCTCCAATCTATTTCCCGCATTGAGCTCCAACAACTTTTCTACTTTAATGCTTCCCAATCCACCTCCCATTCCATGAACACACTTTTCTTATATCTCAAACATCATCTGAGACCCCTGGCCTGCAAAACATACACTCATGCACGCACACACATACACACACACATGCCATCTTTAAGGTATTCCCTGAAGATAAATGACAAATGAAAGGGAATAATTGACAGAGAACTCATGAAAGCAAATAGAGGGACCAGAGTTTCATATGAAGGAAAAGGTCACCTTTTTGTTTACAATTAATTGAGAAACATTTCATAGAAACAGTAAGCCTTTTAAAGAATCTTGGGCTTGGAAAGATGAGAAGGTGGCAAGCCAGCAAGAGGGAGAAAAACATGACTATAAATAAGCAGGGTTGGCACAACAGGTTCACCACAGTTTAAAAGTAAAAATGATCTTAACCCAGACCACACACAAAAATTAATTCCAGAAGGATTAAGGGTTTCAACGTGAAAAAGCGCAACATAAAAGGTTTAGAAGAAAATACTGGCAAGCATCTTGATGAGCTTGAGAGTAAAAAAAGGATTGTTTAAACAAATTCAAAATACACAAACCATAAAGGAAGAGACTGAAAATTCTGATATTAAAGCTCTGACTTAAAATTTGATTTGTATAACTTAAAAGGATAAAAATACAAGCTACGAACTGGGAGAAGTTGTTTGTAATACATATAACTGACACAGGCTCAGGACCTACAAAATATGAAAAACATTTATGAATCAGTAAGAAAAAGACAAACAATCTGATTAAAAAATGGGCAAAAGACATGAATAGGCATTTTGCAGAAGAAAAACAGGACTTTTTTTTTTTTTTTTTTAATCTTTTTAGGGCCATACCTACAGTATATGGAAGTTTTCAAGCTACAGGTCTAATCAGAGCTGTAGCTGCCGGCCTATAGCACAGCCACAGCAATGCAGGATCCGAGCCACATCTGCAACCTACACCACAGCTCACGGTAACGCAGGATCCTTAACCCACTGAGTGGGGCCAGAGATCGAACCCACATCCTCATGGATACTAGTTGGTTCATTACCACTGAGCCACAATGGGAACACCAAAACAGAACTGTTAATAAATATCTGTTTTAAATGCTCACTGTCATTCCTAATTAAGGAAATGTAGTATACATTCAAACCACAGAGAGATACCATTTAAACACACCAGTCAGGAAAAACTTAGGTCATCTGGATACTAAGGATTCACTAGGACATGAAACAAGATGGAAAAGGGCAAAGATTCCTGGGTCAAATTCCGGCTCTTCCATTTCCTAGCAGAATGCCTTGGGCAAGCAGTTTCGCCTCTACCAGCCTCAGTTTTCTCCCACTGCAAAATGAGAAATACTACTAGCACATACTTCATTGACCGGCTGTGAGAATTAAATACAGTAACACAAGGAAGCGCTCAGAGGAGTCAGGGCCCGGCAGAGGAGGCACGCAGTCGAGTTAGCTCGCTACTCCTGCAGCGAACTTCGTCATGTCCGTCACCCCCGGCAGCGTGGAAAGCGGTAAAGCCACACAGGAAAAACCACGTGGCATCACCACGTAGAATTAGGCAGGCAAACTCCCTGTAACGCAGATATTCCGCTGGCACGTTCTTTGAAGAAAAACTTCTATTTCAAGAGGAAACATGTAGTGCAAAAAATGTTCAGAGAAATGTTGTTTGTGGTAACAAAATAAATAACACCCATGTCTGTCCAGGGGAGAAAGAATAAATAAAACAATGGTATAGCGGTACGATTTAACACCACCCAGCATAGAACTAAAGAGACTACATGCACTGCCACAGACCAGACTCACCAACATAACGCTGGAGGAGAAAGCCACTTAGAGAAGCATAGCGAGTATGGCGCCATTTACATCAAGTTCAAGAACACACGTAGCTAAGTAACACACTGTTTACAGATTTACTGTATGTGTAACTATCCCTTAAAAAAAAACAAGTGATAATTAAAAATTGGGATGGGTCCAACAGTCTGAGTTTTAACAAATCTTCTAGTTGATTCGGAAGCACACTAAAGCCTAAGCATCACTGGCTTAAAGCACACACGAGGGTAAATGAGTATTTGAAGGACCCTATGGGAAAGTTGGAAAGTATGATACAGCAAAATGGTTAGAAGCACACGCCCTGGGGTCACAGTGCCAGGGTTCAAATTTCTGCCCAGCTTTTCCCTAGCTTTGTAAGCACAGGGAAGTTAATCCAGCTTGCTTCAGCACACTGGTTAAGAGCACAGATCCCACAGCAAGGCTGCTTGGATTTCAATCCTGACTCTATACTCCATGAGCTGTGTGACCTGGGGGGAGTCAGCTACTTTCTCTGGGCCTCAGTTACCTCATTTATAAAAGTGCAGGTAATAGTACCTACTTCATGTAGTTGTTGAGAAGATGAAATGAGTTAATATATGTACAATGATTAGACTTGTATCTGATACACTTACAGCACTATCTTTTTTTTTTTTTTAAGGGCCACACCCACAGCATATGGACGTTCCCAGGCTAGGGGTCAAATAAGAGCTGCAGCCACTGGCCGACACCACAACCACAGGAACTAGGGATCTGAGCCACGTTTCCGACCTACACCACAGTTCACGGCAACACCAGATCCTTAACCCACTGAGTGAGGCCAGGGATTGAACCTGCATCCCCAGGGATCCTAGTGAGATTCGTTTCCACTGCGCCACGATGGGAATGCCCTACCCATTCTTAGTACAATTGTTATTAATTTCACAAGAACCATGTTATATTTTGGAGATAAAGATTCAACACTGAGGGCTAATGCCCACAGGAAATAAGAAAAATTAATTCTGTTCTGATGAGGAAAATTTTTCCTCACCTTTTTTCTGCCTCATCTTTCTTTAGGTAAAAGCGATTTTTTTTTTTTCCCAGTATACCATTCATCTTTCTGAGTTTATTTTTTCTAATGACAGAGCACTTAACTGGAAGGAATGACCTACTCCGAAGAGTCAAAGGGTCTGCCTTAGGGTTATTTATTTCACATTAATATGTCTTTTTAAGCAAAGGACTTACAAGAATGAAAAGGGATTTACTGAACATTATCCCTCTGCTAAGGAAAACATCTCTGGGGATTATCCCAAATACATACCTAGTGTTAATTTATGTAGAAACTACATGTGAAAGTGCTGTTAAGACACCCATCTGCAATGTCACTGCCAACACTGAAAACATGATACAGAGATTTGGGAAGCGAGATTTTGTATCCCTCTCCCCTCACTTCCAAGAGGTCGTACTATGTCCTGCGGACCAAAACACATGAACATCTAATCCACGGCACAGCTAGTGCAGAATAAATTCTATCGAACATAAACCAATGTAGCAGAGCCATATTTTCTGAAGATGAATAACTGGATCTCAGTGATATGAAATTATGCAGTAAAAATTTCCCAAGGGTCTCCAAGTATTAACTTCATACTTAGAACACAAAAGAAAAATAAGACTGACAAAATACACTGGGACAAGTCTTACTCTCATTACTTAGTGTCCAATGTTTCTTGCAACCATAAAGTAATATACTAATTGAACCTGGCTTGGAAATTAATTTAGTTATTAATATTTACTGGGAGAACCTGGAATCCTCTGCTCCACAGTCTCTAACAGAAGTGTATCTAAATCTGGTCTACAGTAATCCTTATCTGTGATGTTCTTGATTTTTCTACGTTTTAAACATCAGTTTCCTCTATAAAATCAAGTTAAGGGAATGCAAAAACATTTTCACTGAAAAGAAAAAGGAATGAGCATTTAATGCGACGGAGGGTTTGGGATTTTTATTCGCACGTGACATGATAGCCACATGCTCTGTGGTGTTTCCTTCAGTTTTTCCTGGACCTCAACTGTGCAGCGAGGTAAAGAAATTTTGGCAAACTCTCTTTTCGTAATCTTCTACTTTAAAATGACGACACTGATTACAGAGAACATTCAATCAACTCTGGATTTCAAGGCATCTCCTCAATGCAATACATTTTATACAAATTAGGATTACTTAATTTTTTTTTTCTTTTTAGGGCTGCACCTGCAGCATATGGGAGTTCATAGGCGAGGGGTCCAATTGGAGCTGCAGATGCCGGCCTACACCACAGCCACAGCCACACAGGATCCAAGCCGCATCTGCAACCTACACCACAGCTCACAGCAACGCTGGGTCCTTAACCCACTGAGGAAGGCCAGGGAGCGAACTCACATCCTCATGGATCCTAATTGGGTTTGTAACACACTGAAGCACAATGGGAACTCCCAGGATTACTTAATTTTTAAAAGGCGTCAATGTGGAAGTCAGCCTGAACAGCTCATGTTTCTGCTGATCTAATAACACACAATTTCAATTACAGAGGAAAGAAAAGAAACAAAGTAAGTCTCATTTTACAACAAAAACCCACAACAGTGAAAAAACAAAACACACACAAAACCACCTGCTAATCTACTATTTTCAGAAAAGCATGCAGGATGCTGTATTTATAACAACATATAATACATAACCTTCCTTGGTGCTTGAAAAAGGGACACACTGACTCCTCAGAATAAGACTCTGCTCAAGAGCCTCTAAAATAAGAAAAAATGTTTTCAACTCTAAAACGTATGAAGTGGATCAAATATGGCTCTTCCCTGCTCTGTCTGTAAGCATGAACCACACAGGCTCTGGTAAGGACTTTGGACTTGACGGAGCCCTCTGAGAAACCCCATCAGAACACCTACCTGTATTGTCCTCTGAGTGCCATCAATGCTGACGGACAATAAGGGTGAAGCCAGGTTCCATGTGCTGGTCACGTTGAGTTTCGACCCATCAATTTCCACCTGTTGTGACACAAAGAAGACTGTTACCATGAAGAAAGACAGAAAACTGAGCTCAAGTTCATTGCTGCATACAAAGCAGCAGCCATTTTAAACAGATGGCTCCCCAAACAACCTGTCATGTTTACTGCTCCCGCCATGAAAGACAGGGTCCAACGAGAGTCTTCTTAGCCATCTCTGGGGAGAGGTGAAGGACCTGGGCACAGCTGCCTCTGGGTACTGAGGTTTCAAGTGATTTCCAGTAAGTAACAAACAGCCTTCTAACTCTAAACCTATCTGGACATGCTACATTTACTGCAATTAGACAAGTAATGCATATAAATTCCAGTGACATTTTGCAACCCACACAACAGGGCTTGCATATAATATTCTCTCCAAGGACCAAGAAAGAACTTTTTCTGTGTTCATTTTAATGAAGGACTATGCATTGTTATCTTAATTAAACAGAAGCTTTAATTAGCTGAAATTCTTTGGTGTTGAATATTAAAAGTCCATTTGAACTTTGCAAATTCTGTCATATGTGTGTCCATCAAAAATGACTAATTTCATCAAGTCATCATTCATGAAATTACCAAAAAGCCCATAATCTTTTAAAATATTCAGATATTCTTAACAGAAAAATTTTAATATCCAAATAAATAAAAGTAATTGAAAGAAAAAAAATCAAGGCTAAAAGTACTATTCTTTATTTCTTCCTTTTCACTCACTCACCCTTAACACCTCAATACAAGGTAAGAACAAATAACATTATTGTTTCAAATCCACAGTAAATAACACAACAATATTTAAGTTTGCTAAAGTTCCAAAATAAACCTGTGGCGCAGCTAAGATGTACATAATCCTTAACAATCCCTTTATGACCAACACTTAAAAGCTGCTCGTTCATTAAAATAAGACACACAGACTGACACTGTTTACAAGAATATGTGTGTACCTCTGTTTGTTTGTTTATTTATTGTCTTTTTAGGGCCGCACCCACGGCACTTGGAGGTTCCCAGGCTAGGGGTCCACTTGGAGCTGTAGCTGCCGGCCTACACCACAGCCACAGCAACTCAGGATCCGAGCCACGCCTGTGACCTACACCCTAGCTCAAGGCAACGCCAGATTCTTAACCGACTGAGCGAGGCCAGGGATCGAACCCACGTCCTCATGGATACTAGTCAGGTTCGTGAACCACTGAGCCACGATGGGAATTCCCTGTGTATTTAGATAGGTATTTATGTACATGTATTTCCCCAATAGTGGGATCACAAAGTCTAAAAAACAAAGGAATGTTACTGCCTATGTAATGAAATATCAGTAGGATGTGTATCATGCACTGGCTTTTATTTCCGGGTTCAGTGGCCTCCCTGTATACAGTTCCGCAACAGGGAAGAAAAAACAATGGCTTTGGAATAATTGGGTCTCACCTGACATTGTTGTTTCACCAAGTTAAAGGTGTTTACTAAGCTGGAGTATTTAACCTCTTTGAACTTCAGTTTCCAAACCATAATAAAGTGAAAATAAAAATAGCTACCTAAGAGAGGGCTATAAAGATTAAGTAAGTTAATATACAAAGTCTCTACCAATATGCTGGTCAAGGAAGGTCCTAAATATTTTCTCTCTTCCCATCCACAATGCTTGTACCGTCCCCCCCGTAAACTAGTTTTAAATATAAGGTCAGATAATCACACTATACCATCTATTACTTACCATTAAAATACTACATGATAAAGATCTGAGAAAATTTCAAAAAAAGGTTGTTTTGCAAATATTAAATGCTAAACAAACTTCTAAAACTAAAAATGCTGCTTTAAAATGCTTCTAAATTTAAAAGTTTAAAAAAGTTCAATTATCAATTATATATAAATATTTTATTTGTTTAAAAAGTTAGAGGTTGAAAAAAAAGATTTTGAATGATAATGATTTGGAATGTGTGTTTGCTATTAATTTCAAACCGACAAGGATGACAGAATGAACATGCAATTGCCATCTTTAAGGCATATGAAGGAGAACTGAGAAAAGAACCCAGTTCACTCAGATCATGTTAGAGGAGGAACCGATTTGCAACACCCTGAAATAAACCATTTTTATGATGTCTAAACAAAATGTGATATATCCATAAATGGAATATTATTTGGCAATTTAAAAGGAATGAAATACTAATATATGCTACAACGGCTGAACATTAAAAACACGCCAACTGCAAGATAGCAGTCACAGGAGACCACAAATTATATGGGTCTATTTATATGAAACATTCAGAATAGAAAAATCCATAAGAGATAGAAAGTAAACTAGCAGCTGCATTGAGCAAGGGGTGGGTGGGAATGGATGGGGAAATTGAAGAGCAATGGCTGTGGGTAATGGGCTTTCTTGTTTGGCATGATGAAATTGTCCTAAAATTGACTATAGTGATGGTTGCACAATTCTATGAATATACCATAAGCCACTGAATTATATGCTTAAATGAGTAAATTATATGGTATATAAATTATATCTCAATAAAGCTATTAAAAAATAAGTAAACACATGAAAACATGGAGGTGGATTTTACTTTTTCAAAACCCAGAAGCAGCAGGGAGTTCCCTGGTGGTCTAGAGGTTAGAGCTCAGTACTTTCATTGTTACAGCTCAGGTTGAATCCCTGGTCTGGGAACTGAGATCCCACATCAAGCCGCTATATGCCATGGCCAAAAACAAAAACAAAAAACAAACCAAAACCAGAAGCAGTATTTTGTGAGAAATTAAAGAAGACCTAAAAAATGGAGATTATATATAATATTCATGAATTAGAAGAGTTTTAGTATGATTAAGATATATTTTTTTCTCCCAAACCGTTCTATATTCAATGTAATTCCAATCAAAAATACAGTAGGCTTTCTTTGTGATAAAACTAAGCTGATTCTAAAATATATATAGAAAAGCAAAAGCTATAACTAGTAAAGACAATTTTAAAAAACAAAATAAATTTGGAGAACATGTCACTTGATTTTAAGACTTTCCATAAAGTGATAGTAATCCAGCCACTTGGGTAAGAACAGACATATTCATTCACAGAACAAAATTGATAGTTCAGAGACCCATACATAAATGACTAGTTAATTTTCAAAAAACAAGTACCAGGATACTAATTGGAGAAAGTATAGTTTGTCAATAAATAGCACTAAAACAATTGAACATCCATATTTAAAAAAAAATAAATCTTGGTCCTTATCCCTTATCATTTAAAAAAATCAACTCAATTAAAATTAAATGTAAAACCTAAAACTACAGAACTTCTGGAAGAAAACATGAGAGAATATCTTTATGACTTTGGGGAAGGTCAAGATTTCTTAGGACATACACAAAAAAAGCAAATTTTAAAGAAAAAAACCGAGGGATTGGATTTCATTAAATTATAAACTTCTACTTGAAAAGACCCTTTTAAGAAAAGTAAAGTCAAGCCGCAGGTTGTGAGAAAGTATATGCAAAACAAGGGACTTGGGTCCAAAATATACAAAGAACTCGTAACACAATAACAAAAAGAAGTTTTTTTTTTTTTTAAAGTGGACAAAAGAGTTGAACAGACACGTCATCAAAGAAGAGAGACAGATGACAAGCACACAGAGAGACGCTCAACATTATTGAATGACCATTAGGAAAAGGCAAATTACAGCTATGATGAGGAGTTTCCCGTTGTGGCTCAGTGGAAACAAATCTGCCTAGGATCCCTGGCCTTGCTCAGGGGGTTAAGGATCCGGTGTTGCCATGAGCTGCAGTGTAAGTTGAAGATGTGGATTGGATTCCACATTGCTGTGGCTGTGGTATAGACTGGCAGCTATAGCTCTGATTGGACCCCTAGCCTAGGAACATCCATATGCCGTGGGTGTGGCCCTAAAAAGACCAAAAAAAAAAAAAAAAAACCCAAAAGGCTATAATGAAAGAGTAAGTGGTACCATAGTGGCTAAAATTAAAGAGAGTGGTTTACTAAGAGCTAGCAAAGATGTAGAGTAACCTGAATTTTAATTCATTGCTGGTAGGAATGCAAAATAGGAGACCCACATTAGAATATCCCAGAGAACCGGAAAGATATGTACACACAAGGGCCTACACATGAATGCTCATACAAGCTTGTTTATGATGGCAGAATATATACAGCAGGATGTTTACATCAGCCTCAAACTGGGAAAAACCCAAAAGTCCAAATGAACTGACTAACAGGTAAACAAACATGGCACATCCATGCAATGAAAAAGTAACTAGCGGTAAGTATCTGAAAAACATTATGCTAAGAGAAAGAAGGCTGACACAAAGGTCTGCATACTATTATGATCCCATGTACACGACATTCGGCAGAAATCAGACCACTGGTTGCTAGCGGCCAAGGGTAGGAGGGTGACTTTGACTAGGCAGGGGCATGAGGGCACTTTGGGAGGTGATGGAAATGCCCTCCATCTTGATTTTGGTGGTGACAACTATACACATTTGTCAAAACTCAACCAAACCTCACAATTAAAAAGAGTACTTTTTTTTCTACAGATTATAGTTCAATAAATCTGACTCTTAAAAACAAAAACAAGAGTTCCCATATGGCTCAGCAGGTTAAGGATCCAGCATTGTCACCAATGCAACACAGGTTGCTGCTGCAGCATGCTTTTGATCCCCAGGCCAGGAACGTCTGCATGCCGCAGGTGTGGACCAAAAAAAAAAAGGTGAGACAACATATGAAAAATACCTCTTCGAAAACTGAAAACAATTTTTTTTTTTGGTCTTTTTGCTATTTCTTTGGGCCGCTCCCGGGGCATATGGAGGTTCCCAGGCTAGGGATCTAATCGGAGATGTAGCCACCGGCCTATGCCAGAGCCACAGCAACGCAAGATCCGAGCCGCGTCTGCACCCTACACCACAGCTCACGGCAACGCCAGATCGTTAACCCACTGAGTAAGGGCAGGGACCGAACCCGCAACCTCATGGTTCCTAGTCGGATTCGTTAACCACTGCGCCACGATGGGAACTCCTGAAAACAATGTTTTTAAAAGTACCTTTGATTTATCGTCCCATCCTGGTAGATTTCTCTCCCTGCATCCTCTGCTCCAGGATGAGTAGATGTGAATGTTAATGTGGCAGGGAGGACAGAACCAAAGTTCTTTCCAGACAGAAACTTGAAATTTAAATGACACGAGGGAAGAGACAGCAGATGGAGAGATCAGAGTCCCCCCATTTTCTCTCTTTCATCAACCCTTGGGAATAGGTAGGGGGTGGCAGAGGAGAGAGACAGTATTCTGATTGCTATCAAGTACCCTAAAAAAAAATACGTGGACCAGAGGTCTACTTCTGGAACACAGTCAAGGGGAGGCTGCAGGCTTCTGGGAAAGCCCAGTACTTTGTTTAATGCACTCCTAACACAGCGTGGGAGTAATAGTATAGCACTGATGGAGGGACAGGCTGGAAAGATGGCCCCAGTACATTGCAGCAATCCAGAAGTTTCTACCCATCTTGCTCAGATGACTAGAGAAGGTCTGGGTCACGATAAAGACCACCTCGTACTGGGGACTCCATGATGGAAGGCAAATTGTAACCAGGCCTATGGGTAGCAGAAGCCTCGTCGATGACAAATAGGACCAAGAGTCACCAGTCAAGGTCCTTGCAGCAAAGTCTTTCAAGGACATTGTGGGTGTGAGTTCTGTGACCCACATCCATAGTCATGAGGATAATGTGACCATGCTTCCAAAGGCCCCTCTCACATGCACCCAGACTCCATACTCGGGCTTACCCTGAGGTACCACAGTACCTGAAACAAACTGGCTAAACCCAAAGATGCCAAGATCCTATTTATTAGCAAGTTTTTCTTCCCCCTTACCCCATACTAAAGATCATATGTGATCAAAAAACTACATTTCCCTGTACACTTGATAAGAGTATAAATTTTCAGCTTCACTCTAGAACTCAACTGAGTTATCACAGCTCCAAATCATAAACTATGAAATTATCTGCAAATTTTAAATGAGGGTAGAGAACATGCTCAAAGCCACCCCATGCCTCTACGGCCTCAAGAAGTAAACATAATTCTCCCAAAACACCCATAATTCTGAACAGCAGATGTAATGATTCTACTGATGCTCATTAGATGAGTGAAATCTCAATATGAGTATAAGCCATAGGAGAAGCACGATATATCTTTTTTTTTTCTTTTGTAATTTTCTAGGACCGCACCCATGGCACATGGAGGTTCCCAGGCTAGGGGTCCAATTGGAGCTGGAGCTGCTAGCCTACACCCGAGCCACAGCAATGTGGGATCTGAGCCGCGTCTGCAACCCACACCACAGCTCACAGCAACGCCAGATCCTTAACCCACTGAGCAAAGCCAGGGATCGAACCCACAACCTCATGGTTCCTAGTCAGACTCGTTAACCACTGAGCCATGATGGGAACTCCAGGTTATATCTCTTTAAACAATGATTTAAATCCATAGAAAGGGGGGCCGACCACTGAAAAATTCTTGTTATTATTTCTTACATATTGTTTACAACTAATTCTTTAGCCAAGGTGACTGAAGTAGCAGATGTGGTGTAAGTGGTATTTCACTTTTACAGCACTGAGAACCTTACATAAACAACCACCCTATCTTTTCAGTGCCAAAAACAAAAGGAAAATGAAATCTAGGGCAAAGGATACAACAGATTTGGTGAGAGGGTATCAGGGTAACAGGCCTGACAAGGAAAAGTTGCAGGCTGCCTATGCCTATAACCAGCTACCCTATTGCAACATGAATAATAATCAGAAAACAGTCAATACTGGATCTCCGCATTCAAGTTTAAAAAAATTGTAAAAAGAGAAAGGTAAGTTAAGAGCATATAACATAAGAATTCCTCAGAGAAACACAGGAAGAGTTCAAATAAATAATTCTCCAAAGTCTCAAAGACAACCATAGAAAACGTGACCCTTCTTTTAACAAAAAAAAAAAAAAAAAAAAGCTCAAAGAAGAAAAACAAAGGTTCAAAGAAGAAATTAGATGGCAACAGAAGGAAATGAAAGTCAAGAGGGTATAACTCCGAAAAAAATGAAGGGAAAAATAACATTATAGAGATAAAAGCCACATTAAGAAGCACCAAAAATAGGGTAAATGTGACTAAAAAGAAAGACAAGGACTTAGAGAAATCATATAAAGCAAAACAGAAGAGACCAACAATATGAAAACAATTTTAGAGAAGACAGTTGATATAGAGGAGGAAAAAATGCGATTCAATGGACATACAAAAATCTTCTTCAAAAATACAAAGAAAGAATAAATGTAGGTTAAAAGATAGGATAGGGTAAAGCTTTTCAAAATAAATAAAACCTTGAATTTGTAGATTGAGGATGCTTATGGAATTTTAAGAGTTAAAAAAAGAATTATGTGGTTATTTAGAAGAAACATAAGAAATCATGCACAAGCAAGGAAAAACTCAGGTCAACTTAATTTCTTAAGAGCAATCCTGATACAGAAGACCACAGAGCAATGTGGTGTAAGTATTAAAAAAAAACCCAAAATGTTGTTCCCCAATATTTTCTTTTTATACCCAGCCAAGCTGTCCTTATAAAGTGTGTCATATAAATGTAACCTGTACCATAGAAAACCTTAGCACCTCTTCTTTAAAAGTAAGGAATTTCTGTTCTACTGATATGAAACCATCCCCAAGAAAATACATAATGCTATATAAAAATGCTATCATTTATAAAAGAAAAAAAAACTTTGTGTGTTTTAAATGCACAGAATATCACTGGATAAATGTATAAGAGGAAGAGAGTGGCTGAGGGTCAAGGATGGAGCAGTAGCTTGCTTTTCACTGCAAACCCATTCATACTTTTGGAATTCTGTATATGTATAAAATCGTATATGTAAATCATATATTAAGAAAAGAAGTGTGCTTCTTTGTTATAGCATATAATCAATATGTACTTTAGACCTTTCACTAAGAACACACAATAAATAGCAGATGTTCTTTTAAAATTTCATTTTGGCTAACAGAGCAATACTCATTTCAATTTCTCTGGTTGTAGATTTTACAATAGATTTTTGCAACGCATTTCAGACAATCTCTTTTTCTCAACTCTCTTTCTCATCTAAAAATGAGGGAGTTAAACCAGCAAAGGTGAAGTTCTCAAATTCCAGGGTTCTACGGCTGCAAAGCCCACTTACTTAAGATAGAGTTAGAGAGTTAATTTCTGATATGGCAAATTCCAGTATTAGAAAGGGATTTTTGTTTTGCCCAAGTATCTCTGTTTGAGGTTGAAAGTTTTAAAGATCTTTCCTTTAATAGTCAATAAAAGTTAACAAATTAAGTAAAATTCGGTGTGATGATAAAAATAAGACCAGGAGTGAAGTGACACACGACATGATACCCTAAGGCACATACTTCCTGCTGTGGCTTAGGCTCAGTCCTTGGCCCAGAAACTTCCACATGCCAGGCGCATTCCCCCTGCAATTTCACACTCTTCAGGGCAGAAAATATTGTGGAGCTGTCCTAGCACTATGAAAACACTACAATATCTTAAATTATTTTAAAACTCTGTACTTTACAAAAAATCCAAAGATACATCTCTATTTAGAAATACTAATTCAAACATAAAGATTCTATGTCTTTAGTTTAAACAGACATAGGACTCAAGTGCACAAATTTACATTATCATGTAATACTGACCAACACTCTTGGCCGATGACTTTCCCTTTGCTTTGCCAAAATTAAAGCCATGACACATAAATGCTGTTATTTTCGTGCACCGTCAACCATCTTCTTTCCTTTCCTGGCATTCACATGCCGGCTGCTTCCTCTGCTTTCAAGCACATACAGGATGTTCCCATATTTGCAAAGCATGTGCACCTGGCCCACCATGCCCTCCAACTACCAAAGGATACCCTCTCCTCTTTTCTCTGACAGGTTCTAGAACAAGTGCTCTGTACCTATTTTCTTACCATGTGCCTTTCACCTTAACCGTCACAGTCTGGCTGCTAAGACTGTATTCTCAAAGGGTACAAATCTTCAGCAATTTTTTTTTTTTGTCTTTTTGCCGCGGCATATGGAGGTTCCCAGGCTAGGGGTCGAATCGGAGCTGTAGCCACTGGCCCACTCCAGAGCCACAGCAACGCAGGATCCGAGCTGCGTCTGCGACCTACATTACAGCTCACGGCAACGCCAGATCCTTAACCCACTGAGCAAGGCCAGGGATTGAACCCACAACCTCATGGTTCCTAGTCGGATTCGTTAATCACTGCGCCACGACGGGAACTCCCCTTTGGGGATTTTTACACTCACTTCTTAATCCTCATTATTCTTTACTTCACAGCAGGAAAGGAAGACCAAAGAGGTGCTCTTTAAGCTAAGATCCGAGGAGTGAGTAGGAATTAATATGGTTCGCGGGTAGGTGGGCCTATCCGGAGAGAATGACACATGGGAAAAAGATCCCTGAGGCTGGAAAGAGCTTCGCTTATTTGAAACCAGTGAGCACAAGACAGGAGCCCAAGGAGAGCACGGCTCCCAGGGACAGTATGGAGCGAAGGAAACATGAAGGGATTCCAACTGGAGAGCAACAGCATTAGCTTTAGGTTTTTGTTTTTTTAGGGCCGCACCCGCGGCATATGTTGGTTCCCAGGTTAGGTGTCTAATCCAAGCTACAGCTGCCGATTCTTCACCAAGGATCCCTACACCACAGCAATGCCAGACCCAAGCCGCGTCAGTGACCTATACCACAGCTCATGACAACACCAGATCCTTAAACCACTCAGCAGAGGCAGGGATCGAACCCACGTCCTCATGGATTCTAGTCAGGTTTGTTACCAGTGAACCACAACAGGAACTCTAAGCTTTGTATTTTTAAAAGATCATTCTGGCTACAGTTTGGAGAATATGCACTAGAGATAAAAATGATGGGGATCAGGTCTAGATCCTTGGTGGAAGAGAGCAGGATATTCAGGAGTAACTAAACTGGGAAGGGAAAGTGGGCCGTGAGAACAGAGAGGTCAAGATATGAAAGAGTCACGGAGGAAAAGGGAGAAGAGGGAGCATTTTGGAAAAGAGGCAAAACTGCCGCGCAGTGTTCCAAGCCCAGCTGCAGGGGCCACTGTGCACAGGCGACGGATGGCCTGGCCCCTGGGGTGTGCTGACTGCAGCGATGCTCGGGTACCTCGTCTGAGGTAGGCACGGAGAAGCGGGAGGCTGAGTTCATGTGACTTTGGGGTTGAAGGAAGCATGAAGGGGCTGAAGAAGTTAAGAGCATTTGTAAGTGAATGGCTGTCATTACAGGTCAGGGAATAAGCTGGATAAATGGTACAGCAGGAGTGGGATCCATGGATGGAGGGAAACATAAGGACTAGAGGTTGTGCGAGGGAGCGACACAGAGCATGACCCGGCTGCAAGCCTTCGGTTGCGGAGGGATGCGGGGAATCTGAGGCTGCAGGAGGAAGGGGAGGTGGCGCTATAGACCTATGACACGAGCTGCTCCAAAGAACAAGGGTTTCATCAGCGGAAGGGGAACGGTGGTCTAGAATGACCCTGGGCGGACCACGGTGCGTGTGGTCCGACAGGACACTGACCCGCAGGTTTCTTTCTGTTAAGGCGAGTAAGTGGCGGAACGTTCGGAGAAAAGCCTGGGAATCCAGGGGAGCAAGAGATACAAAAGGCGGGGTGGAAAAGGTTGAGAGGAAGCAGAGCCATTACACCCAAGAGCAGCAGAAACGGATTTAGGAGGAAAAGACGACTGAAGAGGCTTTCAAACTGCCCGCCTCACCCAATGTGCCCTGGCACACCTCGCCCAAGCCTGCCACCCCTCGCGCACGGACAACTGCAGGAGACCAGTCTGCCCAGATACATTCTTCCTGAGCTACAATCAGTTCTCACCAGAAGCAGAATAACCACCAAACCAATCATTTAAAAACTGGGATAAAGGGGAAATAAAGACAATGTGAGAACACCCAAATGGAGGGCCTTCTGAAAAGCGTAAACTCTAAAAAAGACGTGTAATAACTGCACTCTTTAGCATAAGAACACCATATTTCACAGCATTCTGTAATCATCTAAAGGTCATATTCTATCTAAAATATTGACATTATAAATTTGAATTAATCAGAGTGAGGCTATGGTGGGCGGATTTTATGAAATCCATCTCAACATGCTGTCTTTTCTGATAACTTTCCCTGGCTTACCCAAAGAGATCAGTTTAGCTAAAATTATTCATAATAAGAATATTTATGATGTTTAAAACAACAGGTCAAAGACACGATTTCTTTCCTAGCTCAAGAAAGCATTTTCTCATATCTAGCATAGTCAACCTGTAACTTTGCATTCTATTAAAAGCATTTAACTTCATTTGTGGCACAAATAATGTTGATGTGGAACGTTTTCCATGAGGTGTTTGGAACATTCGATTTTCCGATCTACGTAATCACAGGGGAAAAAGAAAGTACACACCCTAAATTAATTTGACATTTGAGAGAGATTACTTACATCCTTTACCATTAAAAACAAAAAAAGCACTTCCTCAGAGATGCCTCATGACACAGTTATAGCTTCTATTGGAGTAGACACCTGCTAAACCATTTTTTTCAACATTAGGAATGTAAAACTTACAAAACAAAATATTTGCCAGAAAGCATTTCCAAAAATAATAAAAATTGGGGAAGATACAAGTCTTCTTTGTCATACACAAATTCCAAACTCTTTCTTGTCATCAAATGTTAAGATGATTAGCACTGCACAGAATTAAATCTAAGATAAAAATCAAGGTATTCCACTGTTTAAAAAAGACCTTGATCATATATCTTGCTTCTATTTCTGAAAACAATATGAAGGATGAAAAAGACTTGTTAATCAGGCTATAACTAATTCTCAGAGAGGAATAACTAGTTTTCTGCCCCTTTAATGGGCTCTCAGAGTTTATCTCAAAAAAAATCACTCTGCACAAAAAAATGGAAAAAGATCTGCAGTTTTCTGATTAGACCATTAGGCTGGAAAGGATCCTGGAAATAATACACTCCAAATGCTCTCCTCCTTCTATTTCATATATAAGGAAATTATAGAGTCATATAAATTATGAGTTATAGAAGCAATTACCTTGCAGTTTTCAGAATGTTTCACTTAAATCTACATCAAAACCAAATAAACAAATGTAATCCAGTACTAAAATATTATGCTTATGCATAGCAGTCACTCAGTGCATATTTTCCCTTGAAAGAAAAGACTTGATCTAGAGATAAATATACTTATTGATTCTTTTGGTTTTTATCTTTTAACTATTGCTAACAAAAATAAGATTATTAAATGTGTATCAAATTGAGGAAGTATATCCACACTCCTAACAGCAAAGAATGCCATTAAATTAAATTAATGCCACATTAAAGTGGAATATTACCACCAATCAACATTATTATAGTTCACTGACTCCTACATAAACTGCTGCTAGATATGTAACACAAAATACACCTTTTAAAAAAATTCTCAAAGATACTGACAATAAGAAGCACATGGTTTTCCTACAATTTATATCTATTAACTTTACTAAGTTACTAGCCCCAACATTTATTTCTCAGGTAAAACTATAAGAAAAATAATTCAAGTATTTTTATTCTATTATAATAATAACTCAACACTTTAATATGAACCGTAACTCATATCTTAATATAACACAAAAGAGTAGGTTTTATTTATCCTGCACTTCCATTTACTAAAATACTTTATTATTCCAAAATATAGTTATGATACCTCTTGTGCCCTTCTAGAGGGAAATGAGATGCTTGTTTTCTGAACACAAACGGAGGCAACCATTTTTCAAAAGTTTCTTCTTTATCACCATCACTTTGGAAATAGTCTTTTGTTTTGCTCCCAAATATATATGTAATAATGACAAAAACATCAAGAGGAATTAGACATAAAGATGGTGAAGACCTGCTAATCTGCCACAAAGATTACATTAGGTGTGCATGTGCTATAAATGAACTTAAATATATCTCAAAGGACGTGAACTGCAAAACAGATTTTAGGTACCCATCTACAATCAGCCAGGTTGACTAGTTTCTGTTTAATTATCGCCTTATTAATTGATCAGTAACAACTTGGAGTTCAGTTCGATGGTTTTTTAAAAAATCCTACATTATTTTGCCCACAGCTTAATTACAGTAGTACTTTCTTGTGGATTGGTGTGATAAGGTCATTCTCTGCAGATAATACTGTAAATTATCAGCATGATGAGTAACTCAAAGTAGACTGACTTAACAGAAGGAGCAACTTGAGCTGCCTTTACTTCTCCTACCAAATCTACCAAATCATGGTGGAATCCTGTGTTTTCTATGCAGTATTGGGGTTAACAGTCAGAATGCTTGCATAGGAACCTCAGCCCCACAAGTTACCTCATTCGTCATGTCTGTTTCTTCATGTGCAAAATCTATTCTCACGGAGCGGTCGTGAGGAAAAAAGTCAAGTATGTGCAACAGATCTGGCACATAAGTCCTCAATAAATGCTAACTGTTTTGGTAGTTCGACTTACCAATACCACGGATTCTTCCCACAATAACGATCATTCTCCATCAATTTCTTTTCTTTTGGAACGTTTGCTTGTTCCTCCATATTTCTCATTCTTCCATAAAGACCCTCCATTATGTACCCTTCTAATTCTACCCGATTCCCATTACCGTTTATTTTGCTTTTCATATGTGTTTTGCTACCACAGATAGCCCCAATTAAGTCCCACCACCCACCACAGAACCCGCACATGGTCTAAGCAAGCGCCAGGGCTTTACAACAACGTCCAGGTCTTCCCTCTCCCAAATCCCCGGAGCTGCACTCGGAGTGTGCCAGGTCCCAGTCTTACCTGCGCTATTTAATATCTGTGACTACCTGACATCCTAGTGCTATGCTTAGACGCGCACGGTTTGTCCTAATAGACCATTTCTCCTGGCCAAAAGCATATTTGATATTCTGTTTTCTATATTCTTATCGACCAAAGATTATTCAGCAGTTCTGTCCTCTTAGCCTCTGTAGCCTTCAGTGACTTGACTCCTGTTACATACACTAAGATATTATTATCTCTTTTTTCACACTGCAATACCAGCAACATACATTTGAGAGTTTTATGTTTTTGTCCTTTTTTTTCTCTTTTTACTGCTGCACCTACGGCATATGGAACTTCCTGGGCCAGGGGTCAAACCGGAGCTGCAGCTGAGGCCCATGCCACAGCCATGACAGTACCAGATCCGAGCTGCATCTGTGACCTATACTACAGCTTGGTGCAACGCGGGATCCTTAACCTACTGAGTGAGGCCAAGGATTGAACCTGCATCCTCACAGAGACTACATCAGGTCCTTAACCTGCTGAGCCACAACAGGAATTCCTTATGTTTGTATCTTAAAATTACAGTGACAAATTCACTACCCCCCAAATTTGTATACATTTCATGGCCTTAAAATGTCTCATAAGTTACAAATTTAATAACATTTTACGACAAGGAACATAAAATAACTTGCCAATTTTCCATTTATTTGTTTCTTTCATAGTTTACATCAATTTCCTTGATAGATAAAGATCAGATGCAGGAACTGACACCTAAGACATATTTTTCAAATCCATTCAGTGAATAAGATAACAGTCTGTCATTTATTCTGCAAGCGTCAGTTATATTTCACAGAAGACCCTGGTCAAGTCTAACTGTCCATTCAACCGATCGTAATAAATAATGCACTTGCAAAGAGTCAGGAAGGCAGCTTATGAGCCCTATAAACCATTGGTATAACCATACTAGTAATTAAGGTCCACCAATATTTCTTCTTTGGTCCTAACAGGAAATGGAGAAAAGGTGTAATCAATTTCTATCACACTAATGAATGGCCTGGGAAAGTATTTCTTTTCATCTTGTTTCTTTCCTGTGAAATAATTTCAATATACATAACAATTATAGCACTGGCACATCAAGCTCACATTTCCCCAGTTGTTAAATTTTTGTCAGTAAAGAATAAGTGTTTATGAGGAGTTCCCGTCGTGGCTCAGTGGCTAACGAATCCGACAAGCATCCATGAGCTTTTGGGTTCAATCCCTGGACTTGCTCAGTGGGTTAAGGATCCGACGATGCTGTGGCTCTGGTGTAGGCTGGCGGCTACAGCTCCGATTAGACCCCTAGCCTGGGAACCTCCATATGCTGTGGGTGCAGCCCCAGAAAAGACAAAAAAAAGAAAAGAATAAGTGTTATGATGTTTCATTGCCTTTTAAAACTCCGGCATGCATCCCTAAGCACGGGGACAGTCCCCATGCATAAGCCCAGTACAACCAGCAAGATCAGAAAGTTAACATTGATCTAGTATTACTACTGAATCCACAAACTCTGTTCAAATATTACCAATTGCCCCAAGAATGGCCTTCATGGTATGTCCAGGACCTAACTGAGGCTCCTGTATTTAGCTGTCAGCCCTCCTCTCTCTCATTCTCTCTCCCTACCCACCTCATCCCTTTTTGGACAGGTTTTTTAAAATAAGACTTATTTTTGTCAGGTCTCTTTGGTCTCTGTCCATCTGGAACATTTCCTGAACTTGATTTGTCTGTCATGACCTTGACTTTTTTTTTTTTTTTTTTTTGTCTTTTGTCCTTTTAGGGCTGCACCCACGGCATATGGAAATTCCCAGGCTAGGGGTCAAATAGGAGCTGCAGCTGCCGGCCTACGCCACAGCCATAGCAATGCCAGATCTGAGCTGCATCTTCGACCTACAGCACAGCTCACGGCAATGCTGGATCCCCAACCCAGTGAGAGAGACCAGGAACTGAACCCACAACTCCGTGGTTCCTAGTCGGATTCTTTTCCACTGTGCCATGACGGGAACAGTTCCTTTGCAGAGCGTCTCTGCATCTGGGAGACTGTTTCCTCATGTTGATGCATGTTCACCAGGACTATACAGAACTGATGCTGTACTTCATTCGGCATCATACCGGGAGGTACATGTCACTTTGTCCCATTACCAATGAAGTGACTTTGTCATTGGTTAAGACGGTTTCTGCCAAATTTGCCCACTGTAACATTAAGCACAAATAAATACATCTAGGTCTGTTTCTGTAGCTACCTAGAAAAAAACCCCAGGTTCACAATGATGCCTCTGATTTCAGTCCCAGCCTCTCAATTCTGTTTGCATCTCTTTCTTGATGGTAAAGAACCAGCCTTCCATTATCCACCTAATAAATTTGCTACTTTTGTCTTTCTCAGTTTGTCCATCATACATATGTATCTTCTTCCTTAAAGATCTTTCCCAAGAATGTAAAGAGTATATATTAGAAAAAGAATATGATAGTGCCTTAGCTTCAAAAAGGTCAACTGATTTGATACTAATATGAAATTTAAAAAGAAGTAGGTTTCCCTTTGAAGAAAAAAAGAACAATGTACTAGATGCAGATACACGTCTACAAATTTAGGATGCTGAAAGACCTTCTGCAACTCAACAAACATGCATCAATTACAGAATATGCAGTATCTGCCTTAAAATACTCCACGTGGAGTTCCTGTCGTGGCTCAGTGGTTAACGAACCTGACTAGTATCCATGAAGATGCGGGTTTGATCCCTGGCCTTGCTCAGTGGGTTAAGGAGCCAATGTTGCCATGAGCTGTGGTGTAGGTCACAGATGCAGCTCAGACCCAGGTTGCTGTGGCTGTGGTGTAGACTGGCAGCTACAGCTCCGATTTGACCCCTAGCCTGGGAACCTCCAAATGCCACGGGTACAACGCTAAAAAAAAAAAAAAAAGACTCCAGGTAAATTTTGAAATGGTGAGCAAGGCTGAGCACAAGAACAGCACATGGTACTCATGGTCCTAGTCTCTCAATTTTGTGTGTATTTTTAATTTTCCATAGTAAAAAGTTAAAGAAAATAGATCTTCATGTCAGGCTAGCTCTTCAGACAGTCATATTTGGTACCAAAGAATCCCAGTCCACAAGGTCAATTAATTATCAAGCCAATGAGGCCAGAGGGAGAGATGCTTTACAGACTGAATCACTTCGCAAGTGGGACTGACAAAAGCCTCTCTCCTCCCACTGCTGCTGACATCGCTCTGGTTCCTCTCCCCGAATTCTGTTATCACTATTAGACTAATACAAACTCCTTTCCCTTCTCTCTCTCTTCTGCCAGCAACCCATCCAAATAGAAAACCTTCCCAAGGCCCTACTGCCAGTCTGCTACAATTCCATTTACTTCCACTGAACAGCTAATAATATGGCTCTATTGTATCTTAAGTTTTCTCAGCTCAAAATCCTTCTTGGCTTGTGGGCGCTTAATAAATACAGTTTTCAGTTCTCAACATGGCCTTCAAGGTCTTGTGTACAAATGGTTTCCATCTAGCAACCTGTTGTTCTATTTTTAATTCCTCTTTCTCTTACATTCAACAACTATGCACAGGCCCTACCCCCTGATCTTTATCCCTGCTGTTTCCTAAACTTGGAACAGTCAACTCAGCCTAAGAGACATCTACCATCCATTCTTCCTTACCTGCTACATAAGCCACTTATTTTGTCAGTTTGCTCTTAGCTTTCTTTCTTTCTTTTTTTTTTTTTTTTTTGGTCTTTTTCCAGGGCCACACCTGTAGCATATGGAGGTTCCCAGGCTAGGGGTCAAATTGGAGCTGTTGCTGCCGGCCTACACCACAGCTACAGCAAATGCCAGATCTGAGCTATGTCTGCGACCTACAGCACAGCTCACGGCAATGCCAGATCCTTAACCCACTGAGCAAGGCCAGGGATGGAACCCGCAACCTCATGGTTCCTAGTCAGATTCATTTCCGCTGTGCCACAATGGGAACTCCTGCTCTTAACTTTCTGCTCCATCACCCCGAATCCACCCACATGATCTCTAGTCCTCTGCTAAATGGGACAGTACCTTTCCTTCCTTTGAATTTAAGATTTTGTATCTCTGTGCACTTAACAAATTATGTCTTATGTTACAATCACTAGTGTATTGATCTAATCCCTCCCAACTAACCTCTGGTTAGTGCCTTGTTCCTTCAAATCCCTCATGAAGAGCTCAGCACAATGCCTTAATGCTGAAGACTGGATGTTCTAGATGAATACTTACTGTATTAAAAATAAAAATTAAGTGGGAGGGACTGGGAGCTTGGGGTGAACAGATGCAGAATGTTGCCTTTGGGATGGATTAGCAATGCGATCCTGCTGGGTAGCACTGGGAACATGACGGAGCATGATAATGGGAGAAAAAAGAATGTATACATGTATGTGCCACTGGGTGACCATGCTGTACAGTAGAAAAAATATATATAAATAAATGATTAAAAAATAATAATAAAGAATTAGAATAAAATTTGAAACATCTAAAAAAATCAATTCGGTGAGATAGAAAATCTAACTTTTATTTTCATGATTATACGATTACTGGAAAGCTCCCAAAGCTGTTGTTAACTTAAATGTCATAATATAAAACAAATAAAAGCATAATGACTTGCTTTCATACTCTTTTTTTTTTTTTTGTCCTTTCCAGGGCTGCTTCCCACGCATATGGAGGTTCCCAGGCTAGGGGTCCAATCGGAGCTATAGTCACCGGCCTACGCCACAGCCACAGCAACGCGGGATCCGAGCCGAGTCTGCAGCCTATACCACAGCTCACGGCAACACCGTATCCTTAACCCACTGAGGGAGGCCAGGGATCGAACCTGTAACCTCATGGTTCCTAGTTGGATTCGTTAACCACTGAGCCATGATGGGAACTCCGCTTTCATACTCTTAATACATGTCATGCAGATAATAGCTCTGATTCAAAACACTCAAAACAGCTTTTGGTGAGACTAATAATAAAGTAACTTTGAAATAAAAATATGTTTTAGTCATAATGTCCTATAAAGTGATTATAATACTTGTATTTAAAAATCCATACGTGCTTAAATAGTGGATTAAAGTTATCCAACTACATAAAGAGTTTGCCCTCTTAGGAAGCAAAATCTACAAAGGATCTAATTTTCAGAGATGAACACACCAAACCTCACTCACACGTGCACACCCAAGCACGTTTATAACACAGCTCATTTAGAGGTGGACAGAAAGAATGCCAAAACAAATTTAAAATGCTACTTAAAATTCTACCCCATCTCTAGGGTTTCACCTTCATGTCCACACAAATAAAATTATCCATTCAAATTGTTAGATAAATCCTTTTAATTCTGATGACTGCAAACAACGTAAGACCATTCTATTATTTGTAAAACCATGTGCCAAATGGAAAAGAGAGTAAGTCTGGCACTTTTCCAGAAGCCTTGAAAAAGGGCAGGGCTAATATAATACATCAGTTTTGGTAGCAGTTACTAGACATAATACACCCACCTATCATGGCCACACTAAGAGCTAACAAGGACAGGGATGAATGGAGAATTGATCAAGAATAACTCAGGAAACTAATGAGCAAACAAGATTCATTCCTCCAGAGATACAAATGGAAAAAGAAATCATGAAATTGTTTTTGTATTTTAATTACTTAGAAAGCTATCAAAAATCTAAAATATTTCAAGCAATGCTACTTCGAAATAAGGATCAACCCAAATCAATTCTCTGGACAGGCCAGAAGCATTGAAAAAGAAACAAAACAAGTCTAAAAATTTATCTTGACTTCTCCACTTCTTACTAGTCTAGAATCAACATTATAAACACCTTCCCAAAAGTTTATGTTTACTTGATTGTAATAAATTTCAAGAGTACTTTGGTCAAAAGCAGAGTACAGGAGTTCCGGTCATGGCACAGTGGTTAACGAATCCGACTAGGAACCATGAGGTTGCGGGTTCGGTCCCTGGTCTTGCTCAGTGGGTTAACGATCCGGTGTTGCCGTGAGCTGTGGTGTAGGCTGCAGACGCGGCTCGGATCCCGCATTGCTGTGGCTCTGGCGTAGGCTGGTGGCTACAGCTCCGATTCGACCCCTAGCCTGGGAACCTCCATGTGCCGTGGGAGCGGCCCAAGAAATAGCAAAAAGACAAAAAAAAAAAAAAGCAGAGTACCAATCTACATGAATTGCTCATCTATATAATAACATAGAAAAAAAAGTCAGAATAACTGGTTTCAGCCCTTAACCTTCGAGCTGAAGCCTCCAGCACACTGCCCTCCCTGGCTACTCCTTTGCAAAAGGGACCTTTGACTAGATGAAATAAGACGCAACTCTTTTTATTAACACAGGTAATTCCAAATCACTTGGAGGTAGACAGAGGATCAAAAACACATAGACAAAAAAAAAAAAAAAATGGAGTTCCCGTCGTGGCGCAGTGGTTAACGAATTCGACTAGAAACCCTAAGGTTGCAGGTTCGGTCCCTGCCCTTGCTCAGTGGGTTAACGATCCGGCGTTGCCGTGAGCTGTGGTGTAGGTTGCAGATGCGGCTCGGATCCCGTGTTGCTGTGGCTCTGGCGTAGGCTGGTGGCTACAGCTCCGATTCAACCCCTAGCCTGGGAACCTCCATATGCCGCAGGAGCGGCCCAAGAAATAGCTAAAAAAAAAAAAAAAAAAAACCACATAGATTTACCTGCAGGAACAAACATAAGATAAACAATAAGTCATGTCCTCTCCTGACTCACCTCCAGAAAAAATGTGGAAAGTAGAAATTAACTCATTTGTGTATGAACACACAGATTAGTTTATTAGGTTACGTAGATCTCACTTTAGATGAGTCATTTTGGATAAAAGGAAAAAAAAAATTTTTAAACCAGGTACTGGGAAGGAACTGGCCAAGTACGGAAAACCTTTTAAGAGCAGGGATAAGGTCGGTGAGCGTATTAATCAAATAAACGATCGCCCTTCTATAATGGAAATTTTCACACATATGCAGAAATAGCTAGAATAGCTTAGTAAACGTCTATCGTTCCATCACCCGAGTTCAAAACTTAGCCACTTAAAGCCAATTTTGTTTCATCTACCTCCTCACTGATTCACCCACCTGCTCCGAGAACATTTAGGAGCACCCTGACTTCTTGTTTCATCCATAAACTCAATGAATATGTTTTATTAAGTTTGGCCTAAAGTACTGACACTCATCAAGCTTTTGGCCACAAATCAATCAAAAAATTAATTTAACATTCAGTCCTAACAGTTATGTCCTTTTTTATTCCACACTTACACTTTGCGAGTGGGGAGAAGTGGGCAGTGGAGCAGAGAGCTGTTAAAAGGTTATCTGAAAACAATCAGTAATCACACACAACCAGTGCATATTATACTTTCCATAATTTCTATTCATTGAAGGATGAGGTCAGAATGAAGTGTTCCTGTTAGTCTGGGTCACAAAAGTAATTCAAGATGCATATAAAAATGCTTATTATCATTCAAGTTCTCTAAACCCATTCAACCATTCAGCCCTTTGCTTTCTGATAAGACTGCCAACAACTATGCCAATTAGTGTCAATTGCGATGTTAGATTTCGTAACATCTGCGCCTGCCTAGTTAGTGGACAGAAAGAAGTGACTGATGGTCACAAGTTTCAGCTACACTAAACCCTAACTGTTTTTGTGTTAACATTTGCACGTCTACAGATTCACCAAAAGGGCTTTTTAAAAAAACATATTTTGCATATTAGTTTCTATAGAGAACTTCTTTCTTAGGGAGAAGGCAGGTTTAGCTACTATATTGTGAGCTATAACAGTAATAATCATTAAAAACCTGAAGTTTTATAAGTAGGGACAATCTATAATAAATTTAGTGAATGATATATTTACTTCAAAGTATCACTAATGCTAAAATTATGCATTTCACTAAAACACATAATTTTTAGAAAACCTCCTATTTGAATTTTGAATGAGATGTTTCTCATTTTAAAACAAGATTTTTGGGGAGTTCCCGTCATGGCACAGTGGTTAACGAATCCAACTAGGAACCATGAGGTTGTGGGTTCGGTCCCTGCCCTTGCTCAGTGGGTTAACGACCCGGCGTTGCCGTGAGCTGTGGTGTAGGTTGCAGACGCGGCTCGGTCCCGCGTTGCTGTGGCTCTGGCGTAGGCTGGTGGCTACAGCTCCAATTCGACCCCTAGCCTGGGAACCTCCATATGCCGCGGGAGCGGCCCAAAGAAATAGCAAAAAAGACAAAAAGTAAATAAATAAATAAATAAATAAATAAACAAGATTTTTGGTTAAAAATTCTCTTTTGGAATCTGCAAGCCAAAAATGAACGCATGTATAAAAAAGCAAAGTATATTCAACAAGGAAGAAATCATAAACATCTGAAATTTGATCTTAATGATATAGTCTCATACTAATTAATGTGTCTATTTAATCTTTACTTTTAAAATTTTAAACCTGTCCCTTATTTTAAACATGCAATATTTTTGAAATACCCAGAACAAAATACAATCATTAATTTATCCTCAGATCAAAATGCTTCACTTTGGTTTATTATAATTAACAACAACAGTTATTTTTTTGAATTTCACAATTGAAGCAAACTGCATGTAGCAGATGAAAGCTACTGGAAGTAATACAGTGGTTAAAGTACATTCCTACAGAGAAATAAAAATTGCATGTCAATATCAAAAAGTACAGGAGATGTATATAATGCAGCACGTTCTATCTAGTGTCATTACTTAAATTGCTACTTTTCCTCAACAATCTGTTCTCCAGCTCTAGCAAGTAGAATAAATGGTAATTTTACCTGCCAAATTTGGCACAAAAAAGGACAAGCAACTTCATTAACAGAACAATGCTTTCAATATGATTTTTTTTCCCCTTTTCCACCCAGTGCCAAGTAGTAGAACAATTCAAATCAAGAAATCTAAGCAAAATTACCTCCTCTTGTTGAAGTTTTTTACATGCTTGAATAAGCAAATGATACACATGGAGCGCCACCAAGAATATCCTCCGTCTAAGTTAGTACGGTTCTTGTACTGCAGCTCAATTCCAAGCTGGAATGCTAACCTCAACAAAAAAGAAACATCTCCTCACTGACGTAAAGTTCTCTATGCGTGGTGGGACACGGAGTGAACACACGATCATTTCAAACCCAACAGAATAGATGAAACCTAAAAGACTTGGATTAAACTTTTGGTTATAACATTTGTTAGGGCACCAAAACCAGTGTGAGGAATGAAATAGAACAGATCTCTCTTCAATCTTTTGATAAGTTAAATTTAATGGAAAACAGTACCCACCACCAGCAATCTTGCCAATCGCCACTGCTCTCACATGTCATGGGTGTTTTCAGTAGCTGGCAATAAACAAAATTATAAATTCTTCTAAACTTGTTTCAAATCTGATCATAAAAACAATAAACAAGCTGTTATTGCTAGTCAAGCTGGACGTGTGTGATTAAGAGATATATTGAGCTCGTTCTCAAGCAGCCATCACTAGATTTTAAAAGCTACACAGAAGTACTCTTCGGGTGAATTTGGTAGCTGCTCACAGATTTGCTGCTGGCCACTCACAACAGTTAGTTAAACACCAGCTGGTTTTCTTACTCTTGCTCCATATGATAACCATACATCACATGCATAAACACAGTCAGTAGTTTTTCTAAAAAGCCAAGTAACAAAAGAGGGCAAGAGCAACATGAACACGTCACCATCCTGGCAGGACGAATGGGGCTAAGAGCAAATACATCCACGCAGAGCGCACCCCTAAGCCATTTGCACCAAATCTTTAAATTTTAAGCAGTATCCACCTTTGTGAGATTTAACCAATGAATTAGAAACTCCCCACGTGGCTTATTTTATAACACTCGTCTAGAAATAAAGTGCCTTTAAAAAAGAAAACACTGAAATAGACTAGAAACCCCAGTAATGGTAATATCTGGGTTATGAATGCCCCTTGGTTTTCTGTGCAGCTAACTTGTTGTCACTTGTTCAGAGGAATGAGTCTAAATCAAAGAAAGAGCATGCACTGAGTGGCTAACATTAATTGGTTATTTTAATAAACATTAAACACAAACCCCCCAAGTCAGCCAACAACGGAGACGTTATTAACCACATTTTACAGATGCCAAATCTGAGGTGCAGGGAACTTAAAAATAACTGCTCAAGGCTCCCGAGCCAGCAAAGGACCATATGTAAACCTAGTCTACATGACTACCTCAACGAGCCAACTTAGATATTCGTTGGCAAGTTCGTTTGGGGGGGAAATACAATAATTAGGGTCAACATTTTACTGCCAAGCATGGGCACCCCAGTAATCGGTGTGACAATTCCATGACGCCTGGAGTTCCTAACAATGGGTGGACTCTCCATGGCTAAGAGAAAGGCTTTGAAAAGGGACCAGACCCACCCCACAAAGCCCTGCACCTTAACAGCGTAGTAGGTGCGCCCTATAGTGGGGGAAGGAGGAACTGCAGGTCCCGTGCACCTTCCAACCAGCGCAGGGTCCAGAGGGCAGGAGGAGGGAGGGGAAGGAGACAGCTGTGACTGTGACTGGCTCCGCAGCCTCAGGGGACAAAACCTCCCAAGGGAAGGAGGAGAGGCGAGAATTACCTCTGTAACTCCCCTCCCTAGGTCTCAAATAGGGCTTCACAGAATAAGTGAATAATATAATTCCAACCAAAGAATATTAGAATCTTAATTGACGCCAACAAGCCTCACCAAAGTGTATATTTTATTTTTAGTCTTTTTGTTTTGCTTTTTTTTTTTTTTTGCTTTTTAGGGCCGCTTGTGCAGAATGTGGAGGTTCCCAGGCTAGGGGTCGAATTGGAGCTGCAACCACCAGTCTCCACCACAGCCACTGCAACGTGGGATCCAAGCTGCATCTGTGGCCTATAGCACAGCTCAAGGTAACACCGGATCCTTAACCCACTGAGCTGGGCCAGGGATCGAACCCATAACCTCATGAGTACTAGTTGGGTTCCTTATTGCTGAGCCACAATGGGAACTCCCCATTTTTAGTCTTTTTTCCTCAACTTTCCACGAATTTTTCACAGAATAGGAAAGAACTGCTTGCAAAGTGCAAGCTACTTTAGATTCTTTTAAAAAACAAAATGTCTACATTTAAGGGGGAAGGGAGATCATTTCTCGAGTATCTACTGCATGCCAGCCACTGCACAGACTGGACACACACGAGCTTGTTGATCCTCACAAAGTCCTGGAGCATCTGATCGCGATTTTCAGGATGAGGGAAAAGAAGGCTCAGAAAAGACAGCTGCTACTGGTTTGACAGTCAGCAGTCTCAGAACTGGTGCTTAAATTCAAGTCCATTTGACTCAAGGCCTTGATGTTTTCCTGGGCACCAGTACTTATATAAAATACCACCACTGCAGTGGCTCAGAGACAGTAAGGAACTTATCCAAAGGTTCAGGGCTGTCTGTCTTCACAAACTGTTGTCTTAAATACAATGTTACATCACTGTTTCTCTACCACCCCCTCCCTGAGCCCCAAACTAAACCCTGTTAGTCAATGCGAACTTTTTTTTTTTTGTCTTTTTGCCATTTCTTGGGCCGCTCCTGCAGCATATGGAGGTTCCCAGGCTAGGGGTCGAATCGGAGCTGTAGCCTCCGGCCTACACCACAGCCACAGCAATGCCAGATCCGAGCCGCATCTGCAACCTACACCACAGCTCACGGCAACACCGGATCGTTAACCCACTGAGCAAGGCCAGGGACCGAACCCGCAACCTCATGGTTCCTAGTCGGATTCATTAACCACTGCGCCACGACGGGAACTCCAGTCAATGCTAACTTAATTGAGAATATAGGAAAAATACGACTGCTCATGTTCCTTTATCCAACGTGATCAGTATAAGGCAGCCTAGTTGGCAGAACAGCATACGTGATAACTGTACTTAATAACTTCAAATACTAGAAACACGGTGCTCTAACAAGTTGTCTTGCAAATTTATATAAAAGATAATTCACAAGTGTTCTGTCCTTTGTATCTGAGATTTTCTATCTCAACCAAGATTTTCAGAGCATTTGTAAGAAATAAAAACACTCTGAAACTAACACTGTACTAAAGACAGAACTATTAAAAGAATTCCTGAAGTAAATCAATCCATAAAATAAAAAATTATTATATTTACAGAAATGTAACAAACTATTCCTGAGCCACATGTCCATAATTCTCCCAACGTCAGGATACTCACAAAATAGATGCAAAACACATATAATCAAGGACACAGATCAGTTCTCAATAATCTGTGGGCCCTTTCCTTGAAATCTTTCTGACTTGCTGTGAGCACTGCTCAAAATACTTTTTTGACAAAACTCTTTTTAAGATGCCTTTGTCTATCTTTTTATCGTACCTTCAATGGCGAAACATCCCCCACCTTTGGGTTTCAGAAGTTGACACGGTTACACAGGACCAGGTCTGGAGACTAAGATGGGGAATAGCACCTATGGCCTTCACGAGGCAGAAACAGAAGCCTGAGAATCTAGATTCTTGGATGGAATTTGTGGGATATAGTACCATGCATATTTCTGTGTAACCTGTGGCTTTAGGACAATTTTAAGCTTGAAAAGTCTAAATTAACCTGGTCTTTCCATTAAAAGGAAAGAGGACTGACAAGTTAAAGAGCATCTTCTAGGATTTTTATACAAATCAGGATATTGGAGCAAGGGAAGCTCTTAGGATGCAAACCTCAGCCCATGAGTGAACGGCCCCCAAAGCCCCTGAAGCATTTCACCCGAAATACAATGAATGACCAGGATTCTGGGAGAGATCACAGCCCCTGAAATGTAATTAGAATTGTGGGCATGGAAGATAAAAGCTGCCTGGATGATGAAGCATGCCAGACCCTTAGACACACGAAGTGGAAAAGAGAAGAAAGAGCATTATTTTCAGGGTAAATTCAAGTAGCTCTTCTAACGAAATGTGAAGGTTGAGGGATAACGTAAAAAATACATTCGTAGTAGGATACGTTTTTTTAAATACATAATTTTACTATAGAGACTGTGCTTTCATTCTTTCAACATATTTATTGAAAGCAGACCATAAGCTTACACTGTGGGCAGAGTAAATCACAACACAATTACTATGTGCGTTGTGGCAAATCCAGTTCGTTGATGAGCTCTGCTTTTGTGGTTAATATAAGCTTCTGAACCCAACAACCGTCCAATTACCAAATTCAGTACTGGTTTTCCCCTTATACTGGCATTCTAAGTTCAGGATTAGAGAATTTCACAGGTTGATGCCACATTTTCAGTTCACGCCTCTGCTAAGCAAAATATGCAAACACACAGCTGCTGTAATAGCCCAACAGAGCAAGATCTATTCCACAGATCTCTTGACTTCCACCAATAACCAGCGCTGATACAAAAGGCACCTCAGGAAGAAAGCTATGTTTTCTTAATAATAACAGTTGTATAAACATAAGGTCTTCTCAGTTAAAGGGAAACCAACATCAAAAAGCAGTAAAACATAGAACCCTAAACCCTTCTCTCTTTGAAGAAACCCGTTTGAAGCGAGGTGTTTCTAGTTATGGGTGAATGAAATGAGAATTCAGCTGCAACAAACGGACATCCAGTCCTACGAAGGACTAATTAAATCCATCTGAGAAGCTGCATCTAAAACTGCCTCACACATTTCAAAGGAAAGCACCAGTCTGCCTTTTGCGAAGACATCAAAACCTTCAGTCACAAATGACGCACATCGAGGCTCTCCAACAATGCTGCTTTATGGACTACAAAGCTCCATAGAAGTAATGCTAAGAGTTTACACTATTTCATTCCTGAAAAATCAGTGATGGCAGAACGTGTTTACTTATCACGATCTGAAATTTCTTTCCGGCTTCCAACTCTAGTTTTGTGGATCTTCTCCAAGACCTCAAAAACAAAACAGGAGATGCATCAGTATTTAACGTGTTTCATAGACTTATTGAGTGGAAGCGGTTAAAAAATTAATAGGAGGATCAGCCATGGTTGCAGTTACCTTTTTCTTTCTGATACATAAAACCAGGATTCTGATGTTCTTTCTGTTAAGATTCTGGAGTAGTTAAGAAAAGCCACCAAAAGGAGCTCAAAACTTAAAAACTCATTTAGTTTGACAAAATATCCTGTTTAACAGCCATTATGTGGGTGAGGAAGTGGTAGAATAAAGGTATATTCAGAATTTGGAACATTATCCCAACAGAATAAAGCAGTCTTAGTGTCTGTGTCTACCTTACCAAGCCTTTCAAATTTTCTGTAATTGGTTACGGTAAGCTCATAGAATCATATTGCACAATCATTTTTTTTTTAAGTTGTCTCATTTTTTTTTCTTAAGGAACACTATTAAATGTGACAGTAGGCAACAAGCTCCCTACATAAGGAGAAATCCAATACTTCATTTTCCCCCAATTTATTACAGAGCTAAAACTAACACCATCTGCATAGCTGCTAAATGTGGAATTTCTTCCCATGGCAGAGAGCTCGATATACAGAGAAGGACTAGCCATGAGGGACCCAGGGCTCTGGCTTCGCTCTCTTTAATCACCCAGGAACCCTGGGTGAGGCACTCAGTCTTCCAGGTCTCATGTGTTCGCCACTTTGCCACAGGAGTTGGGCAAGGGGAGCCAAAATCTTGTAACTTCTAAAATTCCCTAATTTCTTTTCTTCAAATATGAACTCATGAAAATGGTAATCAACTCTATTTGGGATCCTATGTATAGCTATCCACAGAACAGAAATAAACACACGAACTGGCCACTTCTTCACTATCGTTCTTTGTCCCAAGAAAATTCTGGGCATACCAGAGCAGTTTAGTACATTAACTCCAACTCAGAAGAGATGTCAGTTCAGAGGAAATTTCACAGCAGAGAATAAATTCCTGGAAACAAATACACACTGCTATATTACTGACAGGGGGAAAAAAAGACTATTTAAAACAAATCTTTTTCCTCTAAACACTAGGATTATTACCTATTTAAAAATATTACCTTGAAGTGTTTAAGAATTCACATTTAGTAATAGCAATCAAACGTCAGCTACAGGAAAGGGATATGTACATTTAATTCATATGGGTACCAATTATAGGGCTGGAAATATTAAGAAAGCATAAAAATTAGAATAGCTTAAGGAAAATGAAACCTTAAATGCCTTACTAAATTCAAAACAATAAAGTACGACACAATGCACTAACATATGTGGATTATGTAGCTTTAAGATGTTTTCAGCATCAATTATTAATGATTTATAACACAATTGATGAAATACACAAGATGAGTAAATAAGAACACTTATAAAGGTTATGAGAAGCCTGGGAATGTGACTCAGTAAGTTAGAGAATTTAAGTAGGCAGATGACATACTTGCATGGGGCTGTGGCAATAATATGCCATATTAACAGTGTTTTGTTTTTTCTCACATGAAGTCATTACACCAGTTTCCAGCGCTGATTAACCTCTCGGTATCATTCGAGGTGTTGATTTTTTTTAACCTATGACTAAGATAGTATTAACTCGAGTTTGCTTTAATGGTGAGCTTCTTCTAACGGCACAAGTGAAACTAATCAGATCGGCCATGCTCCCTGAATTCACCCTCCAGGAGATGGAAATCATGTTCTTCTGTGTGGAAAGCAAATGCTTTCAAATTTCCTTTGTTGCTGTTGCTTAAAATAAAAATAAGAAATAAAACCCTGCTTCATATTAGCATTTTACTTTGTCTTTTCCTGAGAGTGAGGAAGTCTGAAGTACGGCAGGAATATATTAATCATGCCTTTTTTGGTACATAATGTTTTAGTAATTCTATAAATCTAAACATCTCAGTTTTTGATGTCTTCAAAAATGATTAGACAACATTCTATAAAAATGTACCTCATGCTGATAAAGTTAGAACATAACTCCTGGAGTTCCCACTGTGGTGCAACAGAATTGGTGGCACTTCTGGAGCACTGGGATACAGGTTGGACTCCTGGCCCAGCACAGTGGGTTAAGGATCCGGCACTGCCACAGCTGCCACTTAGGTTGCAATTGCAGCTTGGGTCTGATCCCTGGCCTGGGAACTCCATATACCACAGGGTGGCCAAAAAAGAACAAAAGAAAAATATAATGCTCCTATCAGAACAAGTTAAATTCAAGTGAATTTTATTTTATTTTTTGTTTTTAGGGGCACACTTGCGGCATATGGAGGTCCCCAGGCTAGGGGTCGAATAGGAGCTACAGCTGCCAGCCTATATCACAGCTCATGGCAACGCCGGATCCTTAACCCACTGAACAAGGCCAGGGATCAAACCCGCAACCTCATGGTTCCTAGTCGGATTTGTTTCCTCTGTGCCATGATGGGAACTCCCATGTGAATTTATTAATAATAAATTCATTGAAAATTTAATGAAATATAAAATTCAAAGAAATAAACATTTCAATATAAAGATTTTCAAAACTTTCAACCAAAATACACAGTGGCTACTTATCCTGCATTTAACCTACTTGTACATGTATTTTGATTCTTCAAAAGCATACTACTGGTACAGTAACTTTCTTTTCAACAAAAATTAATGTTTTTCAACCCACTAGTATCTTGCAAGGAGGCAAACAGGGTTGCTCTCCTCCATGTGGACACATAGTAAAACTGCCACCTCCCATCCCCTAAAGGTCAAATGCAGTCACATGACCTGCCTTCGCCAATGGACCCTGAGCAGAGAATACAGGCTGAACCTCTAAGAGCCACGCATGACCCCCATACTATTGTTTTCCTTTGTAGGAGCAACAAGCAACAGGACAGCCTGAGCCTCCTGCAAGGATGCACCCAGCAGACACACAAAGGACATCTAGTATGTGCAAGAAACAAACTTTGGGTGTTTTAAAATTTTTTCTTTAATTTTATTTTAATTAATTATTTCTGTCTTTTTAGGGCCACACCTGCAGCATATGGAAGTTCCTAGGCTAGGGGTCGAAGAGGAGCTGTAGCTGCCAGCCTACATCACAGCCACAGCAACACCAGATCCAAGCTATGTCTGCGACCTATATATCACAGTTCATGGCAACACCGGATCCTTACTTAACCCACTGAGTGAGGCCAGGGATTGCACCCACACTCTCCTGGATATCAGTTGGCTTTGTTTCCCCTGAGCCACAACAGGTAACTCCTAATTTAATTTTTAAATTTTTGGCTGTGCTCTTGGCATGCGGAAGTTCTGGGGTCCAGGGGTCAAAGCTGAGCTGCAGCAGCGACACCAGGTTCTTAACCTGCTGAGTCACCAGGGAACTCCTACTTTTGTCCTGTTAAGTCCCTTAGGGTGGCAGTTACTTGGAAGATATTTGAGCTAATCCTTAATGATACATGGAGCTGTGTTCTGAGGCACCTTACACAAGTCATGTGGATTTTTCTTCTTTCCATCAAAGTCTTACATGAGGGAAAAAGAACTAATGGTATCTTAAGATGCATTTAAATCTGCAACTGATGTCAGCAATGTGAAACTGATCCTTCAGAAAATGATCTTTTGGAAACCATCTGCTCTGCTCCTTCTAGCTCCGTGGTAAATTGAAGCTTAGTTTGCAAAACAAACAAATGACTTTTATCACTAGTAACGTTTAAAGAACTGAAAAGATTCTCCAGCTTATTTATTGTATTACATTTCCAAGAGGAATAAAATTTATTTTTTGAAAAGTTCAAATCCAAATTTCTTCACTGTGTTCAAGCTGCAGAGGGCAGAGGACACCTCACTCCCTGCAAGCAAACTCTCAAGGGCAGGCACGCTGACCGCTAAGCCTCCCCTCCCTGCAGCTCCCGAGGAAGGAGGAGGAGCCAGCCCTGCCTCCCTGTCCTCCTTCCTTCCTCTTCCCAGCTCCTCATTCAACAAATGTTTCCTGAGAAGCACAAGGGATAAACAAGACAAGGTCCTCATCCTTATAAAGCTTCTATTTTAGTATGAAAAGATGGAAATTAATCACGTGGGCAAAGAAATGAGGACGATATAATGAAAGTTTATGATAAATGCGATGAAGGCATCACACTCTGTCACATGATAGCAAGTAATTACAGAGCCACTTAAGAGGCCTAGAATCTGTTCTTGTTTCCTCAGGTAAAAACAACAACAATGAAGACAAAAGACTCACCATAACCAAAAACCTCTCAGCTTCACCAGAAATAGTGAGTAAAAGAATCCGACATCAAATAGGAGCATACTAAAAACATGACACATTATTCAATCACAATAGTGATCAACGACGGTCTATTAATTCCTACAAGGTACCAAGTTAGAAACAATGTAGACTTTCCAAAAATATGTCCATCATATTCTCTAGAACATACTTCATAAACTGCTCTGGTAAGAGATGGCTAAAAAAAACAAACAGCTCAGCCTATTATTTCTAGTCCATAAATGCCGTGTAGCCTACTCTGTATTTTCAGTCTCTCACATCCGCCTTCCCCGGGGTGAGGATGCCGGCGTCCCCGGGGCGAGGCTGCCCGGCGTCCCCGGGGAGAGGATGCCCGGCGTCGGGGTCACCAGGACCTCCCGTCCGCCCTGCGGCTTCATCGACGCCCAGAGGACGCCTTCCCTCCTCACTGCTCCGAGCTCTGCTCCCAAAGGCGGGCAACTCCCAGCCGATTCCTAAAGGAAGCCTTCTCTGCGTCCCCTGCTCTCCAGATAAACCCAGACCACGTAACAGGGCTCCCGAATTTCCAGAGCAGGGGGCTCTGCTCATTTCCCCACGGCCTCCCCCTTCGCCCTCTTCTCCCAGCGGCCCCGCCACCAGGTCCCCTGCTTCGAGGCTTCCGCACTCCAGCCACACGGAAGTTCTTCTACTCCCGCAGACGTATCAAATCATTTTGGTTCTTTTTATGTTTCTTACATGTATCTTCAAACTCGGACCCCTTGCCCTCCCCCCGCCCCCACGCGCCGTCCGTAGGACTCGGCTGGGGCTTTATTTCCTCGTTTCCCACCTAAGGCCACCCACAGCCCCCGCCCATCAGGTGAGGGCTCCCCACGTGCTCTCCACAGGGCCGCCTCTCCCCGTCATCACTCACTTGTTCTTCTTGGCTGACAAGAAGCCTCTGTCCTTGTCGCCCTCCACAGACGACAAATTCTACGAGGAGCCCATCATCATCTCCCTTGACTACTACTGGTTCTCCAGGACCCACACCCTTTGAGGCCGCCCGCAACAGCAATTCATCTATATTACAACGGAAAAGATTAAAGTGGCCACAAAGGAATTAAAATTCATCTAATTGTCGAGTGACTCAGTAAAGGCACTTTATGCTCACTGTTCATTTTAGTCATGAATAAGTTTGAGGGGCCAATAATATTGTGACAAAGGAAATAAAATAACTTTCAATAAATTTTTGAAGCAATGGAAGGAATTTTTCCAGTGCTCAAACGGGCTCCTAGACTACTATGGATGATTTATAAGGACTTATGATATTGAACTGAACTCAACCTGATTATCCTGGTGTCAACACTGCAAGTTTTTTTCCTAACAAAATCCTTCAGAAAGAAGAATCGCTGAAACCAGACGATAATAGTAAAAATCACTTGAAGTCTTAATTACAGTATTTGCCAACTCTAATAATGCCAACAACCAATAACATGTAGTGATGTTCATTTCCAAGGAACTGGATTTTACAACTTATTTTTTTCTTCATTGAGTCACATAACAAGTCACTTGACTCTTGAGCACAACAGGACTGAGTCAGTCAAGAGGGTACAGGTGCAACTGCACAGGCAATTTTCCAGATTACAGGGGCCGGAGCGTCACTTTTTTATGCAATTCAGTTCCATGGCTCCAAAGTGCAGGGCCATACCCACTGAACAAGGCTGCATTTAAAAAGTAAACAGATGCCACTGTGCGTGGTTATTCTTCAGACCTGATTTTTCTATCACCTCGTTTATCTGACCCCCTCCTATCAGACCTCAAGCTGATTTGGGTGAGTTGGCTTTGAAAGGATCTCCTTTAGCGTGAGGGGCATGAGGTAAAGAGGTCACATTGGAAAGGAAGTTACCTTGGGACTGTCTTCCTTAAACCAAGAGTAAGGGAGAAAGATTCCACTCCATCAGGGATGTTTCAGGACCAATGAAGTTCTAGGAATCCTGGGACCCTGAGCAAAACTTTTGGAATGAGCTCTCACTACCTCTTGGTATTAGCCAAACATACATCTCTTTAACTTCTCTATGTGGTCGTCTCTGGGTTGTTTATAGACCTACAGGAGGAAAAATGAGAGGTTGTTGGAAAGATGACAAATCTACTCTGACTCAGTTTCCTTCCAAGGTACTGTCCTTCTTTTGCTTTGTTCTTTTAATTCAGATTAGATCAACACTTTTTTTTTTTTTTGGCTGCACTTGAAGGCCAGAGACAGACCTTGCAGCAGAATGGCACCCAAGCCACAGTGACAATGCCAGATCCTTAACCCACTGAGCCACTAGGGAACTCCTAGATTGATCTCTTAACAGCCACCCCAAGTTCAGAATACTGGCTGACAGAGTTTCAGTAATTGCACTTTGTGTACCTGGATGTCTAACACCAAGGTTCTTCAATCAATGAGCCAGCCGGTCCTCTGACTACTTCCTCGGATGGCCTAGGCAGTGCAGGACTTTGTTGGTAGGTAATTAAATTCCCTGATTTCAATAGATCCCTGTCTTCCAGACCCTTCCACTATAAACCTTTGAAACCTCTTTTTTTGGGGAGGTGAGGGGAGAAAGGGAGGTATAATCGATAATACACAGAGGGTTCAAATTTCAAAACCTACACTACAGCTCATGGCCACGCCAGATCCTTAACCCACTGAGCGAGGCCAGGGGTCGCATCTGCATCCTCATGGATACTAGTCAGATTTGCTTCTGCTGAGCCATGATGGGAACTCCTTTTGTGTGTATGTGTGTAAACTTCTTTCTTCTGTCATGGGGTCAGCTAACCAGCTCCCAGTTCAAGGCCAACCATAGTTACTAGGTTTTTTTTTTTGGCTCCTTCCAAAGATACTTTACACATGTAACAGGCATAAATACACACATTCTTTTTTACACAAATGAAAGCACATCGCACAATGATATTTGTGCTTAATCTGTCAGAACAGAGGAGCACTCAAATCTTTTGAAATAGCTATACAGTAGTTCAATAACATGAATGTACTCTATTTATTTAACTATCCCATTTTTGATGGGCATTTTCTGTTGTCTCGAGTCTTCTGCTGTTACCCAAATTATTGCCAAAAACATCTCTACATATGAGCATATCCTATAGTACAAATTTACTGTCAAACTGCTTTCCATGGAGGCTCTTATCAATTTATAAGCCCACCAGTAATATATGTGGGCCTGCTTTCCTAACACCTAACAAAATTAGAAGGTTATCAAAATTCTCATTTTTGTCAAAATGTACTTGGGAAATGCTACGTCATCATAACTTTAACTTGACTTTCTCTATGTGGGTTAGCAGATTTCGTCATTGTGAGAAGCCATTTAGATCGCCTTTTCTGCAAACCACCTTTGAACATTTTTTGCCTGGGTGGTCGTCTTTTGCATATTGGCTTGGAGGGATTCTTTATATATTAGGAACACTGCCCTTTTGTCCCTAAAATGAGCAGTAGACTTTCTCTCTGGTCTGTTGGCTTCTGTGTTGACTTCTGCGTTGTTTATATATATATATATATATATATATATATATTTTTTTTTTTTTTTGTCTTTTTGTCTTTTTGTTGTTGTTGTTGTTGTTCCCATTTCTTGGGCCGCTCCCGCGGCATATGGAGGTTCCCAGGCCAGGGGTTGAATCGGAGCTGTAGCCACCAGCCTACGCCAGAGCCACAGCAACGCGGGATCCGAGCCGCGTCTGCAACCTACACCACAGCTCACGGCAACGCCGGATCGTTAACCCACTGAGCAAGGCCAGGGACCGAACCCGCAACCTCATGGTTCCTAGTTGGATTCGTTAACCACTGTGCCACGACGGGAACTCCTGTTTTTATATTTTTAGCACAAAATTTTAAAACTTTTAGCATTTCCTTGATTTATATTCTCAGTATTTTTTCTCAAATGGAGAAGTAATTTTATTAAGAAAACAAATGTTTTTGCTGAAATGAAAGAATTCCATGTTTATACAACATGATGTGTTTCCATAAAAAAATCCATTAACAGAAAACATTTTCCTCAATAGGATAATATTTTCTGCTGCTTTGTCTAGAACAGTTTTATAAACTGGGGGGGAAAAGGGTATAAATGACAAAATTACCTAATAAGATACGTAGTTTACATGATCATAATACTGAATTACGGTCACAAGAAAAAAATTGGAAAGACATTTTAAATATAAAATGTTGCATAACTTCAAAAACGTGCTTCAATTTTCTATCATTTATCACATACTATAAGTACATTTTCTAAATAGGATTACTATCCCGCATTAAAAGTCCCTAACAGTACTACGGCATTCATTTTAAAATGCTACTGCAAAAAATGTTCTTTTTCTGTCTGCCTATTGTGCATTTAAGTCATAGATAACTTTTTAACAAAAAGCCTAAATGGGTATAAATGTAAAAGTTATTTGACTCCATCTGTAGTCCTCCTTATGTTCAAGAATAAGAATCTATTCTAAAAATTGACCATAGGGGCAAAAGGATAGATATATCTTTTTCCTCAGAAAGGCATTTGAGAATTATTTCTTTAAAAGAACAACCATGACTCTTACCATGTCTCTGCACAAACTCCAGAAACTACATGTTTTAGCATGACTCTCTACAAATGGGATTAAAAAAAAAAAAAAAAAAAGATTATGAGCAGGTTAGGGATCCAACGCCATTGCAGCTGTGGTGCAGGTCCTAACTGTGGTACTGGCTTGGTCCCTGTCCCAGGAACTTGCTGTGGGTGCAGCCAAAAAAGTAAAATAAAATAAAACGGATTTTGCTGTAAAATGCAGGCATAAATTCTTACTGAAGGTACCTGTAAGATTCTTTTCATTAATATTGGAAAAACATAAAGAAAATGTTAATTGGGTGTGGAAGATTATTAGAAGATTGGCATATGCTTAGTTCACTCGGTTCTTCATCGTTATAAAAATGTTACATATGCTAAACAAGCGGATTGTGATCATCACTGCACAACTATAAATGTAATAAATCCACTGAGTAATAAAAAATAAAAACAAATGATACATAAAAACATTTAAATAGTTCTACTTCAAACAACATTTTCAAAGTCTTCTCTAAATAGCAAAACAAACTCTGGTAGAATGTTTTCTTAGTCAAGAAATCTAAAACAAAATGCAGGGAGATAGAACAAATGGGAAAGCACTGGCTATATTAGAGGAAGAAAAACCTCAAACAATGCGTATATAATTATTTCTTATTATGCATCCATATGTAATTATTATCTTTTATTCTTATGCTCATCACCATATTCTTTCTTCGAGAAGAAAAATACAGGGTAGTGATTTCAATGATATGAATACTACAAAACATTTCCCTCCCTCCACCACAGGCATCTAAAGTTGGGACAACTTCACATGAACCAAAATGAACATGATTAAGAAACAAAATGAAAGCACAAACAAAATCTTTTAGATGCACAATCTTATCTATCTCAAAAATGGCATTGCTCAAAAAAAAATTACTACTTACTTGGATAAGACTGTAAAATTTCTGCTAAAAATCAGTATTTTGAATTTTAACATAATTGGGAAAATGTGTTAATATCTACAAGAGGTAGTAAGATATTAAAAATGTTTTCTGACAGCTACTCTTTTTTTTGGTCTTTTTACGGCCATACCCAAGGCATATAGAAGTTCCCAGGATAGGGGTCAAATTGGAGCTGTAGCTGCCAGCCTCTGTCACAGCAACACAGGATCTGAGCCGTGTCTGCGACTTACACCACAGCTCACAGAAATGCTGGATCCTTAACCCACTGAGCAAGACCAGGGATTGAACCCATGTTCTCATGGATACTAGTTAGATTCATTACCACTGAGCCAAGATGGGACCTCCCTCTGACAGGTACTCTTAACCAGCATATCTAATTGTGTACTTGGTAAAACTGTACATTGTACAGGTAACGTGGTGTGATTCATTCACGTTCTTCCGATGCTTTCCATGCTTCCTTTATTTTTTTGTTTTTCAAACTTTTTGGCAGCGCCCACAGCATATGGAAGTTCCCAGGCCAGGGAGGCACTCAAGCCACTGCAGCGGTAATGCTTAACCTACTGCACCACAAGGGAACTCCATTCCCTGCTTTCTTTAAATGGTGCGACTTGAGCATCCGTGTTCAATCACAAAGAACGTTCTTTTTATCATGTGACAAAAACTATTCGGGCTAGAAACAAGTGTATTATTCCCTGTATTAACAAAGATTTATCACAGTCTCACGGAGCTAATTTTCCACGTCAGCGCTACTTTTTCTCAGAATTTTCTCCAGCAAAACTCTTTTGTCCAGTTAGATACAGAGAGGTGCTAGCTCACAGGCCTTGGAACCAAGCTGACCTACTTTAACCTTAGAGTCTACCCTCCAACTTGGGTGGCTTCAGGTACCTTATCTACTTAGTCTTTCTGAACCTCGGCTTCCAGCTCTTCTGTAAACGAGGGCTGGCAAGGTCTCCCCTGCCGGGGCGCTGTGCCACAACCTCACTCAGAGGCAGTGTGCCAAGTGTTTCCCTCGGTGCTTGAGACGGGAAACTACTCAGTAAAACAGACCAAAGCAGTCAGCTGCCTCAGGAAATGCCTTTGAATAGGCTAAAGTACATCCCAAAAGCAATAAGGCAACTACAACAAGATAGGGAAATCCCTTCCTCACTTTACTGTTTATAGCAAATAAATAACAATAAAGCGGAGACGGTAAATACTTCTGTAACAAGCAATTAAAATTATCTACAAAAGATGTCTCTGATTTTTCAGCAAGCGTTGCTCTCCCACGCCACTATGTTCCAAAGTTTTTCTACTTACACTAGGATTTTGGAGTCAAGTCCTGGCTTATATATAAATCATGTTCGAAATTGTTACCCTTTAGCCGTCTCTGCAAAATAGAACTTCTTCATCTTCCTACATCTCTCCCTTCCCCCGGGGAAGCTGAGAGCTTTCTTCTTTCTCATGGATTTAATTAGGTGAAGGCACCTCCATTACAGCATTTATCACTGTATTTTAATCACTTTCAAGTCTTTCTTCCCTTTACCATGGTAAGTAGAGACCGTTTCTGTGGATCTCTCTAAGGGAAACAGCCACTAATTCATCTTTTGTTTCCCCAACACAGTATCATATCCATATTGGTAATTTTTCATCGTTTTCTTGGGATGGATTTTGAGAAGTAGAATTGGTAGACTGGTGAATATCAATGTTATCAAATTAGTCTGCAGAAAGGGTAAACAAATATATATTCCTATTTAATCTGTCTTTTAGTTGCTGACATCTAGCCTGATAATTACTATTTGGAAAAAATATTATTTGAAACACTATTTGGAAGGTAAAATATGTCCACCATAGTAACAAGGGTATAAATAAGTCTAAATACTTATTTAAATGTTTATGGTAAAAATACTCATGATAGAACTTGGTCAAGGTTCTGGGTAACCCAGATGTTTAGCCTTTTGAGGAAATGCCAGCTTGTTCTCCAAAGGGGTTGCACCGTTTTCTTCCCCCAACAGTGAATGAGGATTACAGTTTCTCTACATCTTTAACAACAGTTGTTATTATCTCACTTTTTTTATTACAGCCATTCGAGTGGGTGCGAGGTACTATCTCACTGTGGATTTGACCTGCATTTTCCTGATGACTAATGACGTTGAGCAACTGAAGATTTTCTTTCAGAAATGTCTTTAGATTCTTGGTTCATTTTTATATTGGGTTGTCTTTAATATTAAGTGTTCATTATGTATTTTAAATACAAGTGCTTCACTGGATATATGATTTACAAATAATTTCTTCCCATTCTGTGGTTTGTCTTTTTGATTACTTTTAGCACCCTTTGAAGCAAAGTGTTAAATTTTGACAAAGACCAAATCATCAATTTTTTCTTTTATTGCTTATGCTTTGGGTATTAAATCTACGAAACCACCTCATCATGCAAAGCTCATGTATCCCTATGTTTTTTCCTAAGACTTTTATTGCTTTTTATCTTTTGTATTTAAATCTTTATCCATTTTGGGTTAATTTTCTTGTACTAACAACACAAGGTAGGGATCTAAATTCTTTCTTTTACATATGGATACCCAATTGCTCCAGCACCATTTGCTGAAAAGGCTAGTCTTTCCCCAGTGAATTATTTTAGCACCTTTTGTCAAAAATCACTTGACCATACATTTATGGGTTTGCTTCTAGATTCTGATTCTTTATTCTGTTGATCTATATGTTTATGCTTATGCAAGTACTACACTGTCTTGATTTTAAGAGAGTTTTGTAATAAGTTTTGAAAGGGAGAACTAAGTTCTCCACCTTTGCTCTTTTTTTTTCCAAGACTGTTTTGACTATTCTGGATTCCTTAACTCTCTATTGTGTGTTAGTATCAGCTTTTCAATTGCTGACAAAAATAAAGCTTGGATTCTGATGGGAATTACACTGAATCTAGAGATCAGTTTGGGAGGTACTGCCATTGTAACAATTTTAAGTCATTCGACTCATGAACATGAAATGTTCTCTATTTGGATTTTAATTTTTTCCATAGTATGTAGTTTTCTACATGCTATAAGTTTTGTACCTCTTTTATTAAATTTACTCCTAAGCATATTATTCTTTTGATGTTTTTGTTAATAGAACTGTTTTTTTTTGTTTTTTGTTTTTTTTTTGTCTTTTTGCTATTTCTTGGGCCGCTCCCGCAGCATATGGAGGTTCCCAGGCTAGGGGTCAAATCGGAGCTGCAGCCACCGGCCTACGCCAGAGCCACAGCAACGCAGGATCCGAGCCTCGTCTGCAACCTACACCACAGCTCACAGCAACGCCGGATCGTTAACCCACTGAGCAAGGGCAGGGACCAAACCCGCAACCTCATGGTTCCTCGTCGGATTCGTTAACCACTGCACCACGACGAGAACTCCAGAACTGTTTTCATAATTTATTTTTGGATTATTCTTGCAAGTGAATAGAAATACATTTGAGGAGTTCCCGTCGTGGTGCAGCAGAAATGAACCCAACTAGGAACCATGAGGTTGCAGGTTCGATCCCTGGCCTTGCTCAGTGGGTTAAGGATCCGACATTGCTGTGGTGTAGGTCACAGACGCAGCTTGGATCTGGCGTTACTGTGGCTGTGGTGTAGGCCGGCGGCAACAGCTCCAATTAGACCCCTGGCCTGGGAACCTCCATATGCCACGAGTGCAGCCCTAAAAAGACAAAGAGGCAAAAAAAAAAAAAAAGAAAGAAAGAAATGCAATTGATTTTTATATATTTATTTTGTATCCTGTACCCCTGCTAGTGCTAAGCTTGTTTATTATTTGTAATAACTTCCTTTTTTTTCAGGGCCACACCTGTGGCATATGGACATTCCCAGGCTAGGGGTAAAATGGGAGCTGTAGCTGCTGGCCTATACCACAGCCACGGCAAGGCAGGATCCCAGCCATGTCTGCAACCTACACTGCAGCTCATGGCAACGCTGGACCCTTAACCCACTGAGCGAGGCCAGGGATTGAACCTGCATCCTCATGGATACTAGTCAGATTCATTACTGCTGAGGCACAACGGAAACTCCTTTCATTCTCTTTAGGGCTGAGTATTCCACTGTGTACACGTACCACATCTTTATCCATCCACCCGTCATGGACATTTAGATTGCCTCAATGTCTTGACTATTGTAAATAGTGCTCCTGGGAACACTGGGGTCACATATCTTTTCCAATTAAGAGTTTTCTCCAGATATTCACCCAGAGGTAGGAGAGCTGGATCATACGGCAACTCTGTTTTTTGTTTTCTGAGGAACCTATATACTGTTTTCCATAGTGGTTGGACCAACTGACATTCCTACCAACAGTATAGGAAGGTTCCCTTTCTCCCACACCCTGCACAGAACTTAGTATTTGTAGACTTCTTAATGATGGCCATTCTGACTCAAGTGAAGTGGTATCTCATAGTTTTGGTTTGCATTTCTCTAATAATTAGCAACACTGAGCATCTTTCCATGTGCCTATTGGCCATCTGTATGTCTTCTTTGGAGAAATGTCTATTTAGGTCTTCTGCCTATTTTTTTTTAATTGGGTTTTTTGTTGTCGTCGTTATTGTGTTGTATGACCTGCTTGTATATTTTGGAAATTAAGCCCTTGTTGGTCACATTGTTTGCAAATATTTCCTCCCATTCCAAAGACTGTCTTTTCATTTTGTTTATTGTTTCCTTTGCTGCGCAAAAGCTTTTAAGTTTGATCAGGTCCCATTTGTTTATTTTTGCTTTTATTTCTATTGCCTTGGGAGACTGACCTAGATCAGAGAATGTTCCCTTCTAGGAGTTATATGGTGTCAAGTTTTATATTTAAATCTTTAAATAAGTCATTTTGAGTTTATTTTTGTGCATGGTGTGAGTGTGTTCTAACTTCACTGATTTACATGCAGCTGCCCAGTTTTCCCAGCACCACTTGTGGAGGAGATTCTTTTCTCCATTGCATATTCTTGCCTCCTTCGTCAAAGATTAATTTACTGTAGGTGTGGTTTTTTTGTTTGTTTGGTGTTTTTTTTTGGGGGGGGGGGCATACCTGTGGCATGTAGAAGTTCCCAGACTAGGGGTCAAATAGGAGCTGCAGCTGCCGGCCACAGCCACAGCCACAAAGGATCCGAGACAGGTCTGCAGCCTACACCACAGCCCATGGCAATGCTGGATCCTTAACCCACTGAGTCAGGGCAGGGATGGAACCTGCATCCTCACAGATACTCCTCAGGTTTGTTACCACTGAACCACAATGGGACCGACCTCCTGGTGTGTGGGTTTATTTCTGGGCTCTCTATTCTGTTCCACTGATCCATATGATTGTTTTTGAGCAAATACCATGCTGGGGGTTTTTTTGGCCACAGTTGCAGCATGTAGAAGTTCCTGTGCAAGGGACCCGAGTCACAGCAGTGACAAGGCCAGATCCTTAACCAGCTACACCACAAGGGAACTCCTGTACCATGCGATTTTGACTACTGTAGCTTTGTAGTATCGTCTGAAGTCTGGAGAGTTACATCTCCAGCTTTATTCTTTTTCTTCAGGATTTGTGTGGCAATTCTGGGTCTTTTATGGTTCCATATAAATTTTAGGATTATTTGTTCTAGTTCTGTGAAAAATGTCATGGGTAACTTGCTAGGGATCATGTTAAGTTAAATCAAAATTTAAACATGTCATTCATATCACAGTATAAACACAAGTCTAGTCTCACCGTGACACTCTTCAGTTTAGACCCGAATTAATCTAAAGCAGTTCTGTCATGGATACTATCCAAGGGATTCAAGCTCTTCTAAACAAAAGAAATGTCACTGTAAAGTAAGTTTAGCCTAAAGCATGTCTCACAACATGAAATCTCAAGAAAACATTACATGAGGCTTCAGATTATTTGTTTTAAAAGAAATGCAGTTATCACACATTTGGAATTAGAATTAGAGATGCTCTTTGTAAGAAAGGCAAAATATTACTTCTCAATAACAAAAGAAAAATGCATTAGGTATCAGGAAGTGGGTTTAGGATGTGGCTAAGTCTGGGAATACATTTCCTAATTAACATAAGAGAACAAAAATTTCCATTTACATTGAGCTTCCTAAGGAAGATGAAACAGATACACAGCTATGTTGTGATTCAAAAGGCCAGAGTCATGGAATGTGTTAAAAATTGTTTTAAATATTCATAAATAATTTCAAGATCACCAAAAAATAAAAAAATAAAACTCACAGAGAACGTTGGCCCACTGTTTGATGCTGTGACAGTGTGAACTTCATCATGCAATCTGATTGAGAGCTCCCAGTTAGCCACTTGTGGTTTTATAATAGGCACTCTGAAGTAGAAAGAAAAGAAAAGGGGGAAAAAAGTTAATAATTTTCTATTATTCTCTCTCAGAAAACTGATTTGCCTTTGACATGAAGTGTGCAGAGTAAAACTGCCAAAGACTGTGCCTCAGAACATTTTATTTCAAAAATCTCTATCCTTGGAAAAAAGCTTTCAAATACAAACTAGAGAGATTAAAAACAAAACACACAAACAGACACTCCAAAGACAACAGCAGTCATTCGGGGATAATTGTGGTACCACCAACTATTCTATGAATTTGAGGTGCTTAATTGTGACAGTCCTTCAAAAATTAACCTTCCTTAAGCTTTATTCTTTTCATTATCTGGTTATTGTTCAAGAATGTTTTTTAAAACTGTACAGTGCTAATGTTTTCTTTTTTTCAGGTGGACGAAATTATCCTTAGAATGCAAAAAATGCATATAATTAAAGTATATGATTTGGTGAGTTTGAACGTATTTATCCACTCCTGTTACTACCACCATCATGATCAAGGCGATAAACATCATCTCCAAAAGTTTCCTCTTGTCCCTTTGTTTTGTTTCTGGTTTTTTGTTTGTTTGGGTGAGAAAACAACATCAATGGTGCTCGTCTTAACACACACATCTTTTCTTGTGAATGATCAATATTACAGAAAATTGGAACAAGAAAAATTGGAACAAGCCGCCAGAGGCAAAAACAGTTTTGGAATACAAATGTTTCCCACAATTTTTTAAAGTAACAAAACTTTAATGATTTCTGAATTAAGCTAATTTAAGGATTGCATATTTACATTATGCATAGTTGTGGAGTAACATTAACTTATCACGCCATGTGTAGTATATGCAGACTCCGGCCTAAGGCATAGTTCGAAAAAGATGGGGGCTATGTTTTAATTTAACACCCCTCCCCTGGATTGCAAACGATTCTGTGTATTCAACTTTAAAAAATCATAGTCACAAAAACTATTACTAGAATCAAATCACCTCTAGTCACAATATCTAAAGGAGGGTGATAAATAATTCAGGTAAATATTTGTATTCAGCCTACTACTTACTCCCTTATTTTTGGAAGATGAAGAAGTGTTTAAAATACCAGAAGTGAAAATTAAAGCAAAGTTTAAAAATGCATCAACAAATCAAGATCACTGCACACCGTCGGCCTGGCAGATTCTTTTGGCAATTTGAAGAGGACCGTTTCAGAGGACAGATTCACACAGCAGAGCCTGGAAGACCAAGAGGGGAGCACAGAGGAGAAGGCGTGGCCAGGACAGGAGGACGGGAAGGCGGACGCCGCTGTGATCCAGCCTGGCCTCGTGGGCATCTTCTCCACGGGGCCTTTGTTTATGTCCGTGCCCCCATTCGCCCGGGAGCTCCTACAAGACCGCAATTCTGCCTCATTTGACCTCCTCCTCCACCCTCAGCACAGGTTGGGGAGAAAGGGCTGGTGGGGAAAGACTGGAGGACCATCCACCAGGGGCTCAGGCCCCTCCAGGAGACACCGCGTCTCCCCAGCGACACGACTGCTGAAGGAACGCCAGCCGGCGTGCCCGGGCTCCAGCTGGCTGTCTTGGACGCTCGCCCCACTTCTCCTGGTTTATCCTCCCATGGGGTTGACACCCCAACCTCTCAAGAGCATTTCTATAACAGAAACAACCTCACGGCTAGGTGACTGTGCAACACGGCTTTCTGGAATCTGCGCTAACCTCCAGAATTAGGTCACCCTCTAGTTCAAGAATGTTCCACGGTCTCTACTTCAGATCAGGTTAAATCTTAATGAAGCTACTGATCATTTAAGCTCCTTAAAAAAATAAAGGCCCCACTCTTTGCATTTAATTTATTTCTGATTATTCTCGGACCTGCGGTATCTAGTTGGCCCGAGGCCTTAAACTGCTTCGCAAACCAAACTGAGGGACAGCGAGGGACAACTAGGCACAGTGCTTACACATTCAGGCTCTGGGGACCTGCAGAAGTTGGTAGAAAACCCGGCTCTGCTATTAATTAGTTGTGACCTTGAGCAAAGGTCTGTTTCCTCACATATAAAATCAGGATAATAACAGTATCGGCCTCATAGTGATGCACTGCAGATTAAATTAAATAATGCATATAAGTGTTAATTTTTATTATTTGGATTAGTCCCAACTCTAGGCCTATAGTCTTGTTTGCCCCCCAGTAACGGAAATTCTCCCCCCTTTTTTTCACCATGCTTGTGGCATGAGGAAGCTTCCAGGCCGGGGACCGAATCCATGCCACAGCAGGGACACCACCAGATCCTTAATGCACTGAGCTACCAGGGAACTCCTGAAATCCCTTCAAGGAAACTTTGGATTCCTTCTCTCTGTTTCTCAAACTAAGAGATTTTTCAAAAAGAATATTCTTTCCCTCATAAACTGCTCCGTAATTATAGTATAAATTTCAGTGATCTCCTTTCCTTTAACCTATATTATATGTTTAGTATTTTTCACAATTTGGTGGCCCAACCATTTAGTGAGTGTGGTGCCCCTTTCTAGTTTTGCAACAGGCCTGTTTCCGGAGGGGCTGGGAAGCTGCTGATCCTGACATCCTGTTCGCAAGCTGAGCCCATTTTCCCACAGAAAGCAATCTTACAGATGGTGGCGAGATGAGCTACCGCTCTTTGGAACCCAACTACTATTTATTTTTCCCTTGTTTTATTTTGCTCCACATCTGTTTCATATATGTTAGAACCTGCCCCAGGAGGGACCTGTAGCGTGAGCACAGGCACTTTGGGTTGAAACGCTGAGGTCTCATCTCGGCCCCTCTCTTCCTAGCGTGGGGGCAACTCATTCAATCCCTTTGAACCAAAATTTCCACGCCTGGAAAATAAGGATCAGAGTTTGTGGGTTAAGAGAGAGAGCGGCTGCCTTCTCTGAGCATATACAGTTCCTGAGGCAGCATGTTTCTAACAATTTAAGGTGATAATGTTAATAAGATGTAGGAAACAGGCCTTTCTACAAGGTGAAAGCAAAGCCTTGACATACCATGGAAAGAGGGTCATACTGTGGAATTTCTTTATGAGTTCCCTCTTCCACAAACAAAATTTGCTAAGATTCCTTCTGGCTTCACGTAAGTTTGAAAGCAGTTTCATTTTGTTTTTTAAGTCACATGGATTGGGAGTGGACATATACGCCCAACGTAGGTATCAATAAATTCTGCAACGGAGATAAGCTATGACTATAAAGATTACTAACCCACCAAACTGAAAGTGTATGTATTGAAACCACAATAACAATAATTACTCCGATAATTACTCCACTGGTACAAACATGTTGATGATGTTAATAATGACCTGGAGTCACCTTTTTAAGTTTTAGGAAAGAATTATATTTCTTCACTGAATCCAAAACAGCCTCAAAGAAGATTCTACGAACAACTCTGGAAAGAGGGAGACAGTAATCCTGGAACCTTACTCACCTTACCACAGTAATGATATCCAGAAGACAGCCTCCTTTACTGAAGTATATGTGTCATGCAAGAGACTGCCACCTGATCAAAAATTTCATCGGTGCGACTTATTGGCTAACAGCAAAGATCAATCATTTAAGCTACAACTTTGAAAGCAGAATGAAATCAAACAAAAGGAATTCACATAAACAGCTACTCACAAAGCAAGTCAAATAATAGCTCTTAACCAGACCTGTCTACTTGGATTACCATCAGCCAGCCGGAATGAATATGCTCAAGAAAGCTAAATTTTTCCATATTTTATGGTTAAAAACAACTCTCAACTGATTATCACGAATGTTAATCCTAATACATTTAAACTTACTGCAATATTTCATTCAAAAAGGTGCAAGTAATACTGACTCAGACATGTTGCTTTTACAGGTTATTTGTGAAAGCAGAGTCTATGTAAACTAACAGCATTTTTAGTTATCAAGGATTATAAGCCTCTCAAAACCATCTTATCAGACTCTCGGAAAAGCTGGTTTTCAATTGTGCCAATACCTATTTAGGGGTGAAAACCTGAGTTAAAACAATGTTAGTCGTCAAAGAATCATTAAGAGATCCTTCATCATAACTTCCACAGTGGGTGGTCTGTAAAATGATCATGAATAATATGCTGCATTCCATGGCCGCGGAGGTCAGCTTCTGCATACAAATCTTCGCGGGAAGAAAAAGGCCTTCAGAAAAGTGGGCCATTCATCTGCACCAAGTTCAGAGAATTTCCAGCACAGTGAAAAGATATGCTATGCAAGCACATAGATGTATTCAGTGGGGGTAGACAGAACCAGCTACATGGCGACTACAAAGGAGCCCTCCCATGGCTCATGAATAAGTCGAGGAAATGATCAGAAAAAAAAGGAGAGAGATGTTTAGACAGATGGCCCACTTAAAATGCCTGAGACAGGGCATAAGCAATTTTAATGAAACTTTAGATCTGGTATATGAATTGTGTCTTATTTCCTCCAGGGGGAAAAAAACCCAGAGACCAAAATTCAGCAATTCATTGAAAAACCCACTTTTAGCAAGTTGGGATGGAAGAAAAGTCACAAACAGAAGTTTTATTAGTGCAGTAAGTTCACATGAAATTCTTCACAGAGCCATCAGCTATCAAAATGAATATAAAAGCATGGAATGAGCAGATTAAAAGAATTTTAAACAGAAGTCTACTGCCAAGGCAAACAAAAATCTAAGCCTTATTATCGGAGAGCTTACAACACTCCAACATTAAAGTTCATCACTGCAGAAGAAAGATAAAAGCAGCGTTTTCAGAGAACCTCTTCAAAGCTAGAACTTGTCAAAGTGGAGGAACGGAATCCTGCCTACACGCAATTTAAAACGTGTGTGTTGGAATATGTGAGGTTGAATAGAAGACCGTGTATCACAGAATTGTGCCTCGAAACAGGGAACACCCGGAAGTCTGGTGTCACGAGCATTACAAGTCATTGCACAAATGACACCTGAAACAGAGAGTCTTACTTATAATCGTAAGCAGTTTAATATTATGCAAAACTTATTTCCTCCTTCCACCAATAAGGGTTTGTGGTTCTCAATATAAACTTTGGGCACAGCCCAATCGAGAAAGGCAATGACGGTGGTGCATGGCCACCCCCCTGTAGGCCATAGTGTCTGACTGGCCACTGACCTTGACAAGTCACTCTGCTCCTTGTGCCTCGGTTTCCCTATCAGTAAGACAAAGGTAATAAGAATACGTAATTCACGTGTTGATTAAATGAGATAAAAGGTGTAAAATGCTTAGACTGGTGACTGGCACATAGAGGCTAAAATAATCACAATTATCACAATTTTGTGCAACAATATCTGAATCCTCCTCTATTATTTCAACAACCTGTTACTTAATACTAATATATAATGTGCACACAGTGAAATTCACAAATCTTAAGTTCCATCACTGATCTTTCTAATAAATCTGCCTCTTTCCCACAACAGTTCACTATAAAGTTTCACATAAACAAACTTTCAAAAGTAGGCACTCTTTGGGTATAGTTTTTGCCCAATGTAATGTTTTCAAGGGTTATTCATATTGAATTGTTCATTCTTTTTGACTGCTGAGTAGTATTCCATGGTACAGGCAGACAAAAATTAGTTCACCCTTCTGTTGATGGGCATTTGGGTTGTGTCCAATTTGGGGGCTGTTATGAACAGAGCTACTATCAACATTGTACAAGTCTTTTTGAAGACTTAAGTCTTCATTTATTGTGTGTTAAAAAAAAAATCTAAGAGAAGAAATTCTGTGGTAAACGTATGGTTAGTTTTATGAAAACTGCCAAACTGTTTTTTACAGTATTAAAAGCTATCTATACTCCCTTCAGCAGTGGAGTTTGCTTCACAGCCTTGCCACCATTTGCTGGTGTTAGGCTTTCTGCTTCCCGCCAGGCTAGTGTCTGAGAACTCACATCTTATTATAGTTTAATGTGAACTTCCCTAGTGACTCATAATGTTGAGCACCTCATCGCAGTACCCTGATATCGGCCACTTGTATCCAAGTTTTTGCCCATTTTGCATTAGAATGTTGGCCTTATTGATTTGTGGGAGTTCTTTATTGTGGGCAGAAAGCCTTCGTCAGATTTATATATTATGAATATTTTTCTCCCCCATGTGGCTTGCTTATTAATGTCTTTAAAAATGTATTACCTTCAGGAGAATGTGTGTGTGTGTGTGTGTGTGTGTGTGTGTGTTTTCAGTAAAAGACAATTTATCAGAGTAGTTTAAGGTTTTCAGAAAAGTTGAACAGGAAATACACAGAGTTCCTACATAGAGCATCCCTCACGCCACCTCTGACACAGTGTCCCTAGTAATTCATGCCTCGCATTCGTGTGGTAGATACATTTGCTATAACTGATGAACCGGTGCTGATACATTATTTTTAACCAAAGTCCATAGTTCACATTCAGGATCACTCTTTGTGTTGTACATTCTAGGGTTCAAACAAATGAATAATGACATGTATCTACCACTGAAGCATCATACAGAATAGTTTTGCTGCCCTAAATATCCCCTATGCGCTACCTACTCAACTTCCCTTCCTCACACCCACCAAACCCCTGACAACCACTGATCTTTACTGACTCCATAGTTTTGCCTTTTCTAGAATATTGTATGGCTAGAATCATACAGAAGGTAGCCCTTCCAGACTGGCTTCTTTTCATCTAGCATTAGGGATTTAAAGTTCCTCTATGCCTTTCTGTGACTTAACAGCTCGTGTCTTTTGACTGCTGAATTATATGACATTTTCTGGACATACCAGTTAATATATCCATTCACCTAGTGAAGGATATCTTGCTTGCTTTTTAGTTTTGGCGATTATGAGCAAAGCTGCTAAAAACATATGTGCAGGTTTCTGTGTGGGCATACGTTTTCAACTCCTCTCGATAAATACCCAGGAGTACAACTATGGGATCACAGGCTAAGAAGATGTTGAGTTTTGTTAGGAACTCTCTTCCAAAGTGGCTGTGCCACTTTACATTCCCATTTGCAATGAATAAAATTCCTGTTGCCCCACATTCTCGCAAGCATTTGGTATTGCTAGTGGTTTGGATTTTATTCATTCTAATAGGCATTTAACAAACAATATCTCTTTCTTGTTTTAAGAGAAGTTTTTCACAGCAATAAAAACATGAAATGTCCTTTATGTTTAGTGCTTTTATATCCTTGCTAAGAAGTGTTCTGACTATATCGAGGTCCAGAAGATATATGTTTTCCTTTAGAGGTTTTTTTTTTGTTTTGTTTTTTGTTTTTTTTTTTTGTCATTTTGCCTTTTCTAGGGCTGCTCCCATGGCATATGGAGGTTCCCAGGCCAGGGGTCGAATCAGAGCTATAGCCGCCGGCCTACACCAGAGCCACAGCAATACTAGATCTGAGCCGCGTCTGCGACCCACACCACAGCTCACAGCAACGCTGGATCCTTAACCCACCGAGCTAGGCCAGGGATCAAACCCGCAACCTTGTGGTTCCTAGTCGGATTCGTTAACCACTGAGCCATGATGGGAGCTCCTAGAGGTTTTAAATGTAGACCGAGGATTCACCGCTAAGTTTCCTGTATTGTGGGAGATATGGGGGAGTAGTTCATCAAATTGGTCCAAGAGTTGCAACTTTGTTCACCTTAAAATTGTATTAGCTATTCTAGGGCCCTTCTCATTTTCAAAAATTTCAAAATTGGAGTTCCTATTGTGGCTCTGTGGTAACAAACCTGACTAGTATCCATGAGGATGTGGGTTCGATCCCTGGCCTTGGTCAGTGGGTTAAGGATCCAGCGTTGCTGTGAGCTGCAGTGTAGTTTGCAGACATGGCTCGGATCCCACGTTGCTGTGGCTGTGGCGTAGGCTGGCAGCTGCGGCTTGGTTCAACACTTAGACTGGGCACTTCCATAGGCTGCATATGTGGCCTTAAAAAAGGAAAAAAAAAAGTTTCAAAATCAATAGGCCAATTTCTTCTCTCTTCTCCCCAAACAACCCTCGTGGGACTGGAACTGAGCCTGCATTAAATCTACACATTAATGGAGGGAGAACTCACGCCTTGACCATATTATCTCCTCCTACCCATGAGAGTGATACAGTCCTCATTTATGTTCTGAATTTTCCTCAGCAAAGGGTGGCAGTCTTGAATCTCTTTATGAAATTAATACTTATTTTTGTTTTGGTGTTACTAGTTTTATCATAGATTTCTTAGAGTTTTCTTAACTAGTCTATTAAGTAGTCTATTAATTTTCCTAAGCTGGAAAGCTTCCTTTCCTAGCCTTAAACTTTATTAGTTTTTCATGCCTTAGTATCTGACTAGTGACAGTCTTGAATTTATTTAAAGTCTCTGCCCAAGTATTTTTATACTACAGGAAATGGAACTTTAATTTTTACATTCAGCTTCTCATTTGCTAGTTTACTGAAACACAATTTTATTTCATTGACTTTTTATCCTTCAACTTTGCTAAATTTATGTATATCAGTCATAGTCAAAGGTACAGCAGGAAATCAAGGATGGAGGAATATTGGACCACATACCTGTACCACTTTCAGCTCCCAGGCTACCTGTGTCACTAAATTGAGAGTAGTCATGAAAACATTTATTATAGAAGAAACTATCTGAAAGAAGATTTCACCATGCCAGAAGATGCAATGATGTCTCGTTTTAATTCCTAAAATTTGAACTTCTATTACACCATCAGGAAAATAACTTCTTAAATATAAAATATATAACAATTTTAAAAAATGCAAACAGCTTTATTGACATGAAATTCACACATCATAAATTTAAGTCACATGAAGTATACAATTCAATGATTCTTACTATATTCAGAGTTGTGTGTCCATCACCACAACCAATTTTAAAACATTTTTATGACCCCAAAAAGGAACCTTTGGACTCATTAACAGTCACCTCACATTCCTCCTCTAGCTTCTGCAGCCCTACGCAACCACTAATGTACTTTCTATTTTTACTTGCTTATTCTAGACATTTCATGTTAATGGAATCTTCAAATTTGTACTCTACTGTGCCTGCCTTATTTCATTTAGCACAGTATTTTCAAATTTCATCCATGCTGTATGAAATACCTCATTTATATTTATTGTTGAATAATACTCCCTTCTATAAATATATCACATTTTATTTAATAATAAATATCTCTTCATCATCTCATGGACATTAGGGTTGTTTCCTCTGTCTGCTTTTTATGAAAAATGCCTGCTATGAACACTTGTGTGGACATATGGGTTAATTTCCCTTGGGTATGTCTACCTGGGGGTGCAACAGCTGGGTCATGTGATGTCTTACATTTTGAGAAACTGCCAAATTATTTCCAGGTTTGCATTATTTTACTTATAAATTTCTACCAGGAGTGTAGGAGAGTTCCAATTTCTCCACATCATCACCGACACTTGTTACTGTCTTTTTTGATGATAGCTGTCTTAGTGATTTTGATTTGCATTTCTCTCATGAATAATGATGCTAAAAACATCTCTTCATGAGCTTGTGGACCATCTGCATAACTTCTTTGGAAAATGTTCTATTCATGTTCTTTGACCATTTTTAATTGGGTTGAATTTTAAGAACTATTTATATATGCTAGACAAAAGTCTCTTATCAAATGTACAGTTTGCGAGTATTTTCTTCCATTCTGTAGGCTCTTGTCTTTTTACTTACTTGATGCTGCCCTTTAAAATACAATAGTTCTTAATTTTAATGAAATACACTTTATCTATTTTTTTCTTTTGTTGCTTTTTCTGTGTGTGTGTGTGTGCGTGCATTGCCATCTTACATAAGAAATCACTGTCTAACCAAAAGTAACAAAGATTAACTGCTATGTTTCCTTCTGAGAGTTTTTAGTTTAGCTCTTGGTTTCATGCTTTTTTAAAAATTTCCTTAATTTTTAAAAATTTTTACTGCTGTACCTGGCACACATGAAAGTTCCCAAGCTAGTGGTCAAATGAGAGCTGCAGCTGCTGGCCTGTGCCACAGCCATGGCAACACCATACCTACACCACAGCTTGCAGCAACTCTGGATCCTTCACCCACTGAGTGGGGCCAGAGATCAAACCCACATCCTCACGGGGACAATGCTGAGTCTGTAACATGCTAAGCCATAATAGGAACGCCAAGTGTTTTGTTTTTTGGTGGTTGTTAAGTTCACTGTTTGTGCACAGTGTCAGGAAGAGCCAACTTCAATCTTTTACATCAAGATGCCCAGGTGCCCAGCAGCATTCACTGAAAACAATTATTCTTGACTCACTGAATTATCTTCAAGCTCTTGTTGAAATCAAATGATCATAGTGTAACAATTTATTTCTGGAGTCTCAGTTCTATTGCATCGATCAACACATCTATTCCTATGCCAGTACCACCCTGTCTTGATTACTGTAACCTTGAAATAAGCTTTGAAATGGAGAAGTACAAATCCTCTTTTTCAAGACAGTCTTGGTTATACTGAATGTCTTGGACTTTCATATGAATTTTGGAATCTGATGATTATTTCTGCAAAAAACACAGCTGGATTTTAACAGAGATTGCATCAAATTTGTGTATAATGTTGGTGAGTATTGCCACCTTAATATTAAATCTTCTGGTCCATAAACATGGGATATTTATGCATTTATTTGCCTTTACTTAAATAATTCTTTCATAATTTTCAGTATACAAGTCTCTTATTTCTCTTTTAAAAACTTGTGATTAAGCATTATATTCTCTTTGGTGTTTTGTCAATAGAACTGTTTTGTTAATTTTATTTTTGGTTTGTACACTGGTACTGTATAAAAATAAAATTGTTATTTACATAACATTCTTATAATCTAAGCCTAACAAGTCATTTATTAGTTCTAATAGATTGTTTGTGAATTCCCTAAGATTTCCTGCACATATCATGTCACCTAAAAAGAGATCGTTTTACTTCATCTTGATACCTTTAATTTTTCTTGCCAAAATGTCCTAGCTAGAAACTCCAGTATGATGTTGAAAAAAGTAGTAATAAATAAACATCCTTATCTTATTCCTTACCTTTGCAGAAAAACAATTCAGTTGTAAGCCATTAAATACGATGTTAGCTGTAACATCATATTTTCTTTGTTTCTTTGGCCTCACCTAGAGCCCGTGAAAGTTGTTGGGCCAGAGATCCACACCTGTGCCACACCAGTGACCTGAGCTGCTGCAGTGACAACTAGGGGACCTATAACCCACTGCACAGAACTCCTATGGGTTTTTCATAGATGGCCTTCATTTCGTCGCGGAAGTTACCTTCTGTTCCAAATGGGTTGCATGTTTTTATCAAGAAATGCTGATGGATTTTACAAAGTGGTTTTTTTCTGCATTTATTGAGATAATCCTGTGGTTTTTTTTCTTTTTATTCTGTTTATGTGATCTGTCATATTGATTTCTGAATATTAATCAACTGTATATACCTAGAATAAAACTTGGTTATGATGTATAATCATTTTATACATTCATGAATTCAGTTAGCTAGTATTTTGTTGAGGATTTTTGATATTTACGAGGGATATTGGTCTTCAGTTTTCACTGTGACATCTTTATCCATTTTTGGTATCATAGTAACACTGGCCTTGGAGAATGAGTTATGAATTTTCTCCTTTTCTGCTTTTTTTGTAAAAGTTTGTAAAAGATTAGTATTTATCAATATCTTTCTAAATACCTCACTGAATTCACCAGTGAAGGCACCTCATCCTGGGTTCTTGTTTCTGGGAAGGTGCTATTGACTAATTCAATCTTTTTCGGTTTTCTATTTCCTCTCGAGTTAGTGTAGGTAGCTTGCCTTTTTCTAGAAATCACTCCATGTTATCTAAGTTACATAACTTATTGGCACACAATTGTTCACACTGTTCCCTTATAATCCTTTTAATCCCTGTAAGGTCAGTATCTATAACCCCTCTTTCATTACTAATTTTAAATATTTGAGTTTTCTTTTTCTTTTGGCCAAGTCTATCTAAAGCTTTGTCATTTCTGCAAAATGACAAGGACCAAATTCTGATTTTACGGATCTCTACTGTTTTTCTATTCTCTGTGTCATTTATTTCCTCTGCAATCTTTAATATTTTCTTCTGCTTGCTTTGGGATTAGTCTGCCCTTTTTTTTCTAAAGTGGAAGATGAGATGACTGATATAAGATCTTTTTTTTAATATGTGTTTACAGTGTTGTATTTACCTCTAGCTGCTCTCTGGTTTAGATTCATCCCATAAGTTTTTGAATGCTCTGGTTTTAACACACTTTAAAACATTTTCTTATTTCCATGCAATTTCATCTTTATCCTATTGGTTATTAGGAGTTGATTTGCACAAAGTTGTGAACTTCCCAAATTTCCTCTTTTGTTGATTTCTAATTCCATCCAACTGTGGTTGGAGAACACATGTTGTATGATTTCAATCCTGTTAAATTTATCAGAGCTTGTTTCACCTTGGAGAATGATCCACGTGCACCTGAGAGGCTGCCAGTTCTGCTGCTGCTGAATGGACGGTTCTATATAGACATCGACTAGATCAAATTAGCGCATAGTGATGTTCAAGTCTTCTTCTTCCTTGCTGATCATGTGTCGTCGTCCTATCCATTATGGAAAGTCTCCAACTAAAATCGTTGAACTGTTCATTTCTCCTTTCAATTGTCTCAGTTTTGCTTCATATACTTGGGGACTGCATTTATTGGGTAACACATATGTTCAAAATTGTTATAATTTTCTCATGGATTGACTCTTTTATCATTATCAAGTATCCCTCTTTGTCTCTAGTAAAATTTTTGGCTTAAAATTATGTTGACTAATACTAGTATTATTAATAACAATGATACTGGTTTTACAAATATAGTACATCTGGTAACTCTATCCATTGCCTTCGGTCTATTATGCCTTTGAGTCAAAGAATATCTACTGTAGAAAGTATATAGTCTGATCTTGTTATTTATCCACCATATCAATATCTGCTCTTGATTATGTGTTACTCCATTTACATAAAATATACTTCCTCATTAAATAGGATTTATATCTAGTATTTTACTTTTTGCTATGTCATATCTCTTTTATTCTTCTATTCCTCCATCGCTGCCTTTTGTTTAAATAGGTATTTTCTACTGTACCATTTTAATTCTCTTGATGGTTCAATTACTATTTTTTTTTGTCTTTTTAGGGTCACACCCATGGCATATGGAGGTTCCCAGGCTAGAGATCGAATCACAGCTGTAGCTGCCAGCCTACACCACAGCCATAGCAACGCAGGATCCGAGTCACGTCTGCAACCTACACCATAGCTCACTGCAACACTGGATCCTTAACCCATTGAGAGAGACCAGGGATCAAACTTCTGTCCTCATGGATACTAGTCGGGTTCATTAACCACTGAGCCACAATGGGAACTCCTCATTTACTATTTTTAAAAGCTGTTTTCTTAGTGGTTACCCATAGATTACAATTAGCACCTCATATTTAAACACTATAGTTTGAATTAATACTAACTTAATTTCAACAGTACACGGAAAATTTGCTCTAGCATAGCTTTGTTTTTTCTGCCTTTGTCTCCTTATTGTCATACAAATTATATCTGAATATATTATGTACCTATCAACTTAGAATTATAATTATTGCATTACGCAGTTCTTTTCAATCATAAAAAAGATACAAACTAAAAATAGTTATACTTTTATATTTACTGAAATTGTAATCTTTAACAAGTATCCCTTATTACTTCATATGTATTTGAGCTTCTGTTTAATGTCCTTACATTTTACCTGAAGAACTTCCTTTCATATTTCTTGTTGGGTAGGTCTGCTAGCAATAGATTCTCATGGGCTTTGTTTACCTAAGAATGTCTTATGTCTCCTTCAAGATTAAAAGATAATTTTGCTGGATTTTTTTTTTTTTAATTCTTCAGCATTTTATATGTAGCATCCCGTTCTCTTCTGGATGCCCTAGTATCTGACGAAATGTGAGCTCTTACTATCATCAAGATCCCTTTTACATGATGAATCATTTTTCTCTTGCTGCTTTTAAGATTCTTTTTGGTGTTTTCTGTTTGTTTGTTTTTGTTGTTTGCTTTGGCCGTTGTCTGCAGCTTGCCAAAGTTCCTGGGACAGTACAGCAGAAATTGGCACAACATTATAAATCAACTATATTTTAATTTAAAAAAATACAAGTTTAAAAAAAAAAAAAAAAAACGTTCCCAGGCCAGAGATTGAACTCAAGCCACAGCAGTGACAATGCCAAATCCTTAACTGATAGGCCACCAGGAAAACTCCTCTTGTTGGTTTTGGACAGTTTGACCATGAAGTGTGAGTGTGGATCTCTCTGAGCTTATCCTAACTTGGAGTTTATCAAGCTTCTTAAATGCACAGATTAATGTTTTTCACCAAATCTGGGATGTTTCCAGTCATGAGTTCTTGAAGTATTCTTTCCACTCCTTTATCTTTCCTCTCTTCTCCTGCTGGGACTCTCAGCATGTATGTTTTTTCCATCTGATGGTGTCTCACAGGTTCTGAGGCTCTGTTCATTTTTCTTTAGCTTTCTTTCTCTTGCCCACACTGGATAATCTCAATTGACATATCTTCAGATTTGCTGATTGCTTCTTCTGCCCTCAAAACGATTGCTGAGTTCCACAGGGCACTTTTTCATTGTAAGCACTGTACTTTCATCCCAGATTTCTTTTTTTTTGTCTTTTGTCTTTTGTTGCTGTTGTTGTTGCTATTTCTTGGGCCGCTCCCTCGGCATATGGAGGTTCCCAGGCTAGGGGTGGAATCGGAGCTGTAGCCACCGGCCTACGCCAGAGCCACAGCAACGTGGGATCTGAGCCGCGTCTGCGACCTACACCACAGCTCACGGCAACGCCGGATCGTTAACCCACTGAGCAAGGGCAGGGACCGAACCCGCAACCTCATGGTTCCTAGTCAGATTCGTTAACCACTGCGCCACGATGGGAACTCCATCCCCAGATTTCTTATTTGCTTTTTTAAAAATTCTTTTTTATTGATTTTTCTACTCATTAAGATATAGTTGCCACATTATTCCTTAATTCTTTTTTTTTTTCTTCCTTTTTACAGCCTCACCTACAGCACATGGAGGTTCCAGGGCCAGGGGTCAAATCAGAGCTGAGGCCTACACCACAGCCACAGCAACAATGGATCTGAGCCCCATCTGAGACCTACACTGCAGCTTGCAGCAGTGCCGGATCCTTAACCCATTGAGCGAGGCCAGGGATCCACCCCACACCCTAAGAGAGACAATGGAGGATCCTTAACCTGAGGAGCCACCATTGGAACTCCCCTTAATTCTTCATTATCGGGTTTCCTTTGGTCCTTTAATTATAATTTTAACAGGTCACCTTCTTGGGCAGTTTCTATTGACTTTTTATGCTGTGAATGGGGCATATTTGCATATATCTTTGCATGTCTTGTAACTTTTTACTGAAAACTGGACTTTCAGATAATGTGGCACAACCGCAAATGAGATTCCTTCCCTTCACCAGGACAATCTGGACTTTTCCTCTAGCAATCTTCAAAGCTGATAATTATCTGTTTAATATCTATATACCTCATTCTATTTTAAGCATCCTAAAAGGCAGGGACTATTTTGTTATGACTCTAAGCCCAAGAATCTTATCACAAGGAGTACTATTGTTATTTTGGATTTTTGGAATGATCTAATAACTCCAATGTTGAAGGAAAAAAATTTATAATTATTTAAATATATATTCAGGAATTTATTGAAGGAAAGTAACCCTTATAAATTAGATGGTCAAGACACTGGTCCTCTAAACCCATGTTATCTAGATTCGGGGCCAACAGTTATACATGAATATTCAAGATATGAAATCAGTCTGACACAAGGTGAGAAACAAGAAATTCCAAAGAGCACTAAATCATAATTTTTAAAGTAAAATAAAAAGACAGTTTAGAAGAAAAAATAAGCAGCCTAATTCAGAGTTTTTCTACAGATTAATACGAAAACTTCAGTGATTGTAATGGAATATAAAGTTACTCAAATAAATACTAGTCTCTTTTTAACATAACAGTGCTTTCATACAGCATGGGTTACCTGTCCCTGCCTTTCCTTTTCTTACATTTCTTTATGTTTCTTAGAATATTCCAAATTCATAAAATTTACTCACAGAACAAATTTACTGAAGCTATTATTTGGGATAAAGATAAAAAGAAGAGAAAAGGCGAGTCTATAGATAGAAATTCAAATCTATTCAATTCAAAGAATCAAGATCTAAACACATGCATTTTCACGTTCAGTAACATGTAATATACATTCATGAACACACAGAAAAAAAAAATGTTACTGAAAAAACGAAGTAATGTCTTCAAAAATACATTTTTTCCATTTGTACCAATTCCATTACTCTAAATTTTTATTTAACTCACTGACAAATCTCTCTAGACCTTTAAACTTTTTTGAAACAAGGCTAAACATAAATACACAAATATTTCTCCATTACCTACAGAAAACTGCCTTATGTAGATCAACTCACTTGGGTTTTTAACAACCTTTGAATTACATAAATTAATTATTTGGCATTTTATTATAAATATAGTGATAGTGTTGATTTAGTTTCAATTCAAAAATCATATAAGACATATCCAGAGTTCAAAGTATTTAAGGGGGGTTAAACAAAATGCAAACATTTAATGCAACATTAAGCATGTGAAATAAAAACTTGATTGCCTAAAGAAAGCATGCTATGCTGTTACCCTGGTGACAGGTTAAAAAAGGGATTGTGAGCTGAATAGCTGTATGATATGAAATTAAAATGTTTCACATTGAACAATCCAGAATGAATTGGGAAAGGTTAGAGTCGAGGAGAGAGAAATCAATTCTCCAATGGCAATGGGTGAATGGGAAAGAAGCATGAATAGGATTTGCCAGTGGGGTGCAACAGCTGCCAAATATCCTGCAGCCAAAGAATTACAATAATACTGATGAAGTGTGCAAGAGCTTTTGGAATCATTGCAGGGAACAGAGAAATTCTCCTACAATAATGAGGCTATTCTGTCTTCCATTCAGCTCTTAGAGTAGAATGGAAAAAAAAAGAAAAGAAAAATATCTTAAAATGCAATATTTAGCAAAAAGAACATAAATATGAGATCTTATCCACTTAATCAATATTCTGGGCTTAATCTCTCACAGTCTTCTAAACCATCCAAGACTTAGTGATATTAAGTAACTAAAAACATCATAATAGAGATATTAGAAAGTAAAGCAAGCTTAAAGGATGATGATTGAATTAACATTTTCTTCCCTCTTGGTAGGGGATTTATTTGCTCAAATGAAAGTTGATATTTCCAAAAGGATAGTACAGTTAAGTATGCTTGTGAACATAACACAAAGCACTATTTTTTATTATACACTTAGTTAACAGAACATCAATTTCACCGTCATAATGAAGTAGTTATCTGAGAACATAAATGAAGCAACTATGTATAAAAGTTGTAATTTGTTGTCAGATATGTAAATGCGTTAATAATTTGATACATCCTTTAAAATTCAGAAATACTTAAGTAAAAGAGTCAATGTACATTGTACAAAATACTCTCCCTTGCGAATTATTTTCACATGGCTGCTTTTTTCTATGTTTCTCTCCCCAGTTATCCTTCATTGATTATGATCCTATTTCAAAACCTTAAGCTTATATCATCTAATTGAAAACTTAACAATGGGTGAATGAATTATAAATCTAAAAACCAGGAAAGGATACCCTTTTTTTTCATAGCAAGGAAAGAAATAAAAAAACAGATAATGGCACCTGTCAGGTAAAAAATCACTAAAAAATTGAAGCCGGATAAGGAAAGAAAATCCAATACAAATGTAGACACAATGACTGCAGTTCAAGGGCACGTACTTTCCCATCATGCTGCTGCGACTCAGAGTCTAAGGGAAGACAGGCGGCGGAGCCAGTCACCGTACTTGAAATGTACGTTTGACTTGGTGTGAGCTCAACGTGGTGGGTACACACGGACCGGAAGGAATCCTCAACACACATGAACGTGACATTTTTAAAACCCTTTCAGACAGCAGTCTTCTCGTCAGTATCACACAGGCCGTAGTGAAGACGTTCCTTTTTCTGAGTCTCTAACCTCTGCTCAGATGTAAAGAGAGAAAACAGAGGGATAAGGAGAAAGTGAAGGGGTCGGCCTCAGGCAATTCAGGGAGGCCCGCAGCTGAAAAAAGGTTTCAGGAATCATCCACTCTAACACGGCGGCGTCTCTCAGACGAGGAAAGCGAAGTCAAGGGCGGAAGGGTTTTGCACAAAGACCTGCACCGCCCGCAGACTTGGTAGGGGCGCTGGGGTCAACATCCTGACCCCTGACACCTCACACTGCACGTCGCCGGCTGGGGCGACCACATCACGCCAAGCGCTCTGACACCTCAGCGTCAGGGAAGGAGCCCCAAGAACTGAAGATGGAATAACTTCCCAAGCCCGACCAGGTGACCAGGAGGACTGCCATAAGGAAAACCAGGCACCGGGAACTCGGTGCGCACACCCACCGCGTTGGCCAGGCGCGGGCAGGGCCGCCACCCTCCGTGCGCCCGGGGCGCGGACTGCGGGCACGATGCCGTCATTTCCCCACACGGACCAAGCCGAGAAGAGCGCGATTTTCTACTGTATGTTAGTTTTTAAAGTACTGACGTCATATGGTTCTTGAAAACCACTTTTTCAAAAACTAATACAGAGAAATGTTGACGGCATAATGGTATATAACAAAAAAGTAGAGAGAGACTGACGAGTAGAATGGAAAATCAAAATAAGGCATTAACGGTATGTACACAAATACAGAAGCCCTAGGGGCTGCTGGTACTCACAGTCTCCAATTTTTCTTTCCACACCTTTTTTTTTTTTTTTTTTTTTCTTTTTAGGGCCTCACCCACGGCATATGGAGGTTCCCAGGCTAGGGGTCAAACTGGAGCTACAGCTGCCGGCCTACACCACAGCCACAGCCATGTCAGATCCAAGCTGCATCTGCGACCTACACCACGACTCATGGCAACGCCAGATCCTTAACCCACTGAGCAAGGTCAGGCATCGAACCTGCAACCTCATGGGTGCTAGTCGATTCCATTTCTTCACCTTTCTTCCTGAACCTCCATCAATTCAACTTTAAGCACCACTTCCCACTTGACATTCTTGCAAACTGCTCGTCACATGTGACCACCACACTGCTAAATTCAATGGTCAACAGTCATTCTTACGTGACTGATTTCAGCTGAACACGCTTTCTTCACTAGGTTCTTGAGCTCTGCCCCCACCCACTTTCCATCCGTCTCCTCTGCTCTTCCGTCCAGCTTCCTCTGCTGGATCCACCTGATCTTCCCGACTTGTTAAGCTGGAGTGCCCCGGGGCTCGGGCCCAGGACCTCTGCTCCTGCTCGTACCCCTCTTTAGGCATTTACAGCACTGCAGGCCCAATGATCCTGCCAGTACGCATGTCACATCAAGCTCGGCTTTGCTGAAGACCATGCAACGGCTCCCTATTCCAGGCAGAGTAAAAGCTTTGGTCCCTAACAAGACTCCATCGCCACCATTCTATGGCTTGCTTCATCCTCTCACGGTGCATTCACCTCCTTGTTATTTCTCAAACAGGCCAGGCACACGTCGACCTCATGTGCTTGACTTTGATGTCTCCTCTGATTAGAAGGGTCTTCCTCCAGACATTCACGAGTCACTCCTTTCCTCCTTCAGGTCTTGGCTCTAACTGTGAGCCTTCCCATCCTGCCATGCACTGCCCTGCGATCCAAATTAAACCGGCAACGACCCCACCATCCACACCCAGGAGGCTCTACTTCCCTTCCCCGTTTGGTTTTCCACCAAAATATCATCAGTTGATGTCCTATATCTGTTTATCATCAGTCGACATCCTACATCTGTTTTGTCACAGCCTTCTGACAATAAACCACGCGCAGAAGAAAGCAGGGCTGAGGAACCCAGAGAGGAGGAGCACCAGGGGATGCACTCAGCCTTCTCCTCCAGTTCTCTGGGCCTCCAGTTCAGGATGAGGACTGCGCCAGTTTGAATCAGGGTTTCTGTTACCTGTACCCAAAGGCATCCCAAGTAATTCAGGAGGTTATATGACTGCCCCTTTCGAAATCAAGTAAAACGTTATTTTAATGAATTTTTAAAGTTGAGGAAAAATTATGATGAAAGAAATACAAGTACCAGAGGAGTCAAACTCATAAAACAGAAAGTACAATGGTGATTGACAAAGGCTGAGGAGAGAGAGAAAGGGCAGTGGTTCAAGGGGCAGTTTCCAGTCCTATAAAATGAAAAAGTTCTAGAGTTCTGCTGTATGTTGTTCATATAGTTAGCACTAATGAACTGTACAATTACAAATGGTCAAGACGGAAAAAACTTACACTGTTTGTTTTAACCATAGTAAAAAAAATTTACCTATCATTGGTTTCTCTTTAGCCAATCGGTAAGAATTTAGAAAAAAAGATCCCATCCATTGTCATCCCAACAATCTAGGAATAATAACACAAAAATATAAACTATCTAAGAATAAGTAAGAAATGTAAACTTAGAATAAGAGAAATTACAAAACTTTAATGAGAGAAACAAAAGACTTCCATAAATGTCATATCGTTTTTGAAAAACCTCAACATTTGATGTGTATTTTATCCAAATTTACTAGAATTTTAGGGCAATTCTAATATCAAAGTGCTTTCAAAGCTCAGCTAGAACAATAAATTTTAGAAGAAAATAATAAATTATTAAATAAGAACAAAACCCAAACTTCTAAATTCTAGGGTTTTTTTCACTAAACCATAGAATGGATTTATGTAACATAGGCACAACTAACTTACATGTATGTGGTGTGTGTCAGTGTGTGTGTGCATGCAGGTCACAGAAGTGGGAGAGAGGCGGCAGCAGGAAGAGAGCCAGGGTGAGAGAGGGGATGGGGAGAAGGGGTGGTGGTGGGGGAGGAGGGCGAGCACAGGGGAGCAGAGTCACCACTACTGACTACACCACTCCCCCAGCTGCCCACTCCGGCTGTCGAATTCATACACTGACGTCTAGTGCCCAATGTTACCATATTTGGAGGCGGCGGCTGTGGGAGGTACTAAGATCATGAGGGTGGAGCACTCATGAATGGGATCGGTGCCCTTAGAAGAAGAGGCCAGAGAGCTAACTGCCCTCTTTGCACCATGGGAGGGTACACGAAGCAAGCTTTCTGCAACGCAGAAGAGGGCTCTCACCAAAACCTTGGACCTGGACTGACCTTGGACTTGCAGACTCCAGAGCTGTGAGAAATAAATGTTTGTTATTTAAGCCGCCCAGTCTATGGTAATTAGTGACAGTGGGCCACAATGACTCAGATACTCCTATATATTTTCTGTCTTGTCATTCTTGGAGTTATAAAGAGATAGTACTTTATTTGGGAGCAGGCTGGAATATTTAAAAGTAAAGTAAGCTACCTGAACGTAAAGAAAAAACTCATTTCAAAACACACACATGCTGTACAGTGGGAAAATAAAAAATTTAAAAAAAAAACACACACACACAGAAGTGAATTCCAACTGGATTAAAGAGTTAATGTTGCTTATTTTCCCACTGGTTTACATATAAAAAAAAGTGTTTAGGATTTTGAACACATTCCCTGGGCAATGGTGAAAAGAGTGAAGGGTGAGAGAAAAGGAAGGAAACAAAAAGAGGCACACCAGCAATAACAATATCTTCAGCTAAAAAAAAAAAATAACAAACTTTTCTAAACCCAGAGAATCAACATTTACTTTCAAAACCTTAAAATAGATTTAATATGTGAAAAACAGATAACACTGCCCACATCCGCCTCGGCACGGCTTAGCCCTCAGAACGGACACCTAAAAGGGAGACAAGGGCTTGCTGTGAGCCACGTCCCCTGCCAAATCCCTACCACAGGCAGAGCAACCTGGGACTGCAAAACAGCCCTCTGCTAGGGGAAAGAATGATTTGGGTACCAGCCCTGCTACCACCAGGAAATTGGCCTGGCTCTCCCTAGAGGTGACAATCATTGTGATAATAAATTCATCAGATAGCTTAACAGAAAGATAATAATCATGGAACTAGGAAAGTAATAAGCACACAAAAGGCTGGAAGACACACTGCATAACCACAAAACCCAACAACAGAAAGCAAGAGATGCAGGAACGACCACGGGGACCGGAGGAAGTGGGGAATTTAGAGAGGGCGCGTTGGTGTCCTCACTAGTGACTGAGAAGCTCTGGATGGCGGAGGTGGACTTGAACCAGAGGAAAGTGAGAAGTGGCTCCGGCTCAGGTGAATCCTGACCTACGAAGAGCATTTGGAACAAAGGAAAACAGGCATTTTGAGGAAAACTGAATGAAAGACGACGGAAAGAAACTAAATGGTTTCCCTCATTAGATCTTCCTCCACTCGTTAGCAGTTAGTGAAACAAAATATTATGCCAAACCATAAGGCCAACAAAATATTAGCTTCAAATAACATGAAGGGATGGTTGAACACAACTTTTAAGGATTCATTTCTGTCAATAAAAGTATTTAAGAATGATTACAAGGAAAAATAACTCCATATTAAGATAGGATGTACTTATGTAAAAACTTAATTTATTTTATGTACAGTCATTCTAAGAAAAATTGTTATTGTTTCTGACATTAACTTTTCTTTTTTTCTAAAATGTGCTATCTTTTCACTATCCAAATATCACGGGTACATATTATTAAAGGCTTTTTCCAAGTCATAAATGATAAAAGAGTAAAACCCATGGAGAAATTGGGAAAATAAGAGCAGCAGCCAAAACAAGCAGCACAAAGGAAGTGCTGCAGGCTACTGGGTTTGGAAGCAAAACAGTACACGAGCACACCCATGACAGAGCAGCTGCAGCCACGCCTGGAGGCTGACGCGTAGACTCCATTCCCTGGGCATTAATGGAAACACAACTACGGAGAGCCAACCATCTTATATCAGCTCTGCTATGGGGGAACCTCTTTAGCAAATAAGCAAAAGTAGCGTAGATTCACTTTGCTTAACAAGATCACGCTTTGTCCAAAAGGCCAGTATATTTTGTTAGTTACAGTCTTTGTTGTTATGGTGGCACCAGCTTTACAATAAGCTGGCCTACTACATCCATGTTAAGTTAAATAGAAAACAAATTCCCCCCAAATAAAATAATTGTTATATAGGTAACAGGGGCACAGTTATCTATATAAATGAACCTTAGGCCTATGTATTTTATTAATGTAACTTTTTCCAACTTCTAAAGGGCAATGAATTCAATAGTAATTTAAGAGGAGGTGGAATCTGTAGGAGGCACCAGGAATTTGTCTCCCCATCCAGACAACAATCACACTGGCAGAATCTGTCTGACGAAACTCTTTTGGAACTCTAGAGAACTCCAAACTCTGTAACTTTCAGGAGACTTAGGTGATAAATTGCATTAACTTCTGGGCAACTTCAGTTTAACACGGGGGCAGCTGTTCCATCCTCCTGCCTCCAGGGGCCTGGCAGGCAACTGTATGTTCCTTGCTGGACCAGCTTGTGGAAACCAGAGCAGGCAAAAAAGAACCTCTTCTCGAAATAGTGGGGATCTGTGCTCTGACTGCTCATTGCTGCTTCTGATCAAAGAGGTGCAGACAGAAAGGCAAGCAGCCACTGTTACTGCACTGCCCTCATTGTTGCCACCCAGTCCACCTCTGGATTAAGTCCAGTAACCCTCAAGTACCCTCTACATTTTTTTTTTTCCTTTTCAGGAGCCAGACCTTAAAGGCTAAGACATTAAAAAACAACTGTATATACAAGGAAAATCAAAAAGTGACTGCACATGCCCAGGGAAAGGCTCAGAAAAGATCCCAAGAACAACTTAAGTTCATACTTCAGCCTGATCCTTGGCACAGAGACAGCCTACAATAATCAAAACACAAAAATGTTCCATAGTGGCTCAGCAGGTTAAGGATCTAGTGTTGTCACTATTGCAATGCAGGCTGGATCCCTGGCCCAGGAATTTCTCTATGCCATAGGCATGGCAAAAAAGAGAGAGAGAAAAAAAAGTTATAAAGACAATAAAAAAAAAAAAAAACCCACTAAACCCTGGGGAAGGATAAGAATCTGATTTTCAAAGTTACCACCTTACTAGATTCAAATGTTGAGTGTTCAACCAAAAATTCACAAATCACACAATAAAGTATGGCCTATTGAAAGAAAAACAACAACAACAACAGAATACATCCCTGACAAAGGCCTAATGGCACATATACAAGACAAAGACTTTAAAGCAACTATCTTAATGATGCTCAAAGAACTAAAGGAAGATGCAGACGAAGTCAAGAAAATGTAAACAAAATAAAAATATCAGTAAAGAGACAGAAATCCTAAAAAGAAATTAGAAAGAAGTTCTGGAGCTGAAAAGTACAACAATTGAAATGAAAACTCACTACAGTGATTTAAAGGCAGAAATAAGGGAACAGGAGAAAAAAAAATCAGTCAACATGAAGACAGGACAATAAAATCATCAAGTCTGAAAGAACAGAAAGAAAAATGATTGAAGGAATGTGAACAGGGCCTAAGGGACCTGTGGGATGCCATCAAGCCAACCAATGCATTCATCCTATGAGTCCCAGAAGAAGGAAGAGAAAGGGGCAGAAAGAATATTTGAAGAACTAATGACTGAAATCTTTCCAAATTGGATGACAGACAGGACTATAACCATCCAAGAAGCTCAACAAACTTCAGGTAAGATGAACTCAGAGACCCACACCAAGACACGCAATTAAACTTTCAAAAGCCAAAGACAAAATCTTGAACAAGAGAAGCCAATTTTCAAGTACAAAGGGTTCTCACTAAGATGATCAGATTTCTCACCAGAAACTTCGGAGGCCAGAGGCATTGGGCTGATATAGGCTAAGTGCTAAAAGGAAAAACAAAAAACGATGAAACAAGAATCCTAAATACAGCAAAACTGTCCCTTAAAGGTGAGGGAGAAGTTAAGACCTTCCCAGATAAATAAAAGCTAAGCGAGTGTGTGACAACTAGACCTGACCTGCAAAAAATACTTAACGATGTCTTGCAGGGTGAAATGAAAGTACCAAGAGGCCCCATGAAGAAATAAACATCTCAGTAAAGGCACACACACGGCCAGTCATACAAGCCAGCGTTACTGAGTAATAGCTTGTAACTCCACTTTCTGCTCTCTACATGATCTAAGGGCCCAATGCATTAAAAAAATTTTTTAGAGTAAAAGCTACTAGCTAGTATTATTTTTAACTTTGGTTGCAAACTCCATGTTTTGTTTTCTACATAATTTCAGAGACTGATACAGTTAAAATAACTATTTACTTATGGATCTCAACAAAGACTATAAAAACCTAATTCTGTGACATTGACACCTGCACTCAGGCAACCACTCATCTTTTTTCTCTCTTTTACATTTTTGCCCTTCATAGAAATTTCACATGAATGAAATTGTACATTAGAATAGTCTACTTTAAAATGTTTCTTTCTCTTAGCATGATTTTCTTTTTTTAGGTTTATGTATGAACATGCATGTATCAGGACTTCATTCCTTTTTACTGCTAAATAGTATTCCACCGTCTGAAAGCACATTTATTGACACACTCACCACTTGTTGTACATTATTCTAGTGGGTGCACAGTGGTGTAGCACTGTGATTTTAACTTTTATTTCCCTAATGATTAATAATGTTAAACATCTTTTCATGAACTCATCTGCCATTCATATAACTTCTTTGAAGAAGAGTCTATGCCAAATCTGTTTTGTTGGGTTTTTTTTTTAATTGGGTCATGAGGCTCATTTTTGAGTTGTAAAAATTATTTATAATATAGATTCAAGTCCTTTATCAGACATACATTTCTGAATACATTCTGCGATTTCTTATATTATTTTATGACAATTTTGATGGTCTCTTTTGAAAAGCAGAGTTATTTTGCATATGTTTTTTTGTTTGGTTTTTTTTTTTGTCTTTTTGCTATTTCTTGGGCCGCTCCCATGGCATATGGAGGTTCCCAGGCTAGGGGTCGAATTGGAGCTGTAGCCACCAGCCTACGCCAGAGCAACAGCAATGCGGGATCTGAGCCGCATCTGCAACCTATACCACAGCTCACGGCAACGCCGGATCGTTAACCCACTGAGCAAGGGCAGGGACCGAACCCGCAACCTCATGGTTCCTAGTCGGATTCGTTAACCACTGCGTCACGACGGGAACTCCCGTGCATATGTTTTAAATTCTCTGTAATAAAAATTTTAAATGTGCTTTCAAAGACTTTTGAATAAAGAGAATAGTCACAATATAATATTAAATTTTTTAAGAAAAGTAGTTTCAAATGATGCAACTGACAAGGGCTTACTCTCTAAAATATACTAGCAACTTACACAATTCAAGAGCAAAAAAGCCAGCAACCCAGTTGAAAAATGGGCAAAAGACCTGAATAGACGTTTTTCCAAGGAAGATGTACAAATGGCCAACAAGCACATGAAAAAATGCTCAGTCGGCATCACTGATTATTAGAGAAATGCAAATCAAAATTACCACTAGAGACCATCTCACACCACTCAGAATAGCCATCATTAATAAGTCCACAAATAATAAATGATGGAGGGGGTGTGGAGAAAAGGGAACCCTCCTACACTGTTGGTGGGAATGTAAGCTGGTACAACCATTTGGAGAATGGTATGGAGGTACCTTAGAAAACTATACACAGAACTACCACATGACCCAGCAATCCCACTCTTGGGCATATATATATATCCGGACAAAACTTTCCTTGAAAAAGATACACGTACCCACATGTTCGTTGCAGCACTATTCACAATAGCCAAGACATGGAAACAACCCATATGTCCATTGACAGACGACTGGATTAGGAAGATGTAGCATATACACACAATGGAATACTACTCAGCCATAAAAAAGAACGACATAATGCCATTTGCAGCAACATGGATGGAACCAGAGACTCTCATACTGAATGAAGTAAGTCAGAAAGAGAAAGACAAATACCATATGATATCACTTATATCTGGAATCTAATATACGGCACAAATGAACCTTTCCACAAAAGAGAAAATCATGGACTTGGAAAATAGACTTGTGGTTGCCAAGGGGGAGAGAGAGGGAGCTGGGGTGCTTGGGGTTAACAGATGCAGACTACTGCTTTTGGAATGGATTAGCAATGAGATCCTTCTGTGTAGCACTGGGAACTATGTCTAGTCACTTATGATGGAGCATGATAATGTTAGAAAAAAGAATATATACATGTATGTGTAACTGGGTCACTTTGCTGTACAGTGGAAAATTGACAGAACACTGTAAAACAGCTATAATGGAAAAAATAAAAACCACTATTTTTTAAGAAATTTTAAAAATTAAATATAATAAAATTTTTAATAAAAGATTTCAAACTATATTTCCAGTATAACTCTAAATACATACAACACATATGCTACAAGTATGTATGTGTGCATATGTATATATATATATATATATACACACACACACATACATACTTGTATATATGTAGACACACACACACACACACACACACACACACACGGAAAGGAATTATATCAAAATGTTAGAAGTGATTGTTGTAGGACTACAGGTAATTTTAATTTTTTTTCCTTTTAAACCTTTTTGAGATTCTTACCAGAAATAAGTCAGCACTATCTGAAAATAACTTGAATATATTTCTTTTTCTTTTTCCTTTCTTTTTCTTTTTTGTCTTTTTAGGGCCGAACCCATGGCATATGGAAATTCCCAGGTTAGGGGCTGAATCAGAGCTGCAGCTGCCAGCCTAAACCACAGCCACAGCAAGACAGGATCCAAGCCGAGTCTGTGATCTCTACACCACAGCTCACGGCAACGCTGGATCCTTAACCCACTGAGCAAGGCCAGGGATCGAACCCACATCCTCATGGAAACAAGTAGGATTCATTTCCACTGTGCCACAATGGGAATTCCAAATACATTTTTAAAGATCAAACCAGTTCATCATGAGCTACACTCAGAATTTCTGAAATAAGATCTAAATAACATCTGGTGGTAAAGGAATAAGGATATGAAATATTATATTTATCAAAAGAATAATAAAAGTACTATTAATACAAGGTAGGATTCTGGTTTTAAAGCAAAAGCTTGGATCTCTCCTACACACATCCCTTCAAAACAGCACCGTCCAACAGAGCTTGATGGAAACAGAACAGTGATGATGGAACTGGTTCTTTCTATTACCGAACACAGTCGCCACTGACCCCAGCACAGTGGCTATGGAGCACTGCCAAGGTGGCTAGTGACTACACTGATACCGACACTGAAGTGAGACTGAGAAACTGAGTTCTAATCTAACTTAATTCAAATAGGCACACATGGCTCATGGCTTCCACACCGAAAAACACACCTTGAGGGGGAAAACAAACCTACCAGATGACTGGCCTTGCAGTCATCCAGTAATTTCTGGAAATCCTCTATCCTTTCATGTCTCCTTAGATACTCACCAAATCATAACTTTAAGAAAGATCATACATCGAGCTTCTTGTACTTTCTCTTGCGAATGATAAACAGATGAAAAGTACCACTTGGAGATTTTCTGAGTAAAACCACATTAGCCATGAATATATAGCCTAAGCCCGGCTTAGTTTTTCTTGTACCTTATTCTTCAGAGGTAATTTGAATTTCTGATTTGCGCTCTTCAGAGCTGCCTTTTTCTCTTTCTTTTTTTTTTTTTTTTTTAATCTTTATTCTTCCTCTTAAGGAAAAGCAAAAATAAACGAAAAGGAGTTGAAGTAACACAAGTGTATTAGCAGCATCGCTCTAGCAAATAATGGATTGCACTTGCTAAAACAGGATTACTCTAGCAAGCCACAGACATTCATAACAAATAATCTTGTCACTTCGAAGCATGAATGTGACAATGATTTTGTTTTTATTTGTCCGGGTATAAAAAAGGTTTTCCCCTTTGTTTAGGTTACTAGGATGCCTAAAAAGTATATGTAGGGCTCACAAATAACTAACTCAATCTGGTGTTTATTCCTTATTGTATCTTAGAAACAAGTTTCATATAGATAGATAGATATAGATATACATACACACAGACATATTTTAACTGTTCAGATTAATTCCTAAATTTTAGTACAACACTTCACAAAATGTTTTTTAAGATTAACAGGATAAGAAAATAGAAATAATAAATACAAATCACTCAGAAAAAATTTCCTATACTTTTTCAGACTACCTTCCCCAGTAATGTCCAAATTAGAGGGGTCAAGATCCTTCCTTTCTTTCTGAATTGAAAACATTCATTTGAACAAAATAGAAGCAATTTCATTTTAAACAGAATAATCTTATTATATTTCTCCAAACACTCATAAGATCCAGAACTGAGATCAGGCAGATCTTTTATTACCTATTTCCTGTGCAGATGATTAAATCATCTATATTTTTCTGCTCACTTATTCTGTTGAAAGTGATGTAACATACCTTGAATTTTCAGGTTCTTGAAAACGTTGTGCTCTTAATTGGGACGCCACAAATAAGGACGATGCAATTGCCAATAACTGGTTTCTCTCATCCTCTGTTAACTTGTGTCCTGAGGGAAACCCATCAATCAATCATCAATCAATCACATACATAATGTTAACATTTATGCTTCTATCTTATAACGTTATTAGTCATTCAAACAAGGATTTTATCAAGCAGCTATGATTACAGACCTAGTATTGAACCAGGTACTGGGCTGTGCCAGGGGAAAAGGAGGGAGCAATGTTGTTCCAATTAAACAAAACTCTTGCTCAGTTTATAGTCTAAATTGGGAAGTTTATAGTCTAATTTGGGAAAGAAGATATTAAACAGATGCACAGAACGAAACAATTACAAGTAAGGAAACCATACTCAGATCTCCAGGAAAATCTTAGGGCCCTTCCCATCTGTTTCTCCCAACCCCAAATTTTACTTCTAAGGAGAGCGAGGATAAAGGCGCAAGCAGAAAAGGAGTGCTGCTGGAGTTCCTGTCGTGGCTCAGTGGTTAACGAACCCGTCTAGCATCTGTGAGGACGTGGGTTCAATCCCTGGCCTCGCTCAGTGGGTTAAGGATCCAGCATTGCCACGAGCTGTGGTGTAGGTCACAGACTCGGCTCAGATCCCGCGTTGCTGTGGCTGTGGTGTAGGCTGGCGGCTACAGCTCTGATTCGACCCCCTAGCCTGGGAACCTCCATGTGCCTCGGGTGCAGCCCTCAAAAGACCAAAAAAAAAAAAATAAAATTGAAAGAAAAGGAGTATTGCTGGTCAAGGACAGTGGCTAGGCCATGTTTCCTAGTCTGAAGGATTAAAAGAAAATAAATATGTCATACTCTTGCCTCTACACTTGCAGTCCCGGTTTAATCCCAATCAACCAAACAACCAAACTTCTCTCTCCCTCTTTAATTCACTGTTCTTACCATAACACCACTGGACCTGGGGCAGTGATCTGGCCTGATAAGCCAAAGAAGACACCCAGGTCTGGCTGAGTGCTATGCAGCAGTGAAATCTCCTCCATCTAAGTAACAATTCCTCAAAAAGTGTTAAGTCAGACAGAATTTCACAACCAGGGTCTGCAGGCTGGCTCACCCTCTGGAGCACTGTGTAATCCCACCACAATCTCTAACACTATTTATTTACCCAGTGCAGTACACAATAATAGAGTTTATTTCATGGAATAGTATGGGCAATTTGAGTGCTAGATTACCAGCACGAAGATGCTACTTCTATAATTCAAAAGAGAAAAGATGATCAGGCAGTTACTTAAACTTACGGGAAAGAAATGAAGTAATTCCAACATTATGTCCTAAAAAACACTCAAAAGAGAAATAAGACGGAGTTCCATCATGGCTCAGTGGTAACAAACCTGACCAGTATCCATGAAGACACAGGTTCAATCCCTGGCCTCTCGCTCAGTTTGTTAAGGTTAAGGTTAAACACTGCTGCAAGCTGTGGTGTAGGTCACAGATGCAGCTCAGATCCTGCATTGCTGTGGCTGTTGTGTATGCCAGAAGCTGCAGCTCCACTTCAACCTCTAGCCTAGAAACTTCCATATGTTGCACTTGCAGCCCTAAAAAGTAAAAAAAAAAAAAAAAAGAAAAGAAAGAAAAGAAAAAAGAAGAAAAAGAAAGAAAGAAAGAAGCCTAAAGATATTAATAATATTCTGTTTAGAATATAAAAAGACGTTCCCACCGTGGCTCAGTGGGTTAAGAACCCAACATAGTCTCTATAAGGATGCAGTTTGATCCCTGGCCTCTCTTAGTGTGTTAAGGATCTGGCATTGCTGAGAGCTGTGGTTTAGGTCGCAGATATGGCTCGGATCCCACGATGTAGGTGCAGCTGTGGCATAGGCCGGCACCTACAGCTCTGATTTGACCCCTGGCCTGGGAACTTCCATATGCTGTAGGTGTGGCCCTAAGAAGAAGGAAAAAAAAAGTCTGGCATGGGGCCCAGTAATCTGCATTTCTAACAAGCTCCAGAGTGATGCTGAAGCTACATGCCTACAGATCTCACTTCTAATACAAGGGTTTTAGACTCATGTTTATCAAACTGTATAATACAAACCACTTCGTAGTTGATGAAACCAGTCTAGTGGGTCAGACCAGCAAAGCAAGTTATGAGAGTACTTTAGGCAGGCTATTTTTCATCAATGTGTATATATCCCAAGTCATGTTGTAAAATACATTTGTTCCAGTGGTTCACAAAGCAGTCACTAATCTAGACACATCCATACATCACCGAAGGAAAAAAGGCAACATATATGGGAATCCTTACAACCACAAGATGCTGAATCAGTGTTTCGTTTGGCCTAATAAATTATTAGCTGCACTGACTCACACGACATTTAGAAAGGAGGCTCCCAAGTAAAATCAAACATCTCACAGGTAAACTGACATAATGCATCACAACTTTAATCTTTTTACTGATACTGGGACAGATTCTCAAATTTTACCAATGATTAATTCTCAAAAAACCTGTCTGATAGAACAGTGCTAAAGACTTCACGACTTCTGCAATTCAACGAAATTTGTTCCTACAGTTTTTTTTAAAGAATCTCAGGTAATTTTAATAGACAAGTGCTGCAAAGATCAGCTCCTCCATTCTCCATGCAGCGCAGCTGGCTCTCCTACAACCCTGTTACACAGATGGTAACTCCTCCAATACAGGAAACTGAAAAACTATTTTGAGGATCTCTAAATCATTAGCAGTTGCTTCTCATACTGAGTCAGATTGATTCTTTGTGACTTCCACCCATTGAATGACTTTTCCAATTTAAGTGACACCAAGTAATTCCATTCCCTCCTACATCTGTACATCACCAACCTAGACTGCAGTCCGGCATCACAACGCTCATTAAATAAAGCAATTGTTATCTCCTGACCGTTCTTGGGGCACTCTGACCAAGAGAAAACGGGGATACTCAAGTCTAAAAAGGCAGTAAGAGTCTTTCATAACCAAGGGGATCTTACCCTTTATATTATACTTTTTAGATGCAGGGGCTTCACAACATGTTTTAATACATGGAAGCCTATTTGCCTCTACATTTCATGATCTTCTTATCTGTTCTTGGAAATCTATGATTACATAAAAACTTTTAAAATCACTTATGTAATGAGTCTTGTGAGTCTAGCCAGAATTATATAAAACCTGTGTATTAACTTGGGAAAGCTTGGAGTTCCCGTTGTGGCTCAGCGGAAACCAATCTAACTAAGTATCCATGAGGGAATAGGTTTGACCCCTGGCCTTGCTCAGTGGGTTAAGGATTCAGCGTTGCCATGAACTGTGGTGTAGGTCACAGACGCGGCTCAGATCTGGTGTTGCTATGGCTGGAACCTCCATATACCGTTGAGTGTGGCCCTAAAAAGACAAAAGACCAAAAAAAAAAAAAAAAATTGTGGGAAAGCTTGTTACTCATATACTACTGAATCCCCTAAACAGTAACGGATTTTTTTCCCACATGTTCAGATTGTGTTTCTTGTTCCTTGACAAGATTTTTCAGCTGTCTTCCTATAGGTTCTGTGTCTTCTCTATTAAATTTTTCACTACAGTCTAACAAAATACTACAGCTAATGTGAATAGATTTGTTTTTTTTCCCATTTTCAGTTCAAGCTGACTTTCATTCAAACAGTCACTGACTTGGCCTACTTTCCTTTTTGAAAAGGAACGACAAATTCCACCTTGCCAAATTTGCTCATTAGACCTAATTTTTGTAGGATTTTCTGTGCTTTCTAAGAATACGATCATACCAGGGGGGGAAAAAAAAAAGAAAAAAAAAAGGACTTTTGTCTCTTCTTTTAAAAATATTTAGGAGTTCCCACCACAGCTCAGCAATAACAAACCTGACTAGCATCCATGCAGATGCGGGTTCAATCCCTGGCCTTGCTCAGTGGGTTAAGGATCTGGTGTTGCCACGGGCTGTGGCTGTGGCGTAGGCCAGCAGTTGCCGTTCAGATTCAACCCCTGGCCTGGGAACTTTCATATACTGCAGGTTCGGCCCTAAAAAGCAAGAAAAAAATAATTTAGACCAATTACTTCCTTTTTTTAACCCTCCAAACAATGCTTAATAATAATACTAATTGTATAGTAGAACTCATTTTGTTCCTAATTTTAAGGGAAATGATTTCAGCACTTTATCATGTAAAATGATGTTTTTTAATTAGTTTTCAGTAACTAGGCTTTTATCAAATATAATCAGTCTGCTTTTATTATTGCTTTATTAGAAATACCTTATTAAAAAAGAATTTCATTAGAAATGAAAAACAAAGCCTGAAGCTCTAAATGATGTCTATATTCTCACTCCAGTGGGCACTGGAGGTCAAACCTGTCAATGCACTTTTGTGATGAGCCTCGGTAAACCTCATACTATTACCCACCCTCACTTGCATGGCCCAGTTTTTAAGAAGCCTGATCTGTGTTCCCCTAGGTGGTTTTAGTCCTACATATTAGTCTATTGGGGGTGGGGGGCAGCACATCCGTGGCATGCAGAAGTTTCCAGGCCACAGATCGAACCCAAGCCACAGCAGTGATGACACTGGATTCTCAACCTGCTGAGCCACCAGGGAACTCTATTTTTAATCTTCATTTTGTTCCCTTTACATGTAGCATGGCATGCAACACTCCTGACAGACATCTGGATCCTGAGCCAGGCACGTGCTCTCTCGAGGGATGCGGCTGTGTTGGCTGTTGGCTTCTCGGGTGGGGTGCCTGCTGAGATCATTTCGTTGGGAGCTCTTTGGGTAATCTCTCTAAGGGCTGGTTAGACTTCTCAGAGCAGGTTATTCTGCTCTTGTGCCTGTTACTGTCTGGCTTCTGGGGCTCTGGGAACCAAGTGCAGAACCAGGCTGGGGACAGGTGTCACCACATTCAGTGTGGCCACACTCACTTGCTCTCTCCCCAGCTCTGTCTGGTGTTCCTCAGTACAGAGACTAGTTCGTTCTGTACAGGGAAGAACCTCGAAGCAACTGCCAAGGTGGAGAACAGAATGTCACTGTGTTTTGAAAAGGGAGGTAAAGGATATGCAGAAAAATATTCCAGAGATTTTAGACCACTATTCTCACTTTTGGGAATTTTCCAACTTACTGGAATTAGTAATTACGGAGATTTCTGAAGGGTTTCACAGTGACAATGAGTTACTTCTGAGTATTTCACATTGTCAGTTTAGGAGTCAACATTTTTTAAGTTGCTAAGTCAATTAAAGGATCACCTTTCAGATTCTCACTTTCCAAAATTCTATCACCTCGCTTTTTCCTCGTGGGCCTGTGTCTCTGAAACACTCAATTCCGTGAGTTTTGGGGTGAGGAAAAATGTGCATATTTAAACTATCACCTTTACCACAACTGGTTAAAGTAGTTTCTTCAGTAATTTCCTCAAAAAGGGTATATATGATGATACATTTCTGAATTTTTATTTTAAAACCTCTTTTTCATATTGACAATGCAGGTCATCTTAGCTGGGTATAGTACTCTTGGAGAAAGTTCCTTCCTACATAGCAGACATTTAAAGTTTTTCTTTTTTCTTTTTAAAAAATTTTTATTTATTTATTTATTTATTTGGCAAGACTTTAGCATGCGGAAGTTCCTAGGCCGGGGCTGAACCCATGCCACTGCAGTGACCCAAGCCACAGCAGTGACAATGCCAGATCCTTAACCAACTGTGCCACCAGTGAACTCCTAAAGGTTTTCTAATCTCCAGTTTATAGAGTCTAAAGGTGATTTCATTTTACATTCTTTGCACATAATTTTTTTCTTTCTAGAAGCATTAAAAAGTTTTTTGTTCTTGATATACCTAGAATGGCTACATTTTTCATTAATCCTCTCTGAAACTCAGTGAGCCTTTCCAATAACATCTGAAGGTTTTCTTAAGCACAGTAGGGGAAAAAAAAAAAAAAAACCCTCTACTATTTCTTTTAAAAATAGCATTTCATTGTCTCTTTTATTTTCATGAAATTCCTATTCTTTTACATATAAAACCTCTTGGCTCTTCTCTCCACATCTCTCATCATTTCCTGCATTTCATTCTCTCTCCCTTTTTGCTACATATTTTGAGATGTGGATTGATTCCTTGGGTCACTATAATTTGGTTCTTAGCAGTAATCATCCTTTTACTTTTCTGAAATATTGTCTTTATTTCTAAAACTCCCAGTTTTTAGTTCTCCTCTAATTTAATACCTTTAAGTGTTCTTATTATTTTTCAGACTATTTGCCTCCCAAACCTGCAGGTCTAAAATTGAGTACCGCCTGTCCTCAGGTATTCTTCTCGGTCTTCCTCCCTTGATGGGTAATCCTCTTCCTTTGTACGCAAATGGTTCAGTTTGCTCTCAAAAGTCAGGCCAAAGTGTTAAGACAGTGGCTTACTGGTAAATGTTTAACAACCAACTGGGGTATGGAGGAAGGAGAAGTGCCCCAGTGTGCAGCAGTTGCCAATTTCCTTATGGTAAACACTTTCTCCAAGGCTGATTTCAAACTACAAACATCATATCAAAGAAGATGAATTAGGAAGAGGCCCTCTTGAGGCAGCACCTAGGGAATGGAGTCCTTGGGCAGGTGTCTCAATAGCCTATGCCACCTCGTCCTTGAAGTCATCCTTGATTCCCCAAGTCAGAACTGGTTTCTTTTTTCTGTTTTCAAGGCACTTTGCTTATTTTCACCTTTGCATTTATTTTATTCTTCCTGTAGTATAGTTAGTGCTTTACATGATTTATTTCCTAGTGATATAACCTTCCCAAGGACAGGGAAAACAGATTATTTGTTGTTGATTTTCATCTAGAGCCTACACCAATTATTTGTTGAATGACTTTAATGACTGAATTCTTAAAGGCAACACTTCAGTCGTGTATTATAGTGCCACTTTGAAAGGTATGGAGATACTCGAATAAACTCAGAGAAAAAAAAAAGAAAGAAAGATGTATGATTAACGGTGACTTTCCTGTATTGAATCACAGTTTTCTAAAAATTCTGCAACTTTTCTAAAGAGAAAGATAATTCTAATAGTTTTTTTTCTGATGGGGCTGGTGGTTCAAGTGCAGCAAGGCAGCAGAGAAATAAGTCTAAAATGTTCATTCTAGACTAATTAGTGAGAATGAACTTTAATGACTGAATGGATGACATTAACGACTGAATTTTTAAAGGCAACACTTCAGTCATGTATTACAGAACCACTCCAAAAGATATGGAGATACTTGATTAAATTCGAAGAAATACTAGCTCTTAAAATATCTTCTTCATTTTCCTCTTTTTCGAAACCAAGGTATCTACTTCTCTAGTTTCTATTTATTTTTCAGAATCAGAGGAAAATACCTTCTCAACATCAGCATCTAGAAAAGCTGACATGAAGAACAAATTCCTGTGTATTCTATTCTTAAATCTTCGACTGTGTCTAGGAGCCTTTAGTAACACTTTCCTGGTCTCCAAATAAACTTGGGATAATAAACATATATGCCGGAAAAATTTAATGCTGTAATAAAAACAGGCACTTGCTTGTGAACAGTGCTTGGATAGCTGGACAGATGGGAAGCAGATGGGTAATCCCAAAGGGGCCAAGTGACCCAGCCTCAACATATGGATAAGATCCTGGATTAACTTCAGTTGCCACTTCCTGCTGTCTCTTTCAGGCACATATATCAAACAATCAAAGATGATCCAATTTAATACATCTACGACCTGCTCTGGGGAAAAATTGGGAAGGAGAAATAGAATCATCTGAAGAAGAGGAACAAGAGCTAGAGGCCATTCAGAGAAGAAGGAACTGCCATGAAAATAATATGAAGGAGTAAAATAAGCCATAGACATTAAGAAGGGCAAATATAGGTGTGTGCTGTTAACGTCCTTATGGGTAATCTGACAACATAAAAGCACACGCTGAAAACTTTTGTTACTTATGAATTTGAACCAGAGCACAATGGGATGAGTACCGACACAGAAGTTGGAAACTACCTCCAACTTCTGACCTTATGATATTACTGGTCACTTAGCAGTCTCTGGGGTTTGGGTTCCTCACATGTAAAATGAAGGCTGAGATCAAAAATTATGAAAGGCCCTTCTAACAGTTTATGACAATTTCAAAATTGTTGCGCAAAAGCATAAGAAAAAAAATACAGTGTCTGGGCTGATAATTCCCTGCCAAAAAAGAAACGTAAGATATTACGTTTCTTACAGCAAACTGCAATTCTAGGTTTTAAGAAAATTTCTGGGGAGTTCCCATTGTGGCTCAGTGGTTAACAAATCCGACTAGGAACCATGAGGTTGCGGGTTTGATCCCTGGCCTTGCTCAGTGTGTTAAGGATCCGGTATTGCTGTGAGCTGTGGTGTGGGTCGCAGATGTGCCTCCAATCCCACATGGCTGTGGCTCTGGCATAGAATGGAGAACATTCTCAATTGCTGCTAAATGTACACCTCAGAATAACCAACTCCAATTAGAAAATGCTCCATTTTCTTCTCCATGGTTGTGGACTATAGCACCAAATGTGCGTAAACACACGTATAAATGCAAGTGCATAGATATAAATACCCATGCACACATGCAGTATGTTTGTTCTAAAGGTTCCCTTAAGGAGTTCCCATCGTGGCTCAGTGGAAACGAATCTGACTAGGAACGACAAGGTTGCGGGTTCGCTCCCTGGCCTCGCTCAGTGGGTTGAGGGTCCAACATTGCCGTGAGCTGTGGTGTAAGTCGCAGACGCAGCTCAGATCCCACGTTGCTGTGGCTCTGGCACAGGCCAGTAGCTGTAGCTCCAATTAGACCCCTAGCCTGGGAACCTCCATATGCCATGGGTGTAGCCCTAAAAAGCAAAAAAATTTAAAAAATAAAGGTTCCCTTAGGTTTTAACCTGTTGCCTCCTTCTACCTGTTTCATGTTATATCACCTGCATGGACATGTCGGTCAAGCAGGCATAAAGCATATGGAAATTTGGAGTCCACCTCACAACTGACCCGAACTTTTCATTAAAACTTCACAAAGGACAAGAAGCTAAAATGTTAGGAGCAAAATAAGCAAATTTGAATCTGGATACATGAACAGTGAATTAAAAACAGTCAAGGTTCTCATCCATACTGTGGACAAGGTTCTTGTCATAAATTCAACAAATACGTTTTTCATGTCTGTTTCAGTGGCTAGAGATACAATAAAGAGCAATAACATAAGAGGTTCCTGGCTTCGTGAAACCAACACATATTAATGAAATAATGACACGAGTAGAAAATGGAAATCATGCTAAGGTTGTAAATCTATGTTTCTAAAATTCAAAAGTTCAGCAAAAAGAACCCAAGGATTTCTTGGTCTTTAAGTTCTAAAGTAAAACACACTCTTCATTTTTCTTGATACTAATGGGAAAGCTGTGTAACATTAAAGTTTTGAAAGAGCAAAACAATAATCTCCAGTTAGTCTTATGAAACCCCTGTTGTTATAAATTCTGAGGAAAGAAGTTACTTTGTAAACGTATTTAACAGCTCAACTACATGAAGCTGACCTGACTCTATACGCAGCTCCTAAAACGGTGGAGTCATTTGATACGCTACGATATTTTAAACGGACATAGAGAACACTCAAAATTTCTGAGAAAAGATCTAATCTCCCTGTCCCCAAGTTCATCAGAAACATCTGTAGAGACTTCTGGCTCTCACCTGAATAACACGTCTGATAAGGTGCGTCCAAGTCCTGTCAGTGTGTTAAAACCATGTTGACTCAATGCTCATTCAAGAGTTTTCCCTGACTCTCACTTCATGAACAATTTTCTACTGCCTGGAAACACTCACTGATAACTGCAGTGCTAAGTTTCACATTCCACTCATTACTTTAGTCAAAACTCATTTTTTTTTTTTCAGAATAAAAACCATCATCTTCTTAGACATCTTCATTTTCCTTAATAGGAACAGCACCTAGAAGTCTGAAATTTTCAGTGATAATTTTCTTACGGATACAGTTTTAATATTAAAGATGAGTTCCTGCATATAATCATATCAGCAGGGAATACAAATCTGAATGGACTTTTGGAAACACAACATTCCAAATACTGGTGGAATTCCTTACTCAACAAAATTACAGATTATTATACATTCATGAGTCACTCATGAATACTCAAAATCATAAATGTCAACAGTCTAGGATACTCTAAGTATATTAATAAGTCAAGTATAACATGGGCCAAAGGCCTCGATTTCGACATAGAATAAATTATACATTGTAATAAAGTATAAAAACTAATAACTTTAGCATATACCAAAATACTTCAATACATACAAACCTTTAAAGCCATCAGGATACACATCGGAAAGAAATTTAGTGTTGATGTCTCCTTCTACGAAGCGCGAGTTGATTATCACCTCCCGAAGCAATGCAATATTATGTGTAACACCTAAAAATAAAAGAAGAACAGACTGAAATGGAGAACAATGAGTCAGTTGAAAATCTAATTCTTAGGGTCAGGGGAAATTCATCATTAGTGTTCCCGGAACTCGCAAAAACCACGCAGGATTGCTTCAAGTCAGGAACGACAAAAAATTCTCTGAACTTGAGCAGCAATGAAACACTAAAAGTACTCTTAAGAAGCCTGTGATTGCCAAGCCAACTCAATGGAAAGTCCATGACTTTCAATCAAGTGTCAAAGTACTAGATATGCATTTGGGAAAAAAAGGGAATGAATCTCAACCCTAACTCACATGATATGTAAAATTGCCTCAAATTAGGTCACAAGTCTAAAACTGTAAGACTTATAGAAGAAATTCAGGAGAAAAATGTTACTTTAAGGTAAGCAATGTACTGTTAGATTGTACATTAAACCCATGAACCATAAAAGAATATTAACAAATATCCATCAAAATTTTAAAGTCTGCTCTTCAGGAGTTCCTGTTGTGGCTCAGTGGAAATGAATCCGACTAAGAACCATGAGGTTGTGGGCTCGATCCCTGGCCTTGTTCAGTGGGTTAAAGATCCGGCGTTGCCCTGAGCTGTGATGTAGGTCGCAGATTCGGCTCGGATCTGGCGTTGCTGTGGCTATGGTGTAAGCCAGCGACTACAGCTCCAATTCCACCTCCAGCCTCGGAACCTCCATATGCCACAGGTGCGGCCCTAAAAAACAAAAAAAAAACTATATACAAAAAAAAAAAAGAATAAAGTCTGCTCTTCAAAGGATATGGTAAAGAAAAAGAAATGGCAAGCCACAGACTGAGAGGAAATATTCACAACACATACATCAAATAAAGAGCATCTATCTGGAATATGTAAAGAATGCTTAAAAAAAAAAAAGAATGCTTACAATATAATAATAAGATGACAGACAAACCAGGTGAAAAAAAGGCAAAAGGAGACATTTCACAAAATATATACAAATGGCCAGTAAGCACAGGAGATGTTCAATATCACCGTCAAAAAAATGCAGTGAGGAGTTCCCGTCGTGGCGCAGTGGTTAACGAATCCGACTAGGAACCATGAGGTTGCGGGTTCGGTCCCTGCCCTTGCTCAGTGGGTTAACGATTCCGGCGTTGCCGTGAGCTGTGGTGTAGGTTGCAGACGCGGCTCGGATCCCGTGTTGCTGTGGCTCTGGCGTAGGCTGGTGGCTACAGCTCGGATTAGACCCCTAGCCTGGGAACCTCCATATGCCGCGGGAGCAGCCCAAGAAATAGCAACAACAACAACAAAAGACCAAAAAAAAAAAAAAATGCAGTGAGATGTGTCCAAACACCAATTTGAGTGGCTAAAGGTCAAAAGACAGATGATACTACGTGTTGGTGAGAATGTGGAACAAATGAAGCTGTCACATACTGTTGGGGGGAAGGGGGATAAATTGGTACATTTTCTAGTTTATTTCCATTTTGGAAATGCTTGGCAGTTTCTTTAAAAGTTAAACATATACTCACCATGTGACTCAGACCAGTCACTCCTAAGTATTTACCCAAGTTAAAATAAAAACATACGCCTATACACTTATACACAAAGGTTAATATCTTTATTTGCAGTCAAAAGCTAGAAATATCCATCAACAGTGAGTGGATTGACAAAATGTGGCTTGCCCATACAATGGAATTCTACTTAGCAATAAAAAGGAGTCTCTAATACACACATAAGGATACATCTCAAAATCATTATGCTGAATTAAAAGAAACAAAACCAAAAATAATGCATACAAAATGCAGCCTATAGAAAGCAGATCACGTGGTTGTACGGGGACAGGGGTGGACAGAGGCTGGATTGCAAAGGCCCGGAGAAAACTTTTGGAGGTGACAGCAGTGTTCACTATCTGGATGGTATCAATGGACTCACAGGTGAATACATATGTCAAAACTCACCAAAATGAATACTTTAAACAGGAGATTATTACATGTCAAGTATACTTCAAAATAAGTAGAGAAGGAGGAGGGGGAGGGGAAGAGAAAGGAGGAAGACAAAGAGGATGAAAAAGACGCTTATGATCAGGTAGGAAAACTTAAGCCTGGTGCACAATGACTACTCCGGAGTAAAGTCGAAATAAGCCACTACCACAAGAGGGATATAAATGGTATTAGGAGAAGATATATCAAGAGCTTATGAAGGGAGGAGATTACAAAGACAGAAGTTGTACAACAAGCTAAGCCTTAGCGCAGACCTACCTCCCTAACTTCTACTTTCATATTCTGTAAGAAAGCAGCTTCACAAACCTAAGCTTACACCTATCTGGAGGGTGTTCCTATCGTGTAAGGCAAAGATAAGCACACTATGGCCTGCACATCAAATCCAGCCTACCACCTACTTTTGTAAATAAAGTTTTATGGAAACATAGCATTGTTTATATATGGTTGTCTTCATGCTACAGCAGTAGAGCTGAGTGGTTGCAACACGAGACTTTGTGACCTACAAAGTCTAAGATTTACCAAGAGTTTGCCCACATCTGCTATGAAGTTTCAACAATGTTGAATTCTGAGCAAATTAATCCAAATTAATCTATATCCATCAACATTTTATCTACACCTACTATGCATGCAGCAGTTAGATGTCACAGGAAGGGTAATGAAAACAAACAGTATGGGACGTGTTTTGGAGGAACTTTCAGGAACAAGTTACAGAACAAGAAAATTACAAGGGAAAAAGAGACAAAAATAAGAAAATTGTGTTGGAGTTCCCTTGTAGCACAGTGGGTTAAAAATCTGGCATTGTTACTGCAGGGGCTCAGGTTGATTCCTAGCCCAGGAACTTCTACATGCCACAAGCATGGCAAAAAAAAAAAAAAGAAAAAAGAAAATCATGATCCAAAGAGACTGAATCATTTATCTAATATTTACTACAATATAAACTACAAAAGTAATAATACGTAAAACAATTTTTTTTAAATACAGAAGTGTATTGTGACAGACTTGAGGTTTCCCTTCATATTTGCTTTTCATTTTTTCCCCAGTAAAATCTTAGCTGAACAAAAGTCCACCCAGACACAGACTCCATTTCCCACCTGTCTTACAGCTAGACATGACAAACTACTTTCTAGACAAATGACTCTAAGTTAAAGCAATGTAGCAACTCTAGCCTCACCTACATGAAAAAGGAACTGCTCCAACTTCCTTTCCCTCTTTGTTCCCATGGGCTTCTAGACGTGGCAGGAACGCAGCTTTGCCAGTGAAGAGGAAGGAGAACACCAAGGTGTGGGGGTGGGAGGAGGGGGAGAGACCTGGGTGTGTGTATCTCCTGGAATGACCACAGAACACTAACTTGCCCATCAGCACAGACCAGCCAGACCACGAAATGAGAAGGAAATAAATTTCTATCTTATTTAGACCACTGGATTTAAGAATCTTTGTTTAGCAGGTTACCCTGTACCCTGACATGTACAGATGGGGAAGAAGGTCCTACTTTTCAATATGACTTCCTATCTCTGACAATGATAACCACTTACAGGCATTTCTCTACGCATCCTTTTGTAGTGGACCACATCAGCAACCATATGAAAAATTCTGAGCACCTCTCTTCCTGATTCAGAAGATATTACCTGTCTAAAAGGTGACAAAAGGCAATTTTCTATTCAAACCACTTTAAACATTTAGATAAAGTTGTAAAATTCAAATTTTAATGCTATTCCTTTAGCTACACAAATATTCCATGGAAGAAGTAAACCTGTGTAGACAATGATCTAATAGCTATCTTTTATAACAACTGCCAAGGAGAAATGCAGAGTTATCCCAGTTTTGCTTTGTGGCTAATGACTTAGCCCATACTCAATTACAAATGTTTTGAATGGCACTTGTAATTATGTATATTTCTATGAGGAAGTTTTGAAAGGTATAAGAAACTTCTGATATTACCAATATATCTAATAAATCATTGCAAAATCATTTGATAAACAAAAATGAAGAGCAAATTAATTAAAAGCAAAGTGTTAGGAAGCTTAGAAAGACCAACTAAGTAGGCAAGAATTTAAAATAGAAGTCTCCCTGGGAGAGTTCAGGCTACAGAAAAGAAATGAACCCCTTTGTCATATATTTTACAAACAGAAAAAATGAAATCACTTTTGAAGAAGAAAAGTTATGGATTGCCAGAGAGGTTTACAAGCATAGGAAATGACAAATGCGGCGTTCCAGGGTGAGGAAAGTATTTGTGACTTACACAAATTTTCCTGGCTGGGAAAGAAAAGAGAGAAAGATGTAGAAGGACACAGGGGTGGGTCATATTAGAGAGGAACTTAGAGTAATTGAGAATTTTCATTGTGGTAAAAATACAAGTGGACCCCCCCCCCACCAGGTATTTTTAAGAGGAGGATTGAAAGGAGGACACACGGCCAAGGCATGTGAGCCAAGAAGAGAGGTGCCCCCGAAAAGTCTCACAGGGGCACTGAGGGTCTGGTCTGACAGCCATGCAAAGATTCCACTTTTCCTTGAAGCAACTGGAATGGCTGAAACAGGGCGGGCGTGACCAGATTTGCGCATTCCAGGAATCACTCTGGCTCTGCTGCAAGAGAGGCTGGGAAGGTGCAAGAATGAAGATGAGAAAAAGCCAGCTGACAAATGCAGGAGACATGATGAAAAATGCCAAGGCCTCAGATCACAGCTAGGGAGGAAGCGGACAGCACGGGACAAAAGCAGCCGACTTGAGAGGTATCGAGGAGGCAGATGGGGCTTGGTGGTTCAGTGGATGTGAGAATGTTTATCTCGCTAACTGATGTTTCAGGAATAAAACTAACAGAAAAAAGCATTTTCCCTTTAATGTTCTTGGAAACATAACATATGACTATGCAAAATCAAGTCATTATCTATATTTCTTGCCTAAGGACGATAAGGTAAAACAATGGCTAATGGCAGGCAACCAAAATCTAGGTCCCTGCACTAAGTGCTCCCCCAAAACCACTGTATGTTAAATAACGAATTCTAAAGCCAAACAGAGAAATAATCCAAAAAATATTTTATACCTAAAAGCTCCAAAGATCAGATAAATGGGAAAAATTATTGAACTATGAAAATATATTCCACAGAGCTGAGTTACCATTTTGTACTTGGTTTACTTCCCATGTCCCGGTTAAGACAATGCTATTTAAACTGATCTTGTCCAAACAGTAAGCGGATAGTAGAGACACCCTTAGAGTTAGTTTATAACTTTAACCATATTATTAGTCACATACTCATAAAAATTATGGCTCTCAGCTTTGGACTGGGAGTTGAGGATGACCTCTGCCAAAGTTCATGAGGTCCCATCTGCATGGGAAAAATCACCACCAGGCCACAGAAGAGAGGAGCCCTAGGGGTAGCCTTCTCCTCACTACCTGCTGGTTCCAAAACACCAGCCAGACATGAGCTGCGTGCACTGCCAGGATCAAACGGAGGCCGGCAGCCTCTGCTTACTTCATGGGGTCTCAGAAATTAACTTTAACCAAATTACATTTTTGCTCTAGAGAATCTTTATCTTAAGGAAAACTCATCAGCAGCTCAGGAAGAAAAAAAAAAAAAAACATATTTGAACAACTAAACCATTATCAAACTAAAGAGTAAATTGTCTACTTTCTGACCTTTCCCAAACAATTTTTTAACCCCTCTATTCTTTAGAATTAGTCAGATGAATGATATATAAGTACAAACCACAACCGCGTCTCTGTTTTTTATTCCTTAAATGTTAGCTTTGGGAGGAGGGGTACATATGCCCCTCCACTTATTTTTTAAAAGTCTTCATTTTGGAATATTTTCAGAACTACAGAAAATTCACAAAGTAGGACAAAGAGTTACCATATATATTGTACCCAGGTTCTCTAAATGTTAACATCTGACCACATCTGTTGCGTCATTCAGTCTTTGAATTTATGTACACACACAATTTTTTTCTTAAACATTTGAGGGTAAGTCACAGGTAAGATGCATTTTACCTCTAAATACTTCAGTGTACATTTCCTATAACTGAGTCTACTATGTAATCACAGTAATCAAACCTAAAAATTAACATTGATAAGAATATCATTATCTATTCTAAGACCTTGTTCAGATTTCACCAGCTGTCCTATTTATGACCTTCACTACAAAAGAAAACTTTTTCTGGTCCAGGAACTAATCTGGGATCACGTGTTGCATCTAGTCGTCATGTGACCTTAGTTTCCTTTGATGTAGATAAGTTGATCCATTTTCTTTGTGTTTCTTGACCTTAACACTTCTGAAGAGTACCAGCCATTTATATTGTACCCTTTCAGTCTGGTTTGTCTGATATTTCCTTGTGATTGTATTCATGATGTACAGTTTTTTTTCCAAGAATATCACAGAAAGGATGTGTAATTTTCAGTACATCACATCAAGAGGTATATGATGTTGATTTGTCCCATTACCAGGGACATTAATTTTAATCATTTGGGTAAGATGCTAGGTTTCTCCATTTTAAAGGTACTATTTTCCATTGTAGTTAGTTACAGGAGATGTTATGAAACTAAGCAATACCTGTTTCTCAACACATTTTCATCCACCAATTTTAGCATCAATCATTGATGATTCTTACGCAAACCATTTGATGTGTAGTGCTTTTTCTACCCTTATCAGTTAAAACTCTACTGTAAGGAAGAGCTGTGAGTTCCACCCTCATTTATCTGTTCTTATCTGTTTATAAGTATAAACTCAAGGAATTCATTTTATTTCTTGGATTTTAATCTACTGCTAACATTATGAATTTTGTGGCTGAGATTTCCCCAGACTGGCCAGTGGAAGCCCCTTTGAGCTGGCTCCTGTGTCTTTGGGACGTGTCATAATGTGTTGAGCACTTGATGATGTTCTTACACAAGATCTTTCGGGCTCATCTTGCGCTCTTCCTGAAAGTGGCTATTTTATCAAAGAGTAGGTTCTATTCACGAAAAAAAACAAGACATGCGTGCTTGGTATGCTCCTTGCTATGGGTATCAGTGCTTCTACAACCTCTTGGCGGGGCAGTAGTTCTCAATCGTTTGGCCTGATGTTCCCCTCAGGGGACATACGGCAATGTCTGGAGGTATATGGTTATCACAACTGAGGAGATGCTACTGTCCTTTAGTGGGCAGAGGCTGAGGATGTTGATAAACACTCTACAATGCACAGGACAGCCCTTCCCTACAACAAAGATCTGTCTACCCTAGACGTCAACGGTGCTCCAGCTGAGAAATCCTGAGCTTGAGAATATGTATACACAGACACACACACAAAACTACACATGCAATAATATATTTATTTTTCGATCTGTATTAAAGACTATGAATTCACACCGAGCTTCCAATCCTACACCATAAGGTCCATTCTATGCTTTTCCATTTCCACATCTGCAACTCCTTTCTCTGACAGTGAGAAACTTAGCTCTTGTTATCCACAGTACATGTATTTATTTCCTCAATCCCAGAATATACATAAACTGGTTTCAGAACTGCTAGTTCATGAACTAGGAAAAACAAACCTACTAACGAAAGTTTAACATTTGTTTATATATGTTTTATCTTTACCTTGAGTGTATCCAGTAAAAATACTATTAAGAGCTTTTTAGATTAGTTTTTATTCTCTTTCCTTCAGCATGATTATATTATTCATAGAGTCCTATCCACTTGTTTCTTTTTGTATTCCATTTTGAGTTTTTTCCCCAGAACATTAATGATTTTATTTTAAAATATTTATATGGATCTAAAATAAGAATTATACAAAAACATATTCTCAAAGAAGTCTTCCCCCTTCGTCCCATATTGTTTCCCATCCCCCAATCACTTCTGCCACATCATCCCTCCACCTCCCATAGGTATGTCGTCTTTCGTGTACATGTGTTTCTAAAAACGAACAGATACATGTGTATATTCTTATTTCTCCTAGTTGTCATGCCAGTATCTACTTTCCTTTCCTTCCTTTAATAAGAGAAATGCTTCGTTGTAGCTGAGTATACCTTGGTATCAGCTACATCTCCCATTTTCTTAGCATCGGGCGTGACCATGTAACTAACCACCAATATGACAGAAGCAGAAATAAAGGGAGCGCTGGAGGAGGTTATGCCCTGGAAAATAATGAGTGTGAACTCCCCTGCCCCTGCTACCTTCCTGCTGAGGCTGGATGGTAGGCATGAAAGCAGCCACTTTGGGCCCCCAAATGAAAACCATCTGCTATGAATGAATGAATCACCCTACTGGCCCTGACAACCTCCTTTCTCCACTGTCTGATGGGAGAGCAATTGTATCTTGCTTAGATCACTGCATTTTTGAGTCTCACGGTCACAAGTGCAAGACTAGCTTAACTCTGAAGGTGTTCACGGGGAGGGGGGCGGAGAAGATTTACATGCCAGGAAGTGAAAACAACAATGAGACAGGAAACAAAGGGGGCCTGAAAGAAAGAGGCATCAGTGAGGCAGAGGCAATGCGAAGACATGACAGCAGGGAAGTGATCCTCAGCCCACAAGGATCTCACTTCTCCAGCAACCCCCACTCACCTCCTTGCCATCACGGCCACTTCCCAAACCCGACCTCTTCTAATCCTCGGAGAAACTTCTGTTTCTCTGAGGTTTATTTCATCTGGTCAGAAAACCTTCTCCAGTTCTCCGTTATGTATCAACATTCTCGCCACAACATAATATTCACTAAAGAATCTGTGTCACGCAGCTTGTGACCTTCCCTCTGATCCTAATTCATGTCACCACAGTGAGGACAATCAATGCAACACAATCTCGGCTCAGTTCCTAAGATCTCATCTCAAGTAACTTGTTCTTCCACTTTAGCCACCTCGTCTGTAATCACCTAATATCCAGTCACCGCACCACATCCAAAATCACCAATTCAAATATATCACTTTCCAGCTGCAATACCCATCTTTCTAGCTTATGTCCCAAATGCCTTTGCTGGGCTAATGCTGAAACTTCCAATTTAGAAAGTGAGACATTTTATATGTCAACTGCCCCTGACTCTCCTAAAGAGTTAACGATCTGAAATATAATGAGGGCAAGAAAATAAAGAGATATGGAGTTCCCACTGTGGCTCAGCACGTTATGAACCCAACTAGTATCCGTGAGGATGTGGGTTTGATCCTTAGCCTCTCTCAGTGGATTAAGGATCTGGTGTGTTGCCGCAGGCTACAGCACAGCTCACAGACATGGCTCGGATCCCGTACTGCTGTGGCTGTGGTGTAGGCCAGAAGCTGCAGCTTCAATTCAACCCCTAGCCTGGGAACCTCCATATGCCATAGGTGCAGCCCTGAAAAAGAAAAGAAAAGAAATAGACATGACCAATATAAACTCTGGACCATAGATAGGGCTGATAAAACAGATAAAAAGCACACTGTGGGGAACAAGTGGGGAAATTCCAGTATGGACTATCCATTACGTGATATAATGAGATTGCTGTTAATTTCTTTGGTGAGATAATGGTATTGTGGTTTTATAGGAGCATAATCTTACCCTTGAGATGCATGCTGAAGTATTTAGGAATGAGGTGTCAGGATGTCTGCAACTCTCTGTCAAACAGTTCAGAAAAAAAATAGAGGAGATAAGGGTGAGGAAGAGGGGAAATACAAAGAAGGGAAAAATGAAAAAAAGCAAATGTAGCAAAGCTTAAGAGTTAATCTAGATGAAGAGTGTACCAAGGTGCAAAGTCCTATCTATTCATCTTTTCTCTAGGTCTGAAAACACCTAAAATAAAAAGTCTGGAGGCAATGTATCAAGAACCACCCTCCTCTTTGAGGTAAAAAAATATATATATATGTCAATATGATATGTACACATTCACATCGTTCCCTGTGCTCAACCAAACATAACTACATATGTTAGGATGCAAAAGACTTTTCTATTTTTCAATTGAAGTATAGTTTATTTACAATATATTAATTTCTGCTATACAGCAAAGTGATTCAAATATATATGTGTATGCATTTATCACATACATACACACACACATTCTTTATATATTCTTTACCATTATGGTTTATCCCAGGATATTGAATATAGTTCCCTGGGCTACAGAGTAGAGCCTTGTTGCTTATCTATTCTATACATAATAGTTTGCGTTTACTAATCCCAAACGCCCAGCTCATAGCACAGGAAGGTTTTAACTAAAGGACTGGACTCCATATTACTCTCCAGATTCTTTTTCCACTTTCACAATTCATATGGACATGATTTCAAGTCAGAGCTGCACAATATTTTATACTGAAGATTTCCGGGTTTGGTGGACACTGCAGTTGGTCAGAATTCTGGCTGCTACAAACAAGTTTGTTGTCAAGGTCCATGTAAACATCAACTCACAATTCAGCCTTTTAACACCATAGGACAGATTCCCGGGAATGGAGGAGTTAGGTGAAAGGGTATGTACTTTTAACATCTAATGCCTGGTTATTTTCTCAAAATGACAAATACCAAGTCATGCTTCAAAGATGCCTGGGTGTGCCCATCGCCTTTATTTCACCAAAAGAGTTAAGTTTCCAATCTTTTTCAAAGTGCTGCTGGAGTTCCCTGGTGGCTTAGCAGGTTAAGGATCCAGCATTATCACTGCTATGGCTCAGGTCACTGCTGTGGTGCAGGTCTGATCCCTAGCCTGGGAACATCCACATGCCGAGGGAGTGGCCAAAGAAAAAGTAAAAATTTTAAAAATTTTTTTGTATTTTATTTTTTGTATGATTTTTAATTTTTCTGTTATAGTTGATTTACAGTGTTCTGTCAATTTCTGTTTCAGCAAAGTGACCCAGTCATACATATATATAGACATTCTTTTTCTCACATTATCCTCCATTGTGTTCCATCACAAGTGACTAGATACAGTCCCCAGTGCTATACAGCAGCACTGGGGACTGTATACATTGCTTATCCATTCCACATTCAAGAGTCTGCATCTATGAACCCCAAACGCCCAGTCCATCCTCTCCCCCACCCCTCGGCAACCACAAGTCTGTTCTTCCAGTTCATGATTTTCTTTTGTGTAGATATGTTCATTGGTGCCATATATTAGAGTTCAGATATAAATGATATCATGTGGTGTTTGTCTTTCTCTTTCGGACTTACTTCACTTAGTATGAGAGTCTCTAGTTCCATCCATGTGGCTGCACCACCGCCCCGGACACCACAGCCTGAGATGCTCGGGTGGGGGTGGGCGGTGAGACTCCGGCTCTGGAGGTCACTTCTGCGGAGAGGACTAGGGTTGGCTGTGTGGAGACAGCCTGAGGGGCTAGGGAGCGGTGCCCCACAGGCTGGGGAGCAGAACACCACAGCCCAGGGAAGCGGGGACGAGGTCTGGGCCCGCAGGAGAAGCAAGGCGCCATTGTTGGGGAGGGGGAGGCTGCTGCATAAAAAATTGTTTAAAGTGCTGCTACTCTAGGTAGTTGTTTAAGGAAGCCATTTCGCAAAGTGAAATACTCTCAACAGAGTCACCTTTAAGTCTTAAAGCTGCCCTCACTTTACTGTCAAAGGAGCAAAAGGAAGAGGCTATAGAAAGAAAGATGCCTTCTCCACCCCTGAATTCCCATTACACTCGTTCACTCCACTATTAGGGCACCTGTGAATTTATATTACACTTATGTATTTTCCATACCAAGTATGCTAGAAACTCTTTGAAATATAGTATCAACCATTCATTCAACAAATACTAATTGCCCACCGTGTGTCAGGCCCTGCTAAGCACTGGCAATAACACAAGTAAAGAAGATAAACACCATCACTGCCCTCGTGTACCTAATATTCTTAAGGGATACGCCAACATTTAGCAGTTAATTACACAATTAATACTTTAAGTACAGTTATGGTAAACGCTTTGAAGAAGTAGAACAGGGTGCAATGAGAGCACATAACTCAGCACACAGTTCCAGGAATGACCTAAAGCAGGCTTTCAATATTACTTAACATTTAAAAAATTTCACCAATTGATTTGATAATGATGTATGACATATTTTCCCCCCCTTTTTGGTCACATCTGCGACATATGGGAGTTTCTGGACCACAGCTATAGTAACACCAGGTCCTTAACCCAATGTGCCAGGCTGGGGATTGATCCAGCAATGCCACAGAGACAAGCAGGATCATTAAACCACTGCACCACAGCAGAAACTCCAGTTTTTAAACCTGTGGTTTTACAATTGTAATGAGGGAGGGAGAAATGAGGATGGGAACTAAAGTTCCTGAACTTCACAAGCCAGGTCTGCGCTGAGCCCTTCTGCATACCTAAACCCGCGTTATCCCTACCACTAATTTAAAAGGTGGAGACTTACTCTATTTCTTAAATAGTGAAGTGTGAGATTCAGAGATCCAAAGTAATTTGACAAAAATCAGTTACTAAATGGTATCAGAAAAGGATGTGAAATCTAGGCCTGTCTGATTTCTTTCTATTCATCACAGTGAATCAAAGGAAGAAATTTCAGACTAAGCCTGGGAAGAATCTATCTGCACAGTAAAAAACACTTTGCTTTGCATGTGATACATTTAAAGTTGGGAGAATAATAGCAAGCCTGCTTTGTAGTTAAGTCATTTAATTTAAAAATACAGTAACCCTGTATCTATACATAAGGTACAGCAAGTAAATTAGTGGAAAACATGTTCATTTAAATAGAGACCAGGAGAGGGTATTCTGTAAATATAAAAGAATATTCCTTTCAGAAGCTAGACACAGTAGAAGAATAACTTTTAGGTGGGGCCAATACTAATTTAACATTTTGACAACCTGTCCACATGCCATGCCACTGTGTCACATTATGTCAAAGTTTAACAGAGATGTGTTATGACAAAATATTATTACTCAGACTGATGATCTCAAACTCATGAATTTACCACTCACACTCACTAGAATGAAACCTAAATTAACCACCGTCTAATCATTCAGCAACCATGATTAGAAATTCAATGCTGAGTCAGGGGGCAGAGGGGGTTAGGAGGATTATAGAAAACTCTTCCAAATATTTTAAAGGCCTCTAGGAATACTCTATCAAACTACCTTGTTTATGTCTATGTATAGACATAGTTAAACACACACAGACAAACACACCCAAATTAGGTGTGTGTTCCCAACATGTACTAGAGTGATCCTGGGGCAGTATTATTTCTGTAAGACAACAGACCTCTCAAGGCCTACTTAACTAATACACAGAAAAAAATGTGTATCTGCTACTTATGGCAGAACACAGCAGAGTTATAAAACCAGTCAATATTCTGCAATTAGGCTAAAATGGAACTAAAGAAATAGTAGAGGAATTCCCATTGTGGCTAGGCGGTAACGAATCTGACTAGTAACCATAAGGACACAGGTTCGATCCCTGGGCTTGCTCAGTGGTCCTTCCTCAGAACCCCTAGCCTGGGAACCTCGATATGCCACAGGTGCGGCCCTAAAAAAAAAATGATAATAATAGTAATTTTAAAAAATTTTGAAGACATAGCTAGAAAGAATGTGAATGGAATTTTTCAGATTTTTAGAGGCTCTGGATATTACTGGTACTAATTTTTTAAAATTATATCTAGGTTTACTTGAGTGCTTTCCTTTCATGGATGGAGGTGAATCACTAGCATATGAGCTTAGATACAATCACTGTCACTTACTGAAGAGGGGAAGAAAGAGGGTGACAGAAAAAAGGGAAGGGAGGGAAGGCAGTTCTCCTGATCCAACAAGAGAAAAGCTAGAAGAGAAAACATGAGGAAGGACAAAGATTGCATGACTTGTCTGCCAACAGATGAAAATCAGCAGGGCAAGGTATGTGTGCGAAAACTAAATCGTCCTGGGCTGCTACTGTACAGTTTTACAAACTGTTCACTGCGCAAAGGCACTTGGTCAAAGGGGTAAGGTAAGGGTTTTACATGCTCCACTGCTAAGCGGGGCTGACTGTCTCAGGGTTGGATTCACCTAGAGAGGAGAGCACTTTTTCTAATTCACATAAAGTTGCAGCCGCTTGTCAAGGCCTATGACCTACGGGCTGGGTCCACTCAAAGGGAGGCCTTTCGAGATGGCCTAAAAGCTCCACATGGCCTTGCGGCGGGCTGTGGAGTTATGCTCCATCACCCTTCCACCCTGCTGGCCTCCAAAATCTAGCCTCCCAGCCTCACTGTGACATTTCATGATCCCCCAGAAAAGAGCCAAACTATACAGACAGTCTTTCTTACAGAATGTTCTTAGAATGAAGACCTACACTGTTCATTCATCATTCAAAGTGAATCTGTATTTCACACTTTAAATTTGATATTAAAGTCCACTGTCCTGAAGTTGACAATCATTTATGTTGGGCTAAAGTAAAATGATCTTTTCACTACTTTTCATGAAAACTTGCTAACAAAATTTATACTGTAATTTATTCCTTAAGAGGAATAACTATAACTCTGCTTTAATTATTTAAATTTAATGGCGTTCTTAACACAGTTATCACTGCACACCCTAAAGGGTTGTAGGAATATACTTCGCTACATGTTGCAACTATCCTATATGTACATAAGGTGAGAGAACTGAATTTCCTAGAAAATATTTTACAATTTGCTCTAATTCAGAGAAGCAAAGAGCTATTCCCTCTACTCTCAAAGTAATCAAAGGTAGGTCACTATGGGTTTTTTGGGTTTTTTTTGTCTTTTTGCCTTTTCTAGGGCTGCACCCCAGGCATATAGAGGTTCCCAGGCTAGGGGTCTAACCAGAGCTGCAGCCACCAGACTACGCCACAGACACAGCAACTCTGGATCCAAGCAACGTCTGCAACCTACACCATAGCTCACGGCAACCCCAGATCCTTAACCCACTGAACAAGACCAGGGATCGAACCTGCAACCTCATGGTTCCTAGTAGGATTCGTTAACCACTGAGCCACGATAGGAACTCCAGTCATCATGTTTTAAATCTCCATATATTTTCAAGTTTCATACTTCAAAACAATACAAACAAACAAACAAAAAAATACCACAGCAAATTTGCTGTGAAAATGCACAAGCCAATAAAGGACTACAGAATGAAGAACCATTTTACATACAAAACACATGCCTATAAAATAATCAATGCTCATCTAGGAAAGGTCATAAATCATAAATTTAATTAAATAGCTTAATTCCAGATGTATATGTAAAATACAGGATTTATTTACATATGATATGTAAAGTACAGCTACAGAAAATGAAATACCTATTCTTAATCAGTATGTCAATTTAGGTCAAGCTTTTCTGATTTCTACTATTTAAGTAAGCAAATATTATATTGAATTCTCTAATTAATATACATAGTAAGCAAATATTCTATTGAATTCTCTAATTAATAGATCTTCAAGCTGTTTCTAAGAACTGGACTCCATGCATAAGAACAAGACCTCAAATCCTTGTTTTTTACCTCGAATAACATAATTATCCAGTGCATTTTCCATTCTCTTCAGTGCTTCCATTCTGTTAGAACCATATGTGATCAGCTAAAAGCAAGCAAACAAAATTTATATATATATATATATAGAATAATTTCTCTGTAAGTCAAACATTTCATCCTAGTAAAAATTAAAATATTCCATAACAGATTTCCAGAATATCATTTGGAATTTCACAGTGGTTCAGTTTTTATTGGAAAGTATGTCAATTAAGATTTTTTTAACAAACATTAGAATCAAGCTATTTAAGGAGTTTCCCCCTTTATCAGTGAGTTAAGGATCCGGCGTTGCCGTGAGCTGTGGTGTAGGTCACAGATGGGGCTCTGCTCTGAAGTTGCCGTGGCTGTGGCGCAGGCCAGCAGCTGTAGCTCCAATTAGACCCCTAGCCTGGGAACTTCCATATGCCTCAGGTGCAGCCCTAAAAAGCAAAAAAAAATTAAAAATAAATAAATAGTCAAGCTATTTAAGACTCTTCCCCTAAATTTCACTATCACAGAAAAGAGTGATTTGAGATAAACAAAAATGTAACAAAAACAAGCATAAAAAATTTAAAAGATATCAAAATATGAACATTTGGGTGGGATATAATCATCTGGGACAGTGGAAGATTAGACAAGATTTGTTTTTTCTCTCCCAATTTTTCTGTGATTTCCAAGTTTGACACCTTAAATAGCTCACTTTTACATATAACAGCCCAGTAGCAAGGGGTTCTTGTATCAGAAAAATAAAGGTCTTACCCTTCTATATGATTTTGTGCCTATTTACATGTGTTTGATCTTATACAAATTAGCAATAAAATAAGAACTATTTATAAAATATTTTTCTGGTTGTCACGTTAGTCAATCTGCAGTTTGCAGTTTTTCGCTACATTTTATTAGCTCTTCAATATCAAGCCAGATTGATTTGCAGGCTATTTTTCTGAACAGAACTGTATTCATCTAAAATTGGAACCATATATCCATAATATTTTAATGTATTTTTAATTTTTAACTAGTGTTTTCTAATAAACAAAGTACCTAAAGTTTACTTTTACAATATTAGTGTCAAAACTTACGTGAAAAAAAAAATGGTTTACTGCAACTACATAAAAAGGTACACTTGGGAAGAAAAACCATCTTAAGAAATAGGGTTTTTAGTAAAAAAGTAATCCTTTAATACAGGTCTATCACCTCAGAGAAAATAGGATATTCTAAATGAAATCCAGTTACAACTACCATGGGTAGAATTTTACATTTTATGAGATCATAAGGTTCTAAAATTATAAAAGATCTAAAATTTTAAGTAAAGGGGTTAATTTATTCGGGAAAGTCAAAATTCAAAAAGACATCTTATAAGTTAAATCTACCTAAGTAATTAGTGATTTGTAAAAATCGAAGAGAAAAAGTGAAAAGTACTCTAAATCACAGCCCGTCACCTCAACCCCTTGACATCCTCCGCCATTCATACTTTCATCTCAGGCAATGTTCACGAATGGCCAAAAACAATGTAATTCCTTCTCGCCGCGGTGGGCTGAGCTGGTGCCAATGGTTAGGTAACTTTGTTATGGGGTGCGGGTGTTCTGAGGTGATGGTTTGATTTGATGGGGGAGGAAGAGGGGTGGCCAAGCAACATGGGGTTGAAATTTCTCTTAAGAGAAAGAAAAGCTGGTTGGCTTTTTTTTTTTTTTTTTGCTTTCTTTCTTTCTTTTGCTTTTTAGGCCCGCACTTGTGGCGTATGGAGTTCCCAGGCTAAGGGCCTAATCGGAGCTATAGCTGCTGGCCTACGGCACAGCCACAGCAATGCAGGATCTGAGCCGAATCTGTGACCTACACCACAGCTCACGACAATGCCGGATCCTTAACCCACTGAGCGAGGCCAGGATTGAACCTATAACCTCATGGTTACTAGTCAGATTCGTTCCCGCTGCGCCACGACAGGGAGAACTCTGGCTTTCATTTTTCCAGCAGTTGGCCACAATTATTTGTTTAATTATGGCACATGATTCAGATATAGGCCCCCTTTTAGACTTTTTTCTTTTGTATTTTTATTTTATTAAAATTTTTTTATTACAGTTGATTTACCATGTTCTGTCATTTTCTGCCACAGCAAAGTGACCAACCCAGTTATACACATATATACACTCTTTTTCTCATGTTCCATCATGTTTCATCACAAGTGATTCAGACTTTTTAATTAATATGTCCACTGTCTTTTTAGAAGAAAACTAGAAAAAACCATTAAGAAATCAAACTAGGAGTTCCCGTCGGGGCGCAGTGGTTAACGAATCTGACTAGGAACCATGAGGTTGCGGGTTCGGTCCCTGCCCTTGCTCAGTGGGTTAACGATCCGGCGTTGCCGTGAGCTGTGGTGTAGGTTGCAGACGCAGCTTGGATCCTGCGTTGCTGTGGCTCTGGCGTAGGCCGGTGGCTACAGCTCCGATTCGACCCCTAGCCTGGGAACCTCCATATGCCGAGGGAGCGGCCCAAGAAATAGCAACAACAACAATAACAACAACAACAACAACAAAAAGACAAAAGACAAAAAAAAAAAAGAAATCAAACTAACTTTTGAAATCATTGGATCATAATAAATGCTAATATCACTTCCTGGCTGGATGCCGCTGTCAACCCGGACCTGGAAGAAAGAAAAAGAAAGTGAAACTAACTTCATATTGTGCAGCTATTTTTCTCACAACAAACTTCCATGACGCCGATGGATAATTTCAATTTCAAATAACACTGCAGCTTCCAGGAAGTAGGTAAACAATCTAAAGATACAGAGAGACCAAATTATCTTGATCTGTTATTCAACAGTATATATACACAATGTATATTTTTTGTTCTCCCACTAAAGGGAAAAACTAAAAAAGAGGGGAAAAAAAAAAACCCATGTATACCAATCACTATCCTGGGACGCGCTTGCAGCTATTCGATGGTGTCTCCAGCTGGAGCAGAGCACGAACCACGGCCCTTCTGATCACACTCCCCACTGCACTCTTCCGAGAGTTCCACAGCCCACCCCAGTCAGGCTCTGCTCATCAGCTCCATAGGAACGCTGGTCCTGGGGCTTTCATGTCTGTAACACTTTCCTTTTTTGCCTCATCCTCTCAACTGTAAAACGATTTTTTTTTTTTCCCTGTTACTGTTAGTCCCCTGAGACTTTCATGTTTACACAGCTTTTCTCCTGGCTTTGCTTTGTAAGGACACAGCCCCAATTAGAGTTCTGATTCTGTGATTTTCATGGGGGGAAAAAAAAACAGCACAAGTTCAAAATATTCTTTTGAAGAACCTGATTGCTGTTAACCAGCCAACAAGTTAGTTAGTACATCGCTGATTCTTGTTTTCATCTCCCTGTTTGATACCGGCAGTAAGGCACAAAGGTTAGCCATGTAAAACTTTAAAATGAGCAGTTGCTGAAGACGAAATATTTATTACATTATTGTGCTTAAGTTTTGGAATCTGAAGTATTTAAAAGCTAATCAAAATAGTTAAGACAGTCAAGCAGGTCCCAGGGGGCCTGAGGACAGAGGAAGTGAATGGAAGCAGCTAGAACAGCAGGGCTTGGACACCCAACACAGTAAAGGGGTGGGAAGACAAGAGCGGAAGCTCACGTAGGCCCCACCTGTGGGACAAAGCCTTCCTCATAAGCAGCAGCTCATCTGTCTGCAGCAAGGCAGAAAAAGGTCAACACAGCGGCTGTTAGGCCTTTAATATTTTAATTTCAGCAATTATCAAGGGACCACATGTAGAACCTCTTGTCTAGGATATCCGCATGAGGGTTCGATGATGGCTTCATTACTCGGTGACATAAAAAGATAAACCATAGCTTCAATCTCTTGAAAAAGAAATCAGACCACTGTTAGTCTCTGCCTAAGATTTTTAGAAGTTAACATTATCACATACCCAGAGTGCTTTTATCTCTGTATTTGCAAAAGACTCATGCAAAAATATGGATATATACATGTGCGTTTACATTCACACGTGAAAATCTTCATTTTAAATGAAAGTCATTCAGCCCACTTAAAACATATACTTGGCTTTCTATTTTCTGAGAACATGCTTCAGGACATAAACTGAAGTTCTATGAAATTCACGGCGTTTATAAAAATTAGACAAGAATTACTGGGGCAGCTGTGAAAGCAGCATCATAATCTATCTCCTCGCCGCGTTTAAACAGCCCCAAAATGGCAAATGGTAATCCAGTTACAGAATAGAAAAGACATCTCTGAACTTGCATTTTCTTAATTTTAGTAGCAAAAAGTTAAAGAATTAACTTTACTATCACATATTTAAAAACCATAGCATGCTTGCTAAAGCTGTGTTTAAAATTGATAATGAGACAAGTTCCAAAACTTTCGACTTTAAGCCTGTCCTCCCATTTGCTAACACAGACTGCCACAATGCTAGTGTGGAGGGGAACTCTGATGGGCAACCCACTGGTAAAATAACAAACAACAAAGAATATTTATTACCTTCTCTTACAGGTCATAACTTAAAATTTTAGTTACCTTGAAAAACAACATCCTTGAATAAAAGTTAAGTTACCTAGGGCTCTCAGATATCTAAGTCTTTGTTACTTACTAAAATTATTATCACAAAAGGTATGTCATCTTAATTTAAAAATACATATGACAAAGCCGAGATGCATTATATATAATCAACACATACCTTTATACAAGCAAATCAACATTTCCACTTTAAAACTGTAACAAAGCATGAAAATGCTGACTTATAACTTACTGTTTATGTAGCTTTTCCCAAATAATAATCAGTTTTTTTTAAAATGTCTTAACAATGAATTAAAATTGAAATTGTATCCATTCCTCCATGAAAACAAAGCCTATGCCAAAAAATACATTCGTGCTTTTGCACTAAAAGCTTCAGGAGTAGTCAAAAGGGATTGTAACCAAATTTCTGAGCAGAACAATAACAAATTACACAGCACAGTGATCAAAGGTAAAGTGAAAATCTTCACCATCGCCACATAAGCAAACAGGAGGCTTACAGAAGAAAAGTACAAACCATAAGTTAACTCTGAAGTATGTATTCCTGTGGCCAAAAAAGGGAAGGGCTGCAAAGAATTTCCTGAGTTAAAACTGATCTAGTTTAAGAAGGCCAGGAAGAAAACCGCGCCCCCACCACCACCCAAGCACCTGTGTATGAGTCTCAAACCATTGCTCAGAAACCTCGGGCATAATTTAAATGTCTTTCTTCCGTACCAGCGGCGGACCCCGTGAAACTATCAGCTGTCCCCCACCCTTCATTCTCGAGTCACCTCTCCCCTCAGCCCAACTCCCAGCCCGCCATGTCTACCTGACAAGTGACAGCCCAATCTGATTAAATGCTTCCAAGGGAGGGGACTCGTGGGCCTCCATGACAGGCCAAAAGTGATCACCATGGAGATACATAATTACAGCTGTCAACGCATCTACTGTCCTGCTGACATCAATTTGATTGCTCCCAGCAATAATGATAGACAAAGCTTAGTATGCACTCTCCCGCACCCAGTCACTTTATCTATTCCTTGGTCCATTTAGCTGACATGCAACATTCACACAAGCAAATAACAGCAGTAAGCAGAACATTTAAGGCATTTTAATTGTTTTTTCTTTCTATGGATGGCTCGCAACTGCAAATGTTATTACATAAAACTCCTGCTGCAGCATTAATTGAAGAAAGATTTGGTGGGACAAAGACTGTAGGGGGTATAGTTTGTCCATTATCACTTGTACTTTCAACAGGTCTCACGTCTGAAAATTGCAAATTGCAAAAACTTGCAAGGGCAAAATGTTTGACATCCTGTTAGCTATTACAACATGGTGAAAACTTCTAACAACCAGAGTAATCATTACGAATTTTTATTTAATACTTTTTTCTTTGATTAAAAAAATGTTTAGCTATGTCCCTATGATACTTGTTTTCTCATCTGCTATTTAACGTCACATAATGCCTGTTAAATCTCTACAATTTTTTTTTTCCTGCCTTCAGGCTTTGAACACAGCATGGAGTCTCTGAGCCTAGAAAGGGTCGAGTCCCTTTAGAAAGCACATGGGCAAAAACAATTTAAAAAGTGAAATAAATCATATATCCAATAACATCTCCAAATTTAGAAGTCTTCCTGTAATCTTTCACCATCTTCATGCCAGTAATCAAACTAGATAATCATATTCACAGATGGTACAGCCTTGTCATCCACTAGCCTAACATAATGTCATATATATATGCACTTATTACCTTGATTAAGAGAAAGGGTATGTCCTTGTTCTTTTATGCAACAAAAACTATTTAAAGAACAGCTATTAAATACAGAAGACGTATAAAGCAAGTGGATAGTGATCCCTGTCCTTTTACTGGTATACATAATATGTACTTTTTAAAGTCTCTGACACATAATAGAATGAGGCACACTTTGTTTTTCCTTAATGCCTTTCAATTAACGAGCTGATTTTGTGTTTGAATTTCTGCCTATACAGAAGCTGGATTAGATTCATTGAAAAGATTAACGTATAACATAAAAAAGTCATTTCCTATTCTTAAGATTCCATGATCTTCTTTCACTACGATTTTCAAAAGAATGGGGAACATTATGAGTTAGCGTTTATGTAGAAGGCAGATGTCCCCTGTTAAGTGAACTCTGCCTTTCTTGCCCATCATAAAGTACAAAATATTGAAAAAAAAAAACAAAAAACTGTGATTCCCCATCAATGTCACTTGTCATTCAATTTACACTCTTTGGTGTTGACATGCTTCAACATAAAAAGTATGACATAAATCAAGATTTGACCCCCTCCCTTGGTATTAGAGCTTACTGACTTACACCAGGTAGATGTATTGGCTCTTGGTACTGAGACAATCTCCCAATAGACGGTAAACCGAAGGACTTGTAGGGGTCCTGAAAGTTCAAAGGACAGGAAGCACAGTCTTTGAAATATAAATCAGCACAAGTAAGGTTAAATATTTATACAATGAAGGAGCATTTATAGGCCTGTTTTCAATGTTAGCATTTACCAAATCACAGATTTCAGAATCCTATTGTCTTATCCTCACGCTAGACAACGTAGAAGTGTATTTAAAAATTACACAGAACTGTAAGCAGAATTTAGCTTGACCTTGATCATACTTTATTGAAATTGGTAAAATTCCAACTTTTTATAAATCTTCTTAGAATGCCTTGGGCAAAAATAAAATAACCTAGGCGCTACATCAAAACATATCGAAGTTCAGAAAAACAAATGTAGTGCACTAAAGATACTCTCAAAACAGCTCACATATGGTAAAATTTGAGGGGTTTGGGTCTTCAAGTAAGGACCGGAAAAGTAACTTTGTATGCGCTGAGATATATGCTCCATTTGCAAACATCGTAAATTATCAGAATAGATATTAAATTAGTTCAGTGTCATAACAGGGAAGAAAAAAATTCCACTTAAAATAGAATAAAAAGCAAGAACAATAACCAAACCAAAATATATTTCTGAAGACCCTTAGAAAACATTTCAAAACAACCTCCAGAGTTCTAAACAGATACTGCTAATTTGTCTTTTATTTTACAGTTTTTGATGTCTGAAAGTAAAAAATGGTATGTTTTTTGTTTTAATCATTTGAAAAAGAATTTTCAGAGGATGACTGCTTTATTATCTGATTCATATAGTTATAAAATAATCTGAGAGTTTACGAGGAAAAGCCATAATTTAAATTATAAATTAAAGCTTTGCAATTCAAAATTTTCGCTGTTACTTTCTCACAATCATATTTTCACATAGAATTATTCGGAAAAAAAGCTGTTAGAAAAAACTTAAGTACACAATGAATTAACAACTGATGTGTACCCAGGGCAGCTCTTTAAAAAGAACATACATACTTATACACACAGAAATAAATGTTCCTATTTATTTCAAATACGGTTTGAAAATAAGCAAATAAAACAAAAACCACAGTCCATTCTAGCACAAGAATAGTTAACTAATGCTTTGTTGCCCCTTAAACTGATTAGTAGCTGTTTCTCCATCCAGAAAAGAAAGAAAGGAAAAAAAAAAAAAAACCCACAGGAAAATTAATTAAACTCAATCCTTTAAAACTCTTTTGCGCTATGTCCAAATGATCTAACCTCTTTTTCTGGTTCAATTCTGATTACATAATCAAAATCTTGACATAGTTATAAGACTCCAACTTCATCTTGCTGTTCAGCTCTATGCAGCTACACCACCCATTCTTCCTCCCAACATCATCCATTTTACCTCCGCATAAACCCGACATTCGACTGCCCAGCCGTTAATGGGAATATCCGCTTGTCTGTGCCTGAGAGGGTAACCCTTGGCCACACGGATCATTTCTTGGACTAGGTCCAGGCCAGTAATGCATTCTGTGACAGGATGCTCAACCTGCAAGGCCAAGACCTGCCCGTCAGTAGGTGTAGGAAAAGGTAAATACACAGAAGGAGGCAAGAACAATGTCAACAACTTCTGGGTGAAATGAGGTTAATTGTATTTAATATTTAATCATATCTGACTTAAAAACAATCCAAGAGAATAAAATTAAAGAAGCAACACAATATCATAAAAAACTGGAAAGGAAAAACCGACACCCAGAAGGTATTTGTAAACAGTCTGTACTACTCTTCCCAATTTTTAACTAGACACGGTCCAACAATGCTTAAGGCTTCAAATTTTGAAACCACTTCTCAAGTGAAAAATTACACATTTCACTGCAGTCCTCAATGTGGCTGATAATCAACCTATTCTGCTACACTTAGCATGGCATCCAGAGAGGCAGCTTATGATTTTCCAAAGCGCTGGCTGAGCCCGAGTCTCACCCACTTGCATGCTTTCACTAACCTGTCCTGACAAGCAACCAGATTAGCGTACTCTTACATCAATGCAGTGTAGCAGAAAGGAGCAGATGGATCCTGCAGGTTGTTTCCCTCCAGACTTAGGTGGGGAGTGCTTAGCATGCACAAAAGCAAAACTGAGCCGGTGAAATCACTCTGCTCTCTCAGCAAATTGCTGATAACTACTTCGGATGATGCTGTCATGGGGATCCCTGGCCTTCCACACTAACACATGGGAGACACATGTACAAAAACATGCACAGACATAAAGGGAAACAAACAGACATGCACATCATTATAAATCTGATCGATTGCTTACAAGTTCCCAAAGTACACTGAGCCCAAACACAGCCACTTATGGCACAGGTAAAAAGGAGAGAATCTGTCTTGCATCTAAAACCTTGAATAAGTTTCGAAAATTTAAATAAAACTTTGGCCACATCTGCTGCTCTGATACCAATTTCTCTTCTCATAAAAATTAAGCATGTTCTAAATGTACTTCACAATAGTTTCTTTATCATGACATGTCATGTTTCATACACTCTGACACGGGAAAAGGTCAATGAACAAACGAATTGCCTTCCCATCTTCAACTACACTAATTGAAGGACAGGATTTAGTCATTATAATAATCTTGAAGCTTATCATAAGCAGACAATGCCATGGTCTTTAAAAAAAAAAAAAAAAGCTTTGTAAAAATAAACAGATGGCATCCATAATTAGCTCTGTGTGTGTTATGAATTTGTTTACAGTTTCAACAACATTTTAAGACATTTTGACATAATTTTAATGACAAATCATCACTAAAATAAGCATCTACCCTTTGTAAAATAAATGTGACACTAAATAAAGATCTTATTAGATAGTTCAGAATATATGCTTTTGAAAGCAAATTATGGTTTTCAAAGAAACAAGATTTTACATGATAAATATAATAAGAAGGGAACACATGTAAAGCCCCTCTATTATTGCTAGAAAAAAATTTCATGTGAGAAATGATCTTACCACCTTAACTGTACAAGAGCTGAACCTACTATGTGCCAAGGGCTTTATATCAATATTATCTGCATATCTCTGTTAAGTGAGAAAACAACTTCAAAAACTCAGTAAATGATTTAATTTTATTCTTCTATGTCTAATGCCCCGGAAAGTACGTGATATACAAGACAAATAAATAGACACTGAATGAAAGAATGAGCAGCAAATCCAGAGTCACATCTATATTATGTGGTAGAGGCAGGATTGGTGATATGACCTTCCTGTTGTTTTTCACAGAAAAAAGTATACGAAGCGCATAGTAAATATAAACAGCTATATAATTAGGTGATGTTGTCTTTTATAAAAATCTATTACATAAAAGTCTAGAGATCCAAATTCATTATAAGGCTTCGTTTCACCTTAGAAGACCTTCCTATAAATGTGCAGCAAAAAAAGTTCATTAGATCTATACTGAAGAGAATCTAAAAATGGACCCACTTTAACCCAATTTAAGAGTTACATAATAGAAACATAACACATCATTTTTACAATTTTAATTAATGAGCTGCATGTATTTCAAAATAAGTAGATAACTAAAAAAAACCTAAATTCTGAAAGCACAATTACTAGCTAAATAATTTTTTTAAAATATCCTCTTAGGTTCAGGTATTGTTACAAAATAGCCTGGCATGCCAGGTAACAGATATATGTCTTTTTTAAAAAATTTTAAAGAAATATTTATAAATACATTGTTTATTCTTTTTTCACTATTGTTAAAATATAGTTGATTTACAACGTTTCATCAAGTTCTGTTGTACAACAAAGTGACCCAATCACATACACTTCCCTGTGCTGTACAGTAAGATTCCACTGCCCGTCCATTCCAGGCATAACAGTTTGCCTCCCCCAAACCCCCAAAATGCCCATCCCTCCCACTCCTCCCCTTCCCCCCACAACCCCAAGTCTGCTCTTCTTGGCCATGATCTGTTTCTGTTTTTTGTTTGTTTGTTTATTATTTTTAGATAGGATTATCTGTTCCATATTTTCTAAATACATTTTAATAGATGTCAGAAATTATTCAACAGGGTATGTGATACATTTCCTTTACATCTGTATTATTATGATGATCAGGAGCCTTGTAAAAAGTCTGACATTGTTGAAATAACCATGTATACCCCTCCCTGAGAACTCAGAAGTGTTTCCCTATGCAAGTTCAGCTCAACACTTACAATCTAAGAAATACACAAAGAGACAAAATACCTCCCAAGCCAAAATATAATTCAATAGAAGTTTTTAACTATCTTTAAAAAAGAAAAGAAAAAGAAAGGGGAGTTCCTGTAGTGGTGCAGGGGAAACGAATCCCTGGCCTTGCTCAGTGGGTTAAGGTTCTGGCGTGGCCGTGAGCTGTGATGTAGGTCACAGATGCGGCTCGGATCTGGTGTTGCTGTGGCTGTGGTGTAGGCTGGCAGCAACAGCTCTGATCAGACCCTTAGCCTGGGAACCTCCATATGCAACAGGTGTAGCCCTAAAAAGACCAAAAGACAAAAAAAAAAAAGGAAAGAAAGAAAGATCAGTGGAAAGTAAGGTGGCTGACCACAACGAAACGTTATAAAAAGAAAAAAACTCAAAGATTGGCATCTGCTAAGCCAACAAGTTCACCTTGTCCAACATAGAAGGAAAAAGCTACCTATAAAATCTGATGCTAATAAACATCTATTCTGAGGGGTATTATGTGGGGGATGCGGGTGGGGAACAAGATCTCTGTAACCCTTTTTCAGAAAGACTCCTTGACCCATTCATCTGTGAATACGCCTCAGGACCCTCTGAGAGGAGACTGCACAGGACTCATTTGAATAGACACCTCTTCTCTTCCAGAGTATCTTTATGGATTGAAAATTCCATAGAACATAGTTTTAGAAACAATGCCTCAAACATTCAAAATACAAACCTCAATTCCCTTGTTATGACTCTATTCTCACCCAGTTTTTGAGAACCTATCTTCATACTTAATTTTCCTACCCAACGGATATGTGTACTAGTTCCAAGAAATGTGAATGAGGGATCCACCGGAGAGTGTGACTATGCATTCGAGATTAATACTGACATCTGAGTAGATAAGTCTTGTGATTTAGTCAGCAAATGTAATACTTAGCACCCCCCCCAAAAAAATAAAGAGAGAAATAGAAAACATACACACACACACACACACACACACACACACACACACACACACACACACACAAGCCAAAAAGAGTTAAACCCTACCAAGTTAGAATTTCTGGATCCTTGAAGGCAAATTATTGATTGGATATATTCATCAAGTCAGTGCTACTCTGCAGGTTCTATTAGTAGCTTATAAATCAGTTTGTACTGACATGTCCCTATCTCACCATGAATCTTTTGTTCAAACAGGTACAAACAATTGCAATCATCAAATGCCATATTATGGTTATATAATCACACTCAAAATATAGAATGAGTATGTATAGTTCTATATGCCAATAGTAGATGGTCACAGCCTGACAACTTTTTATAGATTTCCTATTTTAATTTGTTTCATCTTCTTGGTCACCATCAGACTGTCACTATTGTCTGTTTGGGTCTAGACCTCTTGCCACTCTTATTAATCTGTTGCTTCAAATGTATTTCCCCAAATTTAATAACTGAGCTTATCAAATACAGTGATGAGGTGACTAGATTTTGCTTCACCTCATTCTTAATGTATCAAATTTCAATAGTAATAAACTTAGAAGAGCTAACTCTTTCAGGCATTGTGTGGTCTTGATCTACCTCCACTGCCACTGTAATCTTTAGTCTTATTCTTCCTTAAGTACAAACTAGGAAGTATCTAAAACTAGTGAAGGAAAGAATAGGATATTTCCAGAGTTTCAAAGTATCTTCCAGTAGGAAAACTTCATTAACGACAGGGGGAGAAACAGTAACACTGTGGTGGGGAAATGCAAGAGACGCCACCTTAGCCATGCCGGCATCACCGATAGTGGGATAAACAGACATTGCATGTCTGCTATATGGTGCTCACAGCAGAATAACAGAATTTTGGTAGTACTCCAACAAAAATGCAACGCCTGAATATAATCAAAAGAAAAAAAAGACAAACGTAAAATAAGGAACATTCTATGAAATAAATGGCCTGTGCTCATAAAAAAATTTAAAGATCATAGCACATGAAAAGACTAAGAAACTGTTCCAGATGGAGAGAAACTAAAGAGACATGACAAGTAAATGTAACACAGGATCCCGAGCTGGAAAAACTTTGTGTTTTACTATAAAAAGGCGTTAGTGGACAATTGGTGAGATGTGACTATGATTGTAGACTGGATGACAGCAAACGTTAATACTAACATTCTGATATTGATAATGGTACTGTGGGAACGTCAAAGCATTTTCTTGGTTCTTTAGGAAATATATATCTATTGGGGCAAAGAGGCACTAGGCCTGCAACTTACTCGGAAATGTTTCAGGTAAAGAAGATACATATAAAGAAATAAAAACAGGCGTAAGGATAAAGCAAATATAAATGTTAGTAAAGGGTGCTCAGAAATTCTCTGTAATATTGTGCAATTTTTCTACTTACCTGAATAATTTCAAACTAAAAATTAATAAAAATTAAAGCAATGTCACTAGCATTTTTTGTTTTCCATATTACAAAACTTTTTTTTTTGTCTTTTGTCTTTTTAGGGCCGCAAACGAGGCATATGGAGGTTTCCAGACTAGGGGTCAAATCACAGCTGTAGCCACCGGTGGTGGTAAGCAGAGGCCCAACAGCAGTCAAAGAAGAAGCTGCTCCTAAAAGTCAAAGACCAATGTCCCTACCGTAACTCACATCCGTGTGGCACTGAAATGTACAAAATCCCTCCACATGCACGAACTTGTTCCCTAGTCCCTGTCACTTTACAGAGGAGGCATATAAGATCATCACAAGAGGTATAAAACTAGTAAGTATTAAGCATTTCCTAATATTCAAATAATGTTTTTTAAATTAACACAATTCAAAATAACTTCTCTACTAAATACAAGTCTAAATTAACAGATGTTACAAAGACTTGGGTGGTGTGAGCTATCTTTTTTCCCTACGTCACAGCCACAGCAGCTCGAAATCCGAGCCGCGTCTGCGACCCACACCACAGCTCACAGCCACGCCGGATCCTTAACCCACTGAGCAACCTCACGGGTCCTAGTCGGATCTGTTTCCGCTGCGCCAAGGTGGGAACTCCTGTGTGAGTTCTCTTTTGTAAGCAGAATCTGTTTGATTCAACTAAGCAAAGCAGGATAGGTGTGATACCTGTCAATATATGAGGAAATTGTCCTGTTATATAAAATTGAGTCTCGTAATGGTATTTGGCATAATAGGTCTCTATCTTTTTCGTTTGTTGTTATTCCAGCCAGAAAGGATACCTGATGTCATTATTTTTGGTTTTGCTCTTTCAGTTCAGAGAGATTCTTTGTCCAGAACAGAATCTAACATATACCTATTAAAATTCTGAAGCTCTACCTCCTGAGAATACAGGATTTCAAAATAAAGATCTAAAGTTATTAGATTTTGATCCATGGGACTCAAAGATGAAAACCATGTTGGGAAATAGGCCCCAACACACATCATTCCTGTAAACTCACCTTGAAAATAATGGCAATATTCAAGAGGGGCAGTGAAACCGAACAGATTCTATTATAGAGCTTCCCTGTTGACCCCAACACAAATAATCAGAGGAAGAAAGGATAAGAGAGCTGTCAGGGGCTGAACTGTATCCGCCCCCCCCTCCAATTCATACGTGTGAGTCCTATCCCCTGGTACCTCTGAATATGATTTTGTTTGGAGAGAGGGTCTTTAGAGAGGTAATTAAGTTAAAATGAGGTCATGAGGGTGGGCCCTAATTCAACATGACTGATGTCCTTACATGAAGAGATTAGGACACAGACAACACACAGCACGGAAGAAAGATCATAAGAAGACACAAGATATTCATCAACAGGCCAAAGACAGAGACCTCCAGAAGAAACCCACCCTGCCTACACCTTGCCTTTGGCCTTCCCTCTCCAGAACTAAGAAAAGGAATGTTTAAGCCGACCAGTCTGTGGTAAATTGCTACGGCAGCCCTCGGAAACGACTATAGGAACAAATTTGAAAAGTTAAAAATTCTGGAGTTCCCGTCGTGGTGCAGTAGAAATGAATCCGATTAGGAATCATGAGGTTTGCGGTTCAATCCCTGGCCTCGCTCAGTGGGTTAAGGATCCTGTGGTGTGGGTGGCAGATGCGGCTCGGATCTGGTGTTGCTGTGGCTGTGGTGTAGGCCGGCAGCTGTAGCTCTGATTAGACCCCTAGCCTGGGAACTTCCATGTGCCTCAGGTGCAGCCCTAAAAAGCAAAAATAAAATAATTAAAAATTCTAGGTAAGAATCGAAACATCAAAGACACCAAAATAGTTTACAAAATGCCTTCAAACAAAAACCTAACTAAAAGTGCCTGGCAAGTTTAACCTATTCATACCTGTATAACGAAAACTTCTTTCCTCCTTCAACTTTTTAGTAAGATAATACATTTTAAGGGAAAGTTTAACATACCCTTCTTAGCATTCTCAGTTTCCTAGGAGACTGCCTTCAAATATTCCAGAACATCTCGGTTCTGGCTTACTCTAGCCAGTCTGAGAATCCTGGCCTCTGTGACTTTAAGTACAATCAAAAGGTCAACATCTGTCCAGATCTAAAACATCTCTCCAGCAATAATGGAATTTTACAAATTAGTCACAAAGCTATTCCTCTATAATTTCTCTTATTTCCACCAATTCCTTCAATCAAATACCCCAACTCTGTAAAGGCCAAACTCTTTTAATATGGAAAGTCCCAGATATTTTTAGAATCTGGAATTAGAAGAGGATATTTGTTCAGTTACAGTCAATTCTTACAAATCAGAATTTGGTTACAATAATTCTTAACTTTTAATAAGTGAAATAACAGAATAAGAATAAATATGCTGGAAAAGAGCTTCTAAAATCCTTCTGGAAAACAAGTCTCCATATAGAACAGAATTCTCTGTTGGGATCTCTGATGGCATGGGAGGTATCTGGCCTGGACAGAAAATCAACAGTTTTACTGTACTTTTTCTTCCACAGCAAAAGTAGATTACTCCTTCACTGTAGCAATCAGTATAAGGCACTGACTAAGGTCTAACAAAATAGAACAATTTCACTCTCTGTTCTCAAAAATAAGAGCCAGCAAATCAAATTTGGGCATTTAATTACTTTAATATCTTACTCTTTTCTATTTGGGAGTTTTCTAGGTCTTCTGATCTTTGTAGACTATATAAAGGCTAAAAATTACCTAGACTTGGAAATTAACAATTATACACACATACATACATACCCAAAAACTTTGGAAAGGTGTATTCAGGGTCCTAACATTAATCTTACCGCAAAGATCTAAGCAGAAATAGCTTATCAATGTAACACTTTTATCAGTTTCATTTTTAGATGCAAGATTTCCATCTCCATTTTTCCCTTAGACTTTTACGCAAACAGCCTCATGATGAAAATGAGACTTCTTTCCAAGTGGTTAATATTTCAACTATGTTCATTTGTAACAATAAGCTTTCAGTCAACTGATGAAAGAGTAATAATTAGTTTGTGGCTCAATTCGCCATCTGAAAAAATGACTACTGACAGCTTCATTAATTCTAACGACAACAGTAACAGTAAACATTTAACCAATATTTAACAAACAAAACATGCTCAATGTTACTGGTTAAGATTCTCAGGAGCAAAAGTGAGGGCTGAGTATAAACCAGTCACTATTCTGAGCATTTTAAATGTATTAATTCATTTAATGCTCATATTCTATAAAGCAAATGCCATATTCCTGTCACTTTACAGATGAGGGAAATGAAGCAGAGAGAAGCTAAGGAACTTGCTTACAGACATACACCTGAAAAGGAGCAGAGCTAGGATTTATTTGTACCAAGTGAAAATGGCGGATGCTTGCAATGAATAAAAACAGAGATTAAATGAGTTCCCCATTAGTCAGCTACAATTGTCCTGAACAATTCTGGGGTCTAGAACCTCCCTGAATTTCCCCCTAGAAAAGTGTGTATCCAGTTTCCCCTAAAGCTCATTAAAGAGTCCACATAACCCAGGCTGGAGGTTTGTGCTTTGGGAAGATGGCAACACCAACATGGCTCCCTCCCTCCCCACGCTCTCCATTTCCCCAGACCCAGGGAGCAGCCGAGAACATGTGAGGCACTGAGATCTGAGGGAAAGTGACAGCCAACAACAGGTAATAGGCTCTTCTCTCTCACGGGCTGGGCAAGACTAGAAGACTAGCTTCAGAGAACTCCAGACAAGAATGTGAAAAACAGGCCATGGGGACGGCTTGGCTTGCAGAGATCCATGGATGCTGGAGAGAAAGTCAATAAAGGTTCCAGAAGAGTCCCTGGTCTCTCTGCCAAAGAGTCGGAGTCGTCAACAAATGTTATTGGCTGGATTCTGTCCTTGAGACAAGGAGAATGCCAGGAGACATGTGCTCTTTCTATCCTCAAGAGTAGATATGGTCCCGTCTTCAATCACCTGAAGGACTACCACCACCAGAAGAATATTTTAAGAGACAGGACTCAGCACTGACCACCCAAAACAACCACAGTTAAAACACAGTAGGGGCTATACCCACCAGAAAGGATAAGCATTCAGAATAACAATCACACATGCCAAATGAAATAGAGCAGCTCAGGGACAGAAAAAAAACTCTATCCAAAACAGTAAGGGCCCTCAGAAACTTCAAGAGTAGCAATACAAGAGCAGGCATGCACACGCGCACACACACACACACACACACACACACACACACACACCCTACTTCTATATACAATTGGACTTTCTAGGATAAAATGACATAAAAATCTCACAATTACGCAATTCAGCCAATTCCTCGAAAGAAAAGATGATCACTAATCAAGCCTGGAAGAGGATTATAAAGAAATAACACCAAGAGGCAGAAGAGGGTAATCACGAATGAAAAGATACGAGCCCTAGAGGGCTTATTTGGAATTCCTAACCTGCAAATAACACGAGTCACAAAAGGAGAAAACTAATAGATGGCTAAAGGAAAGAGTTAACACAAGAAACTTCCTCTGAAATGAAGAGACACTTAATTCTGCAAAACTCTAAAGGCACACGGGATAAAGAGCTGATGGATATAAACACACGCCTAGGCATGTGAGGGGGAAATGCCTGAGCTCCAATATTTAAGAAAAACCTGGGGAGTTTCCATCATGGCTCAGCAGAAATGAATCTGATTAGCATCCATGAGGATGCAGGTTCAATCCCTGGCCTTGCCCAGTGTGTTAAGGATCTGGCATTGCTGTGGCTGTGGTGTAGGCCGCCAACTACAGCTCTGATTCAACCCCTAGCCTGGGATCCCCCATATGTTGCAGGTGTAGCCCTACAAAGACAAAAAAAAGAAAGAAAAACAAAAGAAAAACATGCAGCATATGGAAGTTCCTGGGCTAGGGGTCAAATCAAAACTGCAGCTGTAGTCTATGCCACAATCATAGCAATGCCAGGTTCAAGCCACATTTGTAGCCTACACCACAGCTCACAGCAACACTGGATCCCTAACCCACTGAGCGAGGTCAGGGATGGAACCTGCATCCTCGTGGATACTAGTCGGGTTTGTTATCACTGAGCCACAAAGGGAACTCCCTGTCCACCTTTCAATGGAAGAGAAATTCAGAATGACATCAGACCTAATACTAAAAGCTAGAACACAGAAGAATGCATAAACTATAACAGATTAGACTACTAAGGACTAGAACAGAAACCCAAAAATCAAAACATCACTCCCTTTTCAAGGCTAAATACATACATTTCAAGATAGGGCATTTCAGAGCATAGCATCCATATATTCTAGCTGAGGAAAGTACATGAAAAAATTTTCTAAACAAACAAACTAGGGCAGAAATCTCCAAAAAGGAGAACGATAGAGTAACTATAGTAAATTAGAAACATGCCTAGGGGGTGTGTATATAGAAGCTAAAGGGACTCTGGAAACAGAAGAGATAAACTACAGGGGAAAGTGAAACACAGCCTAGAAATATGCAATTATCTCAGAGAATCTTCAGTGTTGGAAAGTCAAGGGAACCAGTTATACCATCTTTACAAATACTAATGGGGAAAATGTCTATCTCAACAGAAGGATGAACATAAATAGAATTTTAAAGGACAGGAAATATCCAATTTACCAATGGGAAGCAATAGGAATAATTAGCAATTTAATTTAAGCAACAAATAGAAAAAGGAGCAAATACAAAATATAGAATATTATTATAAAACACAAGTAAAGATGAAATAAATAAAATCAAGTATTTAATATTGGAAGAACTGTAATTCTGTACTAAAAGAAAGATTGTGAGATCAGGGTTTGTTTGTTTGTTTGTTTAAAAAAGAAACCTAAAGAATAATTAAAACAAATGATAAAGAAGCCTTTAAAAAAGAACAGGTAAATAAAAACAAAAGAAGTAGGAGATGCACCATGATTATGAGTCAAGGCGAAATTTAAGATTAAAATCCTAAACATAATAAAGATACTATGTAATGATAAAAGGTACACAAATAGCAATAAATCTATACTGTACATTCTAAATTATAGATAAATATGTCAACAGTATTAGAAATGAAAGGAAAACTTACACATGTACACTGACGTAGTTATGGATGAAATGATGTAATGTCTGAGATGTGTGGTAAAACACTCCAGCTATAAGGAGTGAAAGGATAGAAAAGAAGGCATATGTGAAGCAATACTGGCCAAGCACATGTGAAGCAAGGCTACAGATTCGGGGCCTTTACCATACTACTCTCGCTATATTTAAATACTTTTATATGTTTGGAAACTACCATGAAGAAAAGAAAGAAAAACAGACAAAAGGAGGAAGGACAGGAAAAAAAGAAAGAAGGGGAAAAAGGAAAGGAAAGAAAGAGTGAAAAGGCTGAGAAAAGAAATGCAAGGATGTCCTGGTGCAGGAGTGTCTAGGGTAGTGAAACTCTTCTGCTCCAGACTATAATGGGGATACTTGTCTGTAGACATGTCAAACACATAGACTGCAGTCCCAAGAGTACATCCTAACAGAAACTACAGGTCTTAGTCGACAACAGTGTATCAGTACTGGCTCATCAACTGTAACAAATATAGCACACCATACAAGATGTTGCTAATAGGAGAAACTGCCAGGTGGAGGAGGGGGACAGGGGCAGGGAGGCAGGTGAGTAAAGGGATATACAGGAACTCAATGCACTTACCACTCATTTTTGGGTAAAAATAAAACTGCTCTAAAAATTACCTTCTATTATTTTTTAATAAATTTTGATGGGGAGTTGCCCTGGTGGCTCAGCGAGTTAAGGATCCAGTGCTATCACTGCTGTGGCTCCGGTTACTGCCATGGTACAAGTTCAATCCCTGGTCCCCAAACTTCCACATGCTGCAGGTGTGGCCAAAAATAGAAACACATAAAACAAATTATGATGAAAACTTTCCATAGCTAAAACATCTTTGAATTTCTTTCTGAATAAAGTAGATTTGAAAAAAAAAAAAAAGAAAAAAAAGAAAAAAGAAATGGAAGTGAATAAAACAATCAATAACTTTCAATAACCTTGATTTTTAATAGATACTACCTCATAAAATACTGAAAATCTACCATAGAAGGGTCTAGAAAGATGTTTAAAAGCCATTAAGGATGATACCAGCATCATATAGACTGGAATTGCTGGATTGTATGGCAAATTATGAAATGGTCAAACTATTTTCTGAAGTGGCTGACAGCTACAGCTCTGATTCAACCCTTAGCCTGGGAACCTCCATATGCCATGGGTGCAGCCCTAAAAAGCAAAAAAAAAAAAAAAGTAGCTACAAATCATATCTGCTACATATTATATCTACGTTTCTGGATGGGAGAAGGAAGCAACTCTTTACTCACAGGGCATCTTTGCACCACTCCTCACACCCCCAATTCCCCTCAGGCCTAATATCCCTGTGCCTGCAGAGGGGTGCGCACCTACCACGGGAGAGGGACCCCACAGCTATTCCACTCAGAGCACATGTAAGAGTTGCCGGCATGTCTGCCCTTCTTCACCTCTGGAGAGAGCAAAGCCGGCTCTGGTAAGTAAACAAATCCTTCTGGGGAGAGAGGAGGAAGGCCTCTATTTACCAACTTGGGCTGTTAACAAATGGCTCTGGGGAAAGATAAGACTTTCTCTCCAGTTCTCTCGGTCTTTAAAGTTGTTATCATTTAAGTGAGGTGCCAGAGATCTTGGTTAGAAAGTGCTCACTCTGTAAAAATGTGAAAATATTCATGGAACATCCCTTCCTGAAGACACCACCAATGGCTAATATCCTGAAAAAATATAAAAACATCTGCAAGTCAATAAGAAAACCCAAAGAGCAAAGGATCTAACGGTCAAATCAAGACAAAGGCAAGTGCATGAATCTAGGAAGAGAAATTCAATGGTGCTCGTAACAAGGAAAATGAGAATGTGATGCCCTTTTCACTATCATACAATGACCCAAAGACAGAGATCCTCTTGGCCAGGTGAGCTTGACGATACTTAACTACATTATAAAAGGGTATCTCACTTTCCAGGCAATTCTACTTCCACATGTGGAAGATGGTGATGTAGAGAGGCTTTCCTAATTGCAGAATACCAGAAAATTGCCAGTAGGAAAACTGGTGAAGTTCTATGACTGTACGTTCACACAACTGAATATTAAAAATCACGGCGAACTATGTCCAGTCACTTATGATGGAGCATGATAATGGGAGAGAAAAGAATGTAAACATGTATGTGTAACTGGGTCATCATGCTGTAGAGGAGGAAAAAATTGTATTGGGGAAATCACAATAACAAAAAATTTTTTTAAAAATAAAAATCATACAAATCAAGAAGATAATACTTTAACTTAGGTATGAAACACTACAAAAGATAAATTTTTAAGTAAAACAAAGGTTGCCTTCTAGAGGAAAAATATATGGTTATGACAAAGAATGTGGCATGGGGAGCTACTTTTCCAATGTATACTCTTCTGGACAATTCAGAGTCTCTTTTAACTAAGTACTACCAATTCTTAATATTTTAATTCAATGAAATAGGAAACTAAAATCATTCAAGCAAAATTACATACCACTATTTCATTAAAATAGCATTGTAATGAAATTGTGGGTTTGGTAGAGTATTTATCAATCTATCCATCTTTCCAAAGCAGAGAGAAAGAAACAGCTGAGCAAGGATGGAAGACAGGTGCACGTCCACTAGGAGAAGTGACCAGAGACCGGTCCCCAAAAAGGAAGTAATGTGATGAAGGTGCACGGAGGTCAGACTGAATTCAGGAGGAGAAAGGACTCTCCCAGTAACACGTAGCGACCTGGCACTGGCAGCAAAGAGGGCTCTGAAGAGAGATTAAGGCCAGGAGAACAGGGACCTGTAACGCAAAAGCATTTGTATTTCAACGTTAAGCAAAAGAAAACAGTGCCTTCAAAAACCAACACACACACACACACACACACACACACACACACACACACACACACACGGGGGGGGGGGGGGGGGGAAGCATAGATCCTGACACACAAATTCCGACCAGACTGAGAACAAAACCAGTCAGTATTTATGCACCAAACGTGGTGACTTTCTCAGTGTTTCTCTTTAAGGAGAAACAGTATTTGTATCACATTTTGCTCTTAAGGAAATCTAGCCTAGTGAAGATGCTACTCACATTTCTGTTACTAGAAAAAAATGTAGATGTTCTAAAGCTGGAAAAAGTGACAGTTCAATCAGGAAATTCCAAGGCAAAAAAGAACAAAGAAAATTATAGCCCTCCGGGCTCAAACTGAAACACTAGTTAGAGATAACAAATATCTTAGAAGATAAAGAATTTGGTGAATGTACCTTAAGTATTATAATTTAAGGTGAGTAAAGAAATTTGAAACAGAAAATCTACTACTAAAAAGACATTCGAACTGTTTAAACAGTATCAGAAAGAAGTCCTTGAAACATCTAAGAATAGCTATCTGAATACTAGGAATTCCAAGATCCTTTTTTCATGCTCCCATTCAGTTACAGCCTCCACCACCAAATATCTCTCCATGACACAGATGCTTCTAAAAATAATCAAAATGAAACTGTCTAGTAAGTGACAGGATTACCGTCAATGGAAGCAAACTCAAGAGAGAAGAGATATTACTAAACATTAAATGGGAGACAAATTATCAAAGTGTGTTATTAAATAGCATAAAATTAGGTACTATCAGATCTACTATGATGAAATTCTGTGTAAATTTCATTTTTTTCCCCCTGAAATTCATGTACAATCCTTTGGAGGGTATTGAACATAATTTCCTGGCAAGCCATCCGTGACACAAATGTAAATGTACACGATTTAAACTGACTACACAAAATTATTTGAAGTAAGTATCAACTTTTTGAGACCTTATACCAAAAAAACCACAGGACAAATCTGAAAAAACTTACAGCTGAGGTGAGTGAGGCAGAAACAAATAAAAAAGATATAGTAATAAAGTTTCCTTAAAAAAGACACAGGTATTCTGTAAATTCTGATAAGTACTCCAAATAAACAATCTAGTATTTATTGTGTCTTGAATAAAATAAAAATGTTTTGTAGTCACTTCACATTGCCTTTATGATCATCCTGCAAGCTATTATTCTCATCATGACATAATAAAGTCTCCATCTGAGTAAAAAGACATGACTTCCCAGCTAATTATCTTATTAGACATACTTCATCATAAAGACATATTTTTAATCAAAATCAAATTAATTTCTTTTAAAAGGCAAAATTCTGTCATTTTCCAAAGATACTCATAACAATAGAATACAAGCTAAAAACATAATTTCAAACAGAAGTAGCATAAGTTTTGAGCAACAACTACACAAACTGTACAAATATGTATTATCACTGGTCTTGAAATGCATCAAGATACATAAATTCTGTCAGAGTAAATGAAAATCAGCCCCATGGAGTATAAGCATCACACTGAGAAAAGAAGCCACACACACAAAACCATATATAATATGACCCCACTGATTTCAAGTTTAAAAAGGTGGCCTAGTAGTTAAGGATCTGATGCTGTCACTGCTATGGCACGGGTTCAATTCCTGGTCTGGGAACTTTTGCATGCTGCAGGCACGGCAATAAATGAGTGAATGAAAAAATGAATAAATAAAGTTTAAAAAAAAAACGAGCAAAATTAATTCTATTGCCTAGATGTGTATAAATAAAAGGAAGAACGATCTAGAAGTAAAAGGAGATGTTTAGAATTCAGACAGAATAAGCAAGAAGATGAGGAAGAACCACTGAGAAGGAAAAGAAGTGTGTGGGGGGGTAAGAAGTACTGGCATTTTGGGAGTTCCTGTCGTGGTACAGTGGAAACGAATCAACTAGGAACCATGAGGGTTTGGGTTACATCCCTGGCCTCATTCAGTGGGTTAAGGATCCAGAGTTGCTGTGAGCTGCTGTTTAGGTCGAGATGCAGCTCGGATCCAGCTTGCTGTGGCTGTGGCGCAGGCCGGCAGCTGTAGCTCCATTACACACCCTAGCCTGGGAACTCCCACATAATGGGGGTGTGGACCTAAAAAAAAGAAAAAAAAAGTACTGGCATTTTGGTACTTCCAGGACCAGTTGATGCTCACATGAATTTTTGCTTTGAACAGTCTTTTTCAGCTACACATTTGTATTCTGCATATTTTTCTGTGTGCATTTTAGTTTACAATTTAAACCAAAGAAAAAAGGGAAGAAGGAAGGAAATAAAGCCACCAGTGAGTTACAGCATCAGCAGCTTCCTGAGACCTTGACCAGGACTGAGGAAGTGTGTTCCTAAAGTCGACAGTTCCAGGAGCGGCCCCCTCGACTTCTCAACCTCATAATCATGCAGTCGAGTCAGTTCCTCTAGAAGCCAGCATGGGTGGCAGAGTTCTGAGAGTCATCCCTCAAGTTCATGCCAGATACCCTTCCTTCCTCCACCTCTACCAAACATTTTGCAAGTCTCTCTTTTTTTTTAATTTAATTTTTGTTTTATATTGGAGTATGCTTGATTTATAGTGTTGTGTTAGTTTCAGATGTACAGCAAAGTGAATCAGTTACACATATACATATATCCATTCTTTTTTCCCATACAGTTTATTACAAAAGCGTTATATACAGTAGCCTCTTGTTATCTATTTTATTTATAATAGCCTCTTGTTATCTATTTATTTATAATAGCCTCTTGTTATCTATTTTATTTATAATAGTGCATATATGTTAATGTTTATCATGTTTAGAGGAGTTTCTCGGAACAGCACACAAGCCCTAATTAATGTACTTCAAGAGAAGTTCAAGAAAAAATACCCAACTAGAATTCCAATAAGAAATATTAACAGTAACAAAGAAGAAGGGCTACACACTGACCATTAAATTAACCTGAAACTTAAATGTCATTTCCAGCAGATTTCTTAGCACAACTATAAAAACAGAATCTTTTAACACTTTAAGGAGCTGATTTTCAGCTTTTATAAAATAAAAAGGAGTGGTGAGGAAGAGAAAAGAATAGGGGCTTACAGAGGAATAAAAACAGGGGTTTTGTTACCTGGAGTCTTGTATTCATTTCCAAGAAATAAAAATTCTTCTTTGAGTCCACAAGGAATTCTACGGTTCCAGCAGAAGAATAATTTACGGCTTTGGCAAGAGCTACAGCTTGCTCTCCCATTGCTCTTCGGGTCTCAGAATCCAGAAAAATGCTGCAAATACAGGAAGAGTAATTTCCTCCATTGCGAACAAAAATTATGTGTTTATGTGCATTACAGAAAAGTTTTCATAAATTTACTCAGATAAGATTATCTTTATCAACTTAAGATTTCATATTATACGCTTTATACATGCTTCAAATATATGTGTACTGTGTTATTAAGCATAACATGTTTAAGTAAACCAACTTCAGATTTTTATAAAACTAACATTTGAACTTTCCACAATACACTGCAACTTCAATCAATCTATAAAACACAACTACTTTAGCACAAGCAGTTGTTTTCCACCGGTAAAATTTAACATATCTATTCAGAATTTCCCCAAGTAGGATTGGGAGATGTGATTTAGGGAGAAAATGTGTGTTGGATGAACTTGCTTCAGGCAGGCATTAGCACTCTGCTGGCCAGGGCTGTGAGTTCAACAGCAATGAATCGACAGCAGGTATTAAGTAAGGTGTCTTTCAACAGAAACACACATAATACAAGGTTATGTATTAATCAGTTGATGAAAACGTTCGGACTAGAGGCTCACAGAAACCTAACTCTGTATTCCCTCCTTGTCCCACCCTGGGAGCAATGCTTCAGTATTTATTAATTCAGTATTCACAGTGACTTTATAAAACATAACTCCATTAATAACAAGAATCAACTGTACATCTAATAAATCCTCAAAACTTTTGTTTCACAATAAAAAAGCACCTTCTAGCAGCCAAAGAGTTTCAATGAATCCTGAAAAGAATATTATCAAAGCATTTCTACATTTTCACAAATTTTGCTTCTATGCAAGAAAGGCTCTGAGAAACAAACATTGACTACTTTTCTATTTGTGGATTAAAATTATCCTCAAATGTATAAGATTTAGATGACACTTTATAAACTTTTTATTATGGAACAGCATAAGGAACTTGCGTGTACGTTTCCCATGGGTAACAATTATTACTATACAGCTACTCTTATTTTGTCTATGTTGCATGTCCAATTTTCTACCAGCCCCACTCAATTTTTTTTAATTTTAAAGCAAATCCTAAATTAGTATCACCTCTTCTATAAAAACTTCCATATGTTTCTGTAAGATAAGTACTCTTTTGTTACATAATCACACCTTAAAAATTAACAAGAACCTCTTAATAGTTGGTATACAACTTTCCTAGACTATCTCATAAATACCTTTTTATGGCTAATTTCTTTGAATAAGGATCCAAATAAGGTCTAGGCACTGCATTTGATTGGTTTTGCATCTTCATGATTCTTTTAACCTGTAAAGTCCTCTTTCTTTTTTTTTTAACCAAGCATCTGTCATTTTCCTGTCTCATTCCTCTGTACACAACTCCATAATGTCTTTTAACGTCAATATTATATTTCTATTTCTTATAAACTGCTAATTAGATCTAGAACATTGAAGAGAAGTAGTCTGATTGGTTGAGGGGGAGGCAAGAATACTTCACAGATGAAAGTATACTTCCTACTGTCTCCCTTTTGATGAAATGAGGGCCCATCATTAGACTCGGGTGTTAACAAATCTTATTTACCTATCATAACAGATATGCATTAACCTAATAGATAAAGGTATAAATGACATTTCAACAATAACTGAATTAAGGCAACCAAATCGCAACACTTGGATAGTCTCAGGTGCACTTGATTAAGACTATTTTTGTCCTGTCTGGTTTTGTTCTTTCCCTGGTCACGAACTGTTAGTGAGTGACACTCAGAGCTGCAAGCAAGCTCATCACTGCACTCAAAGAACAGAGGTAGAGTCTTATTCTAGGAACTGAAAACTGCATATTCCATTTACTTTAATATTTCACAATACACAAACACATATCAAATCACTCTTAACAATCAGTTCCGGTTTTTCTACTTCCTCCTGCTTTCAGTTGTCTTCAGGCTTTTCCCTCAATTAATAGGTGAGATTTTCATATGAAGACCTCACATTTCTAGGGAAAGAAAGGAAACAAAAATCATGCCTCCAGGGTCTCAGTCTGTGAAAGGTTTCTATCCCAGTGAATAGTTTTTGAATAAAAAGAGAAAGTTAATTATATTCGAAGTGTTAAGAAAACACAAGCTTGCAAAAGTGGTGTGACAGAGGCGATGCCCGTTCCCTCAGCATCCCTCATCCCCCTTCTTCATTCAACTAGAATTTTAGCTGAGTACACGGTTACTTCGGGAAAAAGACTTTCCCCAGCCTCCAGAGCAGAGTGCCTAACCTCTGATCACTGCCAGGTAAACAACACTGCAGGTTCTAGGACTCTTCCTACAGACACAGGGAGAACACTCCTGCTGGCTTCTCTTACCCCTGTCGCCTTACGGCCTGGCCCTGGGCCAAGACATACAGGGCTACAGCCCGTGTAGGCTTCAATGGGCTGTTCTCCACAGCATGGTGGCCGGTTGTAAGGGTAGGTGTCCCAGCAGACAGGAAGCTGAAACTCGCAGATTGGTAAGGCCTGGGCACAGCATCAATTCTCGTAGTCTCTCAGTCAAGCAGTCACAGAGCACAGAATCAGGGCAGGAGATTCCACCCTTCACTCCCCCACAAAAGAAGCAGCAAAAGATTTGGGAACCATGATTTCAAACCACTACACCATACCATATTTTCAAAAACTAATACAATTAAAGTAGGATTTGGTTTTTACTATTACTCTGTGCTTAAAAATTCACTCCTATTCAGGCCTACTCTTTTCAGAAATTACACATACACACACTTTTATCAAGGTACACTGGCTACACTGATTAAAGCTACAATGGGCTATATTCTTTACTGCCTGGTTATTAAAAATACCAACCTTCATTCAACTGGAGATTTTTAAGAACTACAAGAAACCCAAAAATATATATACAAATACCAACCTAGCATCAAATGAGAAATGAAGTTCCATAAAATTGCTATACCAAATACAAGAAAGGGGGCTTGGAGAAGAGCCCCAAGTCGGTCTGATGAATCAAGGAATCTCTGAGAACCATGCCCCAAAAGCCTTTTCATGGTAGCATAACCCAAGGAAATTCAGGATCAACTTTATGATACTTTTGCCAATAGAAGAGCCTAAAAGGTATGTGTTCTAGAAATTCCACATGTCCAAACACACCAACAGGGTCTACACTGCCTAGAAGCCTATGGAGGCAGAGGTGGTTATCCACCAACAATTTCGTCTACCTAATAAAACCTCAACTTCTTTTTCAAGTTTTCTCTTACTTTCATGCACTGAAATACTGAGAAAGATCAAGAAGCAAATTCTTTTTTTTTTTTTTTTGTCTTTTTGCCATTTCATGGGCTGCTCCCGCAGCATATGGAGGTTCCCAGGCTAGGGGTCCAATTGGAGATGTAGCCACCGGCCTACGCCAAAGCCACAGCAACGCGGGATCTGAGCCGCGTCTGCGACCTACACCACAGCTCACGGCAACGCCAGATCGTTAACCCACTGAGCAAGGGCAGGGACCGAACCCGCAACCTCATGGTTCCTAGTCGGATTCGTTAACCACTGCGCCACGACGGGAACTCCCTAAACAGACATTTTAAAAAAGAAAACACTGGAGTTCCCACTGTGGCACAATGAGATTGTCAGCATCTCTGGAGCACTGGGACACCAGTTCAATTCTGGCCCAGCACAGTGGGTTAAAGTTCCAGCATTTCTGTAGCCGTAGTATAGGTTGTAAATGTCACTCGGATCTGATCCCTGGCCCAGGAACGTCCATATGCCGCGAGGCAGCCAAAAAAGAAAACACACAGATCGCCAAAAGGTACATAAAAAATGTGTTCAGTATCACGGATTATCAGGGAAATGTACACCAAAACTGCAATGAAATCACCTCATACCTGGTAGGACGGCTATTATCAAAAAGATAAGAAAGAAATAAGTGTTGGCAAAGATGTGAAGAAAAGGGAGCACTCAGGCACCATTGGCAGGAAGGTAAGTTGGTGCAGCCACTGCTAGTGGAAAACAGTATGGAAGTTCCTTTAAACGTTAAAAATAAGAGTTCCCATTGTGGCTCAGTGGTAATGAACCAAACTAGTATCCATGAGGACATGGGTTCAATCCCTGGCCTCGCTCAGTGGGTTGAGGATCTGGCACTGCTGTGAGCTGTGGTGTAGGTTGCAGATGTGGCTCGGATCTTGCGTTGCTGTGGCTGTGGTGTAGGCTGGCAGCTGCAGCCCCAATTCGACCCCTAGCCTAGGAACTTCATATGCCACAGGTGCAGCCCTATAAAAGGGGGAAAAAGTTTAAAAATAGAACTACCATATGATCCGGCAACTCCACTTCTGGATATTCATCTACAGAAAATGAAAACACATGCTGAACAGACACCTGCACCTCCACGTCCACTGCAGCATTGTTTAAAACAGCCAAGACACGGCAACAGCCCCAGTGTGCAGTGACATACAGATGACGAAAATGCGGTGTGTGTGTCCATGCGCGAATATTACTCAACCATAAAAAAAGACTGAAATCTTGCCCTTTACAACACCATGATAGACTTTACAGGCATTATGCTAAGTGAAATAAGTCATAAAATAACAAATTCCGTATGACTTCATTTATATGTGGAATCTTAAAAAAAAAATCCAACCAGCTCATAGATACAGGAATCAGACTGATGGTTGGGGGAGAGGGGGGTGCAAATGGTACGTATTTCCGGTTACAAAATAAATAAGCCCTGGAGACATAATGCACAGCACAGTAACTATATGATAATATTGTACCACATATTTGAAAGTTGCTAAGACTGGAGATCGTAAAAGTTCTCAGTACAAAAAAAATTCTTCAACTGTGTATGGTGATGGATGTTAACTAGACTTACTGCGGTAATCATTTCACAATATATTCAAATATCAAATCGTTATGTTGTAAACGTTAAACTAACATACTCCAGTTGACCCCTAAACAACACAGGTTTGAACTGTGAGGATCCACGTACACGTCCAACACCACACGTGACAGCACTACCCGGTCTGAGCTTAGTTCACCGCAGATAGGGAGAAGCCGTGGGTGAGTACAACCCTTTAAGTTGTACTCGGATTTTCCAATTTTCAACTTTGTGGAGGGTCAGCCCTCCTAACAAGTGAGCGGTTCAAGAGACAACTGTATGTGTCATCACACCTCAATAAAGAAAAATTTTAATATATACACATTAATAGATTCCACAATTACTATTAAAGCAATTTAAGCTAACAAAAAGGGAAAGAAATATATTAACTCAGACTACTATAAATCTTCCTTGGAAGAAGCTCTCACCTTGGCGCTTCCTCCACCACTTTCTGATTTCTTCGCTGAATTGAGCACTCTCTTTCATTGAGCCACAAAGCATTCCCATGCTTATCCCCTAAAACCTGAAAGAACAATACCACGTGAAAAATTATACAGCCACATCCATGGCATACGTGCCCAACAGACATGGCCTCCATGCAACACCCCTGAGTTTTTTGTTTGTTTCTCCTTTTTATGGCCAAACCTGCAGTACATGAAGTTCCCAGGCTGGGGGTCCAATCGGAGCTGCAGTTGCAGCCTATGCCACAGTCACATCAACACAGGATCCAGGCTGCATCCGCAACCTATGCCACAGCTTGTGGCAATGCTGAAGGAGACCATGGATTGAACCCGCATCCTCACAGACACCATGTCTGCTTCTTAAGCTGCTGAGCTGCAACAGGAACTCCATCCCTTGGTTTTTAATACGCAACCCTCATAAAACATTTGCGCCTCTCAAATACAGTCCTCTTTTAGTTGACATTAGTAGAGGGAATTTTTATATTTAACATCCCAAAACTCAACAGATTATTATTTTTTTTTTTGAAGACTTGAGAAAAAAAGTTTCACATTACATTTCCAATATACTGGGTAAAGTACCAGGGCCCACTGCATCAATTTTGTGAAAGACACTGAGTGTCAATAAAAGGATATATTCTAGATGTCGATGGTGCTTACGAGAGTGTTATTACAAACAGCTGTTTGGTATCAATATTATAATGTCATTGATCAGAAAATGCTATTTCATTTACATCCAATATGTAGTCTGTTACTTATACATAGATATTTTCCCTGTGCTTTATTTTCGTTGTAACAAACTGGTAAAAGGTGTGGGGTTAATATATAACATTAGGCTTTTTTCCATTTGTAATAATGAGAATAAGCAGGGGTTTTTAATTTTAATGAAAAATTTAATAAAAATATATCCAAAATACTGAATGGGACATACATTTACTTAAAAAAAAAAGCAAAAAACACTGTAATTCTGAAATTTGAACTTAACGTATATCTTATTAGCTAAATCTGGCAACTCTAAAACAGGCTCTTGTTGATGTTTTCGCACATAACATTTGATTTTCAGGAAGAGATTAATCTCTTAACGATTAAGGAGTACATATTATTGAACACATATATTACATTCACAGCGATAAAAGTTATTACAGAAGCCAAAGGACTAGGCACTAATTTAAGCTCAAAACAGCTAGGCAACCTCTTTGGGCAAGTCACTCTGTATCCTCATGAATTATAAATCGCAGATAATATCATCTCAATGTTTTATATGGCTGCTGAAAACATCAAATCAAAAAAGACCACGGTTATAACAAGTAGAATACACTATAAGACAAATAGTTAATATAGGACTGCAAAGTTAATTTTTAGAAATAAAACCTATCTAAACCTCAAGAATGCTTTCAAACAAAGGAAAACATTACAATAATGAAATGAAAATTAATTGGGATTTTATTTCTAAGACTCAAAAGTGACTGTATGAAGTAATCTAGGAATATTTTTACAAATTAAATTTATTCTACCCTTTTTTATTCTAGTTGACATGGAAGTGAAAGTAGTCTCTAAGAAACAAGGCCACAATAACCAAGAATTCTCAGAAACATTTCCAATTGTAAACTATTAGATTCATATATACACAGTCAAGTTTGTTTTCTCTAAAGTCTGTGCAGTCTTGCAGGTCTTTTTAAAAAGCTCCATCATGTACCAGGCATTCAATAAAAGTAATTTGACAATGGAAGTTTCCGTTGTGGCTCAATGGGTTAAGAACCCTCCTAGTATCCATGAGGACGTGGCTTCGATCTCTGGCCTCAGTGGGTTTAGGATTCGGCACTAACACAGCTGTGGTGTCAGTCGCAGATGCAGCTCGAATCCCGAGCTGCTATGGCTGTAGTGCGGGCCAGCAGTTACAGTTCCGATTTGACCCCTGGTCTGAGAACTTCCACATGCCGCAGGTACAACCCTAAAAAGACCAAAAAAAAAAAAAAAAGACAATGACTTATTCCACTAAACAAATAAAGAGACTAAATAATAAAAAGTGCTTGTAAATGGAGTTAATGCTTAAACGAATCATGCATCGTGAGTTTTTTAAAACTTTTAACACAGCCCTTTACAGATACGCATTACTGAATATGGAAAATCTCCCAGATATACTGCTTGCTGAAAAAAGCTTCATCATAGTAGACTGCTCCAGATAATGCAAGCCCTTCCGCATCCAGTTGAGAAACACTGGTTTAAACCACAAAGAGCAGTCCCATTCCCGTTGCCAGCACAGTTGCGGCAATAGAAAGGAAAGAGAATGCGCTAGGTTGTGATTTTAAAAAATAGGTTTTATGTATCTATCTATATAGATAGATAGATAGATATAGATATACACACACACTTCACAGACTACGGCAGGATATTCAAAAACAGCAACAGTGCCTGCTTCTAGGGATAGAAACCGGGGACTTGCAGACCGGGGTGAAAGAATGCTTACTTTGGAGTTCCCATCGTGGCGCAGTGGTTAACGAATCTGACTAGGAACCATGAGGTTGCGGGTTCAGTCCCTGCCCTAGCTCAGTGGGTTAACAATCCGGCGTTGCCGTGAGCTGTGGTGTAGGTCGCAGACGCGGCTCGGATCCTGCGTTGCTGTGGCTGTGGCGTAGGCCGGTGGCTGCAGCTCCGATTGGACCCCTAGCCTGGGAACCTCCATATGCTGCAGGAGCGGCCCAAGAAAAGGCAAGAAAAGACAAAAAAAAAAATCCAACAGTCTACACAACACCTACATTTGGCCATCTAACGGGGATCTCAGCCTTCCTTTGCCCATCATCCTACCCTGTTTTTCTCCCCCATAGTCTTCACAGTCTTCCCCATCTCAACAAAAGATAGAGATAGTCCCATTCTTATAAACCCTCGGGCCCAAACCCTAAAACTACCTTTGATGCCTTATTTTTTTCTTATACATCACATCCAATCTCTTAGAAAATCTGGTCTACCTTCACAAAATATTCAGAACTCAATCACACCTCACCAACTCCATTACACCCCGGCCAAAGCTGCCACCATCTCTCATGAGAATCATCACAAAAATCTCCTAAGGGATCTCTCTCAACTTCACCTGCTGGTCTTCAACTGCTAAGAACCAGGGTACACAATGCATGTCCCCTTTTCTCCCTTGTTGAATGGCGGGTATTTATTGCAGTGTCATCTCCTTTTTGATTGTTACATATCAATTCATAGTCATAATACATAAAATTAGCACAAGGCATTTCTGACGGAAAAAGGAATACTTCAGCAAGGTTTTCTTCTTCTGTGTTTTATTTCAGAAAATCTATTTTATCTTGCTAAAACCCACATCCCCACAACCATTTTAACAGTTAGATTACAATCTTAATCTCTGGGAGTTCCCTTTGTGTCTCAGTGGTAACAAACACAACTAGTATCCATGAGGACACAGGTTTGATCCCTGCCCTCGGTCAGTGGGTTAAGGATCCAGCGTTGCCGTGAGCTGTGGTGTAGGTCACAAGTGCAGCTTGGATGCCGCGTTGCTGTGGCTGTGGTGTAGTCCAGAAGCAGCTCCAATTCAACCCCTACCCTGGGAACTTCCATATGCCACAGGTGCAGCCCTAAATAGCAGCAAAAGTAATACAAAATCTTAATCGGAGTAAAAGAAATGATTTATTCATCTCTATACAGCCAGCCCCTAGCAGAATGCCTGCCACAATGAGCCATCCAGACATGTGTGAACTGAAATGATACAGGAGTCCAGGTCAGGTACTTTTCTTTTAAAAGTGCCCTGAAATGGTCCAATCTCAGAAGGGGACTGAATGGGCCTCTAGGTGGAATGTATTTAGCCTAGACAGACAAACTGTGACTAGGGCTTTCTGGAGCTGGGCTTTTGTCATTCCCCATCTAAATAACATTCTGGCACTTTAAAAAAAGTATACCAGACACCAAAGGGAGGCAATCAACTTATGTACATTCTCTATTTCATACTTATCCAAACACATCAGAATAATTCACAATCATTCTTTTTTTTTTTTAGGGTCACACCTGCAGCATATGGAGGTTCCCAGGGTAGGGGTCCAATTGGAGCTATACCCACTGGCCTATACCACAGCCACAGCAATGCCAGATCAGAGCCGCATCTGCAATCTACACCATAGCTCATGGCAATGCTGGGTCCTTAACCCACTGAGCAAGGCCGGGGAAAGAACCCACAACCTCATGGTTCCTAGTTGGATTCGTTTCCACTGCGCCACGACGGGAACTCCCTACAATCATTCTAAATGTAAGAAAGGATGTGTTTCCAATAGGAATAAGTGATATTATTTTAAAGTCATAATAATTCGAAAACTCCTTAAAATGTACCAACCTGGATTTCTATATGACGAGGGTTATCAATAAATTTTTCTATTAGTAGCCTATCATCGCCAAAACTGGAAGCAGCTTCTTGCGATGAAAATCTAAAACCATCCCTGAAAAGAAAAACAGAACAGTCAAACGAACACAAAACAAATACAGCCCTTAGTATAAAATCAAGCTAATTAAAGGTTTATTTTTGCTTATTTCCAAGCAAAGCAAAGGAAAATTCACTTAATGTACAAATAACTAAATTAGTTTTGGATGAACAATAGCTCTTTCTTTCACTCACTAGCCTTGTGACTCTTGGTGAATGCTTTAATTAATTGATCCTAGATTTTCATGGAAACAGAAATACCAATACTTATTTCACCCAATGTTAAAAATGAGATATTTTAAATAAACCATACAAATCATATAAAACTGCATTTATTCAACTCTAATATACCTTAATCCCACTAATAAAATTTATAATATAAATCCATGTGACTCACAAATCAGAAGATGGGAGCTCCCACTGTGGCACAACTGGAATGGCAGCATCTCTGGAGCTGGGACAGAGGTTCCATCTCCAGCCCAGCACAGTGGGTTAAGGATCTGGCATTGCCGCAACTGCAGCACAGGTGGCAGCTGTGGCTCGGATCTGATCCCTGACTTGGGAATTCAAATGCCTTGGGTGGCCAAAAAAGAAAAGAAAAAAAAAGCAGTCAGAAGATGCATACAAAAATGTAAAGGACCTAGCCAACTGCACAACTGGGGCAAAGCCAGGACACATGTATACTCAGAGGGAAAACAATAGAAGGCTCAAGATTTCCTGATATTTGAAATACACAACTTTATTGATTTGTTTGCTTATTTTCCTAGTGTAACACTTTATTAAGCAGTCTGAGATGACCTTCCACACACCACAAAGCTCCTTACCCCAATGCAAATACACTACAGTAAATATGCATTTAAAACCAATTGCCTTCCACACATCCATACAGATCATCACAGTTTTACCATCCTTAAAACTGCCCCGAAGTAATAATTTTTAAAGTTTGATTGTTTAAAATAAAAACACGGATTTAATTATTGCTTTATGCATTTTACTTCCAAGTGCTTTAATACTTCCATTATTAAAATATGCTTACTAAAATCACACACTTTGAAGGCAGTTCATTTGGACAATCTATTAAAAACTCAAACTAGGAGTTCCCTTGTGGCACAACAGGTTAAGGATCTGATGTTGTCACTGCAGCAGCTCAGTTTGCTGCTGTGGTACAAGTTCCATCCCCGGCCCAGGAACTTCCACATGTACAGGCATGGCCAAAACAGAACAACTCAAATTTGCTTATCTAAAACTAACTGAGTATGTTGTTTTCCATTCATAGATATATCCAGAGTATAAAATGTAATTCCTTTTACATGGAAGTAATTAGTTTCTTAATTTTCAGATTACACACCTGTATTTGAATATTCAACATTAAAATTCTTTTAAGTCTTTAACTTGCAAACACTCCATCTGGCAATATTAGGAATAACCATCTCTTTTGTTCGTGTGCTTGAAAAATACAACATTTCAGGTAAACACCGACTAGAAGATAAATTTCAAAACACTGCAAAAATTACCGTTTCTCAACATTCTCAGAGAAAAAGTATCACATTTTCTTAGTCCTCCATTACTTTCCTGATTTAAGGGAATGCAGTTTAGACCTCAGGAGACTACAAACCTTGAGAAAACTAAAGCACAAGGAATCGCTGTTTTCAATATCATATAATCGTCTTTTTATTAGATGGAATACAATGATTCACAAAGAAAAAGCATGGCACTTAACTAACAGACTGTCTCTGCTCTAATGATTTTAGAGTTTTCATTTTGCACTTAGACCAAAAACACCAAAAGATAAAATCAAAGTCACCCAAATAAATTACGTATCAAGGCTGAGAGCATTACCAACATGCTCTGGAGCTCTCGGAAACCTGCATGAGGTCATCTGCGGCACTCAGTAATCCATTCAGTCAATAAATATTTACTAGTCATGAAACTATGTGCCTGGTGCATATACATGTGATGGAAATACAGACATAAAACAGAAACTTCCCCCCAGCATCTAGAGCCTCCTGGGGGTACTCCAAAATGTACACGTGGTCAATTTAAACACACACACACACACTTCATTTATACTTAGACAAGGAAAAGCCAGAGATTCGAAGGAAAATACCTGAGTCTTCTTCCAACAACCTTCATGATTCTCACCATTTATCATACAATAACAACACATACTATATGCTTTAAAATCTTTCAGATGTTCTGAAGACTGTAATATAAGTCATAGATGCTACTTCCCTGAAGCAGCTTAGGGCACATGTTACAAGAGGGAGACACACCTCAGGATAAAATGATAAAGCAATTAATGGCTACTAAGATTTCCTTCCGAAGAAGGTTGAAATGTTTGCGGATTATGCAAAAAAAGAGTCTTCCTCAAGGAAGGAGGGAGGGCGGACAAACTGCAGTGCAGGATGCCATCCACAGCTGGTGACTCTCCAAGACAAATATATAGGTGTTTGGGGCTGATCTCTCCATTTTCCCAAAGTTTTCACTTTTCCCAAACTAACAGAGGATACAGAACAAAATTTTTACATAAGGATCATGTATTATTACAACAAATAGTGTCCCATGTTTGATAATCTCAACAGAGACGGCTTACTTGAAGATTCCTCTCTCAGAAATTTCAGGGTGTGAGAAGGAAAGGAAAAGGAGAAAACAGAACTAACCATTTGGAAGACCAAGTTACTTCTGGGTAGAGAAAAGGCAGGAAAGACAGCATTAATGGTAATAATCCAGTCATTTTTTTCATCCCCCTTCCTCAAAAAAAAAAAAAGACATAAATCTCTCTTACTGTCAAACTTGGAACTAGGTAATACAAATCTGAATAGAGTTCCCACGCTATCAATACATTGGGTTTTTTAAATCTTGTTTTAAAAGTTTCTTGTGATTTTTGAAACTAAGAAAGTGCTCTAAATTTACAACAGAGTGCACTGCTTATAAAGGACATAACAATAATTTCAAATTCAAAAGGAAATGTTTTTCACACTATAAAATTATCAAAGTAGTTCACTACTTTCATAGCCAAGCAAAGGGAAGCAAATGCATGCTGAGAAATCCACCAACAGATGCAATGGCAACTGCTTTCAAATACATTTGGTTCAAATCTTTGACCACTTTCTGAGTTGTACAGCCAAATATTAGTTAATTTTTGCCTAGAGGAAAGAATCATGACTATAATTTTTTAAAATATACTGTACAAAAAAAGACGATCCTTTATTAATGCCTAAGAAAGTAACTCTCTTTCTATAATAGGGTAATCGTCATCAAAATATAAATAAGTTTTCTGCAAAATTTCAATTTTTTCCCCATCTAGAAGAGTCAAATTAAATGATTGTTCTAATTATTCCATTATGCTTTTGGTATCTGTTTACTTGTCAGTTTAATAAAACTCCAGTAACTGCAATTTTCATCAAAAGTATATTTTGGACAGAATCTCACCTGGTCTCTTCATCATCCCAAGCGATTCGCATGCCTTTCCCACCACCACCTGCTGAGGCCTTGATCATGACAGGGTAGCCTAACAGCAGGGAAGAATTAGACAGAAGTTCAGACTTTGATCATTTGGATGCATGAACATGACAACTGACCACATGTTCAATAACAGGGAAGACAATAACTAATTTATTTAAAAGTTCCTCTCCTTAAAGTCAGGAAAATAACACCAGTGTAACGATCGTAACGTCTATTTTTTAAATGAGTGGACCTTTTAAAAGAAAGGGACTATTTGTATGAAAAAGCATAACATTTCCCCAGTAATGAAATAAAAAGTTAAGAACATAAATAATTTGACAGTAAGATTCCAAAAATGGAAGTAGATACAGTATTAATTAACCAAAGACATAAGAAACAACTTACACAGCATTCTCACTCACACACACACACACACACACACACACACACTCTTCTGATTCTCCCAAACTTCTGTTTGCATGACTAACAAATTATATTCCCTTTTTTAAAAAAGGTACTTGAGGTATTTTCATCTGAAAAAATACAGAGAACTCCCACAGCTTTCATCTGCAAGAACTGACAAGACGGTTTGGGGGAAAATCCTGCCACGGCTGTTCCCTTAGGGACTGGAGCAGAAGCCACGTGCCCACGGCCATCGACAGAGAAGCCACCGCGTGATTCCACTCTTGACAACAGGGAATGAAATGCCTGGAAGAGGGACTACTACCAAGATACAAAGTCAGGCCCCAAACCAAGGACATCTGCAGCCCAAGTTTCATAAGAGATAAGCAAACAATAAAATTGTTGGTAAACAGAGTTGAGTATTTGGCTGAGTTATTATAAAGTAAAATTTTGACAGCATGAGTTCCGATAATGGTTGATCAAGAGGAGCTGTGACGTCTGTTCAGAGGGTTTCCGACACTAGGGTGAGCGTCCTCCTGTCTGAGCCCACTTGTTTATAATCTTTTCTGAAGAGAGAGGAGGTCAGGAAGCCCTTACAGGACTCTTCCTGGCCTGCGATGCTCTAACAGCATTGAACTCCAGCTACAGGATCTTAGAGGAAAAGGGAAGACGGGGCCAAATGTCACAGACCTTTGGCCCCTAAACCACAAACCATCAGCCTTAACTTCAACTTAGTTAAAATGGCACGTGCCTCCCAAGTGTTTCCTAATTAATTTGATTTTAAAAATTCTGATGTTGGTTGCATGCATGTGGGAGAGCATTTTAAAAGCAATGCTAAGTGCGGTGTGTGAGCAAGAAAGGTGAACACACTGTTTTCACACTGGGTGCCTCATCATCTAGGAAGAAAGAAGAAAAATATGCAAATAACTCTCTCAAGCGGAATTCAGAAGAGAAGAGAATGATAGGAAGGTAAGGGATTAAGAAAAGCATATCATAAATAGGGCCATTTACACAAGGCTACACAGGATGAGCAGGATAAGAACCGTTCAGGCAAGAAGAGCAGAAACAAAATAGAGATGGGGAAGCATGGGACACGTTTAAGAAATGACTGAAATACTTCAGCTGAGGTACGGAGTAGCTGCCGGAGGGCAGAGGCAAAGAGAACTGAAAACATCAACTGGGGGCAAGCGATGCTCCCCACGCTGACACGCTGCAGACCCCGTTCCAGGACGACGAGAACAGCGACTGCCTCGCCCAGCGCTGCAGCCTCACGCGGAATGTCACATAAAGGGATTAAACTGAAATCACTAAAGAAGGAGCTTGTATTGGAGCAGCGAAGAAACACTATCTAAAAATTAGAAACCAGCACGCTTGAGAAATCCTTTTTAAAACAACTGAAGGTATTTTTTTTTCACCTCCCTAAAACATGTTATCAATTCACCATAAGAAAAACTATTTACCCACATAAACCGGAAACCACAAGAGGTATGAGATCCCCACCGCAGGGCTCTACCATTTTCAGTTCGCACTGAGGATTAGGGACATTGCAGTTATTCCGATGCCAGTGTTCATCTTATCTGAGTCATTTACCATGAACCCTGGACCACATGGGGATTTGTGAGGTGCAAAATAAGATGGGGGGGTTCCCATCACGGCACAGAGGAAATGAATCCGACTAGGAAGCATGAGGCGGCGGCTGCGATCCCTGGCCTTGCTCAGTGGGTTAAGGATCTGGCGTTGCTGTGAGCTGTGGTGTAGGTCGAGACGCGGCTCAGATCTGGAGTGGCTGTAGCTCCCATGAGACCCCTAGCCTGGGAACCTCCATATGCCGCATGTGCGGCCCTAAAAAGACAAAAAAAAAAAATAAGATTGGGAAACTGTTCTTGGTAACAGGAATTAGATGGCAAAACAAAACACACAGAATAATTTGTCCACAAAAAAATTATTAAAGGTGAGAAATTGTTGGGCAATGGGGCACTATATACTAAGTACAATATGCCCGCCCTCCCCCGCCCAGAGGAGACAGTGCAGCATTAGATCTGTGAGTACATATGACCCAGAGGAGTCCCTGACAAAAATCTAGCAGGCCAAATATTAAACAACTGGGAGGAACGGAGAAACTGGTAGAAGTTAGCGACATGATAGCCACCAGCTCAATCTAATTTTTGAGCTGTGCTTGGAAATAAAATAATGGTAAGGGATTCTATTCGATTTCGTATGCCAAATAAGTCATTACATTTCAGACAGTGCCACGGAGAAATGAGATCTAGCCATCTGAAAAAGAGGGAAAAGAATATTCCACACAGACGATGTTAAATACTAGCAAAAAGCCCAGTCCATCATCTCTACTCTCTTACTGTGTCTGCGGCTCTAATAACGGAAAGTCATGTGGGGTTCCAGGAAGTGGAAGAAAAAGGCAAAAAAAATTCAGTCAAAAGTTGACACTCCTGGAAAAATGAGAAATGACCAAGCTGATGGCTATTGCTACCCCGTCACTTTTCCCATCCTGGGTTTCAAATATCTACTAATGTTCGCTCACATTTTTTTTTGTCTTTTTTGTTGTTGTTGTTGTTGTTGTTGTTGCTATTTCTTGGGCCGCTCCCAAGGCATATGGAGGTTCCCAGGCTAGGGGTCCAATCTGAGCTGTAGCCACCGGCCTACACCACAGCCACAGCAACGCGGGATCCGAGCCGAGTCTGCGACCTACACCACAGTTCACGGCAACGCCAGATCGTTAACCCACTGAGCAAGGGCAGGGACCGAACCCGCAAGCTCATGGTTCCTAGTCGGATTCGTTAACCACTGCGCCACGACGGGAACTCCCCGCTCACATTTTTTAAATAATCTATGGAGTACTTATTCCTCTGTTCTAGAACACATTTCTTTAATTTTTATATTCTTGGGATGAAATATGTTTGAAACAGGACAACCTTCCTTATCACAACAAAACAAAATTCTCCAAGATTTTTTAAAAGGAGACAAATCTCCCGGTCTGAAAGGATTGCTTGAAGAAAAAAAAAAAAGCAGGAGTTACCACGGTTATGAGCACGTTATGAACCCACTAGTATCTATAAGGATGCAGGTTCAATCCATGGCCTCACTCACTCAGTGGGTTAAGGATCTGACGCTGCCGTGAGCGGTGGTGTAGGTCGCAGATGCGGCTTGGATCCCGAGTTGCTGTGGCTGTGGTGCAGGCCGGCAGCTACAGCTCCAATTCAACCCCTAGCCTGGGAACCTCCATATGCCGTGGGTGCAGCCCTAAAATAAATAAATAAATAAATAATAAAATTAAATTAAAAAAAAATTTTTAAAACCCACCTCAGGTTCTGGTGTGGTTTGCAAGTTTTTCCTCATGTTTGCCATCCTCTCGTTGGATGTCTGCTCCCCAGCACCTGACCGCACCCTCCCAGACCCAGAGACACTGCCCTTTCCTCCAGACATGCACAAAGAAGTCGCCATTCCTTACCTGCTGTAGGATGCCTCCATAAAAAATCTACTAAGTACTAAGCGAGGAAAATGTTAAATGTCTTCCTTTCCACCATAAAGCAGCATAAATCCTCTCTGTACCGCTACCGTCCAATATTCATTTATTATCTCAAAAATACTGACTGAACAAACACTACGCGCCAAACACTGATCTGGCTCCAAGAGACGCAAATATGGAACAATTCAGACGATGATCTGCTCTCATGGCGTTTATTATACTTATTATCTAGTACAGAACTGTGTGTGTGTGTGTGGTAACTGCCATAATAAAAACAACAAAGGGATGGGATTCTGAGTGAATAGGGTTTTGAAAAGGCTCCTCTAAGAAAGCTGATATCTGGAGTTCTCGTCGTGGCGCAGTGGTTAACGAATCCGAGTAGGAACCATAAGGTTGCAGGTTCGGTCCCTGCCCTTGCTCAGTGGGTTAACGATCCGGCGTTGCCGTGAGCTGTGGTGTAGGTTGCAGATGCGGCTCGGATCCCGCGTTGCTGTGGCTCTGGCATAGGCCGGTGGCTACAGCTCCGATTGGACCCCTAGCCTGGGAACCTCCATATGCCGCGGGAGCGGCCCAAGAAATAGCAAAAAAAAAAAAGACAAAAAATAAAAAAAGAAAGCTGATATTTAAACTTGGACTTAAATGACAAGCTAGAGTAAGTCCTCTGAAAAAGTGACGAAGGCAGAATGTTCCTGACAGAAGGAAGAAGTTGGGAAGGTTCTATAGGAGAGGGCCATAATGTAGTCCTAATTTTTTAAGATCGCTTTGGCTGCTCTGCAGAGTATGAACTGTACAAGGGCAAAGGTGGGAAGAGGGAGACTGATTGGGAAGCTCCTGCCGTGGTCCAGGGGACATACAGCCGTGACCTGGACTTGGCTGTAAAAATAGAGAGAAACAGACAGACTTGAGAGTTGTTTTAGAGGTAGAGTCAGCATGACGTGTGGATAGTTTGGATGTGGATGACAGCGGAAGGAAGGAAACCTCTAGGAGCTTAGGTGCTTCCCCATTTTATTATGGACTCCAAGTCTAAGGCAACGATTTTTCTTGACCAACGGATCGCACCATTACTGAGCTACAAAAGACATACGACATAACCTTTCCACTTCAAGCAAAACCTGCCCCTTTACATGGAGGCACGACCTGGTAACTTAAAGGCTGACGAAATGGCATCTTCACAAGGTAACAATCATGAGTCATATGATAAGGAATTTTATTTTTTCACCTACAGTTTCTTGAATAAAAATTTCATACAATATAATGACTGATGGAGAAGGGAAAGTAAAAGAAGAGAAAAGGGAAGTATTTCTTGGGAAATGTCCCATTCCTAATGTGGTGGAGCAGACCAGAAATCTCTCAAGGGTCAAAGAGATGGTGTGAGATAGATTATATATATATATATATATATTTGGTTTTCTTTTAAACACAACTGCAAAACACTTTTATTACCCTGAAGAAAAGGTTCAGAGTAAAAAGGAAGTGAAAGTTGCTTCAGAGAATAGGATGGTCCCCTAGATGGGCAGCATAGGCTCTGATAATGGGACCTCAGAAGAGAAAAAAAAGAATCAGGGGGAAAGAGTCTAAGACAGACAGGAGAGAAACCTCCAGATGAGAGTTATAAATACAAGCAGTATGTATCACATTTATTATACTCCTTCACACTCCATTAATGTAAAACAGGAATGCACCTTTTGACTTGGCTGGGGGAGAGTTTAAGGGGAGGAGCATCCTTCATGTCAGGGATATTTTTGAAAAATCCAAAGTAGTTTTTGCATAGACTATTCCATAATTTGAATTTATCTGGCTGTTTTCTCATGATGGGATTCAGAATTTTAAAAAATACTACGTAACTGATGCTATACCCTCATTCTTACATTACATTACACAACGAGGGGGCGGGGTGTCCATTTGTCATTTTTTTCTTTGATAAAGTTAGGTATTTGATTAAGATACTGTCCATTAAGATTTCCCATGGTGGCTCAGTGGGTTAAGGATCCAGCGTTGTCACTGCTGAGATGCAGGTTCAACTCTTGACCCAGGAACTTCCATGGGTAAAGCCAAAGAAAAAAAGATAGTATCATTAAATTTCTCCATGAAATGCAGTTTTTCTGCTATTAGTTAACAAATGATCTATAGATTGACATTTGAAAACTGTGACTATCTTATACTCAATAGTCCACTCAACAGAAATAACAAACATTAATGATTCTTGCTGTAAATAATTTCTACACTGTTTGAAGCAACAAGGATTTTGAAAACAAAGATGCAGTTTTTTGCCTTCCTCGCTATTATTTCTCTAGTCACTAAAAGAGCACCTGGAGAACAGAATGCAAAATAATAGTTACTACGTAAATGTATTAATTAATTGCAGTAGCCGCGAATAATTTATTTTTGCTGCCGCAATACATTTCACGATTTAAGCATACTGAAGCATTATTCATTCCACTGTGAACAAACTTTCAGATTTATACATACGATGCGCCCATGAGTATTTGTGAATGTGTTGCTTGGAACTCTGTGTAAGAGGTTCCCGGACTGTGTGTGCAGGAGTGAGTACAACTGCCTGATGGCAAGCAACTCTTATGAAGTCTTTATTTTTTAAAAAAAACCAGTTTCTTCACTTTTATCTCCACTATGACAATATTTATACTAACTACCATTATCTTACCACAGGCTCCTGTAGGAGCCTCCTCACAGAGCTCTCTACCACTGCAGTTGGTCCCATCAAACTACACAGAGGTCAGTGAAATTCTTTAATATTATATTTTATAAATACATATAAAATCACTTCTCTCTCCTGCCTAAAATGCTAAGGACTTACACTAATGTATAAACCACACATGCAAGAGCCACAGATGTAAAATGAAATAGAAATTATGAACTCACAGATAGGAAATATAGAGGGTTAAGAGAGATAGCCTAACTTATACTTGTTGAATCAACACCAGGAAAAGCTATGAGAGACTTGCCCTAAGAAAGCATTAAAAAAAAAAAAAAAAAGGCTAAAAGGTATTAATTCGAACATCAATTAACTTATTAAACGAAATAAACTTTAACATCTTTTAAATAGAAATAACAAAATCCATTAAGTTCCCTTGTGTCACAGAGAGTTAAGGATCCAGCTTTGTTACTACAATGGCTTAGCTCATTGCTGTGACACAGGTTCGACCCCTGGCATGGAAATTTCCACAACTGGCAGGCACAGCCAAAAAAAAAAAAGAAGTAACAAAATCCAAATACAACATGTAACATTCACAATGTCTACAATTCAATAAAATTAAGAGACATGTTAGGAGGAAAAATGTGATCCACACAAAAGGAAAATAGTTAACAGAAACAAAACCAGAAATGAATAACCTTAAAACAGCTATTAAAATACTATTACAAAATACAGTTATTACATATACTATAAGTATGGGAAGGGAGTAAAAAGGCAAATGAATTCCCATTGTGGTGCAGTGGAAATGAAGCTGACTAGTAACCATGAGGTTGTAGCTTCGACCCCTGGCCTTGCTCAGTAGGTTAAGGATCCAGCATTGCTGTGAGCTGTGGTATAGGTTGCAGATGAGTCTCAGATCCCACATTGCTGTGGCTGTGGTGTAGGCCGGCAGCTACAGCTCTGATTCAGCCTCTAACCTGGAAACCTCCATATGCCTCGGGTGCGGCCCTAAAAAGAAAAAAAAAAAGGAAAGTGATCATGATGAGAGAAGTGGAAAACATTTAAAAATTAAAAATGGGAGTTCCCGGAGTTCCCGTCGTGGCGCAGTGGTTAACGAATCCGAGTAGGAACCATGAGGTTTCGGGTTCGGTCCCTGCCCTTGCTCAGTGGGTTAACGATCCGGCATTGCCGTGAACTGTGGTATAGGTCGCAGACGCGGCTTGGATCCCGCGTTGCTGTGGCTCTGGCTTAGGCCGGCGGCTACAGCTCCGATTCGACCCTAGCCTGGGAATCTCCATATGCCGCGGGAGCGGCCCAAAGAAATAGCAAAAAAAACGGGAGTTCCCGTCGTGGCACAGTGGTTAACGAATCCGACTAGGAACCATGAGGTTGCGGGTTCGATCCCTGGCCTTGCTCAGTGGGTTAACAATCCGGCGTTGCTGTGAGCTATGATGTAGGTTGCAGATGCGGCTCGGATCCTGCGTTGCTGTGCCTCTGGCATAGGCTGGTGGCTACAGCTCCCATTGGACCCCTAGCCTGGGAACCTCCATATGCCGAGGGAGCGGCCCAAGAAATGCCAAAAAAAAATAAAAATAAAATAAATAAATAAATAAATAAAAATTAAAAATGGAATGTCCAGGTTTAAAAATAGAATGACTGAAAGGAAAATGCAAAAATGTACAGTGAGAATTCTACCATGACCAAGTGGGATTTATTCCAGGTATGCAAGGTTAGGTCAACATTCAAAAGCAACCACAACAGCAGGCTAAAGAAGGAAAATTAGGAGTTCCCGTCGTGGCTCAGTGGTTAACGAATCCAACTAGGAACCATGAGGTTGCAGGTTTGATCCCTGGCCTTGCTCAGTGGGTTAAGGATCCGACGTTGCCGTGAGCTGTGGTGTAGGTCGAAGACGCGGCTCGGATCTGGTGTTGCTGTGGCTCTGGCAGCTACAGCTCCAATTGGACCCCTAGCCTGGGAACCGCCATATGCTGCGGGTGTGGCCCTGGAAAAAGACAAAAAAAAAAAAGGTAAAATTATATGACAATATCAGCAGATACAGAAAAAGAATTTCACAAAAATCCAACACCCATCAAGTTCGGCAAACTAGGACTGGAAGAAACTTCTTGGACTTCATAAAGGACATCTACAAAAAACCTACGGCTAACTTCATACTTAATGATGAGAATCTAGATGCTTTCCCTGAGGCCAGGAAAAAAATAAGAATGTTCTTTCTTACCACTCCTATTCAACATCCTACAAAAGTTCCTAGCTTATGCAATAAGAAAAAGGTAAACAAACTGGAAAGGAAGAAATTAAAACTTCAATAGCAGGAAATATGAAGAATATCTCAAAGAATCAACAACTACCACCAAAAAATAGCTTCTAAAACTACTGTGACTATAGCCAAGTTTTAGCATACAAGGTTAACATATAAAAGTTGATTGCACTCCCATATACTGGCAGTTAAAACTTGAAATTTGAAATTAAAAACAAACACAATACCATTTACATAAGCACCACCCAAAACAAAATACTTAGGCATAAATCTAACAAACTATGTATGGTATCTATATATTTTTTTTCTTTTTTTCTATTTGGCCACGCCTGTGGCATGTGGAAGTTCCTGGGCCAGGGATCAAACCCACACTACAGCAATGACCCAAGCCACAGCAGTGACAACATAGGATCCTTAACCTGCTGAGCCACAGGGGAACTCCTGTATGGTAGTTTTATGTGGAAAAGTGAAACTGTGATGATTGAAATTAAGGAATTTCTAAACAAATGGAGAAAGAGTCCACATGCATAGATAGGAAGACTCAATGCTGTTGAGATACCAATTCCACCCAACTTGACCTACACATTCAAGGCAATGACAACCAAAAGCCCAGTGTGTTGTGGATATCACCAAACCGATTTCAACATTCACACAGAAAAGCAAGAAACCCACAATGGCCAACACCATACTAAAGGAGAATAACAAATTTGAAAGACACATTACCCAACTTTAAGAGTTACTCTAAAGCTATAATAATGAAGTCAGCATGGTACTGGTAAAAGAATAGACAAATTAATCAATGGAATAGCATAGAAAGCCTGGAAATAAACCCACACAAACACAGTCAATTGATCATTGACAACAGAGCAAAAGCAAGTCAATGGAGAATCTCCAAAAAAATGGTACTAAAACAACTAGACATCCACTGGTAAAAAAAAGAATCTAGACATAGTCCTTATACATTCCACAAACGTTAACTCAAAGTGGATTATAAACCTAACTATACAATACTAAACAATAACATGTCTATTAAATAAGAGAAAATCTAGGTGGCTTTTGACTTGGCATGAGTTTTTACACACAACACCAAAAGCACAATCCATGAAAGAAAAACATCAATAAGTTGGACTTTACTAAAATTAAACATTCCTGCTCTGCAGAACTACTCTCAAGAGAAAGCAGACACAAGCCACAGGCTAAGAGAAAATATATGCAGAATATATCTGATAAAGAACCTGTATCTAAACTATATAGAGCTCTTAAAACACAACAATAACCCAATATAAAAATGGGTAAAAAAAACTTGTTATTTTTTTATTTTTATTTTTTTTGTCTTTTGCCTTTTTTCTAGGGCCGCTCCCGCAGCATGTGGAGGTTCCCAGGCAAGGGATCCAATCAGAGCTGTAGCCACTGGTCTACGCCAGAGCCATAGCAACATGGGATCTGAGCCACATCTGCAGCCTACACCACAGCTCACAGCAATGCCGGACCCTTAACCCGCTGAGCAAGGCCAGGGATCGAACCCACAACCTCATCGTTCCTAATCGGATTTGTTAACTACTGCGCCACGACAGGAACTCCTTTTTTAATTTTTAAAGAAAGGCGTTCCCTGGTGGCTCAGCAGGTTAAGGATCCAGTATTGTCACTGCTGTGGCTCAGGCCACTGCTGTGGCACAGGTTCGATACCTAGCCTGGGAACTTCTGCATGCCACGGGTATGGCCAAAAAAATAAAATGAGTAAAAAAGTTGGACACCTTAACAAAGAAGATACACGGATGGCTAGCATATGAAAAGATGGTCAACATCTTATGTCATCTGGGAAATGCAAATTAAAGTAACAATGAGATGCTACTATATACCTATTAGAACGGCTAATATCCAAAATACTGACACCACCAAATGCTATCAAAGATACAGAGCAACAAGAACACTTACTGGTGGTGAAATCATAAAATGATCCCACCTAAAATTAAATATAGTCTTACCACATGACCCATCAGTTATAGTCCTAGGTATTTACCCAACTGAGTAAATTTGTGCACGAATATCTATAGCACCTCTATTCATAAGTGCCAAAAACTAAGATATCCTTCAAAAGATAAATGGATAAACAAACTATTGTATATTCATACAATGGAATATTATTCAATGATAAAAAGAAATGAGCTATCAAGTCACAAAAGACATGGAGGAAATTTTAAATGTTAAGTGAAAACAATCACTCTAAATTATACTGCATGATTTCAACAGCAAGACGTTATGGAAAGGGCAAGGGTACAGAGACAGTCAATGAGCAGTGCATCCAGAGTTGGGGGAGGAGGGGAAGGACTGGATAGATGAAGCACATGGGAAACTATTTTGTATAAAAACTATAATGTCGTCATGTACTTGTCAAAATTCATAGAACTATACAACACAAAGACTGAATCAATGGACCACAGTTAGTAATAAACAGGACAGTGTTGGTTCCTTAACTGAAACAAATGTACTGCACTAACGCAAGATGTTAACAACTGCGGAAGCTGCAGAAGGCTGGGATAGGGGACGGACATGGAACTCCATGATACTATCTGTTTGATTATTCTGCAAACTTAAATTGTGCTTAAAGAAATAACTTAAAAGGGGGGGAGGGGCAAACATTTAAAAAGACAGTTCACAAAAGAAGATTAATGAATGGTCATTAAGCACATGAAAATGTGCTCAACAGTATTAGGCATTAAGGAAATACAATATAAAATCACAATGAAATGTAACTACACATCCATTAGAACGACTAAAATTTAAAAGACAAGCAACATCATGTGTTTTGCAAGAATGCAGTAACTAGAACTCTCTCAAACAAAATGAAGAAAGGGACATTTTTAAAAAGAATAGAAATGATTGAAATATTTTTCTTTTTAGGGCCACATGTGCAGCACATGTAAATTCCCAGGCTCTGGGTAGAATCGGAGCTAGAGCTGCCAGCCTACGCCACAGCCACAGCAACGCCAGATTCGAGCCATGTCCATGACCTACACCACAGCTCATGACAAGGCCAGATCCTTAACCCACTGAACAGGGCCAGGGATCGAACCCACATCCTCGTGGATACTAGTCGAGTTCATTACCACAATGTGAACTCAAGAAATGATCTACATCTTAATTGTGGTTACATTTATTAAAATTCACTAGCCTACACACTTAAAATAGGAATTTTATTCTTCATAAGGCTTATCTCCATAAAAATGACTTTTTGAAGCAGTCAGACAAAAAGAATAGATTGCCTATAAAGTAAGAAAAATTAGACTTAGAAACTATCTCTACTATAGCTGCAGAACAGAATACAAGCATTTCAACACTATACTGATAGAAAGCTACTAACAACCTAGCTTTACACACAGAGCAAAGGCATCTTTCAAAAAAAAGAATGCAAATATAGAGTCTCTTGTAAACAAAAACTGAGTTAACTACCTGTAGAAACTTCTAAGGGGTAAATTCCAGGATAAACAGAAATAATATTATTTGCAAAGTCAGAGATAAAAGAAGGAACAGTCAGCAAAGAAAATAAATTTTTAGGTAAAGCTAAGTAAATGCTGGCTCTTCATATCCTATAAAAATGTCTAATTAGTGGGATAAATAAATAAGGAAATAAAATATAAGAAAGCACGTAAGATGTAAATAGATACTGTATTAAAGTATTTATTTGTTAGGAGAATAAACTGTAGATTGAATTTTAAAGTAAGTGAACTTTTTAAAAAGTTTAGGACACTGAAGAACACCTGAGGAAATGTCTCCAAGTTGAAATTTCTACAGTAAACAATGAAGAAATAGAAATAGAGTGTAAAACTTCCATCACAGTAGAAAGGAGTGGGAGGAGAAAATTGAATAAAATAGAACAAGAGAAATTTTTTAAATAATCATCATCAAAAAGAAGTCAAGGAAGGAGAGAAATTAGAATCCAAAAAAATGAAACAACATAAAAAGCAGACAATATAAACAAATCAAATTAGCAGTAAATACAATAAATGTACATGACCTAAATTCTCTGGTCAAAAGACAGTGTCTTGTCTGTATAGAAAAAAACACCAGTCCGTACACTTATAGGAAATATACCCCAAACAACAGTCTACTGGTTGATTGGGGGGGGGGAATACCAAATTCCCCAAAAGACCAAATTGAGCTGGTTTAGGCATATTAATAAAATCTGATCTGAAACCAAACCCAAAAAAGTTACGACATTCTGATAAAAAGTAAAATTAGCCAAGAAGACACAAGTTACACTGTTATATTATCTATTACCTTATCTTAAGGATAGACGGAGGCAAAACCTAACGAGGAAATACCAGGAATCAACCCTTTCAAAAATTGATCAAGGAGCCAAAAATACCACTAGAATATTCGAGCAACCCAATAAGTAGGTTTGACCTACTGTTCATCTATAAAACATGGCATATAAACTTTGAAAATATACACTCTTTTCAGGCACATACAAAAGCTGTATTCAGTGACTTACTCCTTGGCCATAAGGCAATTCTCATCAAATCAGAGAGATTCTACATAAAAAAAAGATCATATTCACTGATCAGAAAGCAATTAAATTAGAAACAATAAAACAAAAAGGTTAAATTTGTTTCATTTTAAAATGCATTCCTAAATAACATGAGTCAAAAATCATAAAAGAGCTCTGAAAATACTCAGAAATGAACAATTGTGAAATATATATCTCAAAATTACAAAATAGGGTTCTTTGTCTGCATCACCACTTGAAGACTTTCCCCAAGCTGCTGGGAATACTGGCAACTAACAGCTGACTTATCCTCAGCTTGCCTTACCCCCTCCCAGGGGCAGCCCACACCCAAAGGTTAGCTGATACAATCTCCTTGCCCCAGTTACAAACAACAGGAAAGACCAACCAACACGCAGAAATTTCTAGGATTAGCTAAAGCCTTTGCTGAATCTGCATCTCAACTCAATTCAAATTCTCCTTCAGTTCAGTTTCTTTCACTCCTGCATATGTGCTGGTGCCAAGAGTATTCCCCAATAAACTTCTGGAGTCTGCTTCCAAGACAGGTATCCAATGGGTGGCAGGGGAGCACATGTGGAAGGCTATCACAGTAATCTAAGCAAGAGTAATACTAGCTTAAACAAAGAGAACAGGAGGATAAAATGGAGAAGAGTTGATGATTCAAGATTTAGGAAATGATGACAATGACATGAAATTGAAAAACACATAATGCAATAAAACAGTGAATGCTAAATCATAGAGAAAGCCTCATTGCCGGTGAAAACTGAGACTTCTCTTCTTCCCGCCTCTGTGCAGATGGGAGAAATTCCATCAGCCTCATTCCGAGGCTGACGAAGAACAGAACTCCTCCTCACCCCACAATCTAATCAATGGGAAGTGTAGGATGAAGAAAAAGTAAATCTTTGTTGTTTAAGGTCACAGGGGAAGGGCAATAAAAATGTGGGACACTAGAGCTCTGATAAACTAATAACAATTGCATGGACTCAAATAAAACTTAGCACATTATTAAATTTTCTAAGGAAACAGAACTCAGAATCTACTAGACATTTGGCTGCCATGAAACATTTGGCTACATTAAAAAGTTCCTATTGTAAATGCAAACAAGGAGATCATTTAAATTCAAGCAATCTGGGAATATAAGTTCCATCATCAATGCACTACTCATGGTGTGTTTATCTGGTCATAGTTTTCTACTGTTTACTGTTGTCTTTTAATTACAAATTAGTTACAGTTAGTTTAGTTTTATCATTACCAATTCAGTTTTGGTATATCTGGGATAGCACACATCAGACTGAGGTGATGCATATTTCTATCTATCTAGAGTCTACAACTATCCAGTGACTAGAATGTAAACATGTATGTGTCACAGTTCAACTATAATTATTTATAACTCGACCATAGCAGATAAATACAATCTCTAAAAAAGGTACCTAGAGGTGATTCTTATTATCACTGAGTTTCTCCCCCTGGAAAATGAAAACCTATGAAATGGGCCCAGGATATTTTTTTTTTCCTAAGATGGACACACAAACATAAATACATATATACCTATATACATATATTGAGTTTAAAAAAGAATGAACCAATATTACACACATAAAGATATAATCAAGCTGCGTTATAAGCTAAAGTAAACTAACACATAATATTATGTTTTATTATTTATTTTTTCTTTGGAGGGGGGCTGCACCCGAGGCATATGGAGGCTCCCAGACTAGGGGTCCAATTGGAGCTACAGCTGCCGACCTACACCACAGCCACAGCAAAGTGGGATCCAAGCCGCATCTGTGACCTACACCACAGCTCACAGCAATGCCAGATCCTTAACCCACCAAACAAGGCCAGGGATCGAACCCACAATCTCATGGTTCCTAGTTGGATTCCTTTCCTCTGAGCCATGATGGAACTTCTGTTTTGTTTTTTAAGAGTTTTTTTTTTTTTTTTTTTTAAAGACTTTTCTTGGCCATAACTATGACATGTGGAATTTCCTGGGCCAGGGATCGAACCAATGCCATGACAGAGATTGAAGCCACAGTAGTAGTGACAATGCTGGATCCTTAACCCACTGAGCCACCAAGGAACACCTTCACACTATTTTTTTTTTTAATGTATGCAACCATTGGTTTTTTGTTTTTTGTTTTTTTGTCTTTTTGCCATTTCTTTGGGCCGCTCCCGTGGCACATGGAGGTTCCCAGGCTAGGGGTCGAATCGGAGCTGTAGCCGCTAGTCTGCCAGAGCCACAGCAACGCGGGATCCGAGCCGCGTCTGCAACCTACACCACAGCTCACGGCAACGCCGGATCCTTAACCCACTGAGCGAGGCCAGGGACCGAACCCACAACCTCATGGTTCCTAGTCGGATTCGTTAACCACTGCGCCACGACGGGAACTCCACTATTTGTTTTAATAGGCACAGAAAGCTATTACATTTTCTGGAAAAACTGATCTGGTCTACCTATTTTCCTCTACTCAGACAAATAAAAAATATTAGATCCCTACTCTAATCCAGGGAAGAGAAAACAAACACGCTTCAATATATAGATTGATTAGAGCAGAATGGATTCACAGACAGAAAGTTTCCAAATAAAAGTCAAAGGCTTAATATCTTCACAGGACCATCCGAACATTATGCAGAGCCTTTACCATAGAGTAATAGAAAGAAAAAAAAAAGAGAGAAAGTATGCAAGAATGAACAACAGTAGAACAGAGAGGCAGTGAGAACAAATGTGACATGATAAAATACAGAGAGCAAATTTGTGAAATTATGCTTAAACTCAAAATGTACATGTTGGAATTATAAACGAAAATGTTAAGTACACTGACTACGGGGAAGAAAGAGGAAAAGAGATACATCTTCCTCTGACCTCCGACGACCACAGTACTTCACTAACAGGAAAACAGCAAAAGAAGAAACTCCTTCATTCACTGTGAATTTTACAAAGAATATATTAACACCATTTTCTTCAACATGATTTTTCCTTAGGCATTTCTTTTTCTTTTCTTTCTTTTTTTTTTTTGGCTGCACTCTCAGCATATGGAGGTTCCCAAGCTAGGGGTCAAATTGCAGCTGCAGCTGCCAGCCTACACCACAGCCACAGCAACGCCAGATCAGAACCACATCTGCGACCTACACCACAGCTCACAGCAATGCCGGATCCTTAACTCACTGAGCAAGGCCTCAACCCGAGTCCTCATGGATACTATTTGCACTTGCTACTGCTGGGCCACAATGGGAACTCCAAGTTCCTTTTCTTTTTTTTTTTAGTTATCTATCTGCTGAGAGTTAATCATACTTTATTAAATATTCCTATTCCTCCCAGATATTTCCATTAAAAAATTGTAGATTAAAGGAAAAAGTGAGAAAATGACTGTCAAATCATGATCTAGAGGAACTCCCTTGTGGTGCAGTAGGTTAAGGATCAGGTGTTGTTCCTGCAGCAGTTTGGGTTGCTGCTGGGGTATAGGTTCAATACCTAGTTAAGGAACTTCCACATGCCACAGAAATAGAAAGAAAAAAAAAAAAAAAAGAGCAAATCATGATCTACAGATACTGTGATAAAAACTTTAAAAAGGGTGACTACGGAGTTCCCATCGTGGCTCAGTGGTTAACAAAACCGACTAGGAACCATGAGGTTGAGGGTTTGATCCCTGGCCTTGCTCAGTGGATTAAGGATCCAGCATTGCTGTGAGCTGTGGTGTAGGTCACAGACTCAGCTCAGATCCCGAATTGCTGCATCTGTGGTGTAGGCCAGCGGCTGCAGCTCCAATTAGACCCCTAGTCTGGGCACCTCCATATGCCACAGGTGATGCCCTAGAAAAGACAAAAAAAAAAGGTGATTACTTAATTCATTTCCATACTTAGATATACACAAACAAAATTTCTGTTTGACTTCATTAACTGAATAACCATTTGCTGAATAACTATATGACAACTTAAGGACTAGAAATACAAAGGAATCTAACCTATGGGTCAATTTTACTAAAAAATAGTAACCAAATGAACATAAACAATCATTTGCAAAGACAGAATTTACCAAGTGAAGGGAGTCTCACAATATTTTAAGAAAAGAGCAACTCATCAAGATAATTCAATAAAAGGGGCAGGAGGATATTTCATATCAAATTAATATTCCCAGGAATGTGGCAGGACACTTCATAAGATACTGTTCCTGTCTCATATTATTTTCTCCTTTCCTTTAAAAAATTCTTTGTAACTCAGTCATTCACTCTTTCACTCATTCTTTTAATAATTACTTGAGAAAAATGTATATTCTTCTATCATTTGGCAGAGCACTCTCTCTCTCTCTCTCTCTATATATATATACATAATCTCATCAATTTAGAATATTGTTTAAGATCAATACTTCTTTACTGATCTTCTCTGTAGATGTACTATCCATTATTTACAATGTACTAGTTGAGTCCCCAACTATAATTGTAGAACTATCTATTTCTCCTTTCAATTCTGTCAGTGTTTACTTCATATATTTTGGGTCTTTGTTGTTTGGTGCATATATGTTTATAATAGTCAATATATTTGTAATAATCAGTATATAATGTCTTTGTCTCTTGTGAACATTTTAGACTTAAAGTCTATTTTGTCTGATATTAGTACAGCCACCCCAGCTCTCTTTTGATTTCTATTTGCATGAGACATCTTTTTCCACCCTTTCACTTTCAATCTATTTCTAGGTCTGGATCTAGTATGCACTTCTTTTAGACAGCATAGAGTTGGATCATGCTTTTTATCCATTCTTCCAGTATCTGCCAGAGTGAAATATTGTTTCACATATACTAGGATGGCTATAATATTAAAAAAATTTTTTTTAACGGAAAATAACAAGTATTGGCAAGGATGTGAATAAAATCAAAACTTCATATATTGCTAGTAGGAATGTAAAATGACTCAGCCACTGAGGAAAACAGTTTGATGGTTCCTCAGAAAATTACACATAGAATTACCATATAACCCAGCAATCCCATAACCAAGTACATACCAAAAGAATTGAAAACAGGTACCCAAACATATGTGTATATGCATGTCTACAGCAGCACTATCTATAACAGTCAATAGTTGGAAACAACCCAAGTGTCCGTCTGCAGGTGAAGAGATAAACAACATATGATATAAACACACAATGGAGTATTATTTCGTCATAAAAGGAATGAAGTACTGGTATACAGTAAAACATGGATGAACTTTGAAAACATAACTCTAAATGAAAGAAACCAAACACAAAAGATCACGTTCTATGATTCCATTTATAGGAAATACACGGGATAGGTAAATAGAGACAGAAAGTAGACCGAATGTAAACTGGTGTTCGCCAGGGGTTGAGAAATAAAGACTGAATGTTAATGGATAATTTCTTTTAGGGGTAATGAAAATGTTCTGGAATTAGGCAGTGGTGATGGTTCATTAACCCTGTGAATATACTCAAAAACACTGAGTTGTATATACTGAAAGGCCATTTAAATTTAAATACTATTTAGGAGTTCCCGTCGTGGCGCAGTGGTTAACGAATCCAACTAGGAACCATGAGGTTGCGGGTTCAGTCCCTGCCCTTGCTCAGTTGCTGTGGCTCTGGCGTAGGCCGGCGGCTACAGCTCCGATTAGACCCCCTAGCCTGGGAACCTCCATATGCCGCAGAAGCGGCCCAAAGAAATAGCAAAAAAAAAAAAAAAGATAAATTTAAATACTATTTAAATTTTATCTCAATTTTTTTACTTCATTTGATCTCATCTTTTTAGGGCCACACCGGCAGCATACGGGTGACAGCAATGTTCAATATCTCAGGGTTTTATGTTGCACATGTTGGATATGCATATACCAAAATAAGCAAATACACACCTGAGAATTGTTCATGTTACTGTATACAAATTTTGCCTCAAAATAACACAGTTGTGTACAAATACTGAATTACGTTACATGTCTGTTGAAGTGTACAAATACTGAATTACGTTACATGTCTGTTGAAGTATTTAGTGGGATGCATAATAACTGCAATGTATTTTGAAAAGCACTAAAAATTAAGCGATACTAACAAATAGAAAAGTGACAAAGCAAATCTAGCAGAAGATTGATAATGGAATTTCAGTGTTGGGGATATAGGTACACACTGCAAAATTCTTTCAACATGTTTTATGGTTGAAATTTTTCCAAATAACATATTGAGGGAAAAGTTAACAAACAAGACAAATATCTAAAGTCATGAGTATTTTGCAGCAACTTAGAATATGGGTTATAAAACAGAATGACTCAGTGGTAATACCAGAGTATCTTCTCTTGAAGAGGTGAAATTTAAGCCAAGATATGAAAGGCAAGGAGTCATCTATGAAGCTATCGGCAAGAGTATTCCAAGTTCCCCTCCTTCCCCCCTTCAAAAAATCCTACTCTAAGGTTCTGAAGTTTGGTGTGTTCAAGAAAGCCAGTGTGCCTGAAGTGTGGCAGACAAGGAAGGGAGTAGTATAAAGCAAGACTGGAGAGAAAGGCAGGTGTCAAATCAGCCTGGGTTTGCAGTCACAGTAAAGAATTCTGATTTTATCTAAGGGCAACGGAAAGCCATTAAAGGGTTTAAAGGAGGGATCAATTGGGTGGGACGAGATGAGGTATGTCCTTATTATTTAGAGTTTTAAAATATCACACTGACTGCTATGTGAAGAATGGCTTTGAAGTGTTGTAAGAAAAGAAGTAGAGAAACTATTATCACAGTCCTTGCAAGAACAATGGTAGTTTGGTAGAGAGTGTTGGTAGTCAAGATAGTGAGTAGTGAATATGGGAGATATTTTGAATAAAGAACTGACAGTATCTATTGAAAGACTGACAATAGAATGACAGGGGAAAAGGCACCAGGAGAGATCTTGGGTTTTAGCTCTAGCTGCTGAGTGAATGGAGTGACATCTACAGAGATGTAGAAACCATGGGAGAAGCGGGCTTGGAGTATGGTAGACCTGAAAAATCAAAAAATTTTCCTTAAATTGGGTATGATTTATGACTGGGAGAAAGACAGGCAAAAGAAAAGAAAAGAATCAGAATAATCTGGGGGTTGTCAAAGGACAGGGTTTAGATTTACAATTTCTTTTCCTTTTAAGATTCAATTTTGGATGGATTGTATTAAGGACCTTAGATCCAGGAAAAAGATCAAACTTTAATGCAAATGAAGCTCACGGATTGCTGTTGTCTATCTCTGGGGTTAAAGATAAACTGGGGATCAATAGCCCTGTATCTTTAAACTTAGAGAGGTCAAAGGGAAAAATCAGGAGTGAGAATAAGGGAGACAAGAGAAACCAAAAACAAGTACAGAGAAGTAACATATTAAGTCCTAACTGTCTCTCACCCCGTCAACGATAAGAGGCTGTCTGAGTCTTAAATTCCACGGGTAACATGCTTAAACGCCTTATGCTATTTTACACAAAGTGGTAACTCAAATTTTAGCTCTCATCTTCTAATCTCATTAGTTCACCGAAGTATAGTGAAAAATCCATGGTCTTTGGAGCTAAAAGAACCTAAATTTAAAGCAGCCCACCCCTCAGTAGCTCTGTGACCTTGAGCAAATTACTTACCATTTCTAATCCTTTGTTTCTTAAATGTAAATGAAAATAATTAACCCAAGAATTAGCATTAGAAATAAAATTCACAAAGTCCCTGGACAGGGAAAAAATGCTCCATAAACAAGAGCTACTATTATGCAAAAGGCACCTAATTCATCAGTGCTCAAAGCAGTAGTTTCCTCCCTTGACAGCACTGATCTCAGCTTCCAGAGAAGTACAGATGTGAGAGAGAGAACCACAAAAAAGATGATCAATTTCATTTTCACCATGTAACACAAAAAGTAAACAGAAACCTATGAAAAGGTATGACAAAGGACCGTCCTACAAATGGATAGGTTTGAAGGTTTGACTATAATTCAGTTGTTTAGAACAAGGAATACATGTTCCCAGGGAATCAATGTTCGATTCGGCTTTTAGACAAACTCACAAAAGGTCATCGAAATCATGACGTAGTTAAAATGTTAAAATATCTCAATAAAATTAGTAGACAACAAAAATGATGAAGCATCAAACAATACAGAAAACCAAGAAACTTTAACAACATATGAGTCCATTTATTTTAGAAGCTGGCATTTGGGAAGGAAAAAGATTTTATGGGAGGTTTCAGCAGTGATTCAGAGGGGGTTTTCAGGGAAATTCCTAAAGCTTTATACAGCTGATGACTCTGGTTCTTTACTATATTTCATTTCACCTCAAATTTTATGGCATCCCTTTCTTTGAGCATAAGCAAAATCCTAGCGCTCTCATACTTAACAGCCATGACCGCAATCATTCGTTTCACCAATGAGAAGGATCAAGTAGGACAGAATTAGGGGGAAGATAGGAAAGAGGAAGGACCACAAAGGACGTGGCCAAATATAAAAGAGCCTTAAATTGAATTAGATTCACAGAAAAAAAAAAAGAAAGAAAAAAAAAAACCTGAAGGGGAGATGGGGGTGTTAAGCACAGCATTAAAATATTAAGGAAGGAAAGCAAAGTGATAAGACCTGGTCAGAGTTCCATCCTGATTAACTGGTTATTTTGAAGGTCACGGATTTTTTTTTTTTTTAAGTAGAAGACAAGACATGAAAGAGCAAGCAGAGCAATCTGCCATTTATACAAAGGGAATTCTCAAGAGCTGAGGATGCATAACTCGAATTGTGACACTCCAATGTAATTCAAGATCTTCTTCTAATCCCTTACTTCTCTAAATTCCTCCAAATATTCTGTCCTTTTTATGTAGATACTATTGTGACAATAGTATTATTATTATGTCCTATTATATAGATAATAACTATATCTAAACTAGAACTAGAAAGATGACTTTTGACACATACATGTATACAACAGAATAAAATGATCTTAGGAAAGCCTCCTCAAAAGTCAGCAGGTTTATAACCTCTTAGGCTATGAGGGATGCCAGGGATTTCAAACCACAGAGACAAGCTTGTAATTTTTCTTAAAGACATAAACCACAAATCAGTTCCATAGTCCAACTTATTCAGCAACCTAGCAAATCCTCCCATGAAGTATGGAAATGCTGCTGAAACTGTTGTTGGGTCTGAAGAAATGATTAATTGAAGAGACGTTATAGTCAAATAAACTAAGATTTTCTAGGGGCCGATCTTAAGTCCAGGACCTACATCAATCAATCAGCCAAATCAAATGCTTTCTAAAGGAATAAAATAATTCTAAATAATCAATCATAATGAGAAAACAGGACTAAAGGAATCAATGTGGGATGATGAAAAGGTTGGCTAAGATGTTGTGAATCTCCAACTACCAAGCATTATCTAATTTCTCTCATACACATACCTACAAATCTCTGTTAAATGTAAATACTAATTAATAAAACTGTAAAATTATTTAATAGCATTACTAATCCATGGTAACAGTATGCCTGCCCTCATGCATTTTCTTAATTAGCAGGTACTGAAAATACAATAGATGTCAAGAGTGCCAAGAATATTTTTGAAAATAAAAAGATGGGAAGCACTGCCCCAGAACAATTACATTGAAAAAAGGCAAGTAAAACAGTCATTAAAATGTCCTTCAGTTTACCTTTTACTCCATTTTAGAATATTCTGTTCTAACTTCTCACATTCTTGGGAAAAGTTAAAAAAACTTGAAGAGCCGTGTCAAATATGATATCTTCATTTTAATCACACGTCCTTAACTTCAGTAAGCTGCCTTCAACTACATACCTATAAATTTGCATTACATCCAATCTCAAGAGCTCTTAAGACAATTCCTTCTTTTAATTAGCCAGTGATTTCATCTCACAAAAGAGCTACAATTAAGGTCCAATTACTCTTTAAAGTTCACTTTGATAACAGAATATAGTAATTCAGCTGCTACATTCTTCCATGAAAAACAAGTCATCAGACACTGAAAACTATTAAAGTATTATTTGCTCTATGGGAATTACGCATTACATATTTACTCAACCGTATCTGCTAAAAGACAGAAAAACTCTACCAAAGTTAATTTAAGATCTTACCAATTTCCCTTGCAATTCTGACAGCTTCATCTGCATCCTGTAAAAGCAGGAAATGAGACCCAACATTAATCCCATCAGCCAATGCACAATGTCTTTAGGGCAGTCATATATTGCACTACTGTCTCCTCCGATTCATTTCATGTTCAATTTTACAACCTTCTAACTCTTTTCATTCAGAGAAATGTAAAATTAATACCATAAGTGGAATGGAAATTCTACCTACCTCATCATTGTTATATTAAGAAACTCAAAGCAGTCTGAAATGAGCTGGCAGGAAGCACTACCAGAATTGCCCAATGATTTGGTGCAGTGGCTGGAATTTAATGGCAGAATTTAGATGTTTACAATCAATACTGAATCATAAATCAGATCATTAAAGCTTGTCCACAGACAGCTTGTCTCTGATATTTATATGTCATGTTTTCCTTGCTTCTGTCAGCAGGGGGAGTTGATTCTCTATTGTTTGGGAGGAGCTCAACAGATTAGCTAAAAATAAAAAAGTAAATTTACAGTATCTATAGGAATTGCCAATTGTTCCTCCAAAGGACTCCTTGAGTAACCTCCACTACTTTTCCTCTTTTATTTTTCATTTCATCCTTTTTTGGTACATAGTTCATCTTCACCAGTTATATATGATTAACATAAATTAAAACCATAAACTCAGTTAACCATCTAGTGGAGGGAAAGCTTCAAAAAGCCAAGGAAAGAAAACACATGCTAAAACTTACAAGGTAAGAGTTTATGAATGTAAGGATCAGTTGTTGCTAAATATCAACCAATTCCACTGAATGGATGAAAACTTCCCTTAAGTCTAAACCATTCTATCAATCATTAACTCTCACCTTTTAAGCCCAGCACGGGACACTCCTGACACGTCTCCACCATATAACAGTAAAGAGAAAGCTGGAAAGTTATTAAATCCAAGCCTCCTAGTAAATTTAATTTTTTAAATAATTCAGTGACATAACCTAAACTATCATAAGAAATGACAGTAATGTTTTGAAACCACTAGCTGGTAAGAAAGCCTGAATTTTGAGGAAATAACTTAAAAATATCAAAGCAAAGGCTGGCATTTTTTAAGCTTTTAAGCTAATACTTTAAAAATATAGAATAACCATGTCAGAATCCTCCCCCAAAATGGGGGGTGGGGGATGTTTATGACTGGTTCATTCATGTACTACCAAAAAAAAAAAAAGAAAAAAAAAAACAATCTTCCTTAAAAGTCTTCAGTACCTAATAACATCCCCTGAATAAGGAGGTTGGCAGGGGAAGTTGTCAGAAAAATTTAATTTCCTTTCATTAGCCAGTCTGCTCCACAAATAGGTGCTTGTTAAGTTCAAAGCGATTCTGAAAGCGACATCAGTTTTAAGTCTTTTTTTTTTTTTTTACTCCAAGCAGTCACATCTGCTAATGAGATTTTCCAAATAACAATTGTTTTCAAGTCAGAGATAAATCTATACTTGCCACTCTACCCACCCTCCCTCCAAGAAAATCAAGGTTTACTGCTTTATTACACCTTGCTGTTTTTGCTGACCCTACATTCTCCAAATTTTAGCTTAAAGGGATAAAAATCCATGAAAAGGGTCATTTAAGAATGTTAGTGGTTTCCACACATTGAGTTTGAAGGTTCTTTGTTCAAGCCAGTGACAGTTATTGGAGAATACTTCCCCTTAATAGCCTCTCTGTCAGGAAGTGTTAAACCTGCCAAATGCGGACAATTAGTGCCCCGCGAACAAAATACAGGAAGAGTGCTGGCTTCGGAGGCTGGGTTACAAGGGGCCTAGAAGGAAACTTTTAACATGTCTTTTCTTTCAAAAGTGTAATAGTATATTTGAAAAGATATTCAGAGAGAAAAAAACCCTGCTGTCTAAAAGGTTCATTATCTTGAGAGAACTAACAGGCAAATGTCAGTGCATTAGTATTATTTTAACATGTATACATGTGTACATATTTCGGATGTGTGTGTGTGGATGAAGAGAGGTACATGTTTACACAAAGCAAAACTTCTAAAACTTCTTCAGCTGCCACAAATCCAACACATCTATAAACTGCGGCAGAACAACCCTAACTCACCAGTATGCTTAAGTTTTCTTGCTATGAAACAAATTCTAGTAAATAAACTTCCAAGTAAAATCAACCTGTCCTAAAAATTAATTTCCACCTGTCATTCATTCACCCCCAAATATTTTATTGTGGACATACTATGTACTAGACACTAAAAAACTATCATCAGTTCAACAAGCTATTAAATACATCTAGCTCCAATATGTTCTTTCAGCACATTTAATTTTATTATGAGGCCATATAAAGTAACTTTTAAAGAGATAAAGAGCCCTGCATAGCTCAAATTCAATGGCACTGACACATCACACAATTAATTATACCGTAAGGCTATAAATGAAAAAAAAAGAAAGAAAGAAAAATTGTAGTTTAAAAAAAAAAAAATTGAGTCACTAAGAAAAAGACCAACAATCACCAGGAAAAAACAGCAGAGGATTAAATAGGAAGTTTATAGGAGTTCCCATTGTGGCGGAGCTGGTTAAGGATCTGGCGTTTTCTTTGCTGCAGCTTGGATTGTTGCTGAGGCACAGGTTTGATCCCTGGCCCAGTGCAGTGGGTCAAGGATCTGGCATTGCCACAGCTGTGGTACAGATTCTGCAGCTGCAGCTCAGATTTGATCCCTGCCCTGGGAACTTTCATATGCCATAGGTGTGGCAAAAAAAAAAAAAAAAAAGTCTACATAAAAGGAAATTGAAAAGGCTAACATAAAACATGTTCAACATTCGTCATAATTACCGACATACAAAGCAAAACAATGAGACACCACTTTTCATCCACCAAAGGCTGACAAGAGCCAGGAACTATGACCTGCGAGCGAAAAGCTCGTGTGCTATAAAATGGTGCAACCTCTTCAAAAGGAAATCATCCGTTATCTATCAGGAGTTTGAGGACATACCTCTTTCCACCCAGAAATTTCATTTTGGGGATGCTATCCTAAAGATATACTCACACGCACGCACAAAGAGAGATACACAAAGTCATTTATTATTTTCAATTTGTTGGTGGTGTTTTGATAAGAAAAGAAAATCTGGAAAACAATTTAAAAGGCCTTCATGAAGGAAATGGTACCATAAATGGTACACAGAACAAAATGGTTTATTACATAACCCTTGAAAAGAGTAATTCATATGTTCTTGTCCATTTATGCATTAATTCAGTAAATATTTACCGGGCAATCAATACTACGTGAAATAGTTTTTTGCCCTCAGGGACCTTAAAGAGAAGCAAAAAAGTAAACAAATCAACTGAGAATTGAACTAAATGTTACAATGAAAACAAAAAGTACTGAGGGAGAAAATAAGAGGGAGAACCTGTTTTAGACAGACTGCTCAGAGAACATCCTTCCAAAGTAAAATTTAAACTAAAACCTGAAGGTAACAATAGCCAGGCACCATGGGAAAACTAAGAAAGAATTCTAGACAAAAGGAACAACATATACCGACCCTCGAGAGTAGAAAGGTACGGGAGCACAGTGAGCAAGTGGCAGGAAAGGACAGGAAGAAGTACAAATGGAAGGCATGGCCTTTGCGACAGGGCCAGAGGGGATTCTGTGCAGGGTTCCAAACGCCTTGGCTCTAAGCAGGAGAATGATTTAGGTTTTAGGAAGATAACTCTTACACACTAAAGATCTGCAAAATATAGGACACACTATGGGGGGGGGACAAAGTCGTAGATTAAGGCATTTTTACCTACATTATCTACATTAAAGCAGAAAAACATGGGAGTTCCCTGGTGGCTCAGTGGATTAAGGATCTAGCATTGTCACTGCTGTGGCTCTGGTTACTGCTGTGCCATGGGTTTGATCCCTGGTCCAGGAACTTCTGAAGCCAAAAACAAAACAAAACAGAAAAAACATATGAGTGCTCATAAAAACTTACATACAGACATGAAAGAAAAGCTCAGCTTGAGTTACTGCTCAAAAACAGGACCAAGAGTTGGAGAAAAGGGGGAACTTTTACTTTTCATTGCATATTCTTAGGCACACACTGAACATTTTTTACCATAAAGATACAAATTTCATACTCCCTTTATAGTTTAAAAATTCAATGGCCCACACTTGAAGGTGTTATTCAAATTATCTAATTAGCCATTTCCAGGGTACTATATTAAAACCAAACAGTATTCCCAAATTCTACTTAAAGTTGTCACGATATCCCGTTGCCTTAGAACCAAATTTAAACTCTTTCCGTTGGTTTCAAAATTTGATCCTGTCTCTCTGCCACTGGGGTCAGCCCCAGCCCCCTTGGCGCAACACTCAGCCCCCACCAGGGCCGCCCCCCCCCCCAGCCTTCACATGCCTCCTCAGCTCGGCCAGAAACTCCCTTCTCTTGCACCTCCTTTCACCAAGCCAACTCATCACTTTTCTCACTATTCGCCACATACTAGGCCCTGAAGACACAAGAGGGAACAAGAGAAGCCCCATCCCAGCCCTCATGCAATTTACAGTCTAGAGGAAAAGTCAGACCTTAAATACGACCGCACGACGCTACGAAATCATTATCGACACGCGTGATGCAGATGTTGAGATGGCCCATGACACCAGGGGACCTCTAATTCACAAACAGGCTTCCAGGAAACTTCTCAGATGCAGTGACTTTGCAAAGAGACCTAGGGAATGAAATCATGGTGGAGCAGTCCGGGTGGCTGAGGCCTGAAGAGGGAGCCCACAGAAGAGTTAAGCAAGACCTCACAGGCCACATTAAAAAGAATGAACGTCATTGTAACTCAACTATATTTCAATAAAAGTTTAAAACTTAAAATAAAAAGAAGAATGAACTTCAGCCTAAGAGCAAGGAAACGAGGGGCCTCGTTCTGGCTGCCTTTTGAAGAAGTTTAGCTTATAATTTACTTAGGATGACTTGGTGTACTGTCAACCCCTCCACCCCTGGACCACATTAAAACGCAGAAATCTGTCTGGGATATATTTTAAATGTCCAGAACAAGGCCTGGCACATTCAAGAAACAGTTGTTGAGTATAACACAGAATGAATGAGTGAACAAATGAATACTTTAGAGTGAGGTGAGAGGAACTTGAAAGTCTAACTGGGAAGCAGCAGTCTAGGTGAGAGAAAAATTACCACTTTCTCTTAAACTAAGGGGTGCATACTTCCAATTTCACCTGACTGCTGGTTTCTTTGGAAAGCCTTTCCACCCTATGTCACCTATGCTGGGTTAGGCGCCACGGCTGCGTAATCACTTGACACTCCAGCCTTCAATTATGACAGCCTCAGACCCACTTCATCTCTCCGAGAGCAACGACCAGCTCTCACTTGCCCTCTACTGAATCCCCAAAGCTGGGCACAACCAACTCAATCAATGCCTTACTTGCTGAATGAATAAACAACGATCCATCAGCTTCCACAGAAATAGTCTGTTGGGATAAGACAACCTTCCAAGTGACGTACTCCAGTGCCAGCAGCACTACTCATCTCAGGAGCATCAAGGTTACAGGTGAGTAAACTCACATGCAAGGAGATGTAGCGGTTTGTTCAAATTCATGAGTCTAAGTGATACAGAGCAAGGAAGCAGCACATGCTAGTTTGGAGGAGGGGCTCAAGAACCAGACAGGCTTGGATTTTACTTCATTTTAATATTCTGATTAAATATTGTTGACGCTGGACAAAACCAACTGCAATGTTTGCCCACATTTCTTCTTTTTTTTTTTTCTTTTTAGGGCCGCACCTGCAGCATAAGGAGTCGAATTGGAACTGCAGCTGTGGCCCATGCCACAGCCACACCAGATCCTTAACCCACTGAGCAACGCCCAGGATCAGACCCATGCTCACAGAGACTATGTCAGGTCCTTAAACTGCTGAGCCACAATGGGAACTCCAAATTTATCTCTTAATGAGGGTCTATAGCACCCACCTGTGTGGCAGCAAAGCCCAGCATCTAAGAACACAGGCATTGGAGCCCAAAAGCGTGGGCTCCCATGCCAGCTCAGTGCCAGTCAACAGGTTACCTACCAGAATGCCTCTATGGAATTAGGTTTCCTCATCTATAAGACGGACATAAAAAACCATCTCACAGGGTTATTAAGAAGATGAAATTAGTAACAGCTGAAACACACTAGAACAGAGTCAGGCAGATAGTAAGCACTCAGTTAAGCTTGGAATCTGTGATAAAATGGGTAGCCCTCACCTCCAAACTATCAAGTGTGTTCCTTTCCTGCCTGGCCTTGGCTGTCATATCCTGTGGTCATCACTCATCCTCTAAACCTGTAAGGCACAGACCTAAAACAGGGCACTACAGTCCTGCAAAAAAAGTGCACTTGTGTCTGCAGTGCGTTTCATCAGATCAAATGATCTGTGTACTCTTGACAGATGGTGATCAGGGTTTGTCTTGGGCAGGGAAGGGGAAAAGAATCTAAAACAAACAGGGGAGTTCCCGCTGTGGCTCAGTGGTAATGAACCCAACTAGGACCCATGAGAAAGTGAGGTTCAATCCCTGGCCTTGCTCAGTGGGTTAAGGATCTGGCATTGCTGTGAGCTGTGGTGTAGGTCACAGATGCGGCTTGGATCCTGAGACGCTGTGGCTGTGGTGTAGGCTGGTGGCTACAGCTCCGATTAGACCTCTAGCCTGGGAACTTTCATATGCTGCAGGTGTGGCCCTAAAAAGACAAAATAAATAAATACATACATACATACATACATAAAATAAAACAAAGGCAAATTCCAATAGTTCTCCCTGACACTAAACACCCAATTGATTTCTACAGTGCTGTGCTAGTGTCCAATACTGAATCCATCAGCCATGATGCAGACCACACCTCTCCTTTCTCACTTGCTACGCACAGCCCACTTATCAACCCCGAATTCTATACTCACAGGATGAAAAGTCCTGCAATTCATCTGAATGGGAAGCTACTTAAGAGTTTACTTCCTCAGTTCTAGAACAAATCAGTGATGGACTTCGAAAAAAAAAAAATCATGACTTCAAGATATTATGGGTAAAATCTCTATACACAAAAAAACATCTTCAAGCTATTCTGCATTCAAATACAAAGAAAAGCAATCCTCCGTTCAGGATACTGGTTCCAGTTGATTGCATTTTCCAGATAACTCCTAGTCAAACAGAAGACTCTTTCTATTTAATATATCTTCAAATCTAAAATTACATAATAAACATAATGGACTGTTTTAAAAAATACAAAGCCTTTGGGGAGTTCCTTGGTGACAGAGTGGGGTTAAGGATCTGGTGTTGTTACTGCAGTGGCTCGGGGTCACTGCTGTGATGCAGGTTCAATCCCTGGCCCCAAACTTCCACATGCTGGGCGTGCAGCCAAAAATATTTTTTTTCTCATGTTGCACATTTTAATTTGTTTCCAAATTACATTTTAAGAAAAGATTTTTTTTTTTCCTTAGCAATATCTTACTGTTCCTGGTGATAACACTGCATCTAAACCACAAATCATTTTCAATCAGATCGTAACTCTCCAGCCATATATATGTGTGAAACATAATCAGCCTTTGAGAAACATAATCAGGAAAGCTATTCTTGGTTTAGCAGAGGACAAGAACACTGATGTCTAATACTGTACTTTTTAATTACTTGGACAGAGTCTTTCAATTTTTTTGGTTTTTGCTTTTTTAAATAATTCCCTTCACACTAGTTTTTTGTTTTGGTTTTTTTTTTTTTGGTCTTTTTTGCTATTTCTTTGGGCCGCTCCCGCAGCATATGGAGGTTGCCAGGCTAGGGGTTGAATCAGAGCTGTAGCCACTGGCCTATGCCAGAGCCACAGCAATGCGGGATCTGAGCCGCGTCTGTGACCTACACCACAGCTCACGGCAACGCCGGATTGTTAACCCACTGAGCAAGGGCAGGGATCGAACCCGCAACCTCATGGTTCCTAGTCGGATTCGTTAACCACTGGGCCACGACGGGAACTCCCACACTAGTTTTTGTTGTTGTTGATGTTATTTGGCCCTTTCTGCTAAAGCAAAAGTGTGGCTTTTAAAATCTGGCTAATTAGGTAATAAGAACAATTACTACTTTAAACCTATAGTGCATAATTTATAAACCTCATTCAAATACATTATCATATTTTGCTCTGAGATATAAATATCACTGCTTTCTCTTAAAGAACAAGAGAAACTCAGAGAAGTTCAATAAAATTTCCAGTAAACTGGTCGGTATTAGAACCAAAGGCAGCAATTTCCTCACTGTTGACTTCTCCCTCGGCTTCATACCTGACATCCAACAGCTCGTGTCATGTTACAGATTCACCTTCTACTGTTGCTCCACACCATCTACTCTGCTCCATTCCAATACCTTATTTTAGGCTCCTATTATTTCTTGCCTGGACTAAAGGAAGAGCATTCTAATTTGCTCACCAACCTCAAGTTTTGCGCTGCTCCAATCTATTTTCCACAGCACAAATCAAAATAAGTTTTCTGATGCCATAATTTTTATCATGTTAACTCTTCTGCATGAAACCATTCAGAAGTTCCCAAAGCCACAAAAATAACCTGCAAACCCAGGTGCTCAGCACTCGAGGCCGTACACATCTGGATCCTAATTTTCTCTCCAGCTCTCTCTTCCTTCAGGCTCTCACACTGCATAGTTGTGGTTTTCTAAAACTCCCCTGATCTTCCAGCTCCAAGCTTTTACAAGACCCTTCCACTGACTGTAATGCTGTGCCTCCCTCACTACCCTCACTTTTTAGCAAACTCACTACTACTCAGACTTTAGGCATCACCTCAACATCACTGCCACTGAAGTTCCACCATGACGCCTTCAAATTAGGTTAAGTGCCCCGTGCACTCTGAGCCTGGCATTATTAAAATGTATTACATTACTGTCTACTCGTACCCTAAGGGGACTGGAAGCTCTTAGAAATCAGGGTCTGTGGCTTATTTTTTGCTTTAAAAAAAAAAAAAAAGTGGGCTAGGATTCCAACCCTGTTTTCTAACAGCTCCAGATGAACACTCTTCACTCTGCCCTCAAGTTCCTGAGATCAAATTAACAAGATACTGAATAAAGTGAAAGGCAAATACTTGATACCAGATGACTACTTGAAATACTGCTTGAATACTTGACTACTTTAAATTACACTTTAAAACAACATTAGCTTCTCTCTAATGAAAGGGGTGACTCAAGAACAAAAGGAAACCATCCCAGGAGACTCCTTAAGTAACGCACACAATGTTCTAAACCATTTCCATAGAACCTCCAAATAACATTCAAAATATTCAAATGAAGAGGAACAATCGTTTTAAGGAGAAAAGTTAACAAACTGAAACACATTAACTTACTCAAGTACTTGGAGAAAAAAGGTAGAAGATAATATAGTCACCAAGAAAAAGAACTGCCTTAAAAATATCACAGACTAATGAAAAAAAAAAAAAAAACCTACAGATTTTAAAAGGATAGAATTATCTATAATTAGCACATACATTCTTCCAATGTAAAAGTATTGCTAACACAGTTGCTAAAACCTAAAGGTATTCCAAATATTCACACTATTTATCTGCATCAGCAAACCTCTATCTGCATAGATACCATCACAAGCAATCTTTTACCTAAGAGATTTAAACTACAAAATGTGAAAAGTATGTAGTTCCAAATGAATGTGGAGTTACTACATACGAAATCTAAACCAAATTTAAAGGAAAAAATATGTACAGCCTCTTATATTGGAAAACAATGAAAAGCAAACTAGAAATAAGACTAGTATTAGAATTTATCAGAGAAACAAAAGGGCATTCCTTAAAATTAATTTTAAATATTTATCTGAAAACTATACCCTACAGGTTCAACTCCACCTTAACAAATTAATTCAGACAATAGGTGTTAGGAAATGTATACCATTAGTCAAAGTTAACACAGATAATGAGAATGTATCATTATTCGAGAGTGTAATAGGATCTTGAAAATCATCTAGAGCATACAAGGAAACAACATTGAACAGATAAGCAGATTTACTTTCTTGAACAATCTGTTTTTCCAAATTTTCCAAATTAACAGAGGTTGGAAATTCAAATGCAGACTGTCAAATGCAGCCTCCCTGAAAAGACAAGCAAAACCAAGTTTATTACCTACTATAATAAAAGATACCACCACTTTGAGGCAATCTTGGAGGTTCCACTGAGATCAGTTCAAGATCCTAGATTAAAAAACTGCAGCGTTCTTGAAGTTGCCCACTGAGCCCCCCACTCAAGGGTCTCCCAACCACAATGGTGAGAAAAGTCTCACATTAGGGAGCACTCCAAAACAGCCTCACCGTTTTCTGGTTCTACGTTTATAAGACACTCCGCTATAGCAGAAACTGACATATTGTAAATCAACTATATTCTACTTATTAAAAATTAAAAAAATAATAATAAGTCCATAAGACAAAGTTCATATAGAAGAAGACAAGCAAAGGATCTATAGGTTCATCTTCATGTAGGCTCCAGAAGCCAGTGAGTTCCGGTTTTAAAGGTATTCAGATAAGACAAGATTTGCCTGGACACCAGGTCTGCATCTGAAAGAGATCACATCTCCAAATCTCAAAGCACCAAAGCACTGCACATCGTCAGGCTGCAATTAAGAGAGGGCCAACCGTCGGGTTGGGGGCCCTAGACATGACAGGTATAAACAACGTATCTGATGTGCCATTATAATATGCTCATACTCAGGTCTGTCTCAGGCTGTCTGTGCTGTGAGCTGGGCAAATTTGCGAATGTATTAAATCTGTAACTCAAATTCATGTTCTTATCTTTCTAGATGGCATAATTTCACCAAGAATAATTCAGAATTTAATAAACTCTTTCTATAATAAATGTAGAGAAGTTCCCTAGTGGCCTAGTGGTTAAGGATCCAGCATTGTTTTTGTTGTGGCATGCATGGGTTCTAGCCCGGGAACTTCCACATGCCACAAGCTCGGCCAAACACAAAAAAAAGGGAGTTTCCATTGTGGCTCAGTGGTAACAAACCCAACTAGTATCCATGAGGATGCAGGTTCAATTCCTGGCCTCACTGAGTGGGTTAAGGATCCAGCCTTGCTGTGGTGTAGGTCAAAGATGCGGCTTGGTTCCCACATTGCTGTGGCTGTGGTGTAGACCAGCAGCTGCAGCTCTTATTCCACCCCTAGCCAGGGAACTTCCATATGCCACAGGTGCGGCCCTAAAAAGCAAAGGAAAAAAGAAAAGGAATTTGCACTGTAAATCAACTACACTTTAATAAAAAAAAAAAGTTTTTAAGAAATATACAGAGAAATTGAGAGTATTCCAGGAATGTATAGAATACTAGGGTCCCCATATCTGTATCAGTTGGTTTATACTGCTAGCAAGAAGCTCAGGTAGATTAAAGGGGAGAAGAGGAAGCCCCTGAGAGTGACCTGACACCTCAATCACACAGGAAACTAGAGAGGTTTAGAAGAACAGTAAAAGATGGACATGGTCCCGGGAGAGCCACCACCAAAATCTTTCCTGTGAAATTAGGACTCTATCCAGTCCAGTTGCTGGCAAAGAAAGGCTAAGTCCATTAGGGACTACAGAGATGGGCTCTTTAATACCTTTAGACAGGATTCTAAGAGGAGACCCTGAAGCAGCTGTGATCCCAGCTCTCTCCTCACGTTTTGTGAGCAGCATTAAACCAAAGATGGGAATTTTTTTTTTTTTTTTTTTTTAGGGCTGTGCCCACATCACATGGAGGTTTGCAGGCTAGGGGTCCAATCGGAGCTGCAGCTGCCAGCCTACACCAGAGCCACAGCAACACCAGATCTGAGCCGCGTCTGTGACCTACACCACAGCTCACAGCAACACTGGATCCTTAATCCACTGATCGAGGCCAGGGACTGAACCTGGATCCTCGTGAATCCAAGTCAGATTCGTTTCCAGTGAGCCACAATGGACACTCCCCCAAATGGGAAATTTTATAAAGAGAAACTGGATGGGAAATAGCCGCACTGTCAGATCTTCAACTGCATGCTATACGTTTTGAAGGAACCTCAAAACAAAAGCAGAATAAGACCCAGAATAAACTAATGCCCTCTTACAGATAAAACTAGATGCTCACACTCCAGAAATTAATATCAGTCTTTGGATAAAGACACCTGCAGATACTGTAACCAGAAGTGACAGTGAGTAAACAATTGTTCTGTATTAGTCAAGAAAATGAAGGAAAAAAATATAATAGGCGATGTTCCAAAAGCAAATCAAGTACCCACTTCCCATTTTACCCGCAACTGAAAAGGAGAAATTTCACTAATTATTACATATCAATACCAGTGGTACACTAGCAATCTTTTTTTTTTTTGTCTTTTTGCTATTTCTTGGGCCGCTCCTGCGGCATATGGAGGTTCCCAGGCTAGGGGTCTGATCGGAGCTGTAGCCACCGGCCTACGCCAGAGCCACAGCAACGCGGGATCCGAGCCGCATCTGCAACCTACACCACAGCTCACAGCAACGCCGGATGGTTAACCCACTGAGCAAGGGCAGGGACCGAACCCGCAACCTCATGGTTCCTAGTCGGATTCGTTAACCACTGCACCATGACGGGAACTCCCACACTATCAATCTTAAACCTCGTCGCTGCTACACAAAGGCTCCCTCGAGGTCAACAAAGTACTCAGATAATGAGCATGTCTAATATTCTTCACGTTTCCCATATCCCAACTCCCAACTGTCACCTTTGGATCTTTATTCAAGGAACATTCCTTCCTCCCTGAGACTCTATACCCACTGACTTCCTAAGAAAGACAATACAAATAGAATTCTCAGGACAAAAGCTCTCCTGATGACCTCTTCCTTGAACTCCTGAGGACTCTGCTATTCACCATCAAGACAGAATTAATTTGGACTCTGACTTATTACTGCCCTTGTGATTAAATCAAGCCCAAACTGAAGACCAAATTTCTTATTAGGAAAAAAAATACAATTATACCGGCAGAAATATTGGGGCTGAATAGATCAAGGTACATAAAGACTGACCCAAACCACTACCCAAACTCTCTAACATGACAATGTAAAGAAGGACTAAAACCCAGTAGCTGACAGCCTAAAAGAAGACTTGTCATACTTGGCTCAGAGTCTTTCAAGTCAGCAATCAAAATATGGGCCACACGGCATTCTCATTTGGAGGCCCAAGTGGGGACAAACCCAAGCTATTCAGGTGGCTGGCAGAATTTACCTCCTTGCGTCTGTATAACTGAGAGCCCCATCATTTCGCTGGATCTCAGACGGAGATTACGCTCACTCAGCCCCTCAGAAGCTGTCTGCAGTTCACTGCCATGTGGGTTTCTTCAATATGGCTGCTTTCTGCATTGAGCAGCACTTAGAATCTGTTTTCTAGTTCTTAAAATCAAGCCTTTCATAATGAAACAATTACGGAAGTGACACACAATTACTTTGCCCTATTAATGTAACTGAATGCAAAGATAATCCACCACCTTTGACATACAATGTGACCTAATTAAGGCACTGACATTGCCATCACCTTCTGCAATACTCTTAAGAGAAGCAGATGACAAGTTCTATGCAAACTGAAGAGGAGCGCGTTACACAAAGGCTTAGGTGCCTGGCAGTTCCTTAAAAAGTTCAGTACAGAATTATGAAATATCCCAGCAATTCTACTCCTGGGAGTACACCCAAAAGAAATTAAAACAGACAAATACTTGCACTCAAATGTTCATAGCAGCACTATTCACAATCACCAAAAGACAGAAATAACTCAAATGTCCACTAACTGATGAATGGATTTAAAAAACAAACAAACAAAAACAATAAAATGGAATATTATTCAGCCACCAAAAAAGAATGAAATACTCATACATGCTATAACATGGGTCCTATATTCTGCTTAGTTTACTGTTAAACCTATCTAAAGCCCTTATTTTTATATATTTGCAGTTATCGAATTCTTATTTCATTTTCTCATAGATTCAAACTCTCTGGTGAAATTCTTTATACACTTACTTATTTTTTCCACACTTTTCTCAAATTTCTTGAACACATTAGTCATAGTTATTTAAAAGTCTTTTCACCTAACTTCAATATCTAGAGTACATGTGGATCTATTTCTACCGTCTGTTTTACTTTTTTCTTTTGGTTTTTAGTTATGTGTTCCTCTCTACTGGCATGTCTAGTAAATTGCACTAAATGATTATATATGTGTGTGTGTGTGTACATTTACATATAAATGAATCTCCTAGAACATTACTCCAACAAATATTTATTGAGTACTGACTATGTACCAGGCACCATGTGCAACTGATATAGTAAAAAACAATCTTTGCCAGCAAGGAGCTTACAATCCAGAAGTTGATATTTAACCCATCATTAAAATGGGCAAAAGGGAAGTTCCCACTATGGTTCAGTGGGTTAAGGATCCTATGTTGTCTCTGTGAGGATGCAGGTTCCATCCCTGGCCTTGCTCAGTGGGTTAAGGATCCAGAGTTGCCGCAAGCTGCAGCACAGGTTGCAGATGTGGCTCAGATCCGATGTGGCCGTGGAATAGACTGCAGCTGCAGCTCTGATTCAATCCCTGGCCAAGAACTTCCATATGCCACAGGAGTGTCCATAAAATGAACAGGAAAAAAAAAAAAAAAATGGGCATGAGGCCCTATGAAATCTGAACTCCCTGCTACACACCTCACCTCTATTACCTCATCTCTGACTTACGTCTCCCTTGATTCCTTATTATTTATTCAACAATAGGTACTTTTTTTTTGTCTTTTTGCCATTTCTTGGGCCACCCCCACAGCATATGGAGATTCCCAGGCTAGGGGTCGAATCGGAACTGTAGCTACCAGCCTACGCCAGAGCCATAGCAACACAGGATCCGAGCCGCATCTGCAACCTACACCACAGCTCACGGCAACACCGGATCCTTATCCCACTGAGTAAGGCCAGGGATCGAACCCACAACCTCATGGTTCCTAGTCAGATTCATTAACCACTGAGCCACAATGGGAACTCCAACAATAGGTACTCTTTAACCCCAACACCTTTGCACTACTTGTTCACTGTTTCTGCCGAGTGTGCCTTGTTCTGCCAATAGCCACATGACTTCCCCGTCACCGCTTTGGTTTGCTAAACCTTATTAATTTGTGAATAGACCCCACCCTCAAGCATTCCCTTTCCTATTCTCTATCGTATATTTCTTCTGTTTCTTATGTTCTGTTTATTATTTGTTTCCTTCTTCTATAGCATAAACTCAATGAAGGCAGAAATAGTTTTTGTCTATTTTGATCACTACTCTATCCATAGCACTTCAATCAATGTTGGACAGGTAGTAAGTACTTGCTAAATATACTGAAAAAATGAACAAACGGGTGATTTTATTTATTCATTTATTTGGCCTGTGGAAGTTCCCAGGCCAGGGATCAAACCTGGGCCACAACAGTGATCCCAGTTGTGCGAGTGAGAATGCCGGGTCTTTAACCAGCTGCACCACAAGAGCACTCCATGAATGATTCTAAATGTGACAAATGAAGGTCAAAGTATTAAGGAAAAATAGAACAGAGGATCTAATCTAACGCTGACAGCCAAGGAATGCCTCCGTGAGAAATGTATGTTTAAGCCAAGACCTAAACAAGGCGTACAAGACGATCAGGAGTGAAGACTGAAGCAGAATCAACACACATAGGCCAGAGTTAAGAATAAATGTTTCAAAAATATGAAAGACATCATATATGGCTGGTACATCTACTGCACAGGGTAAGCTGGCACAGTATCAGTTTGAAAAGATAAACAAAAGCCAGCCATTTAAAGGATTTAAATGGGTAGATGGTCATCAATTTTTAAACGCAGGTATATGATTAAATCTGGAATTGGATGGGGGGAGGGCGAACCCGCGGCATAAGAAAGTTCTCGGGCCAGGAATCAAATCCAAGCCACCATTGTGACCCACGCCACAGCTGAGGCAACGCTGGATCCTTAACCCACTGTGCCAGGCTAGGGATCAAATCCAAGTCACTGCAGAGACAACACCAGATCCTTAAGCCACTGCGCCACAGCAGGAACTCCAAAATCTAGATTTTTAAAACATTGCTCAAGCTGTAGTGTTGAAAATTAATTGGACGGTAGCAAGACTGGCTATAAGGAAAGCAATTAGAAGGTTGATGAAGTAATCCAGATTACATAATGTTAGCTGGAACATGGAGTTGGGAAAAAAAAAAAAGTATAAATCAGAAAAGATATTTCAACGAATTCTTTGTAGCAGTACTTATCAAGAATGACTTAGGTTTCTAGCTTATAAAACGGTGCCGAAAATGGCAGCTCTTTCTCAGGGAGGAAAGAAAGTTTACAGCAGGAGTCAGCAAACCTTCTGAAGAGGCCAGGTGGTAAATATTTCAGGCTTTGTGGGCCATGAGGTCTTTGAGCAAGTACTCAACTCAGCCATTAGAATGGGAAAGCAGCCACAGACAATACCTAAAGGAAGAGCTGTGTTCTAGCAAAACTTTATTTACAAAAACAGGAGTACATGGTGCCACAGAATACCAACCCCTGGCCAGAGAGAAAACCATAATTCAGCCTTTCAACTTGCTCCTCTTGGTGCCCAAACACATCCGGCAGAGCTGTGTAAGAGGCACCTGGATGTGAAGGTCTAAGAACAGATATGCAGGTTTGAGATTTGAAGTCAGAAAAATAAGTAAGATTGCTTAGAATGAGTTTGTACAGTAAGAGAAAATGTCTTCCACAGAACCCAGAATAAAGCCAGCATTTAAGGGACAGACATAGCAAGACCGATCAGCATGAAAACTAAGTGGCAGCCTTTAAACAAGCCAAATACACAAAAGCAAAACTAGAATTTTGCCATGTGCCAGAAGTGAGTATTTCACGAAGGAAAGAGGAACCGAGAGACTCAAATGCTCTGACAAGCCTGAGATAAGACCAGAATTAAAACTTAGAGGATTTTATGTGCGGGAGAGCCACCGGCAGCCTTTGGCGGGAGAAACTTGAGTGGGGATGAGGAAAGAGGCCAGACAGATGCAGATGAAAGGTAAAGTGAAAAGCGTAAAGGGACAGCAAGTACAGGCAATTCTTCGAGGACCTTTGGCTGTGAAAGGAAAGAGAACTCAGGAGGCAGCTGTGAGTGACAAAAGGTCAGTGTGCTCTCCGAAGAGGAGGCACACATTTCTTTCCGACTAAACAGGAAGCACCAGGACGTGAGGGATCATGAGTATCTTTTACCATCATGAGCTTCCCCCTTAGCTCAGGGATCAGTACATTTTTGACTTAAAGAGTTGTTGGGGGGAGGTTTTTTAGTGGGTTGTTTTTTTTGGTCTTTTTTTGTCTTTTTGCCATTTTCTTGGGCCGCTCTCGCGGCATATGGAGGTTTCCAGGCTAGGGGTCGAATCGGAGCTGTAGCCACCAGCCTACGCCACAACCACAGCAACGTGGGATCCTCAACCCACTGAGAGAGGCCAGGGATCAAACCTGCAGCCTCATGGACATGAGCCCAGTTTCTTAACCCGCTGAGCCACAACGGGAACTTCCCTTTGAGTATTTTTAATAGCAGTGATCATGAAAAGGTGCTAAAAGACAAGGAGAATATTAAGCCACAGGAGAAGAGATAATCAGTGAAGACCAGTCCGTGAAGGCTGTAAAGGGTACATCTGGAGCATAAGGGGAAGACTCGAAGAGGAAGGAATTCTCTTGTGGCTCAGCGGGTTAAGGATCTGGCACTGTTATTGCTGTGGGTCTGGTCACCGCTGTGGCGTGGGTTCAATCCCTGGCCTGGGAACTTCCACATGCCATGGGTACAAGCAAAAAAAAAAAAAAAAAGGTTGGAAAAAGAGAGGGGAAAAAAAAATGGATGAATACATATTAAGATAAACATGAGCAAGAAGCTGAAGATACTTACTTAACCAGGGGCCAAGCTATGCTGTAATACATGAAATCGTCCAGCACAATTGCCCAGCCCGGAAAGCAACAATCAGAACACTGAGATGAAGAGCTCTTAAAGACTAACTCAAATCACAAGGTTAAAGTTTACATAGGAACTCTTTTCTAATGAGGAAAAAAAAAAAGGAATAATTTTGCCATGGCGGTGGGGAGGAGCGTAGAGAGGGGTCTGAGGCTCACTCTCCAGTTTCTGCATTTCTTCCTTAGAAGCTGCTTGCTGGCTGAGGAGTTATGCTTGGGCTCTACAGGGACACACAGCAGGACCACTCTCCATCATGCTTATATTTATATATTTCCACTTTTTTTTTTGTTTGTTTTTATAAGGTCGCGCCCACAGCATATGGAAGTTCCCAGGCTAGGGGTCGAATTGGACCTGAAGGCACCAGCCTACACTGTAGCCACAGCAATGCGGATCCGAGCCACATCTGCAACCTATACCACAGCTCACGGCAATGCCTTTCGAACCCACATCCTCATGGGTACTAGTCGGGTTCTTTACCTCTGAGCTATAAGAGAAACTCTTACTTGCACAATTTATATTTTATGCATATGGACAGAAGCTCACCCTAAAGATACAGAGAACATCATAATGTTTTCACATGTTAAATAAAATCGCCATTAAAAGAAAGCCAGATCTAAAAGCACATCTTTATATCACCAAGCTTTTTCTCCTGAAAGTAAAACTCAATACTGATCATTAAATATAATGCTTAAGCGGCTTCTTGTTCTTTTCTGCCATTCAAAATAACTCAAGTGTAAACAACAATGATTTTTTTTAACCTACACATGTATATTTTAAAAAGCATTAATTGAATTTTATCTCACACTTTTGACTAATGTTTGACTTCAGGACATGTACAATAATGATGAGAGTAAAAGAGTTTCTCACCTTGACCACTCCATCAAAGCCAGGAATTGTGTTCACTTTTGCTTTCTTAGCCAATAATTTGCTTTCGATCTTGTCACCCATGGCCTGAATAGCATGTGCATCAGGTCCAATGAAAATGACACCTTCTGCTGCCTGTGGAGAAATACAAGTAAAAATTTTTAATGAAAACATTACAGTGCTTGATATAGAGTCACCATTTCATAAAAAGAAAAACCCGTATGTGTATCTACTAGTTACTCACAGACCAAAAACAACTTCAAAGCAAGCATTTGAGCCAATACATTATAGTACATAATACTCTATTGCACATAATACATGTGCACAAAGATACATGAAACAAAGTCAGGCCAAAGAAAAATAACTAAAAGTAATGAAGAACTCCTCCTTGAAATTAACAGCATTCTTTGGAAAAGCAACCTCCATGGTGGTGTGGTTCTATTTGATAATCTGACATCAATCTAAACAGTTAAGTTCGTTCACCTTTAAAATAAACTTATAAAATCTTTGTATCCTCAATACTCTCCAGCACAGCGTCTCATTTAACACAAATATCCATTTTCAGTGAACACCAGCTCTGTGCCAGGCTTTGAGCTAAAAGTAGGGAACAACATGGATAAAAATCACAGAATTCCACTACTTCAAAGGAGCATGAATCAGATCCCAGGATCTCTGGGAAGTAGACAAAATAAGGTATGGAATGTTTACAACCTTGGGACTATAAGAAATGAGCAGAAAACACAGTGGGAATTTACCAGGTAGAGTTCTGGTTTCAGTAAAAACTACGTTGTTATAAAGCACATTTAGTTCCCCAGCAATGGGCCCACCTCTCTGTGTTTATGCTATAATAACAAAGACAATGCTAATGAATGCTAGAGAAGGACAGAGCAAAGCACAGTGTGGTTAGAGCCACCATGGGTGCGGCCTAGACAAGTGAGGGAGAGGGTTTGCTGAGGCTAAGGATGAGGTCATTAGGTGAAGAGGTGAACTATGAAAAAGGAAAAATCAGACTGTGTGCAGGGTATCATCAGAGTAAGGTGCCTAACTGTTGATTCTCCCACGACCTTTGGTCAGGGTCAGTATAAAGAATAAATCATGTATTTTACGTCTCATATTCTATCTACTGGCATTGTTGCCTGAAAGGGCTCTTGGCTTCGGAAAGGAGCTTCATTCTTCTGATAAGAATATTATCCAGAGTAGCTACTGCAGTGTGCCACTTGGACTGCTCTCAGCCATTATGGGTAAAGAGGATTAAACCCACCCAGAGCAGGAGGAGGAAGCAGAACAGGGAATCAACAAAGGGAACCTATGAGGAGATAAATATTTGGGAGATGATATGATGATTTCAACTTTAGACATGCCCAGCTGAGATGCCTGTGGGATAGCTGGGTACCTGTGTTCTGGAGACAGAGGGGTCTAGAGGTTAGAAGAGAAGTCCAGGCTGAGGTATGGATTTTTAAATGCATCAAATACAAGAGGGAATTAAAAATTATACATGAAACCATTCAGATAAAATGTATAGAAAAGCCAGAGGTCCCGTCGTGGCTCAGTGGTTAACAAATCCAACTTGGAACCATGAGGTTGCGGGTTCAATCCCTGGCCTCACTCAGTGGTTTAAGGATCTGGCGTTGCCGTGAGCTGTGGTGTAGGTCGCAGACAAGGCTAGGATCCCGAGTTGCTGTGGCCGTGGCATAGTCTGACGGCTACAGCTCCAATTAGACCCCTAGCCTGGGAATCTCCCTATGCCACAGGTGTGGCCCTAGAAAAGCCAAAAAAAAAAAAAAAGTATAGAAAAGCCAATGCCTTTAAACACAAGATGTACACTCTCCCTCCTTCCCAAAAGCAAGAGAGAGGGGGAATTTTAGATTCTGAGTTTAAAGCCTCCTTTTCTTTATGTGACAACAGGGATAATAACTACCTTGCTAGCTTGATTGAAGGACTGAATAGAATAATCATGTAAAACACCAAGCTGAGTGCCAACCGTTAGTTCTTGTCCCCTATCCCGAAGTCCTGCTAAAAAGAGAACCCTAGAATGGTAAGAAAGATAGGTTCATGGGACCCCAAAATCTACAACAGGAACCCAAATAGCAATGATTATCAGTATTAAAAATAAAAGAATGCTAGATAAAAAGCCTCTTTCAGCCATAAGATGCTCATAAAGTACCTCTCCATCAAATGTGTATAGTTTTTGTTTGTGTCTTTGTTTCTTTTTTTGGCCTCACCTGCAGCATATGGAAGTTGCTGAGGCAAGGGTCGATTCCGAGCCACAGATATGACCGGCACTACATCTGTGGCAACACTGGATCCTTAACCCACAGCACCAGGGCCAGGAATTGAACCTGCACCATCATAGAAACAATGCTGATCCTTAATCTGCTGCACCATAGTGGGAACTCCTTGTATAGTGTTTCGGTTTTTGTTTGTTTGTGGCTGCGCCTGTGGCACATGGAAGTTTCCAGACTAGGGGTGGAATCAGAGCTGGAACCCACACCACAGCCACAGCAAAACTGGATCTAAGCCTCATCTGCAACCTACACTGTGCCAGAATTTTAACCCACTGAGCAAGACCAGGGCTTGAACCCACATCCTCATGGATGCTATGTCAGGTTCTTAACCCACTGAGCCACAATGGGAACTGCATATAGTTTTAATAGAAACTTATTGTCTTAAAAAAGAAAAAATTTTACTGGAAACCCTCAAAATGTAAAGCACATACAAAAATGGACCTGTTCTCTAAGAGGAGAAAGCGGTAGTAGGACCACATCTCCAAATACGCTATGTCTCTAGCTGGATAAGCTAGTCGTCTTGGAGCAGAGCAACCACCATACTCACGTCTCTATCCCAAACCTACAACTCAGTAAACCCTAAGTCAAGAGGGAGCAATCGTGTTTCAATTGAATATGGGAAGAACTGTCTTTCCATATTCTCACTTACTTGCTAGGATGGAAGAACTTTTACAGCATAAGTAAATGCTGTTTTAAATACCACTATGACAAGGCAATGTAATCAAGTAATCAGAATACCCACACAAAGAGCTGAAGAAATAACATAAATGAGAACATCCACAACACATTATGATTATACAGTAAAACTTCTGATTAACAAGAGCCCAACAGCCAGGAACCACTGATTAACCAGACTTTTTCCATGCATTTTAATTTGAGGAAAACTACTCACCCCAAAATGCAAAATTACAAAAAAAAAGGAAAAAAAAAAAGCTCACATCAAGCATTCAGTGACTATTCTTTTTCCAACCAACACAAAGAAATATAGCCAGTACACTGAGTAACTACTCAAACAGATGTTTCAATGGACTAACTTCCCTTTTATCTATGTTTTGGTAGTACTCCCTGGCTTAAGCCTTTAAATGTAATTAAAGCAAATTGAGAAAGCAGTATGCTAGCTCCTGACTCCCATAATTCTTTGACCAAAAAAGCAAGGATAGGACAGAATGGTAATTGCAAAGTGATGTTTCAAAAGTCCTAAGTTCTTGACCAAAGACAAGTGTGTGATTTAGAATTTAGCCCAAAATGCATCCACTAATAACCTTTCAATACTCTATGTACTCTTAACCCTGTATATTTTGTTATCCATTTCCCTTAATCACCAGTATGTCTCTCTGACATACGATAGCAATAATATTAACTTCGAAAAAATGTGCTTTCCAAAGACCCTGTTAATTTACCATAAATGATAAACACAATACTTGAATGCAGATAATTATAAAAAGATCATGAAAAAAGTGGCATTTTTCATCATCATTGGAAAACACTTTAATAGTGGTACACAAGAAAGACATTACGGGAAGCTTAAATCACTGCTCTAAGATTGCTTTCATTTTCTAAGTTCTGTGATTTTTACAGCTCCGGTCAAATTTTTTTTTCTTTTTTGGCCACCCTGAGGCATATGGAGTTCCTGGGCCACCGATGAGATCCGAGCAGCAGTTGCAACCTATGCCACAGCTGTGGCAATGCTGGAGCCTTAACCCACTGTGCCAGGTCAGGGATTGAACCTCTGTCCCAAGGCTCCAGAGAAGCTGCTGATCCCCTTGCGCCATAGCAGGAAATCTGGCTCTGGTCAAATTTTGATAGAAGAACAGGAAAAAGTGTTGGGTTTGAGCAGTATGTTCGGGAAATAGAGATTTAATTTATAATAGGCTTTACATTGCAAATAAAGAATAGAAATAATCATCATCTGTAAAAATTTAAATGTCCGATATATAATTCACTCTCAGAAAAACCGTGACAGCTGGCAAATTGCTATCCTATGAATTCAGATATTTTTTTCAATGTAGACACTTTAGGCTCACAAAGAATTCTACTTGGATAACGATAAAACCAGGGTCAGACAGACAGGAGACAGGGCCATGCGGAAACTGCTAAACTGCCCAAAGGACCTAGATTCTGGACTTTAATCTTTATTCCCTGCTAAAAGAAAAATGAACTTCTGGTAGAAAAGGCCAGTTCCGGAACTGGTGCTGAGAAGTTAGCACCTGAGAAGACCAACTGAGTCAGTGAGTTAATATAGTTATCAAAAGTTAATATAGTTATCTCAAAAGACATTAGTAGATAAAAATGGTTACCCACTGGATGCGTTGATAACAAAATGAGCATAAAAAAAAAACAACAGCAGTTATAAGGTTAACTCATCTTTTCAAGACCTCAGAATAAACTGCTATCTCTGTTCAAGTATTTTAATTTCTTAGACATGTGTCACCTATTTTAAAAAACATACAGCTCTTTAAATAGTAACACAGAGGAAAACTAATTTCACATATAAAACTAAGCAAAATAAAAATGTCAAGGTAAATACCATACAGTTTTTACAAGAAGAAAATAAGGATTAGAATAACATCCATGGAGGAAAAAAAAAAGTGCCAGAAAGACATGCTAACACAGCAAATCAAAACAGTCACCTACAGTGTTCCCACTGTGGAGCAGTGGGATAAGAATCTGACTGCAGCAGCTCAGGTGGCTGAGGAAGCATGGGTTTGATCCCTGGCCTGGCACAGTGGGTTAAAGGATCCAGTGTTGCCACAGCTGCAAGCCCAGGCGGCAGCTGCAGCTCAGATTCAATCCCTGGCCCGGGAATTTCCATATGTCCCGGGTGCAGCCATTAAAAAAACCAAACTGTCACCCAATATTTCAAAACAAGTACATTTAAAAATAATAGGAAAATATGAAATAGGATAAATCAGAATTAGAAATGCTCAGAAATACGGTGACAGACCTAAAGATAAAATTAGAAATGTAAAAGAAAATAATTTTGGAAATAAAGACTAAAATAGAAGGAAAGCACGATTAAAACAAAACAAAACAAAAAAAAACAACAAATAATGCCTTACAAGAAATAGAGTCAAAGGTGGATTTTTTTTTTTTTTGCATTATAGGGCTCCAACCACGGCATATGGAAGTTTCCAGGCTAGGGGTCAAATCAGAGCTGCATCTGCAACCTACACCACAGCTCATGGCAATGCCGGATCCCTAACCCACTGAGAAAGGCCAGGGATCAAACCTGCATCCTCATGGATACTAGTCAGGTTCATGACCACTGTGTCACCATGGGAACTCCCAAAGGAGGAAATTTTTTAAAAATATAAAGATTTTTTTAAAGATGCAAGAGAAAATGACAAATACTAAAGATAAACAAAGAACATCCAACATACACAGAAAAGGACTCTTTGAGGGGGGAAAGCTAAAAGAAAAAAAAAAAAACCACACAACACTAACTCAAATAACTCATACAAATATTATATATAACTCATACAAGTATTCTTAAAATTGAAAATACATATCAAACTTATTACAGCATGCCTGAAAGATTCAACCCAGAATGAACGAGCACCATGATACATTCTGGCAATAAGAAAAAGAAAAAATAGGAAAAAAATATGACTTATGCCAAAAAGAAGTTTATATTACCACCAGACTTTGATAGTAATAATTCACACCAAAAGAAAATAGAGTAATGTACTCCACTGACTAAGATAGTCAAGAAAATAAAGTATGAGCTGAGGATATTTATTTATGACCACACCTGCAGCATGCAGAAGTTCCAGGTCAGGGATCTAACCCATAGCACAGCGGTGGGTTATCATTTCCCCATCCCTGAAAACCAGAATTCTAAATATGCAAAAATAAGGATACAAGTTAACAAAGAAGAGGTTAAGTAAAAGTTCTATCATCTTGAATTTTAATTGGAAGTATCACTATGAACACAGGAGATATTTTTATCTCACTTAAAATACAGGCTCTATTTATAGCTTGACATACTGTTATATATCACATATTAGAAAAAGTACATATTTTAGTAATATAGATATTTATTATATAATACCTATATGACTTTTTTTCTTAGGCAAGAAGTAGATTTATTAAGATAGGATGCCTGTGAGAGATGCAAGTGGGCAGGCAAGGAGGCTCTGCCCTATACAACATATTAAATTTGTTTTATAGATACCCTACTTGGGCTTGGGGTTAGCATTATAATCTAAATATACATATATATTAAAAATATTTGACATGTTATACATCCTATTAATATAATAGAGTTAATGTAACACATACAGTACCTGCAATGAACATATATAACATGAAACATCTGTGAAAACTCTGTTAATACACATATTTTATTTCCTAGGCCCATAAACTAAAAAGGCCTAGAAACAACGATCCGCAGCAGCAATGACCATGCCTGCCACCCCAACTGTGGTCTCCAAATGCCATTAAAGCAGACCAATGCATCTTAAAAAGATGGCTGATTAAAGGCCTGGAGCAAGAAATGTAAAACATGAGCCTCAAATATCTTGTCAGATCAGAGAGCGCGGAAGCTGTAAAAGATTATGAGGGTCAAGTCAGAAAGACCATGAGCCAACGTCAAACTCCCCCGGGCCAAAGAGGGGCAACTTGAGCTTCACTAACGATTCCGACAGAATTTAAACCTATGAAATATGTTTAAATCTATGACTGTACAATGAAAGTTCTAAAAAGAACTGGTTAACTTTGAAGGTTAAGGACCAACTCATTACCTCAAAAACTAGTAAATAAAGGTAAAGAGTTACACACTTACCTTGCTCTCTCTATATGAATTACACCACTAGGAAAGCAAACAGTAAATGAAGGGAAGGGTCTCTTTACAAATACATTCCAATTAATTAATGAAAAAGATCTCAAATTAAAATATCACCATTTTGCAATCTAATGAAGTAGCAGCTACAGGCAGTAAACATCAAAGTCTGCTTGGATCTTAAAAAGTGCTAACAAGACGTGCTTTCTACAGTCCCGGTCAAAGGAACTGAAACCTATATCTGATCCTATTTCTGAATCCAGGTTGCCAGTCTACAGGAAATACCAAGAATGGAGGAAAACGTTGAACGGCACCGTGATTCTGCAATCAGCTAAGTCAAGACTGAGAGAAACTCTAAGGTCTAACACCCTAAGGTTCTTCACCTGATAAACTGGAAGGAAGAGAAAGGTATGCAAGGAGAACCTAGGGACTGAGAGAAACTGCGAAGACATATCAAAGCTGAACCTAAATGGGCAAGACAAATCATAGCATCTAGGGATGCACATCTGGACAATAAAATGATGCTAACATGCCAATGATTCTGTAGAAGTCCAAGCAGTGGGTCCGTGTAGGGAGAGATCAGAGGTGAGGACGGAGATGGTCACCTGGATAGACCTTCCAGGATTCAGGGCAAACGTCTCATGTCTGGACCTATGCAATAGTTAACAGGATTCTCTGCCTTAAGCAAACTACATATTTGTTTTATGTAGTTTTTTTCTGTCTTTGCTTTTACAATAAAAATTTTGAAAACAATTTCAGAGTAGCCACCAGCTTGCAGGAGTAAAACAAACACCTGGACCAGGAGCAGCTCCAGCCAACGAGGTGCTTCTCAGACCAGTTTGCTAACCTCTTCATGGGCCGTTTTAGCTTGAAAGAGAGAGAGAAGTGTATTCTCATGTCTGCTGAGATGCGTTAGTAGATCCTTATTTTGTACAAAGTGCAGCATGGAGAAACCACACCAACTACTACCACTACGGCCTAAATATGAAAACTATCAAATACAAAAACATTATCTTTGCTGGCTGGCATGGACACTCTCCAGCCTCTGCGGCATCACTACTTCCAAAATACTGAAATTCTGTCTTTGTATGAGGTCCAAGAAGAGCTCACAAGGATGGTTGCAGAAGGGGTGGTCAGGGATTCCATCTGATCAGTGTTTGCAAAGAAAAAGGATCTTCCCAACGCTGCCGAAATCAGAGAGGAGCTGGGACCACATTTTCCAAGCAACAGAAGCTAGTTCCTCAGGCCACCTGTCCCAGCAGTGGAGGAGCACTGGACTGCTGTCCAAACCATGAGGAAATCCGAAATCCACCGGTAGAACTCCAGCTCTCCTGCTTTCCTCCTCTTCCCTCTCACCACCTCCACTTAATGGCCCTGTGGCCAACTGTGCTCCCTGTGGACTCAGTGCTGGAAGCTGTAGTTCGGGAAGCTTCCGGTCACAACAGATCACACTATACAGTAAATGTGACAGATATAACCTGCAAACTGATTTCTTTATCTACTGTAAATAGTGTTTGCTTCTCTGGCACTTGTTGCGATATTACTCAGCCCTTTTTAAAGTTACAAACAAACTCAATTCAGTGTCAGGCAAGTTGGCCCTTGGGCGCGAAAGCCTTACGGCATAAAAGAGGGAAAGCTCCTCCTCCCAGCTTACAACACAGCTGACAGAACCTATTGTGGTGGTTAGTTTTTAAGCTGCACTCAGTATGCTTTTAAAAAGAATCATTGGAAATAAAAGATAAAGTGGGTTAAGGGTCTGGCATTGCCACGAGCTGTAGTGTAGGTCGCAGATGCGGCTCAGATCCCGTGTTGCTGGGGCTGTATGTAGGCCGGCAGCGGCAGCTTGGAGCTCCAACTCCACCCCTAGCCTGGGAACTTCCATAAGCTGAACCTGTGGCCCTAAAAAAAAGAAAGAAGAAAACATAAGAACACTTGAACACAGAGATGGGAGAAACGTTCCCACGGCAGTGATCATCAGTAAATCCCAGTCCACGGGGTCTCTCCTAGGAGGTGGGGTACGTTCTGGGTACAGATGAGCCGGCCGGCTGCGGAGGGTGCATGATAAGAGACCAGAGTACGCATCCTAATTCCTCTTCCTCAACACTGACTGTGGAACAGCCATAAAGAGGGGTGCATCACCATCCCAGAAGAAGGTGCCATCAGCCTCCAGCCCCCTACAATTATAAGCGTCATTGTCTTTAAGGGCTTGTCAGCCCACTGCAAATTAAGAACCCAATTTGTGTGACTCACTGGCATAAAAACCTTAAGGAACTGGACTGTTGGGGGGCTGAGCAGTGGAAGGGGGGCAAAGGTTTGTAAAATTCTAAATATAAACTTATAAACTAGCACAGTTTTCCAATTTGTTGGGGATGCTCACTGCAAGATCAGCTGCAATCTAATGACATATTTACACTGTGACGCTGTTTAACCAAAGGAATCTGTGTATTTCTCTTTCAGTATTACCAGTATCTGGATTTCATTCAGTCTAATGTATATTTTGTATTAAGTGTCTACTTGGCACAATGCACTCAAGTAATATTATTACTTCCAGATGATAGCCATGTACAATATTTAGTTAGGAAATAGAAGAGTGGTAACTTTCCACACTGTAACAATTGGCAGAAGTCAGGTTTTCTAGTGAAGGAATATAGTTAAATAGGAAACCTTGTTTTTCCGTGCATAGGAAGTTAACAATACAGCTAAAGGAGACTTTCCATCTCTAATATTGGACAACAGAAAGATTTCCATTTCTATTTTTCAGCTAGTAGCATGTCAAAAAATTGTTAAATTTCTTTCACTAAATGTTTCCGGCTACTATATAAAGGATTCTGATAAAGGTACTTAGGACAAAGAGGAGGGTCTGGGTATTTATCAATTTAATAGAAACTATTAAAGTAAACAAAGCATAAATCTCTCTCTTGTAAGCATTTCAGGCTCATGGGGAAATATTTTACTTTTTAAAAATTCTAGTTATTACATTACTTTACATATTAATTTTGAAAATGTTCTTTCCATTTTAAAAGACTAAGACTGAAGTTTGTCAGTGTCTGCCATTTTTTGGTGCATATCTGATTTCTTCTTTTTCTTTCCCTGCGATCAGCACTGATACCTATTTCCAGAGGCTCCTCAACTGTTAAGAAGAAAGAGGCTGGGCAGTTCACCTGCCAAGTTCCACCCTCTTTGTGCAGATGAGGACACTAAAAAGAGATGAGTTAACAGAAAACTGAGTGGGCTGTTAACCTTTTTCTTCTTCGGGAAATGTAGATGCAATAACATTTCCAGCTGAAAGACTCATTCAAAGCTCCTAAGGTTTAAGAATGCAAATGAAGTATTCTGTCTTTTCTGTGCCTGGAGGTGTGATGTGAGAAAACAGAAAGAGGTTTCTCGGATTAGCTTCACGGATCTGCTTTATCATGTAAAGTCTCAGACTGGGTGCAGTGACAAGAATTAAAAAGAAACAATATAGAAGACACCCAGAGAAAATAAATTCGGTAACTTCTTTTGCAATGGAGCTAAGAAAATCAGAGTTAACTAAAAAGTCAGGCTTCAGGATAAATTTTAGCCTCCCTCCTTTAAAGAAAGTCTAGTTTTAATATTAGAACATTTAAAAAATATATTAGCAAGATATTGACAATCAATTCAATGACATTAAATTTCCTGGGATGAAACTGTTAAATATATCACTCAGCTACATGGCATTTTCAAGAAGGTTATTTTTGCTTTATAATACAACAGTAATAATGCTTTAATTAAAGATGCAGGTATAATTATGAACTTCCTGTAGACTTTTCATATAGATTAATCTATAAGATTAATCTACTAAATGTTTGAAATATGTAAACAGGATTTTATATTGAAATGTTTTTTAAATTAAAACTTGGATATCAAAATTTTTAATTTGTTTCTATAAAATTGTGTATGTAGGAGTTCCCGTCGTGGCGCAGTGGTTAACGAATCCGACTAGGAACCATGAGGTTGCGGGTTCGGTCCCTGCCCTTGCTCAGTGGGTTAACGATCTGGCGTTGCCGTGAGCTGTGGTGTAGGTTGCAGACGGGGCTCGGATCCCGAGTTGCTGTGGCTCTGGCGTAGGCCGGTGGCTACAGCTCCGATTCAACCCCTAGCCTGGGAACCTCCATATGCCGCGGGAGCGGCCCAAGAAATAGCAACAACAACAACAACAAAGACAAAAAAGACAAAAAAAAAATTGTGTATGTAAAACCTTGAACTTTTAACAATTAAGAACTGGGTCAAACAAGCTATGAGATTCATGACCTGAGACCCCCAAATTGTGTAAACCCACAAGCAATTCTATTTTAAATACAATACTTATATAAGATTTAATTCATATTTAATGGGGCTACCTGTGGTAATGTGTTTGTGTTCCAGTAATTCTTTATATAATTTTTTTTCTTTTTCTTCTTTTTAGTGCCACACCTGTGGAATATGTAAGTTACCAGGCCAGGGGGTGAATCGGAGCTGCGACTGCAGGCCTATACCGCAGCCACAGCAACATGAGATCCAAGCTGCATCTGTGACCTATACCAGATCCTTAACCCACTGAGCGAGGCCAGGGATCGAACCTGTATCCTCATGGATACTAGCTGGATTTGTTTCTGCTGTGCCACAACAGGAACTCCTGTGTTCCAGCAATTTTAATAAATGTTACCATAAATTTTTTTAAAATCTTTAAAGGAGTTCCCGCCGTGGCTCAGCAGTAATGAACCCAACAAGGATCCTTCAGGACGTGGATCCGATTCCTGGCCTCGCTCAGTGGGTTAGAGGATCCATCGTTGCCATGAGATGTGGAATAGGTCACAGACACAACCTGGATCTGGCGTTGCTGGGGCTGTGGTATAGGCTCGCAGCTGTAGCTCCTATTCGACCCCTACCCTGGGAACTTCCATGTGCTGCACCTGCAGCCCTAAAAAGAAAAAAAAGAAAAAAAAATCTTTAAAGATGCGGGTACAAATATTAAAATGTTTCCTCTAGATGTATTTTTTAAGAGGACAAGGTAAGCTTCACATTTAAAGCTGGTTATATATTGCTAAGGTTCTCCTTATGTAAACTGGTCATAAATTATTTAGTTATGAAGCTGTAATTTCCTTCTTTTGCATTTCTCATAAAATACTTTTATTTTATATCTTTACAATCTGGATGTTAAACATGAGTGGCTTTCATTTCTCCCTGATCCAATTATTTTTATTGTTTCATGAATACTAAAATTAATTGGTACTTTTAGATGTAAAACCAATTTTTCCAGTTCAAATTTGGAGTATACCTTAACAACCTTGGGATTAGATGAGCATTTTTACCGTTTTTTTTTTAATCTAAGATTTAATAATGCTCTAATTAGCAGGAGGGAATGTTAATGTAGATGCCTCCTGACTCACCTTCCTGTTCTTTCCTCACAGTCCATTACCATTGATGGCTGGTAGTGGGGTAAGAACAGCAAGTGATAAACTGGTGAAAGGCTAGAGATCTTGTGTTGAGTCCCAACATTAGATATGAATTTTAATTTTTAAACCTTTTACACTGGTCTGGAAGATTATCTGAATTAGGTACTCTACTTCCTTTGAAAACATTTATGAATTTCTTTTAAAACTTGTCACAAGTAGAAGTCCTTCCACCCTCCTTGCTTAATTTACAGCTTTCTGGAACACATCAAGTTTTCGATACCAGTGCTGGATAGAAATGAGAGTCATGTGGTTTGAATAAAGCATGCTCTACCTACAGTGGAGATATTCTTTTTTGTTAGCACATTTAATTGCTGTGCTCTAGTATAGCCTACATTATAAAGCTTATTTCAAATAATGAATGGAATGGTAAAAAAAAAAATGCAGAGATCATGATTTTCAGTTAATTGCCTTGAGCAACTCAGTAATTCCTCACACTACTCAGCACTAGTCCAACCCACCAACCTGCTCCTTTCATCCTTTATTTTGGTTATTAACAAGAATGCAGTGAAATGAAAATGATATAATAAGATGTAGTGGAATGACCCAAGCAGAGGTTAATTTATCTCTAGGTAGGAAACTTTTTAAAGTCTGAAGGAAAGAAGAGAACAAGGAATGCATTAATATTAACAATTACAACAATATGTATTTATTTACCAACTTATTTAGCAATGTTTAGAAGGCACTGTGTAAGGTTCACTGTATCCTAAAAATCATTTTACAGCAGATAAACATTTCAGTCATCAGGTTCTAGTCAGTTTACAAAGTTATAACGTCTTCGATTTATTTTAAATTACACAGTAAAATAACTTACACTGTCTACCATTTCAGTTTTTTAAGTTTTATAAAATTTTTGTATTGAGGTATAGCTGATTTATAGTATTATATAGGTTTTAGGTGAACGACCATGGTGACTCAAAATTTTTTAAGATTATTCTCCATTATAATTATTATAAAATACTGGCTACATTTCCTACACTATACAATATATCCCTTTAGTTTATGTATTTTATACATAGTAAGGTGTACTTTTTTTTTTTTGTCTTTTTGCCTTTTCTTGGGCCACTTCTGTGGCATATGGAGGTTCCCAGGCTAGGGGTCCAATCAGAGCTGTAGCCGCCGGCCTACGCCAGAGCCACAGCAACATGGGATCCGAGCCGTGTCTGCAGCCTACACCACAGCTCACGGCAATGCCGGATCCTTAACCCACTGAGCAAGGCCAGGGAGCGAACCCGCAACCTGATGGTTCCTAGTTGGATTCGTTAACCACTGAGCCATGAAGGGAACTCCCTGTAAGGTGTACCTCCTAATCCCCTACTCTGATTTGTTCTTATCTTATTTCCTCTCCCCGCTATTAACTACTAGTTTGTTCTCTGTATCTGTAAGTCTGTTTCTTTTTTGTTATACTCATTAGTTTATTTTTTAGCTTTCACATATAAGTGATAACACATAGAATTTGTCTTTCTCTGTCTGACTTATTTTCTCAAGCATAATACTCTCCAGGTCCATCCATACTGTTGCAATTGGCCAAATTTCATTTTTTTTTAAATGTCTGAGTAGGTATTTCACTGTATATCTAATACATATGGTTATCTATGCCATAACCATTCATCTGCTAGGATGTTTCCATAGCTTCTTTTTTTTAATGGCCAAACCCATGGCATATTGAAGTTCCAGATCCTTACTCAACCTTAACCCACTGCTCCAGGCCAGAGATCAAACCCACGACACCACAGGGACACCAGATCCTTAACCCACTGCACCACAGCAGGAACTCTGAGGTTGCTTCCATATCTTGGTTACTATAAATGATGCTGCTATAAACTCTGGGGTGTGTGTATCTTTTTCAATTAGTGTTTTTTTACATCATTTTCCCTCAAAAAAAAACACCAGGGCTAAGAAACCAGCAGGACAAAAACAGTCATCTCTACTTAACAAGTCAGTAAAATTAGGATCTGAGAGATGCAATCAATTGCCCACCATGCCTCAACAGGAAAAGTGACAGAAACAAGACTAACACCCAAATCAGTGTTTTCAGCTGTGACGCTGCTGCCTTCTCATGGCCCCAGTTCAGGTGGCCAGCACTTACTCAAAAAGGCAAATACCATGTGCTAACTCCTGGGAAAGAAATATCAGACCTAAGTCTGCCCAACACGGTGCCAGGACGCACCCGTCGACTAGTGCCTCTTTTCACTCTCCAAAGCACGCTGCTTCGGACAGACCTGGTTTCTGAACGCAAGGAGTTTATAGCGTAGTAGAACAAACAAAAATCAGGCGCTGTGAACAGAGTCCAGCGGGGGAATCAAGGAAGGCTTCACAAAAAGGGTAACATTTGAGGGAAAAAAGACAACTAGGGTTTGGAGAAGGCGCATGGGCAAACATTAGGTATACAGCAAACACCCTCGCTGGTCTGTAAAAGCTGTGAATCAGAGAATCACGATGAACCTACACACAACCAGTCTTCATCCTGGAGGGTCTCCTCCCTTTCTTTGAAGTCTTACAACAACCAGATCCCAAGTGTGTACTTCGGCTTTCACCTGCAGCCATGCCTTCACC